>NW_024704763.1:0-600000 GCF_018977255.1 Callorhinchus milii
GCCCCAACACAAACCGACTCAACCACTCAACCCAACCAACCTCGGCAGACACTGGCTCTGGGCAAATAAACCAACCTTCACAGCAACTCTATATTACCCGACACACAAACTCACTCTGATCAAACTGTTGTACTAGATGTTATCAAATCTAATCTTACACCATCTAACTACTGTGTCTGACTTCAATCTGCGATTCATACAATCCGTACCAATTAATTCTACCCTCAACCCAAACAATCATCTCACCATATTAACTCAGCAACATCTCCCCATCTTGTCCCTCTCAAACCCCAGTCTTTGTTACTAACGACTTCTAATCTCAACCTCCAGTGTGAACCAGAGTTTGGCTCACATGTCGAACATCCAGCATGATGTCCACATAGTGTTACCAAACCTCTGGAGTGTGGAAAAGTGCAAGAGAGAAAGAGTGTAATAGCTTTAGTTGCCAACATAGTTGGCCGCTATTACACTTACCTGATCTACCACGAATTCCAACTTGCTGGAAAGAAAGAGGAGACAAATATACTAAGCTTTCCACAAAAGCACACTTACCGTATAGTCCAAATGCACAACCAGCCCGATCCAAGCTCTGCTGTAAATAAATTGGTTGTGTTCCTACACTGAACTATTCCTGACACTGACCAAGTCCCATCAAATACACTGAACCAATCTCAACACTAACTACATCGACAACTACATAGAGGATACTCTGACAAACCAACTGAGCAACACAAAGGCAATCCCGTCTCACAACACCTCAACTTCACTAAACTAGTTCTGACACTGCCCAACTCCCCTGAGCTTCACTGATCAAATCCACAGAAATCCATTCTCAAAAACTTCACTGAGGCCCTGACTGGGACAGATTCTAGTAACTAACCCTGGCCCCATTCACTGAACGGTAACTGCACTAAACCTGCCCTGGCACAAGCCAACTCTCAAACACCCTCTCAACTAAACCCAACTCTCCAGAACTAGACTGACTGACCCCGACAAACCTAACTGTGAACCAATCTCAGCATAAACTGACTCAACAATTACACTAAACCAGTCTGAACAGAACATGACTCGTGGCAGCCACACTGACCCAGACCCGGCAGCGACTGACCCTCGGCAGCTACACATTGCCGGTTACTAGCAAACCAGCCGTGCAAACTGCTCCGACCCAGCCCTGGCAGCGACTGACCCGAGGCAACTGCACTGAGCCAGGCCTGAAAGACTCTAACCCGCAACAACTGCACTCGACCGACCCCAGACAGGCACCGACTCTGCACCTGCCCTGATCCAACTCGCACACAAACTGATGTTCCACAACCAGCCCCAACACAAACCGACTCAACCACTCAACCCAACCAACCTCGGCAGACACTGGCTCTGGGCAAATAAACCAACCTTCACAGCAACTCTATATTACCCGACACACAAACTCACTCTGATCAAACTGTTGTACTAGATGTTATCAAATCTAATCTTACACCATCTAACTACTGTGTCTGACTTCAATCTGCGATTCATACAATCCGTACCAATTAATTCTACCCTCAACCCAAACGATCATCTCACCATATTAACTCAGCAACATCTCCCCATCTTGTCCCTCTCAAACCCCAGTCTTTGTTACTAACGACTTCTAATCTCAACCTCCAGTGTGAACCAGAGTTTGGCTCACATGTCGAACATCCAGCATGATGTCCACATAGTGTTACCAAACCTCTGGAGTGTGGAAAAGTGCAAGAGAGAAAGAGTGTAATAGCTTTAGTTGCCAACATAGTTTGTCGCTATTACACTTACCTGATCTACCACGAATTCCAACTTGCTGGAAAGAAAGAGGAGACAAATATATTAAGCTTTCCACAAAAGCACACTTACCGTATAGTCCAAATGCACAACCAGCCCGATCCAAGCTCTGCTGTAAATAAATTGGTTGTGTTCCTACACTGAACTATTCCTGACACTGACCAAGTCCCATCAAATACACTGAACCAATCTCAACATTAACTACATCGACAACTACATAGAGGATACTCTGACAAACCAACTCAGCAACACAAAGGCAATCCCGTCTCACAACAACTCAACTTCACTAAACCAGTACTGACACTGAACAACTCCCCTGAGCTTCACTGATCAAATCCACAGAAATCCATTCTCAAAAACATCACTGAGGCCCTGACTGGGACAGATTCTAGTAACTAACCCTGGCCCCATTCACTGAACGGTAACTGCACTAAACCTGCCCTGGCACAAGCCAACTCTCAAACACCCTCTCAACTAAACCCAACTCTCCAGAACTAGACTGACTGACCCCGACAAACCTAACTGAACCAATCTCAGCATAAACTGACTCAACAATTACATTAAACCAGTCTGAACAGAACATGGCTCGTGGCAGCCACACTGACCCAGACCCGGCAGCGACTGACCCTCGGCAGCTACACATTGCCGGTTACTAGCAAACCAGCCATGCAAACTGCTCCGACCCAGCCCTGGCAGCGACTGACCCGAGGCAACTGCACTGAGCCAGTCCTGAAAGACTCTAACCCTCAACAACTGCACTCGACCGACCCCAGACAGGCAACGACAAATATACTAAGCTTTCCACAAAACCACACTTACCGTATAGTCCAAATGCACAACCAGCCCGATCCAAGCTCTGCTGTAAATAAATTGGTTGTGTTCCAACACTGAACCATTCCTGACACTGACCAAGTCCCATCAAATACACTGAACCAATCTCAACATTAACTACATCGACAACTACATAGAGGATACTCTGACAAACCAACTCAGCAACACAAAGGCAATCCCGTCTCACAACACCTCAACTTCACTAAACCAGCTCTGACACTAATTAACTCTCCAGAGCTTCACTGACCAAATCCACAGAAATTGATTCTCAGCAATTCTACTAATCCAACCTTGGCCCCACTCACTCAACTGCACTGCCTAACTGCACTGAACCTGCCCCGACACATGCCAACTCTCAAACACCCTCTCAACTAAACCCAACTCTCAACAACTGGACTGACTGACCCCAACAAACCGAACTGTGAACCAATCTCAGCATAAACTGACTCAACTACACTAAACCAGTCTGAACAGAACCTGACTCGTGGCAGCCACACTGACCCAGACACGGCAGCGACTAACTCTCAGCAGCTACACATTGCTGCTTACTAGCAAACCAGCCGAGCAAACTGGTCCAACCCAGCCCTGGCAGCGACTGACCCGAGGCAACTGCACTGAGCCAGGCCTGAAAGACTCTAACCCTCAACAACTGCCCTCGACCGACCTCAGACAAGCATTGACTCTACACCTGCCCTAAACCAACTCGCACACAAACTGATGCTACACAAAAAGCCCCAATACAAACCGACTCTCAGCCACTCAACCTTGACAGACACTGGCTCAATGAACCAACCTTCACACAGAGACTCTATATTACCTGACACACAAACTCACTCTGATCAAACTCTTGTACTAGATGTTATCAAATCTAATCTTACACCATCTAACTACAGTGTCTGACTTCAATCTCTGCAATTCATACAATCTATACAAATTAATTTTATCCGCAATCCAAAATGTCACCTCACATTAGCCCAGCTACATCTCCTCCTTCCAGGCCCTCTCCAATCTCAGTCTCTTACTAACAACTTCTAATCTCAACCTCTCGTGTGAACCAGAGTTTGGCTCATATGCGTTCAGATGTCAGGAATCCTGCATGAAGTCCACATAGTGTTGCCAAACCTCTGGAGTGTGGAAAGGTGCAAGAGTGAAAGATATACAACCTTTGCCATCATCACTGGGTTGGTTCTAACACGTACAGACTTAACTTATCCTCCACGAGTCCCAAGGAGCTAGAGAGAGAGAGAAACAGGGCATAAGCTTCAGTCGTCCCCCTAAGGTTTCCAGGAATCTTCACTTACCATGTAATCCAACGTAGTGCAACATATCCAATTCAGACACCGCTCTAAACTAATAGGCTGTTTACCTATATTGAATCAGCCCCAACACAAACCAACTCTACACTGAACCAATCTCAGGATAAAAACCATCAATAACAGAGGACCCTCTGACATAAACTAACTCTCTACAACTGCCCTGAACCAACCTTGACAGACACCGACTCCACACCTTGACACGGTATCTTATCACTGGCTGAGAATTACATGCTGTTTAAGTGCACTCTTGAAAGAGACATCCCTCTCTTCACAATTTTGCAGGTTGTGAGGCAGTAACCGATAGAGTAACCTTACCCCAAACTTAAATCTCTTAAAAGTTCCTGAAATTCAGAGTTTGTATAATTAGTAAGGTTAGAATCAAGTGTCAGTGAAAACTCCGAACCTCAACAACTCTGGTTCATCTCCACCTCCTCCCTTTTATACCTCAAACGTGCCAAAGACACTTTTACCCAATCAATCCTGAGCACCTGGGACCCCTCTCTGTGATCCCAAACATTCACCTTATTTTGATTAGCCCTTTACTACCTCACAACCTGCACTGAACCAACTTGGACACAAACTGATGATCGACAAGTGCTCCAAACCATCTGTCGCATAAACTGACGCTCAACCAGTAAACTGAACCTACCTGGACAGACACTGGGTCTGGGCAAACAAAACCAACCTTCACATAGCTATTCGAGATTACCCAAAACCAAGCAAATTCACTGTCTAATCCAAAGATTACAACAGATACCATCAAATCTGATTTTACACCATCTAACAAAAGTGTATAACTTCAATCTCTGATATTCCTACAATCTGTGTAGATGAATTAAACCCTCGACCCAAACTGTGAGCTCAACACATTAATCCAGCAAGATCTCCTCCATCCTGTCCCTCTCAAACCCCAGTCTCTTTTATTAACGACTTCTAATCTCAACCTCCAGTGCGAATCAGAGTTAAGACTCGTATGTTTGGTTGTCAGATATCCTGCATGAAGTCTACACAGTGTTGCCAAACCTCTGGAGTGTGGAATAGTGCAGGAAAGAACTATATACAACCTTTGCCGTCATTACAGGGTTCCCACTACAGACTTAACTTACTTACCCTCCTTGAATCCCAAGGTGCTAGAGAGAGAAACAGGGCATTGGTTTCAGTCGACAGTTTTTGGTTCTCATTAGTACAGACTTGGCTTCTGGTGACAATAATCATAACCTTGCATTTGATATAGCGCTTATCATGTCTGACATCTCAAGCACTTCACAGAATGGACCATAAAGCGAATCGACTATTTATTTGTGGGCGAAACACAGTAGTCAATTGCGCATAGCAGCGTCCCACAAACAGTCGTGGATAGAAAATGACCAATTTATTATTGTTTTGTTTTTTGGAGCGATTATTATTAGGCATGTGGAGTAAGGAAACTTATCCAAGATTTCACCCTGCCTGGAATTGAACCCAGGTGTTTCACTTGCAAGTCGAGCGCTCTAACCACTGAACTACAGGATTCCATCGTGCAACTGAGCTCAGCCGATTAATCACTTACATCTCCCACGGTTTTCAGCTGCATCTCATCTCCAAACGGTTCCTAGTTGGACATCTTCGACCAAAATCTAGATGATGATTTAAACACTAACACCACAAAATAATAATTCTACATAACAATGCTGTCATCGTTATCTCTGAGACGAGTTACACAATAAAAAGAAAAGCCAGACTGTTCAAGAGTAGTTTACAATCTCCATTAAATAGATGGATGGCAACAAGATTTTTAAAGTTCAAAGGTGAGAAAACAAAAAGTGATAAATAACTGAGTTTCTCTAAAAAGATAAATGGTTTAAGAAAAAAAACAAATAAGCGAACAAAAACACCATTGGGCATATAGGCAAGTGAGGAGAGTTACCCAATAAGTGTCTGTGACAAATACACATGACATAAAAATAAAACAAGTTAGAAACAAAGTCAACTTAAAGGGTCTAATGTAGTAGCCATTATAGTGACCTGTCTACAAGCCAGAAATTACTGGGAGCTAAACATTCCAGGCTGTGAGATCTTCAGAAAGGATAAGGAAATTGGGAAAGGAGGAAGAGCAATATGGATAATACTTAAGTACACCAGTAGATAGAAAGGACTTTACTGCCAATTTACAGCCCACCAGAAAGTTCCCACAAATACAGACTTACCTGATGTAGTCCATAGAAAGACCAGCCAGAGCCAAGCTCCACCACATGCAAGCTGACTATTTCACTGCTCTAAACCACAAGCCTTCACCAACTCATCTGCTCTCTCTGAGCTGACTCCTTCCTCCAATGGTTTGACTAAGCTCAGCCTCTGGGTTAAATACCCAAAGGTTCAGGTTTGACATGTGGCCAATGAACGAATCACATTCCTCACGAGGTCCAGTTGAAAGTCCTCCCTTCACAGCTGGAAACGGTCAGTATCATCACATGGGCTGTTGGCTATTGGATGGTTCAGAGAATTCACAGGGTTTATATTCACTACTTTAGAGCATTTACCTTTTTCTAGGATTTCCTATTGAATGCTTCAGAGACACCATCAAACACCCCATCAAAACAGATCACGAACACTAAAACGTGTGAGAAAGAAGGAGAAAGACTGCAATAGAGAGAAGATGTAATAGACAGAAGGTATGGTAGACAAAATGAGAAAGGTTGTGATAGAGAGAGTGTGCTAGAAAGATTGGAATAGAAGATAAAGTGTGAAAGAGAGAAGGAGAAACTTTGCGTTAGAGAGAGAAAGTGTGTTAGAAAGATTGGAACAGAAAGAGACAAAATATCATATAGAGGAGAATGATTGCAATAGAGAGAACGATTCTGATAAAGAGAAAGTGTGATACAGAGGAGACAGATGGCAGTAGAGAGAAAGTCTGATAGAGAAAATGTGATAGAGAAGCAAAAAGATTGTGACAGAGAAAGTGTGATAGAGAAGGAGAAAGGTTGTAATCAAAAGAAGGAGAAAGATTGAAATAGAGAGAGAGTGTGAAAGAGGACAAAGATTGGAACAGAGAGAGAGTGCGGTAAGGAGTGATAGAGAGGGAAAAGGTTGTAATAGAGAGAGCAAATGTGATAGAGAGAAAGTGTGTTAGAAAAAAGGAGAAAGATTCGAATACAGAGAGGCAAAGTACGATAGAGAGCAGAAAGATTGCATTAGAGAGAGACAGTGTGATAGAAAGAAAGAGAAAGATTGTGATAGAGGGAGAGAAAGTGTGAAAGGGAAAAGGAGAAAGGTTGCAACAGATACAGAGCAATTGTGACAGAGAGAAGGAAAAGAGTTGCAAAAAAAAGGAAATGTGAGAGGAGGAAAATCGGGATACAGAAGGAGAAAGAGTGAAAGAGAGAAGGAAAACGATTGCAATAGAAAGTGTGACACAGAAGGAGAAAGATTGCAATAGAGAGAAAGTGTGATACAGAAAGAGAACGATTCTGATAGAGAGAAGCAGAAAAATTGGATAAAGAAGAAATGAGAGAGAGGAGGAAAATTGGGCGACAGAAGGAGAGCGACAGAGAGAGAACGTGTGTTAGAAGGATTGGAATAGAGAGAGACAAAGTGCAATAGACGGGAGAAAGATTCTGATAGAAAAAGTGATAGAGAGGACAGAGATTAAAATAGAGTGAAAGTGTGATAGAAAAGAGAAAGATTGGAATAGAGGGAAAGTGTGAAAGAGAGAAGAAAGTTTGTGATAGAGAGGAGAAAGATTGCAATAGAGAGAGAGTGTGATCGGGAGAGAAAGTGTGTTAAAGAAGGAGAAAGATTGGAATGCAGAGAGAGAAAGTGTGAGAGAAGAGAAAGATTGCAATAGAGAGGAGAAAGATTCTGATAGAAAGAGACAGAGAGGGAAAGGTTTGTAATAGAGAGAGAAAGTGTGACAGAGAGGAGAAATATTCTGATAGAGAGAAAGTGTGACAGAGTCGCAAAAGTTTGTAATAGAGAGGAGAACGATTCTGATAGAAAGAGTCAGAGGAGAGAGATTAAAATAGAAAGAAAGTGTGACAGAGATGAGAAAGTTTTGAATAGAGAGGGAAAGTGTGAACGAGAGAAGAAAGATTGTGATAGAGAGAAAGAGAGGAAAAAGATTGCAACAGCGAGTGTGCTAGAAAGGAGAAAGATTGTGATAGAGAGAGAGAGAGAGAAAGTACAATAGAGAAGCAGAAAAATTGCGATAAAGAAGAAATGTGAAAGAGAGGAGGAAAATTGGGCGACAGAAGGAGAGCGATAGAGAGAGAGTGTGTTAGAAGGTTTGAATAGAGAGACGAAGTGTGATAGAGAGGAGAAAGATTCTGATAGAAAGAGTAATAGAGAGGGAAACGGTCATAACAGAGAGAGAACGTGTGACAGAAAAGAGAAAGTTTGGAATAGAGAGGGAAAGTGTGAAAGAGAAAAGAAAGACTGATAGAGAGAAAGTGTGACAGGAGAAAGATTGCAATAGAGAGAAATTTGATAAAGAGGAGAAAGATTATAATATACAAAGGTACAATACGATAGGGTGAGAAAGTGTGAGAGGGAGAGAAAGTGTGTTAGAAAGGAGAAAGATTGGAATAGAGAGAGAGAAAGTGTGAAAGAAAGGGAAAAACTTGTAATAGAGCAAGTGTGATAGAGAGAAAGTGTGTTAGAAAGAAGGAGAAACATTGCGATAGCGAAAAGGAGAATTATTGTGATACGCAGAAAGTGCGACAGAGATGGAAAAGGTTGTAATAGAGAGAAGGCGAAAGATTCTGATAGGAGTGAGAGAGAGGGCAACGTTTGTAATAGAGAGAGACAAAGTATGATGGAGAGAATGAGAAAGATTGTGATAGAGAGAGAGAAAGTGTAACAGAAGCAGAAAAATTGGATAAAGAAGAAATTTGAGAGAGGAGGAAAATTGCGCGAAAGGAGAGAAATAGAGAGAGTGTGTTAGAGAGGGAGAAAGATTGCAATAGAAAGTGTGATAGAGAGGGAAAAGATTGTAATATACAGAGGTAAAGTACGATAGAGTGAAAAAGTGTGCTAGAAAGAAGGAGAAAGATTGCAATACGGTGAGAGAGAGGAGAAAGATTGCGATAGAGAGAGTATGATACAGAAGAAGAAAGACGGCAATAGAGAGTGTGATAGAGAGGAGAAAGATTGCAATTGCGATAAAGAGAAAGATTGCGACAGAGAAGGAGAAAGATTCTGATAGAAAGAGTGAGAGGGAAATGTTTGTAACAGAGAATGTGTGACAGACGGAAAAGGTTGTAATAGAGAGGAGAAAGATTCTGATAGAAAGAGTGATAGAGAGTGACAAGTCTGTAACAGAGAAAGTGTGACGGAGGAGAAATATTCTGATAGAAAGTGCGACAGATGGAAAAGGTTGTTACAGACAGGAGAAAGATTCTGATAGAAAGAGTGATAGAGAGGGACAAGTCTGTAACAGAGAAAGTGTGACGGAGGAGAAATATTCTGATAGAAAGTGCGACAGAGATGGAAAAGGTTGTTACAGACAGGAGAAAGATTCTGATAGAAAGAGTGATAGAGAGGGACAAGTCTGTAACAGAGAGAAAGTGTGACGGAGGAGAAATATTCTGATAGAAAGTGTGACATAGACGGAAAATGTTGTAACAGACAGAAAGTGTGAGAGAAAGAAGGAGAAAGATTGTGATAGAGAGAGAGAAAGTATAATAGAGAGAAGCAGAAAAATTATGATAAAGAAGAAATGAGAGAGGAGGAAAATTGGGCGACAGAAGGAGAGCGATGGAGAGAGGGAGTGTTAGAAGGACTGGAATAGAGAGAGACAAAGTGTGATAGAGAATAATAACAATAATCCTTGCATTTGATATAGCGCTTTTCACGTCAGGAGGACGTCCCAAAGCGCTTCACAGAACACACTGTAAAGTGAATTGACTGTATATTTGTGGGCGAACGCGGCAGCCAATTGCGCACAGCAATGTCCCACAAACAGTCATGGATTGAAAATGACCAATTTATTATTGTTTTTGGTTTTGGAGGGATTATTGTAAGGAGAAAGATTGCAATAGAGAGAAAGTGTGATAGAAGGAGAAAGTTTCTGATAGAAAGAGTGATAGAGAGGAGAGAGATTAAAATAGAGAGAAAGTGCGATACAGAAGGAGAAAGAATGCAATAGAGAGTGTGATAGAGAGGAGAAAGATTGCAATAGTGAGAAAGAAAATGTGATAGAGAGGGAAAAGGTTGTAATAGAGAGGCGAAAGATTCTGATAGAAGTGAGAGAGAGGGCAACGTTTGTAATAGAGAGAGACAAAGTATGATGGAGAGAAGGTGAAACATTGCATTAGAGAGTGAAAGTCTTTTAGAAAGATTGGAACAGAGAGAGAGTGGTAAGGAGAGATTCTGATAGAGAGAAGAAAGATTCTGATAGAAAGAGTGATAGAGGAGAGAGATGAAAATAGAGAGGAAAAGTGGGAAAGAGAAGAAAGATTGTGATAGTGAGAAAGCGTGATAGAGAGGAGAAAAATTGCAACAGAGAGTGTGATAGAGAGGAGAAAGATTGCAACAGTGATAAAGAGAACGATTGCGATAGAGAGAATGTGTGATAAAGAGGAGAAAGACTGTAATATACAGAGGCAAAGAACGATAGAGTGAGAAAGTGTGAGAGGGAGAGAATGTGTGTTAGAAAGAAGGAGAAAGATTGGAATAGAGAGAAAGTGTGATTGAGAGGGAAAGGTTGTGATACAGAGGTTCTGATAGAGAGAGAGGACAACCTTTGTAATAGAGAGAGACAAAGTATGATGGAGAGAAGGAGAAAGATTGCATTAGAGAGTGAAAGTGTGACAGAAGGGAGAATGATTGTGATAGAGAAAAGCAGAAATATTGCACAAGAGAGAAAGTGTAATAGAGAGAAGAAAAATTGTAAGAGAGAAAGTGTCAGAGACGGAAAAGCTTGTCATAGAGAGGAGAAATACTGATATAAAGCGTGATAGAGAGGGCAAAGATTGTAATGGAGAGAGAAAGTGTTAGAAAGAAGGAGAAATATTGTTATAGAGAGAGAGAGAGAAAGTACAATAGAGAGAAGCAGATAAATTGCGGTAAAGAAGAAATGTGAGGGAGGGGAGGAAATTTGGGCGACAGGAGAACGATAGAGCGAGAAAGTGTGTTAGAAGAATTGGAATAGAGAGGAGAAAGATTCTGATAGAAAGAGTGATAGAGAGGAGAGAGATTAAAATAGAGAGAAAGTGTGATAGAGAGAAAGTGATAAGAGAGGAGAAAGAGTGCAATAGAAAGTGTGTTAGAAAGATTGCAATAGAGAGAGTGTGATAGAGAGTAGAAAGATTGCAATAGAGAGAGACTGTAATAGAGAGAAGGAGAAAGATTGCAATAGAATGTAAGTGTGATAGAGAGGGAAAAGGTTGTAATGGAGAGGAGAAAGACTGATAGACAGAGTGATGGAGAGGGCAAAGATTTAATAGAGAGAGAAAGTGTGATAGAGAGAAGGAGAAAGATTCTAATGGAGAGAGAAAGTGTATTAGAAAGAAGGATAAAGATTTTAATAGAGAGACAACGTACGATGGAGAGGATAAAGATTGCAATAGAGAGAAAGTTTGACAGAGAGATGGAGAGAAATTCTGATAGGAGAAAGTGTGTTAGAAACAAGGAAAANGATTGTCATAGAAAAAGACAAACTGTGAAAGAGAGAAGGAGAAAGATTACAATAGAGAGGAGAAAGAATGCGATAAAGTGTGTTAGAAAGATTGGAATAGAGAGAAGGAGAAAGACGGTAATAGAGAGATAGAGAGGCGAAAGATTGCAATAGTGAGAAAGATTGCAATAGAGAGACAGTGAAAAGCAAAAAGATTCTGATAGAGAGAAAGTGTGATAGAGAGGGAAAAGATTGCAACAGAGAGAGTGTGTGATAGAGGAGAAAGATTACAATAGTGATAAAGAGAAAGATTGTAATACACAGAGGCAAAGTACGATAGAGTGAGAAAGTGTGAGAGGGAGAGAACGTGTGTTAGAAAGAAGGAGAAAGAATGCGATAGAGAGAATGTGCGGTAGAGAGGGAAAAGATTGTAATAGAGGACAAAGATTCTGATAGAGAGGAGAATGATCGCAATAGAGAGGAGAAAGATTGCGAGAGAGAGAAAGAAAGATTGTAACAGAGAAAAAGTGTGGTAGAGGAGAAAGATTCTGATAGAGAGAAAGTGTATTAGAAAGAAGGAGAAAGACTGGAATGCAGGGAGAGAAAGTGAAAGACAGAAGGAGAAAGATTGCGATAGAGAGCGAAAAGGTTGTAATAGAGAGAGCAAGTGTGATAGAGAAAGTGTGTTAGAAAGGAGAAACATTGCGATGGCGAGAAGGAGAAATATTGTGATACACAGAAAGTGCGACAGAGACCGAAAAGGTTGTAATAGAGAGAAGGTGAAAGATTCTGATAGGAGTGAGAGAGAGGGCAACGTTTGTAATAGAGAGAGACGAAGTATGATGGAGAGAAGGAGAAAGAGTACATCAGACAGTGAAAGTGTGATAGAGAGAGAAAGCGAATAGAAAGAAGGAGAAAGATTCTGATAGAAAGAGTAAAGAGAAAGATTGCAATAGAGAGAAACTGATTGAGAGAAGGAGAAAAATTGTGATAGAGAGACGAAGTATGATAGAGAGAAGGAGAAAAATTGTGTTAGAAAGATTACAATAGAGAGGAGAAAGAATGCGATCAAGTGTGTTAGACAGATTGGGAGAATCCAATGATCCTTGCATTTGATATAGCGCTTTTCACGTCGGGAGGACATCCCAAAGCGCTTCACAGAACACACTGTAAAGTGAATTGACTGTATATTTGTGGGCGAACGCGGCAGCCAATTGCACACAGCAATGTCCCACAAACAGTTGTAGATTGAAAATGACCAATTTATTATTGCTTTTAGTTTTGGAGGGATTATTATTAGGCTCTGTGTGGAGTAAGGAAACTTGCCCAAGGTTTCGCCCTCTGCCTGGAATTGAACTCAGGTCTCTCACTTGCAAAGTGAATGCTCTAACCACTGAGCTACAGGACTTTCTCCTCTCTATCACACTTTCTCTCTATTGCAATCTTTCTCCTTCTCTCTCACAGCTATTAGTACTTGTGATCTGATTTGACGGTATGTTTGATAGTGTCTCTGAAGCATTCAATAGGAAATTCTAGGAAAGTGTGAATGCTGTAAAGTAATGAATGTAAACACTAGGGGTTAATAATCCCTCCAAAACAATAATAAATTGGTGATTTTCAATCTACAACTGTTTGTGGGACATTGCTGTGCGCAATTGGCTGCCGCGTTTGCCCACAAATATACAGTCAAATTCACTTTATTGTGTGTTCTGTGAAGTGCTTTGGGACTGCTCCCGACGTGAAAAGTGCAACATCAAATGCAAGGATTATTATTCTGCAGGGGCCTCCGAGCTGCAGGGGCCTCCGAGCTGCAGGGGCCAATAATCCCTCCAAAACAAACAATAATAAATTGGTCATTTTTAATCTACGACTTTTTGTGGGACATTGCTGTGCGCAATTGGCTGCCGCATTCGCCAACAAATATGCAGTTAATTCACTTTGCAGTGTGTTCTGTGAAGCGCTTTGGGACGTCCTCCCGACGTGAAAAGCGCTATATCAAAATGCAAGGATTATTATTATTATGTCAATCTATCTGTATTATCTGCTTCAATTACTACTTATGGGAGTGAGTTCCGCATAGTGCTGCCCTCTGTCTGAAGAAGTTCCTTCTAAATTCTCATTTCAATCCTCCAGTCACTATCTTATACTCGTATTTCTATGTGAAGTCTCAGTGAGAAATAGGAACTACCTATTTGAGCTGTGACACCATGTTGTATTGGTGTCACTTGTGGCAATGTAATCAGTCCTGCAGCTCAGGTGGGGAGTCCTGTAGCTCAGTGGTTAGAGCACTCGCTTTGCAAGTGGGAGACCCGAGTTCAATTTCAGGCAGGGCGAAACCTTGGGCAAGTTTCCTTACCCCACACAGAGCCTAATAATAATTTTTCCAAAACCAAAAACAAAAATATATTGGCCATTTTTAATCTACGACTGTTTGTGGGACATTGCTGTGCACAATTGGCTGCCGCGTTCGCCCACAAATATACAGTTAATTCACTTTGCAGTGTGTTCTGTGAAGCGCTTTGGGATGTCCTCCCGATGTGAAAAGCGCTATGTCAAAATGCAAGTATTATTATTATGTAAATCAATCTGTATTATCTGGTTCAATTACTACTTATGGGAGTGAGTTCCGCATAGTGCTGCCCTCTGTCTGAAGAAGCTCCTTCTAAATTCTCATTTCATTCCTCCAGTCACTATCTTATACTCGTATTTCTATGTGAAGTCTCAGTCAGAAATAGGAACTACCTATTTGAGCTGTGACACCATGTTGTATTGGTGTCACTTGTGGCAAAGTAATCAGTCCTGCAGCTCAGGTGGGGAGTCCTGTAGCTCAGTGGTTAGAGCACTCGCTTTGCAAGAGGGAGACCCGAGTTCAATTCCTGGCAGAGCGAAACCTTGGGCAAGTTTCCTTACCCCACACGCCTAATAATAATTCCTCCAAAACCAAAAATAATAATAAATTGGTCATTTTCAATCCACGACTGTTTGTGGGACATAGCTGTGCGCAATTGGCTGCCGCGTTCGCCCACAAATATACAGTTAATTCACTTTGCAGTGTGTTCTGTGAAGCGCTTTGGGACGTCCTCCCGATGTGAAAAGCGCTATATCAAAATGCAAGGATTATTAAATATTATGTAAATCTATCTGTATTATCTGCTTCAATTACTACTTATGGGAGTGAGTTCCGCATAGTGCTGCCCTCTGTCTGAAGAAGTTCCTTCTAAATTCTCATTTCAATCCTCCAGTCACTATCTTATACTCGTATTTCTATGTGAAGTCTCAGTGAGAAATAGGAACTACCTATTTGAGCTGTGACACCATGTTGTATTGGTGTCACTTGTGGATTTGTAATCAGTCCTGCAGCTCAGGTGGGGAGTCCTGTAGCTCAGTGGTTAGAGCACTCGCTTTGCAAGTGGGAGACCCGAGTTCAATTTCAGGCAGAGCGAAACCTTGGGCAAGTTTTCTTACCCCACACAGAGCCTAATAATTTTTCCAAAACCAAAAATATATTGGCCATTTTTAATCTACGACTGTTTGTGGGACATTGCTGTGCACAATTGGCTGCCGCGTTCGCCCACAAATATACAGTTAATTCACTTTGCAGTGTGTTCTGTGAAGCGCTTTGGGACGTCCTCCCGATGTGAAAAGCGCTATATCAAAATGCAAGGATTATTAAATATTATGTAAATCAATCTGTATTATCTGCTTCAATTACTACTTATGGGAGTGAGTTCCGCATAGTGCTGCCCTGTGTCTGAAGAAGTTCCTTCTAAATTCTCATTTCATTTCTCCAGTCACTATCTTATACTCGTATTTCTATGTGAAGTCTCAGTCAGAAATAGGAACTACCTATTTGAGCTGTGACACCATGTTGTATTGGTGTCACTTGTGGCAAAGTAATCAGTCCTGCAGCTCAGGTGGGGAGTCCTGTAGCTCAGTGGTTAGAGCACTCGCTTTGCAAGAGGGAGACCCGAGTTCAATTCCTGGCAGAGCGAAACCTTGGGCAAGTTTCCTTACCCCACACGCCTAATAATAATTCCTCCAAAACCAAAAATAATAATAAATTGGTCATTTTCAATCCACGACTGTTTGTGGGACATAGCTGTGCGCAATTGGCTGCCGCGTTCGCCCACAAATATACAGTTAATTCACTTTGCAGTGTGTTCTGTGAAGCGCTTTGGGACGTCCTCCCGATGTGAAAAGCGCTATGTCAAAATGCAAGTATTATTATTATGTAAATCAATCTGTATTATCTGGTTCAATTACTACTTATGGGAGTGAGTTCCGAATAGTGCTGCACTCTGTCTGAAGAAGCTCCTTCTAAATTCTCATTTCAATCCTCCAGTCACTATCTTATACTCGTATTTCTATGAAGTCTCAGTGAGAAATAGGAACTACCTATTTGAGCTGTGACACCATGTTGTATTGGTGTCACTTGTGGATTTGTTATCAGTCCTGCAGCTCAGGTGGGGAGTCCTGTAGCTCAGTGGTTAGAGTACTCGCTTTGCAAGTGGGAGACCCGAGTTCAATTTCAGGCAGGGCGAAACCTTGGGCAAGTTTCCTTACCCCACACAGAGCCTAATAATAATTTTTCCAAAACCAAAAACAAAAATATATTGGCCATTTTCAATCCACGACTGTTTGTGGGACATTGCTGTGCACAATTGGCTGCCGCGTTCGCCCACAAATATACAGTTAATTCACTTTGCAGTGTGTTCTGTGAAGCGCTTTGGGATGTCCTCCCGATGTGAAAAGCGCTATGTCAAAATGCAAGTATTATTAAATATTATGTAAATCAATCTGTATTATCTGCTTCAATTACTACTTATGGGAGTGAGTTCCGCATAGTGCTGCCCTGTGTCTGAAGAAGTTCCTTCTAAATTCTCATTTCATTCCTCCAGTCACTATCTTATACTCGTATTTCTATGTGAAGTCTCAGTCAGAAATAGGAACTACCTATTTGAGCTGTGACACCATGTTGTATTGGTGTCACTTGTGGCAATGTAATCAGTCCTGCAGCTCAGGTGGGGAGTCCTGTAGCTCAGTGGTTAGAGCACTCGCTTTGCAAGAGGGAGACCCGAGTTCAATTCCTGGCAGGGCGAAACCTTGGTCAAGTTTCCTTACCCCACACGCCTAATAATAATTCCTCCAAAACCAAAAATAATAATAAATTGGTCATTTTCAATCCACTACTGTTTGTGGGACATAGCTGTGCGCAATTGGCTGCCGCGTTCGCCCACAAATATACAGTAAATTCACTTTGCAGTGTTTTCTGTGAAACGCTTTGGGACGTCCTCCCGATGTGAAAAGCGCTATGTCAAAATGCAAGGATTATTATTATTATTATTATGTAAATCTATCTGGTTCAATTACTACTTATGGGAGTGAGTTCCGCATAGTGCTGCCCTCTGTCTGAAGAAGTTCCTTCTAAATTCTCGTTTCATTCCTCCAGTCACTATCTTATACTCGTATTTCTATGTGAAGTCTCAGTGAGAAATAGGAACTACCTATTTGAGCTGTGACACCATGTTGTATTGGTGTCACTTGTGGATTTGTAATCAGTCCTGCAGCTCAGGTGGGGAGTCCTGTAGCTCAGTGGTTAGAGCACTCGCTTTGCAAGCTGGAGACATGAATTCAATTCCAGGCAGAGGGCGAAACCTTGTGCAAGTTTCCTTACTCCACACAGAGCCTAATAATAATTTTTCCAAAACCAAAAACAAAAATATATTGGCCATTTTTAATCTACGACTGTTTGTGGGACATTGCTGTGCGCAATTGCCTGCCGCGTTTGCCCACAAATATGCAGTCAATTCACTTTGCAGTGTGTTCTGTGAAGCACTTTAGGACGTCCTCCCGATGTGAAAAGCGCTATATCAGAATGCAAGGATTATTAAATATTATTATGTAAATCAATCTCTATTATCTGCTTCAATTACTACTTATGGGAGTGAGTTCCGCATAGTGCTGCCCTCTGTCTGAAGAAACTCCTTCTAAATTCTCATTTCAATCCTCCAGTCACTATCTTATACTCGTATTTCTGTGTGAAGTCTCAGTCAGAAATAGGAACTACCTATTTGAGCTGTGACACCATGTTGTATTGGTGTCACTTGTGGCATTGCTTAGCTCTATTATACTTTCTCTCTCTCTATCACAAAATTTCTCCTTTCTAACACAATTTCTCCCTCTATCGGAATCTTTCTCTATTGCAATCTTTGCCCACTCTTTCTATCAGAATATTTCTCCTCTGTTACAACTTTTTCCCTCTTTCACACTTTATATTGCAATCTTTCTCCTCTCTTTCGCACTTTCTCTCTCTATTCCAATCTTTCTAACACACTTCCTCTCCCTCACACTTTCTCACTATCATACTTTGCCTCTGTATATTACAATCTTTCTCCTCTTTATCACACCCTCTCCCTCTATTCCAATCTTTCTAACACTTTTTCTCTATCGTATTCTTTCTCCCCTCTATTCCAAACTTTCTCTTCCCTATCACACTTTCTCTCTATTTTAATCTCTCCTCTCTATCGCTCTTTCTATCAGAATCTTTCTCCTCTGTCACACTTTCTATCAAAATCTTTACCCTATATCACACTTTCTCTCTATCGCAATATTTCTTTTTATCACACTTTTTATGTATTGCAATCTTTCTCCTCTCTATCACATTCTCTATCATACTTTCTCTTTCTATTCTAACACACTTTCTCTCTATCATTGTCCTTCTCTCGCTCAAATTTCTCCTCTCACATTACTTCTCATTCTTTCTATCACACTTTCTCTCTTGTGCAATCTTTCTCCTCTCTATCACACTTTCTATTACAACCTTTTCCGTCTCTGTCACACTCTCAATCAGAATATTTCTCCTCTCTATTCCAATCCTCCTAACACACACTCTCGCCCAATTTTCCTCTTCTCTCTCATATTTCTTCTTTAGCGCAATTTTTCTGCTTCTCTCTATTATCCTTTCTGTCCGAATATTTCTACTTCTCTCTACCGCAAACATAGTTTTTTTATCACAACCTTTAATAATAATGATCCTTGCATTTGATATAGCGCTTTTCACGTCAGGAGGACGTCCCAAAGTACTTTACAGAACACACTGTAAGGTGAATTGACTGTATATTTGCGGGCGAGCGCGGCAGCCAATTGCACACAGCAATGTCCCACAAACAGTTGTAGATTGAAAATTACCAATTTATTATTGTTTTGGGTTTTTGGAGGGATTTTTATTAGGCTCTGTGTGGAGTAAGGAAACTTGCCCAAGGTTTCACCCTGCCAGGAATTGAACTCGGGTCTCTCACTTGCAAAGCGAGTGCTCTAACCACTGAGCTACAGGACTCTAGTAACCAACCCTGACACCAACTGACTCAAACTACACTGAACCTGCCCTGACAAGCTAACTCAATCACCAACTGGACTGAACTCACCCTGACAAATATAACTCTCAACCAATCATTAGCATAAACTGACTCAACAACACTAAACCAGTCTGAACAGAACCTGACTCTCGGCAGCTACACATTGCCGGTCACTAGTAAACCAGCCATGCAAACTGCTCCGACCCAGCCCTGGCAGCGAGTGACCCGAGGCAACTGCACTTGACCGGCCTCAACACAGTCACTGAATCTACACCTGTCCTGAACCAACTTGCACACAAACTGATGCTCCACAACCAGCCCCGACACAAACCAACTCTCAGCCAGTAAACCCAACCAACCTTGACAGACACTGGCTCAATAAACTAAACTTCACACAAAGACTATATTACCCAACGACACACAAATTCTCTGATCTCAGATCAAACTCTTGTAATAGAAGTTATCAAATCAAACCTTACACCAACTACAGTGTTGGACTTCAACCTCTGCGATTTATACAATCTGTACCAATTAATTCTACCCTCAACCCAAACTATCACCTCACCATGTTAACTCAGCAACATCTCCCCATCTTGTCCCTCTCAAATCCCAGTCTTTGATATTAACTTCTAGTCTCAACCTCCAGTGTGAACCAGAGTTTGGCTCATATGTGGTTGGATGTCAGATATCCTGCATGAAGTCCACATAATGTTACCAAACCTCTGGAGTGTGGAAGAGTGCAAGAGAGAAAGATACAATCTTTGCCATCATCACAGGGTTCCCACTAGCACAGACTTGCCTTACTTATTCTCTACGAGTCTCAAGAAGCTAGAGAAAGAGAAATAGGGCATGAGCTTCAGTTGTCACCCTAAGCTTTCCAGGAATTTTCACTTTCCATAGAGTCCAATGTAGTGCAACACGTCTAAGTTAGACTCAGCTATAAACTAAAAGGCCCTTTACCTACATTGAACCAGTCTCAACACTAACCAATTCATGATCTACACTGAACCTGCCCAGACACAAAACAACTCAACACTGAACCAATCTCAGGATAAAATGCATTAATAATACAATTCTCTGACATGGATTAACTCCACAACTGCCCTGAGCCAACCTCAACAGACACTGACTCCGCACCTTGTCACAGTATCTTATCTCTGGGTGAGAATTCCACAATGTTTAAGTGCACTCTGAAAGAGCGATCCTTCTCTTCACAATTTTGCAGGTTGTGAGGCAGTAACCAATAGAGTAACATTATCCCAAACCTCTTACAAGTTCCTGAAATTCAGAGTTTGCATAATTAGTAATGTTAGAGTCAAGTGTCAGTGAAAACTCCAAACCTCAACAATTCTGGTTCATCTCCACCTCCTCCCTTTTATACCTCAAATGTGCCAAAGACACTTTTTTACCCAATCAATCCTGAGCACCTGGGACCCCTCTCTATGATCACAAACATTCACCTTATTTTGATTAGCCCTTTACTACCTCACAACCTGCACTGAACCAACTTGGACACAAACTGATGATCGACAAGTGCTCCAAACCATCTGTCGCATAAACTGATGCTCAACCAGTAAACTGAACCTACCTGGACAGACACTGGCTCTGGGCAAACAAAACCAACCTTCACACAGCTATTCGAGATTACCCAAAAACAATCCGAAGATTAAACAGGTACCATCAAATCTGATTTTACACCATCTAACAAAAGTATGTATCTTCAATCTCTGATATTCCTACAATCTGTGTCGATGAATTAAACCATTAATCCAGCAAGATCTCCTCCACCCTGTCCCTCTCAAACCCCAGTCTCTTATTAACGACTTCTAATCTCAACCTCCAGTGTGAACCAGAGTTAAGACTCATATGTTTGGATGTCAGACATCCTGCATGAAGTCCACACAGTGTTGCCAAACCTCTGGAGTGTAGAATGGTGCAGGAAAGAACAATATACAGCCTTTGCTGTCATTACAGGGTTCCCACTAGCACAGACTTAACTTATTTACCCTCCTTGAATCCCAAGGTGCGAGAGAGAGAAACAGGGCGTTGGTTTCAGTCGACAGTTTTTGGTTCTCATTAGTACAGACTTGGCTTCTGGTGACAATAATAATAACCTTGTATTTGATATAGCACTTGTCATGTCTGATGTCTCAAAGCACTTCACAGAACGGACCATAAAGCAAATGGACTATTTATTTGGGGGCGAAACGCAGCAGCCAATTGCACACAGCAGCATCCCACAACCAGTCATGGATTGAAAATAACCAATTTATTATTGTTTTGTTTTTTGGAGCAATTATTATTAGGCTTGTGGAGTAAGGAAACTTATCCAAGATTTCACCCTGCCTAGAATTGAACCCAGGTGTCTCACTTGCAAGGCGAGCGCTCTAACCAGTGAACTACAGGATTCCACCGAGCAACTGAGCTCAGCCCATTAATCACTTACATCTCCCATGGTTTTCAGCTGCATCTCATCTCCAAACGATTCCTAGTTGGACATCTTTGACCAAAATCTAGATGATGATTTAAAGACTAACACTGCAAAATAATAATTCTACATAACAATTCTGTCATCGCCATCTCTGAGACGAGTTAGACAATAAAAAGAAAAGCCAGACTGTTCAAGAGTTGTTTACAATCTCCATTAAATAGATGGATGGCAACAAGGTCTTTAAAGTTCAAAGGTTAGAAAACAAAAAGTGATAAATAACTGAGTTTCTCCAGAAAGATAAACAGTTTAAGAAAATAAACAAAAATGTGAACAAAAACACCATTGGGCACATTGGCAAGTGAGGAGAGTTACCCCAATAAGTGTCTGTGACAAATACACATAGTATAAAAATAAAACAAGTTAAAAACACAAATTCAGCTTAAAGCATATGATGTAGTAGCCATTATAGAGACCTGGCTACAAGCCAGAAATTACTGGAAGCTAAATATTCCAGGCTGTAAGATCTTCAGAAAGGATAAGGAAATTGGGAAAAGCAATATGGATAATACTGAAGTACACTAGTAGATAGAAAAGACTTTAGTAAAGGTGATCAGGCTGTAGAAACACTATGGGTAGAATTAAAGAACAGCAAAGGAGGGAAGACTCTGATGGGAGTTGTCTACAGACTCTAGAGAGAAACATAACCAATTGTTTTTGAGACAAATTACACAATAAAAGGAGAAGCCAAACTGGCCAAGAGTTGCTTACAATTTATATGAAGAGCAGGTGGACAGTGCAAATGTCTCTGAAGCTCACAGGGCTGACAACACCCAAGGTTTGGACAACTTCCTTTCACAAACATTACTGACAATTTACAGCCCACCAGAAAGTTCCCACAAACACAGACTTACTTGATATAGTCCATAGAAAGACCAGCCTGAGCCAAGCGCCACCACACACAAACTGACCATTTCACTGCTCTGAACCACAAACCTCCAGCAACTCATCTGCTCTCTCTGAGTTGATGAGGTGACTCCTTCCTCCAATTGTTTGACTGAGCTCAGCCTTCGAGTTAAATACCCAAAGGTTCAGGTTTGACATGTGGCCAATGAGCGAATCACATTCCTCACGAGGTCCAGTTGAAGGTCCTCCCTTCACAGCTGGAAAGTCAGTATCATCACATGGGCTATTGGCTATTGGATGGTTCAGAGAATTCACAGGTTTTATATTCATTACTTTAGAGCATTTACCCTTTTCTAGAATTTCCTATTAAATGCTTCATCAAACACAACATCAAATCAGATTACGAACACTAAAAGGTGTGAGAAAGAAGGAGAACGATTGCAATAGAGAGAAGGTGTAATAGACAGAGGGTGTGATGGACAAAAGGAGAAAGGTTGTGATAGAGAGATAGTGTGTTAGAAAGATTGGAATAGAGAGAGAAAGTGTGAAAGAGAGAAGCAGAAACTTTGCGATAGAGAGAGAAAGTGTGTTAGAAAGATTGGAATAGAGAGAGACAAAGTATCATAGAGAGGAGAATGATTGCAATAGAGAGAAAGTGATAGAGAGAAGAACGATTCTGTTAGGAGAAAGTGTAATAGAGAGGAGAGAGATGGCAGTAGAGAGAAAGTCTGATAGAGAAAATGTGATTGAGAAGGAGAAAGTTTGTGACAGAGAGAAAGTGTGATAGAGAGGAGAAAGATTGTAATCAAAAGGAGAAAAATTGAAATAGAGAGAAAGTGCGGTAAGGAGAAAGATTCTGATAGAGAGAAAGAGTGATAGACAGGGAAAAGGTTGTAATAGAGAGAGCAAGTGTGATAGAGAGAAAGCGTGTTAGAAAGAAGGAGAAAGATTCGAATAGAGAGAGACAAAGTACGATAGAGAGCAGAAAGATTGCATTAGACAGTGCGATAGAAAAAAAATAATTGTGATAGAGGGAGAGAAAGTGTGAAAGGGAAAATGAGAAAGGTTGCAACAGATACAGAGCAATTGTGACAGAGAGAAGGAAACAGTTTGCAAAAAAAGGAAATGTGAGAGAGGAGGAAAATCGGGATACAGAAGGAGAAAGATTTTGCGATAGAGAGAAAGTGTGAAAGAGAGAAGGAAAAAGATTGCAATAGAAAGTGTGACACAGAAGGAGAAAGATTGCAATAGAGAGAAAATGTGATAGAGAAATAGAACGAATTCGATTGAGAGAGAAATTGTGTCAGAAAGGAGAAAGATTGTGGTAGAGAGAGAGAAAGTATAATGGAGAGAAGCAGAAAAATTGCAATAAAGAAGAAATGTGAGAGAGAGGAGGAAAATTGGGCGACAGAAGGAGAGCGATAGAGAGAGAAAGTGTGTTAGAAGGATTGGAATAGAGAGAGACAGAGTGTGATATAGATAAGATTGCAATAGAGAAGGAGTGTGATAGAGAGCAGAAAGATTGCAATAGAGAGAAACTGTGACAGAGAGGAGAAAGATTGCAATAAAGACAAAGTGTGATAAGTAGAGAAAGTGTGTTAGAAAGGAGAAACATTGCAATGCAGAGAGAGAAAGTGTGAAAGAGGGGAGAAAGATCGCGATAGAGAGAAAGTGTGATAGAGAGGGAAAAGGTTGTAATAGAGAGGACAAAGATTCTGATAGAGAGGACAGTGATCGCAATAGAGGAGAAAGATTGCAATAGACAGGAACAGTGATAGAGGGGAGAAAGATTGTAATAGAGAGTGTGGTAAGGAGAAAGATTCTGATAGAGGGAAAAGGTTGTAATAGAGAGAGCAAGTGTGATAGAGAGAAAGCGTGTTAGAAAGAAGGAGAAACATTGCGATGGTGAGAATGAGAAATATTGTGATAGACAGAAAGTGAGACAGAGACGGAAAAGGTTGTAATAGAGAAGGTGAAAGATTCTGATAGGAGTGAGAGAGAGGACAACGTTTGTGATACAGAGAGACAAAGTATGATGGAGAGAAGGAGAAAGATTGCATTAGAGAGTGAAAGTGTGATAGAGAGGAGAAAGATTGCGATAGAGAGAAAGTGTAAAAGAGAGATTCTGATAGAAAGAGTGACAGAGGGAAAAGTTTGTAATAGAGAGAGAAAGTGTGACAGAGAGGAGAAATGTTCTAATAGAGAGAAAGTGTGACAGAGACGGAAAAGGTTGTAATAGAGAGGAGAAAGATTCTGATGGAAAGAATGATCGAGAGGAAAGAGATTAAAATAGAGAGAAAGTGTGATAGAGAAGAGAAAGTCTGGAATGGAGAGGGAAAGTGTGAAAGAGAGGAGAAAGAATACGATAGAGAGAAAGTCTGTTAGAAAGATTGGAATAGAGAGAGAGAAAGTGTGATAGAGAGGAGAAAGATTGCAATAGAGAGAGTGATAGAGAAGGAGAAAGATTGAATAGAGAGAGAGTGTGATAGGGAGAAGGAGAAAGATTGCAATAGATGGAGGGTATGATAGAGAAGGAGAAAGATTGCAATAGTGAAAAAAAGAAAGATTGCGATAGAGAGAAACTGATTGAGAGAAGGAGAAAAATTGCAATAGAGACTAAGTGTAACAGAGAGGAGAAAGACTGATAGAAAGAGATAGAGAGGGAAAAGTTTGTAATAGAGAGAAAGTGTGACAGTCGCAAAAATTTCTAATAGAGAGGAGAAAGATTCTGATAGAAAGAGTGATAGAGAGGAGAGAGATTAAAATAGAGAGAAAGTGCGATAGAGAAGAGAAAGTTTGGAATAGAGGGAAGTGCGAAAGAGAGAATGTGATAGAGAAAGTGTGATAGAGAGGAGAAAGATTGCGATAGAGAGAAAGTGTGAAAGAGGGAAGAAAGATTGCGATAGAGAGAAAGATACTGATAGAGAGAAAGTGTAACAGACGGAAAAGGCTGTAATAGAGAGGAGAATGATTCTGATAGAAAGAGTGATAGAGAGGAGAGAGATTAAAATAGAGAGAAAGTGTGACAGAGAAGAGAAGGTTTGGAATAGAGAGGGAAAGTGTGAAGAAAGATTGTGATAGAGAGAAAGTGATAGAGAGAAGAAAGATTGCAATAGAGAGGAGAAAGTGTGATCGAAAGTGTTAGAAAGATTGGAATAGAGAGAGAGAAAGTGTGATACAGCGAAGGAGAAAAATTGCAATAGTGAGAAAGATTGCGATAGAGAGAAAGTGTGATAAAGAGGAGAAAGATTGTAATATACAGAGGCAAAGTACGATAAAGTGAGAAAGTGTGAGAGGGAGAGAAAGTGTGTTAGAAAGAAGGAGAAAGATTGCGATAAAGTGTGATAGACAGAAAAGGTTGTAATAGAGGGGAGAAAGATTCTGATAGAGAGAGTGATAGAGAGGGTAAAGATTTAATAGAGACAGAAAGTGATAGAGAGAAGGAAAAGGATTCTAATGGAGAGAGAAAGTGTATTAGAAAGAAGGATAAAGATTTTAATAGAGAGACAATGTATGATACAGAGGATAAAGATTACAATAGAGAGAAAGTTTGACAGAGATGGAGAGAAATTCTGATAGGAGAAAGTGTGTTAGAAACAAGGAAAAAGATTGTCATAGAAAAAGACAAACTGTGAAAGAGAGGAGAAAGATTGTGTTACAGAGAAAGTGTGATAGAGAGAAAAAGTATGATAGCGAGAAGGAGAAAGATTACAATAGAGAGAAAGTTTGATAGAGGAGGAAGATTGCGATAGAGAGAGAGTGGAAAGCAGAAAGATTCTGATAGAGAGAAAGTGTGATAGAGGGAAGAGCTTGTAATAGAGAGAGCAAGTGTGATAGTGAGAAAGTGTGTTAGAAAGAAGGAGAAACATTGCGATGGTTGAGAGGAGAAATATTCTGATAGAAAGAGAGATAGAGAGGGAAAAGTTTGTAATAGAGAGAGAAAGTGTGACAGAGACGGATAAGGCTGTAATAGAGAGGAGAAAGATTCTGATAGAAAGAGTGATATAGAGGAGAGAGATTAAAATAGAGAGAAAGAGAAAGACTGCGATAGAGAGAATGTGTGATAAAGAGGAGAAAGATTGTAATATACAGAGGAAAAGTATGAAAGAGTGAGAAAGTGTGAGAGGGAGAGAAAGTTTGTTAGAAAGATGGAGAAAGATTACAATAGAGTGAGAGAAAGTGTGAGAGAGAGGAGAAAGATTGCGATAGAGAGGGAAAAGCTTGTAATAGAGGACAAAGATTCTGATAGAGAGGAGAGTGATCGCAATAGAGAGAGAGTGCGGTAAGAAGAAAGATTCTGATAGGGAGAATGTGCGATAGAGAGAAGAAAGATTACAATAGAGAGAAAGTGTGTTAGAAAGGAGAAAGATTAGAATGCAGAGAGAGAAAGTGAAAGACAGAAGGAGAAAGATTGCGATAGAGAGAAAGAGAAACATTCTGATAGAAAGAGTGATGGAGAGGGAAAAGTTTGTGACGGAGAGAAAGTGCGATAGAGAAAGTTTGGAATAGAGAGGGGAAGTGTGAAAGAGAGAAGAAACATTGTGATAGAGAGAAATTGTAATAGAGAGGAGAAAGATTGCAATAGAGAGTGTGATAGAGAGAAGGAGAAAGATTGCAATAGAGAGAAAGTTTGATAGAGAGATGGAGAGAAATTCTGATAGAGAGAGAAAGTGTTAGAAAGAAGGAAAAAGATTGGAATGCAGAGAGAGAAAGTGTGAAAGAGGAGGAAGATTGTGATAGAAAAAGGCAAACTGTGAGAGAGGAGAAAGATTGTGTTAGAGAGAAAGTGATAGAGACAAAGTATGATAGAGAGAAGGAGAAAGATTACAATAGAAAGGAGAAAGAATGCGATAAAGTGTTTTAGAAAGATTGGAATAGAGAGAGAGAGAGAGAAAGTGTGATAGAGAGGAGAAAGATTGTAATATACAGAGGTAAAGTACGAGAGAGTGAGAAAGTGTGAGGGAGAGAAAGTGTGAGAAAGGAAAAAGATTGGAATACAGAGAGAAAGTGTGAAACAAAGGAGGAAGATTGCGATAGAGAGAAAGTGTGATAGAGAGGGAAAAAGGTTGTAATAGCGGACAAAGATTCTGATTGAAAGAGTGATAGAGAGGGCAAAGATTTAATAGAGAGAGAAAGTGTGTTAGAAAGAAAGAGAACGATTCTAATGGAGAAAGTGTATTAGAAAGAAGGATAAAGATTTTAATAGAGAGACAACGTACGATAGAGAGAAAGTTTGATAGAGATGGAGAGAAATTCAGATAGAGAGAGAAAGTGTGTTAGAAAGAAGGAAAAAAATTGTAATAGAAAAAGACAAACTGTGAAAGAGAGAAGGAGAAAGATTGTGTTAGAAGGTGCGATGGCGAGAAGGAGAAATATTGTGATACACAGAAAGTGCGACAGAGATGGAAAAGGTTGAAAAAAGAGAGAAGGCGAAAGATTCTGATAGGAGTGAGAGAGAGGACAATGTTTGTAATTGAGAGAGACAAAGTATGATGGAGAGAAGGAGAAAGATTGCATTGGAGTAAAAGTGTGATAGAGAGGAGAAAGATTGTAATAGAGAAAAGGAGAA
The DNA here is from genome assembly GCF_018977255.1 of Callorhinchus milii. Taxonomy (NCBI): domain Eukaryota; kingdom Metazoa; phylum Chordata; class Chondrichthyes; order Chimaeriformes; family Callorhinchidae; genus Callorhinchus; species Callorhinchus milii. Next base: position 27,794 of record NW_024704763.1, read on the forward strand.
AGATTGCGATAGAGAGAAAGTGTGATAGAGAGCAGAGAGATAGTAATAGAGTGAAAGTGATAGAGAGGAGAAAGATTGCAATAGAGGGAAAGAAAGATTGTAACAGAATAAGTGTAATAGAGAGAAAGATACTGATAGAGAGAAAGTGTGACAGAGATGGAAAAGGTTGTAATAGAGAGGAGAAAGATTCTGATAGAAAGAGTGATAGAGAGGGCAAAGATTTATTAGAGAGAGAACGTGTGATAGAGAGGAGAAATATTCTAATGGAGAGAGAAAGTGTATTAGAAAGAAGAATAAAGATTTTAATAGAGAGACGATGTACAATAGAGAGGATAAAGATTGCAATAGAGAGAAAGTTTGATAGAGAGATGGAGAGAAATTCTGATAGAGAGAACATGTGTTAGAAAGAAGGAAAAAGATTGCAATAGAAAAAGACAAACTGTGAGAGGAGAAAGATTGTGTTAGAGAGAAAGTATGATAGAGAGGAGAAAGATTACAATTGAGAGGAGAATGAATGAGATAAAGTGTTAGAAAGATTGGAATAGAGAGAAAGTGTGATAGAGAGGAGAAAGATTGCAATAGAAAGTGTGATAGAGAGGAGAAAGATTGCAATAGAAAGTGTAGGAGAGAGGAGAAAGATTCACTGATAGAGTGACAAGTTTGTAGGAGAGAAAGTGTGACAGGAAAGAGGAGAATGATTGTAATAGAGAGAGTGCGATAGAGAGAATCCTGGTCCAGACTGGTCAAGAGTGGTCACAATCTGCATCAAACAGATGGATGGGGACAAGGTCTCCAAAGTTCACTGACGTATGACAATCCAGTTCTCATGTGGTATGAACGAACATTAGCCCAGCGTTCAAGATCAACACAAACCTGCACTGGTTCCAGGACAACAACAACAAAATTACATTTATAGAGTGCCTTTCACATCGAGAGGATGTCCACTAACAACCTCTGACTCACGTCGAAACAGTAAACTAAAGACAGAAGAGCAAAGATGAGAAAACAAAACGTGATAAATAACTCAATTTCTCCAGAAAGAGATGTTTTTTAGGAAATAAACAAAAAATGACAAGAGAAAAACACCATTGGGCCATATGGGCAAATGAGGACAGTTTTCTTAAGTGTCTATCCACAAATACATAGCATAAAAAATAAAACATGTTAGAAACACAAATTCAGCTTAAAGGGTCTGATGTAGTAGCCATTACAGCGACCTGGCTACAAACTGGACATTACTGGGAGCTAAATATTCCAGGCTGTAAGATCTTTAGAAAGGACAGGAAAATTGGGAAAGGAGGAAGAGCAATATGGATAACACTCAAGTACAGCAGTAGATAGAAAGGACTTTAGTAAAGGTGATCAGGCTGTGGAAACACTATGGGTAGAATTAAGGAACAGCAAAGGAGGCTAAGACTCTGGTGGGAGTTGTCTACAGACTTCAGATAGGAACAAAATAATAGCAATTGTTTTTGAGACATGTTATACAATAAAAGGAAAAGCCAAACTGGCCAACAGTTACTCACAATTTACATCAAGGACAGGTGTACAGTGATAATGTCTCTGAAGCTCACAGGAGACAACACCCAAGGTTTGGACACTTTCCCTCCACTTTTTAGGGAGAATCAACATTACAGGCAGTTTACAGTCCACCTGAAGGATCTCACAAATACTGACTTACCTTATATAGTCCATAGAGAGACCGGCCTGAGCCAATCCACCACATGCAAACTGACCATTTCACTGCTCTGAACCACAAGCCTCCAGCAACTCATCTGCTTTCTCTGAGCTGATGAGGTGACTCCTTCCTCCACCGGTTGGACTGTTACTGCGCTCAGCCTCTGGGTTAAATACCCAAAGGTCAGTTCTATCATGTGGCTAATAAGGGAATCCCATTCCTCACAAGGTCCAGTTGATCTACTCTTCACAGCTGTAACCAGTCAATATCACCACATGGGTTTCTTTGCTATTGACTGGTTCACAGACTTCACATGGTTTTATATTGATTAGTTTACAATAATCACACAATTTTCTATTGATTGGTTTACAATAATCACACGATTTTCTATTGATTTGTTTAGCGAATCAGCTGCTGATTCAGAGATTTACAGATTCAGTTTTCTTGCTGATGTTTTGTTTTGCCTGCAAAACACAAAGTCACTACACTTTACAGCATGTCCTCTGAAACGCTTTGAGATGTCTCAATGACATGATCAGGCTCTGTGTCAAACGCCAGGATTATTATGATTCGAACCCCAACCCTCGTCACAGCTGTTGGTCGAGGCCACTTGGTTCAGCTTCTGCCTCCGTTTAAATAAACAATGATATCGGAACAAACAGCTTGAGTTTCCAATAACATTCCTGGTTTGGGGCAGAATCGTAAAATTATACAGCACAGGAGGCTGCCATTCAGGCCAATTAGGCCAACCCCACTCCCCCCGCTTCCTCTGTCCCCATCGCATCCCCGAAAAGAAACCAACTCTCGGTCCTGAATCAACACAACTGAAGTTTCAAGCATCTATATGTGTATGTTTATGTGTTGAACCAGGTTGGGCAGGTGATTTTTCCACCTGTTTCAGCACATCCGGTAGAAAAGGCACTTTTCTATACCTGCCACCATAATCCAGACTGTCTGGTGGCCAATCATGTAATTCATATTACCTGCTGAGTGCTTTATTTACAGGTTAAGCCTTCCCTACACTAACAGGATGCTATACTGGGTGTTGTGTTTGTGGGTGTGCTGATTGGCTCAGGTCAGCTCCTCCACACCTCAGGCACTGATAGCATCACAACAACAACAAGATTCCATTTATAAAGTGCCTTTCACGTCAGGAGGACGTCCCAAGGCGCTGCACAGTTGGGTCATGACCCGAGCAGGGGGGAAATGGTCAGGGTGAGGGGAGGGAAGGGAGGGAGCGAGGAGGGGGGATGGTCAGGGTGAGGGGAGGGGGGGGGGGAGGAGGGGGGAAATGGTCAGGGTGAGGGGAGGGAAGGGAGGGAGCGAGGAGGGGGAAGAGAGTCGAGAGGGGAGCTGAAGGCTCGGTCAAAGAGAAAGGTTTTGAGACCGGCCTTGAAGGAGGAGAGGGAGGAAGCAAGGCGAAGGCACTGGGGGATAGAGTTCCAGAGCCTCGGGGCTGAGAAGCTGAAGGCCCGACCACCGATGGTAGGGCGATTGGGGCGTGGGACGTGGAGCAGACCGGAGCCGGAGGAACGGAGGGTACGGGCAGGTAGGTAGGGGGATAGTAGGTCAGAGAGGTAGGAGGGAGCAAGGCCGTTGATGGCCTTATAGGTGAGGGTGAGGATCTTGAAATCACCATTCAGGGCTGCACACTCCACCTCACTGAGCCAGTCCAGAACCTTGGCGTCTTGTTTAACCCGCAACTGTCCTTTCTACCCCACATCCATGCATGTTCCATGCGTGTGACAAGCCTCCAAACATAGCCTCCACCCTAGACACAGGTCCCAGACAAACATGTTCTGACTCCAAATCAATGAGTTTTATTTTGTTTAAACTGGTCTGGACAGAAGCAGACAGTCGGTTCGTATCCCACATCTCAATATAATCGATGTTTCACACAGCATTGACGAGCCGGGCTCAGCTGCAGGAGCTACAACCTAGAAAATAATAATAAACTTTGAAATGTAATGAGTACCAATAACCTGCATTTATATAGCACCCCTCAAGCAGGGCAGAGGTCCCAGAGCGCTTGGTGGAACAAAATAAGGTGAAGCACCGTCCGCTATCACTGTGCAGAGTGGATTATTCACTGAGAAGCTGTTCGTCGGATGTGGCGTGAATCAGCTGCTAAAAAACACAAATAACTGCACCCTAAGTTACAGAAAAGTGTGTGTGTGTGGGGGGGGGAATGCTCTGCGTGTGTGTAACAACCAACTCTATCTTTCTACCTCAACCCCAGGACCACTGCTTTCCTGACAGAATGATTGTGCTCTGGGCCTCGCTGGTGCACTTGCTGATCGTTTCCTCATGTGTGTGAGCTGCTGTTTGATGTGTTGCTACAGAAGATGACAATGAAGAATCCTTTGTGAGATTTATTAAGCAAAATGAAGAGTTTTCATGAGAGTAAAGCCACCAGTAGACAATTGGAAGCGCGTTTGAGCAATAATTAGTTTGAGCTCTGGACCCGAGGTAAGTCTCACCACTTCAGTCTGATCCCATCACCAATTAAACATTTTCACTTTCATTACCACCAGGATTGAAGAGTCTCGGCAGAATTAGGAAGAGCTCCTAGAGAAAAAGTCCACATAGAGGAAAGAAATTTAATCTCCTGGGTTTACTAACTAAAGTAGGCGGTGATGGTATCTGGTTCTGGCTGTTTCAGAAGTAGTATGCAGTGTGAGTGATCCAGTTTGGCTCCTGGTCCTTTGAGCGCTTTGCTGAGCTGTGGGAGGTGAAAATGGATTTGTAGGCCTCTGATTTCTGCCCGTGGTCGGCTCGCAAGCGTTTGCCATTGCTGGAGCCGAATGTGCTGGGAGTCCCGGAGCCCGAGGACACCGATCGGCCGTTTACTGTAAGAGAGTAAATGAAGATCACTAGCTGCACAATGAGAGGTGTCAAGGCTTGGCTGAGTTAAGGTAGAAGAATGCAGAGTGTTGTAATTTATAACCAACACAGAATTAGCTAAGAAGCAAAGAGAAGTCCAGGAGGAACAGGCGAGAGCTCAGCTCCGGGTCTCAGCTGCCTCAGTTTACTGCATTCTCTACTGAGTCAGAAGGTTGTGGGTTCAGGCACCACATCAGCACTTGAACTGATCCAGTCTAGGCTGACCCTTCAAATGCAGTGCTGAGGGTATGCTGTATTGTCAGAAATGCACGGGGATTGAAAATTGCAAATGTCACTCCATTATCAAAAGAGAGAGGGCACGAAAAGATTGGTAACTATCGGCCTGTGAGTTTACACATGCAAGGTAGCACCTCAGAGCTCTTAACTGTGGTGTAGTTTGCCTTTGAGCCAGAGTGGGAGGGGAGATTACCCTAAGCACAGTCAAAGAGGAGGGTCTTCAGCTGTGATCTGCAGACAGACAAACAAGGGGTGAGGTGGAGGGGCTGAGGTAAGTTCCAGAGGCTCACGGCGTAACTGATGACATGGACTGGGTTGGTCAAAGCCGCCCTGGCTGAGTGAAGGTAGAGGAATGGGGTGTGAGACAGGTGGCAGAGAGAGGTTGGCAGGTGCCAGGGCAGAGAATGTGAGGATCTTGAAATCAATCTGTTCTGTGTCAGGGAACCAGAGAAGCTGAGGACGGGTGGGATGGATTTTGGGTCGCGGTGAGGACATGGCTGTGAATAGCAGAGCATTGGAGAAATCACCAGTCGCTTTACGACTGGGCTCTACACACGCAGCAACAATGACAACTCACCGGAATGGTTACTGCCAGAAACTGCTCGCTGCTCACTGGTGATTGTTTCTTCGGACTTCGTGCTTGATGGCTCTGGAATTTCTATGCACAAACTAACAAAAATATTTAAACTTGCAAAAGATCAAGACAATAGGGTTAAGGGCTTTGTTTCCTAATACTACAATCCTCTTTGCATCTGATCCAGTGACTATGTCTCAAAGTATTTCACAGGAAATTGCTATCAATGTAGTAACAGTGTATTTGGAGAAAAACGTGGCAGCCAATTTGCACACAATATCCTACAAAACATTATGAAGTGAATGATCAATTTGTCAAGAAACTCTGTTCTCTTTACAATTCGTTTTGTTGGATTTTTAACATTCAGAATGGTGGCTGAAAGCTCGATGGTGCAGGGGGCGGAGGAAGCTTTGTGTGGAGAGCAGCTGGATCGGTATGAGTTGAGATGGCACAGGTGGGAGGGGACAAGATAGTGCCTCCACAGCTCAGGCATTGGCAGCATCCAGGGATGCACACTCTATCTCACTGAACCAGTCCGGAACCCTGCCATCTTGTTTGACCCTTGTCAAATTGTCCTTTCTACCCCTCATCCATGCCGTGACCCGCTCTGCCTTCCCCATCTCCACAACATCGCCCGGTTCCTCCAACATCTCTCCCATCAGGCTGCTGAAACCTTCATCCATGCATTCATCACATATTTGGGTGTCATCTGCATATATATGGAAGTTAACCCCATGTCTGTAGAAGACATCACCGAGCGGGAGCATGTAGATGTTAAAGAGGACTGAGGACAGAGCCCTGAAGTAACTGTGAAAGGGTAGGCAAAGTTGGGATGGGTAAGCGTGAAACCAGGAGAGGATTGAACTGTGAAGGTGGAGCTGAGAGAGGTGAGGTGGTGAAAAAGGATAGTGGTTGACAACATTGAAGCCTGGAGAGAGATCAAGGAGTACAAGAAGATACAGAGAGCCCTGGTTACAGATAAGAATGAGGAGAGAATGTTGTTGGCAGGTTAGAGGTGGGATGGTAATTAAGGAAGGGATTTTTGAGAAGAGGGGGTGACAGCAGATTCAAATGAAGTGGGAACTGCACAAGTGGACGTGGAGAGATTGATAACATCTGTTAGCAGACGGCAAGGCAATAGAGCTGGGAGATCAGGAGAGGAGGCGGGTGGGTATGAGGGAGCAAGCACCGAGCAGGATTCATGTGGGAAGAAAATAGGAACAATACAAGAATCCTTGATTTTGATACAACAGCAAACCACCCGATACTAATCAATGTCTAATATCCAACCAGCGGCCATGAGGTCAATTTTTTATGTACTTATGTTTTTATGTCTCCTCCTTGCAGGACACAGTTTACATTAAGCACCAGCTTCTAATGATCAACTTTAACAGAAATCTGTCCTTTACAGAATGATTTATTGGATTTAAGCCCCTTGCTTTATTGATTTTTTTGTGGCTAACAATTCATTGAACAAATTACCTTCAGTAGCAGCAGGTTTAAATATGGTCTTTGACGTCTTTGCTTTCTGCAAAACAGGAAAATAATGAATATGTGAATAATATGCAGCCACAATCTGCAACCTGGGGCGAGAAATAAGAAAATAAGAATTTGCTAGGCAAAAGAAAACCAAGATCCATCTATGTTGCCTTCCACCATCCTGGCAGTCACTTGACATCTTGTGTCCTAAATTATATACGGTATTCGGACAGGTCTTAGATTTCAAAAATTGAAAACATCCGTATGGCTGCATCCTCCCCCCACCCCAACAATGTCACCTTCCACCTCAACCAGACCATCCACACCGCCTTCTCCCTCCGCCACGGTTCCTGCCACTCCTTTGCCCCCATTTCTCCCTCCTCCTTCTCAACTACAATCACCCACATAAAACACTGGAACACATTGTTGCAGGCGAACTTCGATCACACCTCTCCCTCCACTTCCTCCTCGAGCCACTGCAGTCTGACTTTTATCCTGACTGCCCATAGCACAGAGACAGTGCCTATCAAAGTCACATGACTTCCCATCCTCTCTATCTGTGACCAGGGTTCCTCTGCCTCCTCGTCTTCCTGGATCTCTCTGCCACATTTGACACACTTGACCACACCATCCTCCTCTCCTCCGTCATCCACTTTAGTGTACCGTGCTCGCATGGCTTGAGTCCTACTTAACCATCCGCCTCCATTTCATTTCGGCAAATGGTTTCTCCTCCCGCCCCCACCCGGTCACTTGCAGAATACACCAGGGCTCCATTCTTAGCCCCCTTCTTTTCCTAATCTATATGCTCCCTCTGGGCGATGTCATCTGCAGACACGGGGTAAACTTCCACATGTCTGCGGAGGGCACACAAATCTACTTTTCCCCCTCCAGTATCAACTCCAGATCCACTGATGTTCTATCAGCTTGTCTGGCAAATATCAGGGCCTGGATGAGTGCAAACTTCCTGCAGCTGAATGTGGACAAGACGGAAGCCATACTCCTCGGCCCCCGTCAAAGTTTTTATTCCTGCAGATCTAAACTCCTCAACCTCCCTGGACTCTCCCTCAGACTCATCGAACCGCGCGCAATCCATGCGTCTGGTTCGAACCCCAGCTGTCCTTCCTTGCCCACATCTAGTCCCTGACGAGGACCACCTTCCTCCACCTCCGCCACATTACCCGTCTCCGAGCGTACCTTACACTTCCCGCCTGGATTATACTCCAATGCACTTCTCGCCAGTCTCCCCAGCTCCACCATTCACAAGATCAGCTCGTGCAAAACTCTGCCGCCCGCATGCTGACCCCGACCAAACTCCGTCCCCATATCTCACCAGTTCTGGCCCAGGTTCCACTGGCTCCCCATCACCGTATGGATTGACTTCAAGATCCTCACTCTCGTGTTCAAATTGCTTCACTCTCTGACACCTCCCTACCTCTACGACCTCTTCACTTCCTAATCCACCACCCGGCGCCTCCGCTCGACTGGCACCGCCTCCTGCTTGTCCCTCGCACCCTCTGCCCCACCATCGGAGGTCACGCTTTCAGCCACTACGCCCCAAAACTTTGGAACATTCTCCCTTAATCCATCCGCCTTGCCCCCTCTCTCCCCCTTTTCAAGTCCCACCTGAAAAACTTCCTTTTCGACCATGATTACGGTCACCTCCACCACCCCCCACCGGAGTTCAGCTCCGCCATTGTTAAGCGCTGTGAGACGCTGCCCTGTATGAAGGGAGCTATATAAGTACAAGTTGTTGTTTGGATTATGGAAGTGCCCCGAGGGTTTGGGACGATAGTTTTTGGTCTTGTGCATATTATTATTATTAGGATTCAGTTGATTTATACTCCTTGAATCTTAACCTTTTGCCCAAGTTCAAGGTGAAGGGACAATATATATGTTCACAAACACAGTAAAACTCACACAAGTCTGATCTTTATAAAACGTGTAAACGACCAAAGCGTACATTCACTCATTCAGTTTCTTACCAAAACCACTTGGTTTTATTAATCACCTCCTAACTTGGAACTCTGTGCCCCTACCCTCTATTCCTCCTCCACTTAGGGCTGCATTGAATTACTCATGCGTCGTATAGATTATTGATTAAATCAGATTTTACACTACTTATACAGTTTGCCTGCAACTCGGACTTCAGTTAAGTCATACTAAATGTTTGGGTCCCAAATCATACACCTTGTGTAAATTTTACTGCGCACTCACTTACCCTCTCCAGCTTGGCTTTCAATTTCCGTTCCTCCATTCTTCTCTTAAGAATAAACATCTAAGCCTAACCCCTAAATCTACCCTAACCCTAATTGGCATCCTAACCCTGAACCCAACCCTATTTACCCTGAACCCAAGTCTAAACACTAAACCCAACCCTAACCCTAAAGTCTAACCCCTAACGCTAACCCCTAACACCCGACCCTAACCCCTAAACCCCAACCCCTAACCCCGATTCAAGCTGCGCTGTAAATACATTGGTTGTGTGCCTACACTGAACCATCCCCGACACTGACCAACTCTCATTGAATACACTGAACCAATCTCAACATGAACAGCTTCGATAACAAAACGAAATTCTGACAAACAATGCCAGTCCCATCTCACAAACCCTCAACTTCCCTAAACCAGCCCCGACACTGAGCAACTCGTGATCTTCACTGATCAAATCCACAGAAATTCATTCTCAACAATTCTACTAATCTAACCCTGGCCCCACTCGCTAAACTACACTGAACCTGCCCTGACACAAGACAACTCTCAAACATCCTCTGAACTAAACCAAAACAAACCCAACTCTCAACTACACTAAGGAAACACTGACAAAAACCAAATCAACAACTAGACTGAATTCACCCCAACAAACCCAACTCTGAACCAATCTCAGCATAAACTGACTTGACAATCGCACTTAACCAGTCTGGACAGAACCTGACTCGTGGCAGTTACACTGACCCAGATCCGGCAGCGACTGACTCTCGGCAGCTACACATTACCGGTTACTAGCAAACCAGCCGTGCAAACTACTCCGACCCAGCCCTGGCAGCGACTGACCCGAGGCAACTGCACTGAGCCAGGCCTGAAAGACTGTAACTCAACAACTGCACTCGACCGACCTCGACAGACAGTCACTGACTCTACACCTGCCCTGAACCAACTCACACACAAACTGATGCTCCACAACCAGCCCTGACACAAACCGTCTCTCAGCCATTAAACCCAATCTCGACAGACATTGGCTGAAGCATAACTTGCCATTGAAGGCAGTGTCCGGCCAGCATCCCACTGCTTGTCCAGCTAGGATCACCCTACTTATTAGGGCTTTGGCTTGCAGGGATAGCTACATAATTAATAGATACATAATGTACTTTTCAATCGATTGTCCTCACCAGGGCAGACAACATTTCTTTTGATGACCATTGTAATTTCGGTTGTGACAGTTTACACCAAGTTGGTCCAAGGCGACACGGGAGCTGCCAGCAGCCCGAAGGGTGATTTTATGCGGCCGGAAACCATTTCCAACATTCCAACTTGCACTCCCTCCCTCCTTGGTGAACGTCCTCCCGGGGCAGCGGCAGGAGCCGGCGGTTGAGAGGCGGTACTCCTCTCTCACCCCCTCTTCACTGTAGTCTGTCAGGAAGGCAAGTGCGTCTATTACCAATCATGTCCTTACCAACCAACCACCGGCACCTGCCGCTGCCGATAGTGACCTGCGCTTGAGAGAGAGAATGGGAGTGGGGGGGGAGTAGTGGAGAAAGAGGGGGTGGGGTGGGAAAAGAGAGAGGGTGGGAGAAAGGCGGTGGGGGAGAGAGGGGGTGGGAAATAGAGAGAGGGAGAGCTTTAGCGCCCTACGCCTTGCCCTGCACCTTTCCTTACATCTTGCCCTACACCTTGCCCTACACCTTGCCCTGGACCACATGCATATTGATGCCACTCCAACACACAAAATTTTTTTGTGATTCGCCCCCGTCCGCTGAGCACCTCCGGAATTTCAGACCTCGAATGGGTTGTCATGCAATGTGTTACCGAATAACATGCCAGAATATTCGGCTGGCCAGGCCCGACAATAACCTTATTAACACATGTTACTTATCCTGACTTACTGTACCCATCTGTTGTTATTGCCGCAATCCTGTCCAAATGCCACGAGTCTAAAAGTAGCTTCACGATTTTTTTTGCAGGAGGGACAAGATTAAAAAGGCAGAATTAGCAAAGTTTGACATTTACTTGTCACTGAAGACACAACTGCAGAGTGTTGTGTCTAATTTCATTTGGAGACACTGATGGAAAAGTATAGACACTGTTTCCCTTTGGATTTGATAAACAGATCAGCTGGGAATGCAGTCAGACTGCCAAGTCAGCTTTCCTGTCCTATCCTATAGGGAAAGCCCTTGGTCCTTTCAGCTCGCTGTTTGTGGTGAACGATTTCAGCAATTACCAGATTCTTTACGAGTGAAATCTAATCCTCCCACAGCGCCACGGACCAATGGTTTCAGCCCCTGATAGGGCCAGAAATTCCTACCATTTTAAGTGGTCGGGAAGTTATATTGCTACTGTTTTGAAATCGGTAGTGTTCCTATTTATTTCTCTTCCCCTCTGTCAGGGAGATTCAAGGTACAGATGGCTTCTGCTTCTGAAGATACAAGCAGCTTACAGAATCTTCTCTCAGCACTTCAGGTAAGTTTGTCACTGCATTTTTCCTTTATTTCCTGTTATTAAATATATATCTTTCCCCTCCCCAATTCCCCGTGCTGCCGCCTCAACCTTCAGTGCGCATCGATAGTGGTAGGTGCTTTCAGATGTCCTCTTGAATGCGAGTTGTATTCCATGTAAGATGCAACAAAAAACTTTAAGAATGTGAAATTAAATAATGTTGCATTTTTCTTTGGAAATATTCCATGGAATGAAATACAGTAAATGGTATCTTTGTAAATCTGATATATTTCAGTTCTATTTGAGGCACACTGTGGAGTCCTGTAGCTCAGTGGTTAGAGCACTCGCCTTGCAAGCGAGACACCTGGGTTCAACTCGTGGCAGGACGAAACCTTGGGCAAGTTTCCTTATTCCACACGCCTCATAATAATCCATTCAGCATCTCTGCCCAGAAACTCTGGAACTCTATCCCGCAATCCCTCTGCCTCACCTCCTCTCTTGTCTACTTCAAGTCCTCCTAAAGACCTTCCTCTTCGATCGTGCCTTCGGCCACCCCGCCACCCCCACCCTCTGCCCTCCTGACACCAATTCCCAGCTCAGGTCCAAAAAACCCTGATTGTCCAGCGTCCTGAGACGTCTTTCTGACGTGAAGTGGGCTATACAAGTGTAATTTGTTGTTGTAATTTCTTATATATATATATATGTGTGTGTGTGTACATATGTGTGTGTGTATGTGTGTGTATGCGTGTGTGTGTATATATATATGTGTGTGGAGTCCTGTAGCTCAGCGGTTAGAGCACTCGCTTTGCAAGTGAGAGACCTGAGTTCAATTCCAGATAGGGCGAAACCTTGGGCAAGTTTCCTTACTCCACACAGAGCCTAATAATAATCCCTCCAAAACTAAAAACAATAATAAATTGGTCATTTTCAATCTACGACTGTTTGTGGGACATTGCTGTGCGCAATTGGCTGCCGCGTTCGCCCACAAATATGCAGTCAATTCATTTTACAGTATATTCTGTGAAGCGCTTTGGGACATCTAGAAGACGTGAAAAGCGCTATATCAAATGCAAGGATTATTATTATATGTGTATATATGTATATGTGTGTGTGTGCATACATATGTGTGTGTGTGTATGTAGGAACAAATGGGAGGTGAAAGTTGTTGAATCAAAATTGCTGGAGCTCCATGGTATCTCAGGTTGAATGTGCTTCATGAGGAAAGGGCCACACTCAATCAAATCCCCTGAATATTCTCTTTTCAAGAGAGAAAAGTTTCTCAATCTTTCCAAGATCTGTGGTAGAGCTAAGGTAGCTCAACCCCCCTCCCCACCCTCTTCTCCACTCTCACCTACACTATTTTCAAGCAGACGACACATGGACCTTGTGTTTTTATTTTGGTATTTGTATTTGTTTTATTAGAGTTCGCATGATGCACACAATATCCTGATCAACCTGAGCATTCTGAATGAATTACTGTCAGTTGGTAAGTAGACGTCACAGAATTCTAGATTTGGGAGCCAAGACAAGTTACAAGGGGACAGGTTAGTCAGGAAAGATTGAAGACATAGGAAAGTTTATTTATATATATATATGTGGATGTGTGTGTGTGTATGCATCTGTGTGGATATATATGTGCGTGAGTATATACATATATATGTGCTTGTGTGTATATATGTGTGTGTTTGTATGTATATATACATGTGTGTGTGTATGGGTGTGTAGGGACAAATGGGAGGTGAAACTTGTTGAGTCAAAATTGCTAGAGTTCCATGGTATCTCAGGTTGAATGTGCTCCATGAGTTTGCCAATGTAGTCTTTGATTCCTTCCTGACTCATTGTGTCATGACACCCATAAGGGGCAGTTGTCTTGTTAATTCTAGTTTCTTGTCCTCTCTGACCTGCTTGCACCCCTTTCCTTTACCCTTCGTTCAGCTGCCTCAAGCCTCCGGCACTTCCCCCATTCCTTCTGCTCCACCATCAGTGACTGCGCTTTCAGCACTATGCCCTGAAACTCTGGAACTCTTGGCCTCAATACCACCACCTACTTCCTCCTTGTCTGTCTTCACATTGCACTCTGAAGACCTTCCTCTTCGACCGTACCTGTGATCAACTCCCCTCTCCCCCTGGTTCAGCACCAGCCTCTGTCACTGTTAAGGGGTCCAAGATCCTATCTCATATGAAGGGCACAATATAAAGGCAAGTTGTTGAAGTCAGTGACCAAGACACTATTCAGGGAGTAATTAATCCATTAGGTGACAGCGACCACAGTTGAATAACATTCAGTTTGATTCACTAAGCAAAGTTTGCCAAAGCCCTTCACATGAGGAACTGGATTAAGCAGCTGGTGCTAAGTAAACCTGATATGAGGCATTGAACTTAGACCTCAAGAATATCAAGGTGGCTGGTACGTCACAAGCTATCCTGTAATGGTCCTCCCACCATGCTGAAGACAGATGTGTATCAGAAAACTGATGAGAAAACATTGAGGCTTGGGCGCCAGGTGCTGCAAAGTGTTACCTGGAGTTCAAGTTTGTGAACATGTTTGTATACATAGCATCTGGAATCCATCTTGATTGGCCTGCAGAGAGGTGAGCAGCTGCTGCTTAAACTCCACACCTCCAACTGGTGGAACCATCACTCAATGGGAAGGGACATGTGCCCGAGCTGCTTGCAGGAAGATGGTGGCAATGCCCTCATGCATTTCATGGTGAGCTGTGTTGTCCACAGGGAAGCTTGCAGTCAGTTCCTGCTATCTGTCGCCCACCTATTCAGGGCTCAATCTCACGCTTGTCGATGTCAAACGACCAAATGGTGACTCTCCTCCTTGGGGACAGGTAAACGGGGTCTCCTTGGAGATAAACTGGCTGCAAGGTGATATGTTTGATATGTTTACCTACACTGATATGGGAAAAGGGCAGGAAAATAGGACTGAAAGGAGCCTGAAGACACACAATGGGCTGAATGGTCTTTTATGCTGTCAATTTCCATGGTTTTGATGATGTGATAAAGTACCGTATCAAATGTAAGGTCTATTACACTTTGTTTTAGGTACAGCCACACGGATCTATTACATGATTTCCAAAGGAGGCAGTGAGGCCTTACTCCATGTACTCGTAAATAGCAGCAAAACATCAGCTCCAAATGATCATGTCATCTTACCTTTAATGCATTTACTTGTCAAAGTTGGCCAAAGGGGTAAGTCAAATGGAATTTCTTTTACTAAATGTTTTCCTTTCCCACTCATTTACCTTCATTCAGGAAGGCAAGTAGCACAGCCCAGGATTGACTTCCTAACCTCTGCTGCCACTGAAAAGCACAGAAATGTTATTTTTGTCATTCAATTTAAGCATTTGTAAAACTAAATGCTTGATATATCTAAACGTTTGGTGTTTTATTGCAGACAAAAAGTTTGGACAGAAAGCCCAAAAAATTGGAGCTCTAAATGTGATCTTAAGCTTGCTGAGACAGAGTCCCACCAGCACCAAGCATGTCACTCTCTGTTTATGGATTCTTAAGATCTTTGCTTCTCATGGTAAGTGTCTCATTCACGGGATCAGGAATTGGGAAAATCTTAATGAGTTAGATTCAGATTGTGCAGCTATGCAGGGAACGATGTTACATATGTTGTGTAAACACTCAAAATGAAAATGGACCAAATTGATGTCTTGTCAGCTGAGGATGGTTCATTCTCTTTACGTCTCTCCTGTTCTGCGAAACTAATTGACGATAATTCTGCTAAGGTTTTCCATAAAGATATTTATAATTCACTGAGCTACAGACTGAGAGGTCTGTCGACTTACAAACATGATCTGACGGAAGTGATTGTTTACTAAACATTTCCATTGCCTTCTTTTGAAGTCAGATCCTAATTTATCAAATTCAAGAAGGAATTAGAGCTTTTGCTGGAAAAATTGATTGAGTATAAGAGATAAAAAAAAAGTTTAGTTTTTACATTGGGAATGATCAGATGGTCTTTTCTGGTCTGTACATTCCCATGTAAATCCTAGATCTTCTTGTTATTGTGGTCACTATATATTATTTCCATCTCTATTGCTTTCTATTGTTAACTTGTCAGTGTGGTTTTATGTTTTCTTCACAGTCACAACTGGTGCTGTGCTGGGTAAGAACGGAACAATAAAAATATTGTATGAACTATTGATGCCATACACAGTGAAGCACACAAAGATTATAAAGTAAGTAAAGGAAGATTTCACTTATGAGGCCCGCAGACATTTCTCAAATCCGAGATCGGGCCCTCAGCAGCCAAAAATTTGGACCTGAATTAGATTGAAGTCATTTTGGAATTAATCAGGTTTACCTCGTGGTTTGTTGGAATCCTGTAGCTCAGTGGTTAGAGCACTCGCCTTCCAAGCGAGACAACTGGGTTCAATTCCAGTAAGGGCAAAACCTTGGGCAAGTTTCCTTATTCCACACGCCTAATAATAATCCCTTCAAAGAACAAAACAATAACAAATTGGTCATTTTCAATCCACGACTGTTTGTGGGACGCTGCTGTACTCAATTGGCAGCGCGTTTCACCCACAAATATACAGTCAATTCACTTTACAGCATATTCTGTGTCAAGAAGACGTGAAAAGCACTATATTAAATGCAAGGATTATTATTATTATTGTTATTTGTGCAAAATATGACAAATGGTTTCACTGCAGTGATGTGGTTAAGACTTTGGTTAATATCCATATAATCATAGAAAGATACAGCACAGATAAAGGCCCATTGCGACCTGTTCCTAACCCCGTGTTGGTGCTTTTCTCCTCCTGAGCCACTAAATCTAATCCCACGCTCCTGTTTTCTCCTTGCACCTATCATGTTCTTCTTTTGGCATCTAATTTGTTTTTAAAAGAATTTATGGCATCTGCTTCAACAAGGGTTTGCTAACTTGCTATTTAAAGAGTGTGCTTGGTTAACTAGAAACACAAACTAGGATGTTTAGTAGGAAGTTAGATTCCCGGGAATTAAGGCCGTTCAGGGATATAATGTCGGTAAATCCAGCACCAATTTGTGCTCAGCATTGCCCCACAGGATGTCCACTTGAACAGGCAGGTGGGATCTCAGATTAATCTCATCGCTAACAAAGCAACAGCAACTTGCATTTATTTAGCACGCATCATGTGGCGTAGCATTTTGGAGCGCTTGATAGTGGCGGAGTTTGATGCCTAGCCAGGGAGAACTGCACTGTATAACTTAAACCTTCATATTTAGAGTTAAAAATCATACTAATTCATATAATTCTTGCAAAGTTAATTATGTAAATGATCTGGGCCTGCTATGCTGATTTTTTTTGTTAATTTCAATTGAAATGTTTTGATGCCTGTTTTGTAGAGCCCAAATGACATATAATGTTATAGAATGGAAACAGGTTAATGAACTCACTGGTGTTTGTCTTCCACATCAGTTTCCACCATTCTTGATCCCTCTCGTCTATATCCCTCTATTCAATATACTCCTGTCCTGCATTGCGCTGGGCACATCCATCTGCTAACAAAACACACAGTTATTACACTTTACAGAATATTCTGAGAAGCGCTTTGAGATGTCTCAAAGACGTATCAAATGCAAGGATTATTATTATTAAGAGATTCATAAATTGCACAAATGATATGTGTAAGTTTATAAAAGGAGAAAATATGAGTTTAGGAAAAAAAAGTGAAGAACTCTGACAGGATTCAGAAAAAGACAAATATCCACCAACAGAAATGCCTTTAATTTCACCTTTAGCCCACAGTATTTAGTAAAGACTGAGATCATGTATCAGGTATGATAAATATAGAATCTTTGAGGCACCATGCCATCCAATTCTTATTACTATCAATGGTCAACCATCATTGGAGTAGAATAATAGAATAATTTGACCCTAAAACTATTATTGATATTAACCACAATATTGATGAAAATCCAATTAAACAAAGCTTGCTGTTTTATGCTGTGCCAAACTGCAGCTGGAAAGTTGAATTTCGATGTTTGGGAATCTTTGTGGACAGAAGCCAGAGAATCGTCAGCTCTGAAATGGAGCTGGTCTGTCACTTCAGTTGCCAAACAATTTTTCAGCCTCTTATTTCATTTGATTCCACTGATATTTCCAGTCACATTACTGTCACACCCCTCCCCCCCACACACACACAACTCACACGCACGCACACACATGCACACACACACACCCCAATGCTACACACAGTTACCTCTTCAAATCCCAGACGTCCCTGTTATTGGCAAACTCTTAGATATTTACTTCTGTTGATTGACAGCTTAGTCTGACACATGTCAAATACATTGCATCCAAAGCCCCCAAAATTGGATATGAAGTGAAAAATCTTAATATTAAATTAAACCCTGAGAGTTAATGAGCTTTTAATATTTTTCTAAAAAATAGTTGTTCAAGCCTCTGTACAACAACAACAAAATTACATTCATAGAGCGCCTTTCACATCGGGAGGACGTCCCAAGTCAGTGGTCAGGACCCGAGCATGGGGGAGGGGTGGGTTAGGGGTAGGGGTGAGGGAAGGCAGAGAGGTGGGAGGGCGACTGAAGGCATGATCAAAGAGGAGGGTCTTGAGACCAGCCTTGAAAGGAGGCAAGGGAATTTCCATAATCGAGCCTTGATGTGACAAATGCATGGGTAAGGATTTCGGCAGCCTGAGGGGTGAGGCAGCGGTGGAGTCTGGCAAAGGTGGTGGTAGGCAATACTGGTCATGGGGCGGATGTGGGGGAGAAAGGACAGTTCAAGGTCAAACCTGACACCCAGGTTCCTTACTGGGTTAGTGAGGTTGAGTGTGCAGCTGTGGAGGCTGATGCTGCCAGCGCCTGAGGTGCAGAGACGCTGGCGCAAGACAATCAGGAAGCCTTGGTCTTGCTGAGTTGGAGAAAGTTGTCACTCGTCCAGGACTTGATGTCGGACAGGCAGCCGGTCAGAACGCCACTAGTCCTGGAGTTGAGGGTGGAGGCAGAGAGATAAGAGTTGGGTATCATCCACATACATATGGAAATTTACCCCATGTCTGCGGATGATGTCAGTAAGGGGGAGCAGTGTGCGTGTGCATACTGCTCTTGATGTGAAAAGTGCTATATTAATGTAAATTTTCATCGCATCCTTGTACATAAAAAAGGAAATCATATACGTAACTCCGGTAATGCAAATCTAAATTATTTACAAAAATTTTGAGATGTTTGCAGTCTCCTACAGAGGTTGAGTTGATGGTCTGCAGTAACTGTGCTGCTTGTATCAGTCATTTCTCAGTCAACATTGCTGGGCTCAGTGTTGTTTTCATCAAACAAATCTTGATGACAGTTTATGTACATGATCATATTTGCTGCTGTTTGGTTTTCAGTGTCATGTAATACATCCCATTCTCATGTTACGTAATTGAGAAGAACATGAAAGGTGGCAAGTACTGGATTCTCCATGTCACTGACATCCTTCAGATGCTTAACATTGAACTGCTTGATGAGTTTATAATCCATTTGTGCTGTTGTAGTTGGTTGGTTAACAGCATTTCAGAGCAAATGAATCTGCAATCCTGCAATTGGCTCCTCGCATCATCCCTTATATGAAATTTGCAGATACCAGATTAGCACAATTAGTGACGTGTTGGTGTCAAATCAGGCATTGGCTGGTTTATACTTGTCTTGTGGTCGAATGTAGCATTTGCGCTGAGCCGGGCTGACACACACACACACAGAGCCGGGCTGACACACACACACACAGAGCCGGGCTGACACACACACACACAGAGCCGGGCTGACACACACACACACACACTGAGCCGGGCTGACACACACACACACAGAGCCGGGCTGACACACACACACACACACAGAGCCGGGCTGACACACACACACACACACAGAGCCGGGCTGACACACACACACACACACAGAGCCGGGCTGACACACACACACACACACACACAGAGCCGGGCTGACACACACACACACACACTGAGCCGGGCTGACACACACACACACACAGAGCCGGGCTGACACACACACACACACACACAGAGCCGGGCTGACACACACACACACACAGAGCCGGGCTGACACACACACACACACACTGAGCCGGGCTGACACACACACACACAGAGCCGGGCTGACACACACACACACTGAGCCGGGCTGACACCACCACATACATTGAGCCGGGCTGACACACACACACACCACCAGAGCCGGGCTGACACACACACACACACACAGAGCCGGGCTGACACACACACACACACACACTGAGCCGGGCTGACACACACACACACTGAGCCGGGCTGACACACACACACACACTGAGCCGGGCTGACACACACACATACATTGAGCCGGGCTGACACACACACACACTGAGCCGGGCTGACACACACACACACACACACAGAGCCGGGCTGACACACGTTGTGTAACATATATTTTGGAAGAACAATATCATCATTTATTGTCACAAACCATGTGAATCAGCTTATGGTGGGGCTAAGTATCTGATTATATGTGCTCATCATATGCTGATTAAAACCGCTCCAACCTCCTCCTACTGTCCCCGAGTGACCAGCTCTTGCCAAGGCTATAATACATTTTTTGACATAAATTGTAGAGGATAAAAAGAATAACAGAAAGTATTTGTGTTGTGGAGTGTTTCCAATTGCTTCAATCGGACACTAAATCCTTAGGTAGGTAAAGACCAGATTCCTTCAGGCTGCCGGTATTGCACAGCTCTGCTGAGATTAGAGGAAAGATTTTTACTTCAATAATATGAAATGTTTTGCCACAGTGGCGATTGAGGCTGAGACCATAACATTTAAAAGGAAATTGGATACACATTTAAAAAGACAAGGGAGATTATTCTGGTGTCCTGGTCAATAACCGCCAAATAAAACTGATCATTCACCAGGGCTGTTTGTAGGATTCTGCTGTGCACAAATACACAGTCACTACACTTTACAGTAAATCCTGCAAAGTGCTTTGGGACTTTCAACCAACATAAAATCTACATAGGCACCTGTATATAACCTATAAGAAGTGTAAAATGTAAATGTACGTTTTATGGGAACAAATTACAAAGAGGTTTGAGTTCCTGACCATAACAGGGATAGAATGAATCTAATTTTTAAATAATATTAAGTGATATTTTTCAATTAAATTTTAATCGCATTGGGACATCATCCTGGTGTCAAAGGTGCTATATAACTGCAAATTATGCTGATGTGTATTTAAATGAATCTGTTCACTTTGAATTAAATCTTTCATTGCTTCACAGAGCAGCAACAGCAGCCTTGTCATCGCTATTAAAATCAAGTAAGTTTAGAACTCACTTTCACAATCCTTTTATAAAGCAATAAAATGCTCTTAAATCTGTAGACATTGCTACCACTGTGACTTTTTGTCAAAACATTCAGGTAGATTTATGATGTCTAATGAAATAAACAACCTTAGAGTGGGGAAGCCTCACTCAAGGTTTCCAAACGGCATGTATATCATCACTGCCTTTGCTCCAGGTGTGTGTAATCTCATTCAGATTGTGAAGTATTTTATCAGCACGTTGATATCTTTAAATCTTATTCAAATTACATTGTGAATAAATAGGGAATAGAAGGGTGTGGAAGAGAAGGAATGGGTGAAGACTGTTGTGGAGTATAAACATCAGCTCAGATGGTTGGGACAAGTGGCCAGTTTCCATGTTGTACATTCTGTGTAATTCTGTGTAGTTAGATTCATTCATCACAAAATATTTTGTGTCTTTATGAAGTATCATCAAAAGTTCAAGGTGCAGTAATATAGCAATACCACAAAAAGCTGCTATTACCACTTATTCTGTCAGATAACTGGCCAGAACCGTACCCAATACTTCTGCTAAACATTGCTTGAAAATTAGAGAGTGACTAAATATTTAAATGCTTCAGAATAACAAGCCCTCAGAGAGATGCAATTCTCATGTTTTTTTCAGAATCTAACAGTAAAAGTGCCGTCAACAGTGGATACATTTCAGGTCTGTTAAAGCTGTATAAAGACTGGCATCAAGGAGATGTATTCAATAAATATCTTCCTATTCGCAAAGGTCTCCTCAACTGTATTAAAAATATTACAAACACCAAGGCAGGCAGGAAGGCCTTTCTGGATGAAGATGGAATGAGAATCCTACTCACCACATCACAGGTACGTTACTCAGCACCACAGGCTATTAAACATTGCCTGGAACTGCTGTATTGTCAAAGGTGCCATCATTTGGACAAGAGGTTAAACTGAGGTCCCACCTATTAACACAGATTGTACAGCACAGAAACTCTGCTGGTGTTTACACTCCACAAGTGTCTTCACCCATTTCATTACTCCTTCCCACACCCTTCTATTCCCCTCTCCCTCATGTGAACGTCTAGCTTTCTCTTGAAAACATCTGAATTCAACCACCGTTTTCAGTCAGTGAGTTCCACAATCTCACGTCCTTCTACACAAAATAGTCCCTCCTAAATTTTCTTTTACGTCTCCTCATCATTATCTTATACCTATGTTCTATGGTTACAGACTCCCCAACCAGTGGAAAAAGCCTATTGATACTAACCTTATCAAACTCTTTTATAATTTTAAACACCCCTATTAGGACCCTTCTTAAATCTCTCTTCTTTAGTGAAAAAAGCATAATTTATCTAGTTTTACTGATAGCAATAAACTGCCAGCTCTCGTATCATCCTCATAAACTTTACATCACTGTTGTATACTTCTTATAGTGTGGAGATCAGAATTGGGCACAATACTCCAAATGTGGTCTTATACTCTATCCCTCTGAACATAAAGCCCAAAACTCCATGGCATTGTACAGCCTCATCTCCCTGTGTAACTACTTTAAGAGATTTGAATCTAGAAGAGATCCCAGACTCCGCTTAGACTATAGATAATTTCTTTATTTTTCTTGCTGAAGTGAATTTTCCTATATTAAAGTTAATTTACCATCTGTGTGCCCATTCTGCTACCCTATTTATGTCTTCCTGCATTCTTATGCATTCCTCGTTTGGTGTTATCTGCAATTTGTGACACTTTATTGCCGGCATCTTAATCCAAATCATTTATGTATATAACATCACAGTCCTTCCATGGATCCCTGCAGACACGACTTCCTAACTATCGCCAGCCTGAGAAGTTGCGCTTAACTCCTACTCTTTGCTTTCAGTTTCCTAACCATTATTTAATTAATTCTGCCACCTCTCCCACGATTCTACATGCCCTGATTTTAGTCATGAGCCCCTTAAATGACACTTGATCAAAGGCTTTCTGAAAATCCATCTCTCTTCAGGAGAACATTAAACATCCCATGACAAAATTCAAAAAGACTTTTCCTGGTGTCGTGGCCAACAAATTCCCATATAATAATGTGAATTCATGACTGGTTTATGAAACCTATTGTGTCTTTTTACATTATTTGTATTTGGTTTGTTCCAATTAAACAGTTTTGCAGTAGCTGAGGAGAGTTTGGCCATTTTCCAGAATGAAATAATAATAATAATAATCCTTGCATTTGATATAGCACTTTTCACATCTTCTAGACATCTCAAAATGCTTCACAGAATATGCTGTAAAGTGAATTGACCGTACATTTGTGGGCGAAACGCAACAGCCAATTGCGCACAGCAGCATCCCAAAAACAGGCGTGGATTGAAAATGAACAATTTATTATTGTTTTGGAGGGATTATTATTAGGCGTATGGAGTAAGGAAATTTGCCCAAGGTTTCGCCCTGCCTGGAACTGAACCCAGATGTCTCGCTTGCAAAGCGAGTGCTCTAACCACTGAGCTACAGGACTCCACAAATAACAAAAGATCACATTTTGACTTTGTTTCCACAACCAATCAACAATTGCCTGGCTCAGTTGGTAGCATTTTCATCACTGAGTCAGAAGGTTGTGAGTTCAAGACCCACGTCGGGAATCACCTTGTCTAAGTTGACACTCCGGTGCAGTGTTGGGGATATGTTGCATTGTTGGAGTTGCCATCCTGCAGATGAGACATTAAAGCAAGACCCCATCTGCCTGTTCATTGTGCTTTCAACCACTATGCCCCAAATCGCTGGAACTTTTTACCTCAATCCCTCTGTCTTGCCCGCTCTCTGCCCGTCTTCAAACACCTGAAGACTTTCCTCTTTGACCGTGCCTTCAGTCAACGGCAATTTTTGATTTTGATTTCTGATTCTAGGTTTGCCTCTCCAGCACAAGTGTTGATTCTGTCATAAATTTGGCTACGAAAATTATGCGGAGGTGTCATCCAAAACATCATCTTCCTGGTCTTCCAGTCAAAAGCTCCTTATTCATATTGCCAAACAATTCCAGCTCAACTATAACTCGGTATCGCAGTGAGCCACTTCAAGGTGAGATAACAACAACAGCTTACATTTATAGAACGTCTTTCGTGCGGGATAGCATCTCGGAGATGCTTAGACTCTGTAGGAATTTCTATTAATGTGATGGAAGGGTCGACCAAAGCACTACTGTTCACTTCATTTTAGAAATATTTTAGGCCTAATGTAGTGAGTCAGAAATTCCATAGAAACTATCTTATAAAAGAGACCTTTTTATATGGTAAAAAGAAATGCAGAAGAGACAAAAAAAATCCATTATAGTCCATCTTTAAGAGTTCAGCAGCAAATCAAACCTTTAAATCCAATAGCATTTGGAGAGTGGAGGTAGGAAGCTCAACATAATGAAGATGGGAAATTAATAGAGGAAGCGATAAGTGTCAGATGAAATGTAATGTGATTCACTTAGGTGGAAGAATAAAAACACCAAATGATATAATCACTGTCTATACTCTAAATTGTTGCAATGTGATCAGATTTATTGGCCTGTATGTTTGTGTAGATGGTGCTATAGCTGATGAGAGTGATGAGGAACTGGATGGCACTGAAGACATTGACAATGAAGAGCCTGGGTCCAATGAAGAAGTAAGTAAATGAAGAATGGGTAATATTTCATGAGTCATGGGTTGAACCACATATACCCAGCATGAATTAGTCTTAAGAACAGTATGTGTAGACCAAAAAGAATCCAGAAGGTTTGAGTGCAACTATGTTCTGAAATTATGTTTAGAAATATGATCTGATTGAGGCAATGAAGGGAATTGATGAAGGAACTCTTCCCTCAGCAGAGAGAAAACAAGGGCACAAAATCTTCAAGTTAGAGCAAGAACGTTTAGAAAATATTTCTTTACCTTGAAGGTAAAGCACTCCGGGATATTACCCTGCGCGAAGGGCGCTATATTAACACAAATTGTTGTTGTTGGAGCTGAATGGAATGCAGTGGCCAGAAAGCTATAGGCAGTCAGTGGCTGTTGATAAAGGAGATAGATACAGTGGAAGCCGCTTCATACAGATGCCGGTTAACCCAGGACGCCAGGTAAACTGGACAAAACACCCCAATTCATTTGTAATAACTATTTTAAATATGATGGTTAAGTCAGACAAAAATCCAGTTAATCGGTCAAGCTGCATCTACTCAGTGATGCTTTCTGTGTCTCAAGCAGCCCCAGGGTGCAGAAGGGAGGAGACACATTGCGATTGATTGACAGCTGGGGCGCTTGTGAATGGAGTCCTCCAGGCTGTCAGTTGCCAAGTACCCTTCCCGTTGCTTTCCTTCCCGTCCAATGGGAACAGCAACAAGAGGGGGAAGGACCCGCTCCTCTGCTGGATGGGAAGTGAACTTGGATTAATCTCGATGTGTCTAACTTAAGCGGCTTTATGAATTTCATTAAACACTCTTTTACTTGTTCCTTTAAGGACAATGACCTGGAAACTGACCTAAATAGGTTGCAGCCAATGCCAGGACTTGACAGACCATTGGAGGAGCTGAAACAATATGAAAAACTTTGCCCAGAACTTTTTGAGTACTTTCAGGTGGTTCAACGTTTTGTTCTTATTAATTGTCAGGTCACATTTGTGAATTGTCAGGTTATTGCTTTAAAAGAGAATGTAAAGAATGCGGAATCACAAATGTGTTTTTAAGGGTTAATGAATAGCGGGAATGTGAAAGATTTTGTTTTTATCAATATTAGAAAACATAATGTCGTAATGGAACATGTTCCACTTTATTTTTAAATTAATGAATGATCTGGGAAACTCTGAGGTTAAATGTCAAAGTGTTTGAAATTAAATAGTCCTGGTGGAGAATGTGCCTGCAGTTCTGTTGGATTCTGTTACATTGCTGCCCTGCTTAAACCATCCTCAACCCGGAAAATATTTAGTATTTTTCTGATAATTCTAACAGACCATTAAACACAAAAGAATAAAAGTAATAATATACTTTGTTTTTGCAGAATTTAGAAAGTAGCTCCCAGGATGATCTACGGAATAATTCCATGTTTTCTTCAACATCGGAGCAACACAGACGACAGAGACAGAAACACTCAACAACAACAAAATCAACAAATAACATTTGTGAAACGCCTTTCACGTCGGGAGGACACTCACCCGATAGGAGTTCAGGAAAAGGACACAAGTCTTCTAAATACCAAATCACTGAGAGAAAATTCCAGACCTCACCTTATGGAATAGAAGAAGCATCTGAAGAATTTTCAAAGCTCGATTCCAAACCTGATGAAGATTTTGATATTCTTCCAACAGAAACTATTGCCATTTGCTCTTTGGATCCTTCAACGCACAAAGTTGCGGAGCCTCATTCGTATGTGGGGAGGAGCCGCGAGGATTTATCCCAAATGACCATCAACTTTGAGGGTTTACAGGACATAAAGACCCAGAGGGGACAATGTGCTTGTTCCTCGGCTCAGAGAGAGGTTTTCAACAGAAAGATTGACATTGGGAATAAGCTTTTAGAAATGCGGAAAGAGGAGATACCATTTCATGATCCGCACATTTATACCATTATGGCAGAAAAAACAAAGTCAGCCACCGATTACAAAACCCTGGGCTTTCCCGATTTCTGGGGACATTTTCCACCTTCGTGTCAGGAGCCAATGTTGAGCCGAAAACACCGAATTCAAAGGTAAAGGTTCAGTTTCTTTAAGTTTTGAAATGTTGCGGATATTAAACTTGTTCAAGTCTCGTCGATTAAGATCTCAAACGATGTCATTCAACCTCAGGTGAAGGCTGACATAATGAACATCTTCATTGCATTGAGTGTGACTAAATGATATGTGTGTTTGGAGCAAGTGTGCAAAGCATTAAAGCAAATTAAAGGCCAGTGATTTGAGTCATTCTGACCAGTGGGCGGGTCCCTGATAATTGATATTTATTATACTTATTTAAAATGATCAGGTTTAATGTTTGTCAACATTTTTGCCAAACAACAGCCCTTTATATGTTTGTAAAAATATTTCTGATTTTATGTTTTATGAACATACTTTTTTAAATAAATTAATTATTCATAAATAATTCTTACATTTGATACAGTACCTTCCTGTCAGAATGGCCATCTCAATGGGTGCAGTGACTGTCTCCGGGATGTTACCCCGAGTGAAGGGCACTATATTTGTTATTGTTGTTCTTTACGTTGCAGACAAACACCTGGTGCTCCAACTTCTAAACGTTGATTGGTTTATAATTGTATTTTAAACTACACAATATGTAATTAGACACAATAAAAATGATTAAAATGACCCATGTTGGGTCTTGTCTTCGAATTGGTGCAGTTAGCAGCAAAAACCAGCCTTGTGGTTCATGCATAACTGCTTGTTTGAACCTGAAGACAATTAAGTTTGACTTCCCGAGTAACACTGCCCCGTGGGTTGTCAACATCCCAGCTGGACACAATGAGACACATCAGTGTTAGATTAACATCACCAACACTGGCAACAAATACTGGACACATAATCTCATCTGTTCAGGTTTTTCAATACTGAACATTGACAACAACAACAACAAGATTCCATTTATAGAGTGCCTTTCACGTCGGGAGGACGTCCCAAGGCGCTGTACAGTTGGGTCAGGACCCAAGCATTGGGGGGAAATGGTCAGGGTGAGAGGAGGGAAGGGAGGGAGCGAGGAGGGGGTAGAGAGTCGAGAGGAGAGCTGAAGGCACGGTCAAAGAGAAAGGTCTTGAGACCGGCCTTGAAGGAGAAAAGGGAGGAGGCAAGGCGAAGGCACTGGGGGATAGAGTTCCAGAGCCTGGGGGCTGAGAGGCTGAAGGCCCGACCACCGATGGTAGGGCAGTTGGGGCGGGGGATGTGGAGCAGACCGGAGCCAGAGGAACGGAGGGTACAGGCAGGTAGGTAGGGGGATAGTAGGTCGGAGAGGTAGGAGGGAGCGAGGCCATGAATGGCCTTGTAGGTAAGGATGAGGATCTTGAATTCGATCCTCTGGGGGATGGGGAGCCAGTGGAGGCGAGCGAGGGTGGGAGTGATGTGGTCCCGAAGCCTGGTGCGGGACAGTTCACGAGCTGCAGAGTTCTGAATGACCTGCAGTGTGGAGGGAGGGCCGGGAAGGCCGGCGAGGAGAGAGATCCCATAATCCAGCCTTGAGGTGATAAAGGCGTGGACCAGAGTTTCAGCCGCGTGAGGGGTGAGGTAGTGCCGTAGTCTGGCGATGTTTCAGAGGTGATGGAAGGCGGTGCCAGTTGTGGTGCGGATATGAGGGAGAAAGGACAGCTCAGGATCGAACAGAACGCCGAGGTTCCTGACCGGCTTTGAGAGGTTGAGAGTGCAGCCTTGGATGCTGATGCTGTCAGCACCTGAGGTGCGGAGGCGCTGACGTGAGCCAATCAGGTGGGCCTCAGTTTTACGCACGTTGAGCTGAAGAAAGTTGTCTCTCGTCCAGGACTCGATGTTGGACAGGCAGACTGTCAGGACATTGGTGGTCGTAGAGTTGAGGGTAGAGGAGGAAAGGTAGAGTTGGGTGTCATCCGCATACATGTGGAAGTTAATCCCATGTCTGCGGATGATGTCACCACAGTGGGAGCATGTAGAGGGTGAAGAGGAGGGGACCGAGGACAGAGCTTTGAGGGACACCGCACGAGACAGTGTGGGGGCCGGAGGAAAAACCATTCGTGGAAACAAAGTGAAGACGGTGGGAGAGGTACGACCTAAACCACTCAAGGACAGGGCCTTGAAGGTTTAGGTGGGAGGACAAGCGGTGGAGGAGGATAGCATGGTCTACCGTATCGAATGCTGCCGATAGGTCGAGGAGGACGAGGAGGCAGAGGGAGCCCTGGTCACAGATGGTCAGGATGTCATTGGTGACCTTGACCAGGGCAGTTTCTGTGCTATGGGCAGCACGGAAACCCGACTGAAGGGGTTTGAATAATGAATGGGTGGATAGGAAAGAGCGCATTGACATGTAGGTATTGTATGGTCTTCAGTTACAAGAAGCTCTGTCAAATGAGGCCACCAGATCAATGCCTGGTTTATCTGTTCATTTTTTAAGTGATCTGTTTTCAAATTATTCCAATTTATTTGGTTTTAGGTGTAAAATTTTTGACGATTTACAGCGTTTAGTGAATTCTGAAGATGTACTGAACAGGGTTGTTTTTGATGCTGAAGTTATGAGGTATGTGAATGTATTATTAATCCTCCATAGTCATGTCAATTTATACAAAATGCCAACCTGCTGTTTGTGAAAAATACCAAATTTGTGACGTTTCATCCATTGCTGTTTTCTGCTTTATTTTATCATTGATTTTACGATGATGTAAAGTACCATTTCCAGCAGCCCTAAAAATAAGAATGAATTAATCTGAATATATTCCTGGTATTCATCATGCACTTGAAACTGTCCTTCATGCACTATGCCCTTGTGCAGAATTGTGTAAAGTTCTTAAATTTAGTTTCAATTTGGAGACTGAATTTCCACAATTCCAAATTAAGACTGCACAGGTATTTAAGAATGTTGCACAATTTACATGTTTTTACCTTTCAAGACAAAATGCTCTTTCAGGCTAGGATTTGGGTATATGAATGTGTTTCAGGCAAATTCATTAAATTATATAAAATCTTAACCCTCAGAATGGTGTTGCAGTGCTGGGTGCAGTCTTATTGTATTGTGATCTTCCCCTGGTTATCATAGAAACAGGACTAGGCCATTCAGCCCCTCAAGCCTGGCACTGAATGGTTAGTCCAATCTGTGGCTCCCATTCCTCGCTTTTTCTGGTTGAAGATTTTTGAGACCATTTCAATGTTCAGTAAATCCTGTGAGGCACTTTGAGGTGTCTCGAAAACATGATACGGTGCTACATAAAATACACAGATTATTATTATTTTTAGCTTTCATTGCCTGCAAATATGAGATATTAAAAGTGGAACATGGTAAATACCAGATCACCATTACATTCTTCTTTGTCCTTTCCAGAAATGTTTTTTCAGAAGATGGTGTTTCTCTTAAATTCTACTCAAACTTTGAATCAGGCAATCTTCGTAAAGCCATTCAAATACGCAAGTAAGTATAACTAGGTTCGTGTGAACTTCTGTTATAACTTACATTGTAGTAACTCTAGTGTTTATGCCGAACCAGATCCTATTTTTGCCATTAATTGAACTTTCACGAAAAGTTTTTTTTGGTCATCGGGTATTTAAATCATATGACTAATTAGATGTATCTTATATCTGAAATACTTGCTATTCTCCAGCAGAAATCATAAGAGATGTTTGGTTGACAAAGTCTCTTTGGCTCACTGATATCATCCTTTCACTGTGTTGCTGGTTACCTGTTCTTGTCTGAATTGTATGAAATTCTTTGATGAAAGGCATTATATATCAAATACAAGGATTATTGTTGTTATTATATCAAGTTATATATTATTATATCAAGTGCAAGGATTATTATTGTTATTCCGCCTGAATGACCTGATTGTGGATATTGCTAATGTGTTACTTAAACTCAGAAACTTGTTTATGCTGTTAACACCATCTGTACAATACAAAATTACATTTGTATGGTGCCTTTCACGTTGGGAGGACATCCCAAGGCACTGGACAGTCAGGGATTTAGACCCAAGTGGAGGGGAAGTGGTAGGATGGGGCAGGGATGTTGGGTTAACGGAGGGAGGAGGGCAGGGAGGGTGGCTGAAGGCATGGACGAAGAGGAGGGTCTTAAGACATGCCTTGAAGGAGGCAAGAGAGGGAACGAGGCAAAGGGAGTGGGATGAAGTTCCAAAAGTTTCCCGGATGGTGGGGCAGGGCGAGTGGGGAACGTGGAGCAGGCCAGAGCCTGCTGATAGGACAGGTTGATAGGGGTCAGCAGCTCACAGAGGTGGGGGTGCAAGGCCGTGGAGGCCTTGAAGGTGAGGACAAACTCTATCCTCTGAGGGATGAGGAGCCAGTGGAGTTGGGCAAGGGTGGAGGATGACTGGGTCATGGAGCCTGGTGCAGGAAAGGACATGAGCTGCTGAGTTTTGGATGATCTGCAGCTTGTGGAAGGAAGATTTTGGAAGTCGTAGTTGAGGCTAGGTGTGATGAACTTGTGAATGAGGGTATCGACGGCCTGAGGGGTGAGGCAATGGCGGAGCCAGACGATGTTGCGGAGGTGGGAGATGGCAGAGCGGGTCATGGCATGGATGTGGGGGAGAAAGGACAGTTGAGTGTCAAACAAGACGCCTTGGTTCCTAACTGGCTTAGAAAGGTGAAGTGTGCATCCGTGGAGGGTGGTGTTGTCAGCACCTGAGGTGAGGAGGTGCTGACAGGAGCGCCTCGATCTTGTTGACATTCGACTGTAAAAAGTTAGTTCTCATCCAGGACTTGATGTCTGACAGACATTCTGTCAGGATAGCAGTGTTACTGGAGCCGAGGATGGAGGCAGAGAGATACAGTTGGGTGTCTAACCATGTGGAAGTTGACCCCATGTCTGCAGATGATGTCACCAAGATAGAGCATATTGAAATTGAAAAGGAGGGGACCAAGTACAGAGCCCTGAGGGACTCCACATGAGACAGTGCGGGGGCTGGAGGAGAAACCATTTGTGGAGATGAAGTGGAGATGGTGCGAGAGATAGGATCTGAACCAGTCAAGGACGGAACCATGAAAGTAGAAGTGGTGGAGGAGGTTAGAGCGTTGACCAGGGCTGTTTCTGTGCTGTGGGCGGCACAGAATCCTGATTGGAGGGGTTCATATAGGGGGAGGAAGGAGAGAAGCTGGGAAGCAATTACTTGTTCAAGGACCTTCGAAAGGAAAAAAGGAAAGGGAGGTTTGTAGTAAATTAAGAGTTAGTGGATTTAGTGAGGAATGTTCCATTTGCTCTTACCAAATTCTTATTCTCTGTTCCTGCGTCTTTCCAGTTACGAATATGATTTAATCCTGAATGCTGATATCAACACCGACGATCAATTCCAGTGGTTCTACTTTGAGGTCAGTGGAATGAAGTCCGGAGTTTCATATCGATTCAACATCATCAACTGTGAGAAGACAAACAGCCAGTTTAACTATGGTAAGACCACACAATAACAATAAGAACAACTTGCATTTATACAGCGCCCCTTAAATTCTTAAAATATGGAATAGTAATTATCAGATTTCCCCCCCTCCCACCCCCATGCATCTTCTGATTACCAACATCGATGAAACAAGATCAGGATTTTGACTTGCAGGTTGCAGCTTTTTTTGACGGTTAGCAGCAGCTGAATGTGTGGTGCTCCTTTTCGCCCCCAAAATATACAATTCACTTTACTGTACATTCTGTGAAGCAGTTTGAGACGTCTCGAAGATGTGATAAGGCGCTATATCAAATGCAAGGATTATTATAATGACTGTTGCAGGCATTTACACACAATGGAATTAATGGAAGCCATTAATGGACTTGAAGCAAATTAAGTTACCAATATGAATCTTTTACTAACATTTTAAATGTTCACCTCAGCTAGAGGTTCTTTTGTTTGATTTTCGTTCTGGATTCACTTCACATTGCACTTGTTCACTTTCCAGTTTTCATTCAGTAATACAACAACAACTTGCATTTATATAGCACCTTTCACATGGGATAGGCTCCCGGAGTGCAAATGATCCTAAAATCCAACACCTCACTGGCCCTGAAAATGGCAAAGCTGTGAATCCAGTTAAGAATCTGTATCTGAGAAATCAGCATTCACTGTCTGTCACCCTCACTCTGTGTTTATTCTCTAGGTATGCAGCCAGTTATGTACTCGGTTCATGAAGCAATGAGTGGAAGACCCCACTGGATTCGTGTGGGGAGTGATATCTGCTACTACAAGTATGATTCCTTTTTACATCATGAGAACATTTGATGCAATTTCCAAAAGCACAGTGTTTTAAGTAAAACAAATTAATTAATTTTAAAGGTGATGTTGTATTTCCTCAGGAATCATTATTGTTGCAATGAAGGCGCTGGACAGAGAGGGAGAAAATTCTACACTCTGACCTTCACCATAAGCTTCCCTCATTCCAAGGATGTGTGCTACCTGGCCTATCACTACCCCTACACCTATTCAGCTCTGATGGTAATTCAATAACTACAGTAACTCAATTACATCCCACAGGAAATTGAAGTGACAACTTACTAGTCCAGAGGTAATCACAGCAAGTTGGCCACTGACGACATCGGTTGGCTTACCTGCTGAAACATCCATCCACTCAATATAGTGCAAGAGTTTTAATGAACAGAATACGAGTGAAACAATATGGAAAATTGTTTCATTTAGATACATGATTGTGACTGATGTAAAATCCATGCACAAAAGATGTCAGTGATGAATGTGTCTCATGAACCTTGCACCAAACTTTATGAAAGGTACAATTCCTGTTTCAGATATCCTACCCTAAAAGCATATATATGTACATGTATGTATATATATATATATACATTCTGAGATGTTATTCTACGTTAATGGATGCAAATAGTTGTTCCCATGTAAACTGGCTAGTTCTGGTATTTGATACTTGTCTTCATAGGAACGAGAGGATGCCTATCAGTCCATCAAGCCTGCTACACCAGTTTATTAGGTCAATCTTTTAAGGATTAAATGAAATGAGCAAACTATCAAAGTGCAACAAGGTTTCCTCTGTGGTCTGTTGCAGGCCCACCTGCACCTGCTGGAAATGTCACTGGATCCCAGTCAGGTCTATTTCAGACACCAAACGCTGTGTAGCACCTTGAGTGGCAACCTTTGCCCAGTGATCACCATCACCGCTGCACCTAAGTCTGGACACTCAAAACATCACCATCAATTCCGTAAGTAATAATGTGACTATGCAGAAGAATGACAACATTTACTAGATTAATCTGAGAGTTTCTGGTGTGTGGGAGTCCAGTGTTTACTGTAGTGATGATAACAATAATCCTTGCATTTGATGTCAGGCCTTTCACCACTGGTTTAAGAGGAAGACATAATACTTGTTTTATACTTGTACTGGAATTCTAGAGCAGTTATTTTATGGACACAATAGTTCTGTAAAAAGATTTATTTGTTGGAATTAAACCAATTGTATTTGTTGCTGTGTCTCAGAGAATCGCCAATACGTTGTACTCACTGCTCGTGTACATCCTGGAGAAAGCAATGCATCCTGGGTGATGAAGGGCACACTGGAGTTCCTGGTTAGTAACACCACCGTAGCTGAGAAACTTCGACAATTGTTCATCTTCAAGATTGTCCCCATGCTGAACCCCGATGGTGTCATCAATGGCTGGTGAGTCTGGCTCTCAAGAGCTCTGTGTTCATCGTAACTCATCAGGGAATAGTGATAAAAGGGATCCTGTGAGATAGCGTGATGCTGGTGAATTGTTCACTGATGAAGAACCACCTGCGTATCTATGTTTTCACTGACGTACTCTGAGCTCCAATGTAACCGAAATATGATAAATTTTATCTTAATGATTTCAAGGGAAACAAACAACACCAACTTGGATTTCAGCACCTAGGGCTGTCCTCCCGAAGTGAAAGGTGCTTTACAAATGTAATTTTGTATTGTATTTATCTAACATCGTTCACATAGGTAGCTTAACAGCAGCACGGCTTAGAAACATAGAAACAGGAGGAGGCCATTCAACCCCTTGAGCTTGTTCCACCATTCTATAAGATTATGACTGATCTGTACCTCAAGTCCAATTACCTACCCTTGTCCATATCCCTTGATACCCTGACTCAGTCCAACGCATGATCAAAGAGGAAAGTCTTCAGGTAGATTTGAAGAGGGTCAAGATAGAGGATTTGTGGCAAGAATTTCCAGAAATTCGGGGTGTAGGTCTAAAAGTACAAACACCAATTGTGGAGTGGAGGGGACGAGGGACAGGCAGCCAACCTGTGCCAGCTGAGCGAAGGTGGTGGATAAAGGAGCGAGATGTGGGCAGATTAGAGAGATAGGGAGGTGCCTGGGCCTGAATCAGCCGGAATTTGTTCTTGAAAGAATTGCTGGAATTTCTGTTGGGAAATAATATCTGGAGATACAGTATATAGTTTGGGCCATGATATGTGCATTCAACTGTCCAGGACACGGTCTGGATTCCATCCAGCACTTCACACTCTCTGAAATTAGGTAAACAGGAAGCAACTGCACATTCTCTTCCAAACACATGGATTCCCTGTGTAGTTGGCAAATATGGAATATGTCTGGTTTAATGCTCTTAGGTACAGGGGTTGGCGTTAGTCAAACAAATGGGGGGAGGAAAGGGAGACGAGGGTGAACTCAGGCTCACTGAGTTGGAGTGAGAGTGTATTGTATTATAGATCATGTAGAGTCGCAATGTGTCTAAATTGAATATTTCCGTCTTACTATAGCCAAGGATTTGCCTATTTTAAGAGAATTGCTTTTGAACGTAACTATACTTTGGGGAAAGAACACTTTGATTGTATTACATGGAACAGTTTTAAAAGTAATTGAATTCCTGCAATATCTTGTAATTTGGTGTGGATTCTGGAAAGATGAGATTAATGGGGTAAGAGCTTTCCCTTGTGTAAGATGTTGTTCTTCCTACAATCACTCACTGAAGATAGGGAACAATCATTGGCCAATTGATGGCATCAAAAATCAATGTTCCACTTCAGAGAAGATTATTTAACTATAAGGAGTTCATAGAATGAAAATGTTGCTGTGAATCTGCACCCAGCAATGTCCTTGGAGTCCTGTAGCTCAGTGGTTAGAGCACTCGCTTTGCAAGCGAGAGACCTGAGTTCAATTCCAGGCAGAGGGCGAAACCTTGGGCAAGTTTCCTTACTCCACACAGAGCCTAATAATAATCCCTTCAAAACCAAAAACAATAATAAATTGGTCATTTTCAATCTACGACTGTTTGTGGGACATTGCTGTGCGCAATTGGCTGCCGCGTTCGCCCACAAATATACAGTCAATTCACTTTACAGTGTGTTCTGTGAAGCATTTTGGGACGTCCTCCCGACGTGAAAAGCGCTATATCAAATGCAAGGATTATTATTATTATTATTACATACCACACCTACCCTCAGCTCTGCTCCCAGCATCACAGAAACATTGTTCTCACTGGAGTGATTGATTATCCCCAAACGTGCATGGAGCCAATCTCATTCCCACCTTGAGATTTACCAGCTCTTTGTGAATGTTTGAATGTTAAATGAATATATCTAGTGTGTGCGCTTATAAAAAATATTCAGTTTTATCTAAAACCAGACAGACATATAAAGATCATACACCTTGTATTTGATACAGTACTGTTCACGTTGGGAAGATATCTCAATGCGCTTCACAGGATTTATTGGAAAGTGTAGTGACTGTGTATTTGTAGGCAAATACAGCATCTTTATTAATTTTATATATATATCTACTCGTATTTTATGCTCTTTTCTTATCTTTGTATTTCTATCTTTTACTTGGTTACCTTTAAAGTATGTTGTACAATTGCTTTGAATTATCACATCAGGCAGTTTGGCCAATGCAACTCTTCATCACCAACATTTCCAATTAAAACTGTACAAGCACATAGTTAATTAGTAACTTTTTAATCAACTTCATCTCCAGCAGACTTCCCATGCATGCATTTAATTAAAAGTTAGCAGAGTTGAAAGCTTCTGTTACCGAAACTTGGCTCAATCATTTAACAGGGTTGAAATGGAGAGACGTCCCCATTTTCTGCTTTGTACAATTTCATGTATTTCTGTCTCTGCAGCATCTGGCTTTGAAATGAAAAAGTCAAAATGTTTTGACAATTTGCTGATTGACGAATTAATTTGTTTAAATCACATTAGCCAGCGATGTTCACTGAGTGGGGAGGATCTGAACCGACACTGGTCCCATCCTAGTCCTGATCTGCACCCAACAATTTACCACACAAAAGGTCTCCTCAGCTACATCAAGAGCATTGGCAGGACTCCCCTGGTAAGAGTGTGGACTCTTTTGTACACTAACCAGATGCATCTTAGACAGAAAGTTTAAAGGTAAATTTTCTAAGACGGCAAACAAGAGACTCATTGAGCTTGTGTTGAAATTCGATATTTCAATTCGACTTGACAATAGCCTCCATCTCCTGAGATTATCTCTACTTTCCTCGCAGTATCACCAAATGTGGTAAAAATGGGGGATGTCAATGGTTGAAGAAGAGTTATTGTTGTAGGAATAACAGCATTTGCATCAACATTAGGCTCTGTGAGAGAGGTGACCACAAGGGAGAATAATGATGGTTAGCAGTCACTGAGAGGATAATAGAGGGGAAAGTATGAGATAGTGAACAAGAAGATTCACAAGCAGGAAAGCAGTGGTCTTTAATGGAGTAAATGTAATGTTCTTGTACGAGATACATGATTGTGGGGAAAAATTATATCACTTTTCTCTTAACAGTTTAAAACCTATTTACAACAACTTGCATTTAAATAGTGCACCTCGCGCAGAGCGTCCCAGAGCACTCGTATCAGTGAAGATTTATTCTTCAATAATAAGTATATAGAGAGAAGCTGATCTGTTTGGCTCTTCCCTGACCAGTCAGTGAGTGAGATTGTTGTATTCCTCGGTGCCCTGACACAGCCGGTATGAGTGTTTTCTGCTGTGTCTTTGCCAGGTGTTCTGTGACTACCATGGCCACTCCAGGAAAAAGAATGTCTTTCTATATGGCTGCAGCATTAAGGAGACACTGTGGCAATCGAGCTCCTGTGTTGACACGACAACTGTGTCAGAGGATAGTGGTTACCAGGTTTGTGCCTTTTCCCTTTTCTATCGATAGCTGATTGTCACTTCCCCATCCCCATGGGATGTGAGAAATCTTCTCCAGTAAAGAAACTCAGAAACATCTTACCTTTAGCACGTGTCACAGCCATAAATTCTCTGAATTGATTTGTGAGGCTCAGTCTGTCAGGAATATAATCAATACAGAAACAGTCAGGGTACTAGCGATTAACTTATCAGCCTCTCTTTATTTCTGATGTTAAAACAATAAACCAAAATATAAACAAAACACAAAATACTGCAGATGCTGGAAATCTGAAACAAAAACAATGATCAATGATCTTCAATAATCTGAACTGGGTTCTGACAAACAGTCGTGGACCCGAAACGTTGACTCACTTTCTTTTCTCCAAAGATGCTGCCTGACCTGCTGAGTGTTCCCAGCGACTTCTGTTTTTGTAAATCAAAATATAAGCTTATCTTTTCTTGGTGGGCCCTGTGTCTGACATATGCAGAATGTCATCACTTAGTGTCATCATTAAATATACTGCATTGAAATAATTTATGCTTTCCATGCAGATTCTCCCCAAAGTGCTGGACACGATGTCGGCTGCGTTTGCCATCAGCAGCTGCAGTTTCCTGGTGGAGAAATCTCGAGAGGCAACGGCACGAGTGGTGGTTTGGAGAGAGATTGGAGTTCTCAGGAGCTACACAATGGAAAGCACTTACTGTGGCTGCAATCAAGGCAACTACAAGGTATTTACACATGTCTCTGTGACCCTACCTCATGTGAAGGCGATATTAATGCCTATCACTGGTGTGTGTGTGAGACTGTGCTCAGCTACGCAAATGATAGATAGGAAAATAAATTAAAATCATATATAGATTTTCGCAGCCATAAACCAAAGTGTGTTTTGATGACAGGACATGCAGCTTGGAACATGGGAACTAGAAGAGATGGGAAGGAATTTCTGCAGCGCGTTGCTGGACCTCAGTGGTTCAAGACAGTATTGCAAATGCTCGGAGGCAGATTGGCCTGGGAACAGCAAAGACAACAGGTAACTAAAAGGGAATCTGGAACTCTCTCTCCCTTTCTCTCTCCCCCAATATGCTGTGGATTATGGCTGGATCCATTCACATTGTCCAGACTGAGGTGGAGAGAGAAGGGGGGAGTGGAGCGACATACACACACAATACATGCTCATACATCACACTAACACATGCAAACGCACACACCAACCCTTCCCGATGACTTTCAGATTCTTAAAATTATCTTGTTGAAACTCATCCAAGTTACATATGCTAATTATAAAGACTGGGTGGATCTCAGCATGGAGAGATTCAATAGAGGTGATTTCACAGAATGAAATGCAACTTAATTTTTACTTGAATTAAGGAACAATAATATGTTGT
Source organism: Callorhinchus milii (assembly GCF_018977255.1). Taxonomy (NCBI): domain Eukaryota; kingdom Metazoa; phylum Chordata; class Chondrichthyes; order Chimaeriformes; family Callorhinchidae; genus Callorhinchus; species Callorhinchus milii. The sequence continues at coordinate 66,714 of NW_024704763.1, forward strand.
CTGTGGTCGGCAGCAGGAGTGATGACGATGAGCCTCGCTGCCCAGAGGAGATTGATTACTACACAGACAGCAGTGAAGAGGACCAGTTCATTGATGTGGCCTTTGAACTGAACACGAGCTCAAGCTCAGGAGATGAGGCAGAGGTATAGCCCCAATGGTGTCCAATCAGGCCTGACAGATAATCTTTCACCAACAGTGTGTCTGGCATGCTCTTTGCAGCTGTGACATTCAAGGTTTGCTCCAATTCTTTGCTAACAGTCAGAGGTGAAGTGTATGGTTTTGATGTAATTTAGTTTAGAGGACACACTAGTTATTGTGTCAGACCTTTACATGAGGCAAAACACTCAGAAACTGAGGAGAAGTGTTGGATTCATCACAGATTCAATGATTGTGTGAGGTTGATAATGCACTGAATGCCAAAACAAGTAGTTCTAATAGTTTGCTGGCTCATTACCCCAAGAATAAGAATATAACCTTTAGGTCCGGTACACTATCTTCCATGTGAAACATCTCTAGCATATTCTGTAAAGTATAGTGATTGTATATTTGAAACGAACATGACAGCTAATTTGCGCACAGCAATGTCCAAAAACAGCCATGATGTCAGGGGATCTGTACTCAACTATTCAGCAATATATTGTTATATACTATTCGGCTTAACATCTTGTTTGCCTTGTTTATTGCCGCCTCATATTGTTTTCACATTTTAAGCAATGAATTGGCTAACCCCTCTGGGTCTCTTTCATCCTCCTCCTTGGCAAGTTCTATCCTATCCATGGAGGACCTGTAAATTGTAACTCTGGAACACTCCCTCAATTCCTCTACTTTGCCCCCTCTCTCCCCTTTTTCAAGTCCCGCCTGAAGACCTGCCTCTTTGACCATGCTTAGGGCCAAACCCCACCCCCCCGCCCCCTGGCTCGGAGTCAGGTTCCGCCACTGTTAAGTACTCTGAGAAACATAGACAGCAATCCAGGGTTAAAGCCAACTAGAAAATGATTGTCTCTATATTCCTTCTGTAATGGTGACTGCAGAAAATCCACCTTCCCATTGGAACTTCAGTGATGTCTCACTGTCACTCCACAAGGCACCTGCAAGGGGGCACCATTCTCAGACTCCTGGATTTGCCAAAAAAAAGGTTAAACGCTGGCATTGGCTGGAACGTGCTCTTGTGCTGAACAGTTAGAGGCAGAAACAGGGAACCGGAGTCACCACATGACCAGCGGAGCGGGAGCAGTGGGTTGAGGTGTTGGTGCAGCAGAGATTATTCTGTACGTCTGACAGAAGGCAAAGAATTCCTGTTTTAGTGTTCTATTCCAAGCTCAGCTCCTCATTCCCAGGAAACACAGACACCATCAAGCCTCAAGGTGAATTTGATCAAACCTGGAGCTATCTGATCTTACTTGAGCTGCTCTGTACATACTAATTAGGATAAGCTCCAGGATATATTACTCAGAGGATGTATCAGGTTAAAATAACATAATGGGCCCTGTCATTTTGAAGTACACACATAAATATAACCTGCAGTTTCTGAATGTAGCAAAAATCTTAACAATTTTTTCCGACCAGCTCTCCTGTTCATTCACTGAAGTACTCTGGAACACTACTCTGTGGGAGGGGCACTACATAAATGCATGTTGTTGTTGAAGATTTATTCATTAAGATGATCAGCTGTGAGGTTACACAACAAGAGCATTGAACATTTAGAATATTGACTACTTGGGAAGATAGCAAGGGTCTCATGGAGCTGAGCTGAGCTCCAAAGTGACATTCTTGGCCAATGGAATGTTGGGATTGAGTCAATCCTTGCTCGTCTGCTTCCTGAGGCGGGATGGTCCTTGGTATTCCAGGGCAGGATTCTAGGATACTGCTTATGGCAGCCCAGCCTGTCATGTCCACAGGATTCTGAAACCAGTCAGACCTGAAATGGCTCTTGTTGGCCTTGAAAGACAAAGCCATCATGGGTAGGTTGGGTGGTCCGAGCTAGACAAGCAATGTTAATGCTCTTTTGGGCATCTACCCTTCAGAATTATCTATTATTATTATTATTAAAAGCATCTCTTTCTGGGGCCTTTATCCTAACTCACTTGTGCTGTGTGTTACAGTCTGTCTGGCTGTGGAGACATGGTTAAACTGTACCTTGTGTTGAACTAACAATCACATTAATATTAACTAACAGTTATAATAATAAAGTTCATTATAATATTATAGTTTCAGACATTCAACTGCTGACAAGGTATAAAGCATAGCTCTGGCCAGACCTGCCTCTAATGGCCAGTCTTCACAGAGCGACCGCTCCACCTTGTGTGCTCTATCCCTGACAAATATTAATATCTCTTCTCAGTGCTGGTAACTAGATCTGATCACACACTGGCACACTCGCACTGGCACACACAGGGTGAGGGACACTCACACTGGCACACACAGGCTGTCACACCAGTGTGGCAGAGGATTTCCTCTTGTGGGATGTGTTACAGGGAAGGCTGCAGTGGGTCAATCTGCAGATCATACTCTTCACAATTTTTTTTATAGATGAGATCATCTTCCTGCCATCTTACTGTTACGAAGGTGAATAATTACCTCAGACCTGAAGTGCTGTCCTCTAAGCTATAATTATTGATTGTTTTTCTGTGTGAGAGAACAAGATCCAGAATTTCAAAGTTCCCTTTACTGTATAGGATTCCTCCAAAGATAGAACAGAATTGGGTGTTGGTTCTGCTTGAGAATTGCAGATAAATGGCTTTACAAATTAACATTTAAATTAAGAATTTTCCACATTTATGCAATTTGATTGTTAAAATAAAATGGTCTTCAAAATAGGTGGAATTTCAGTCTCTCTAAGTCCTATTCAGACTGTAAAATCCGCTTCTCGGATTCTTATAAATAGATCTTCAATAATTTAGGTTTCACATTGACTCAGGACAACAAACGATGAAAATACTAGGGTTTAGGTGTCATCTGGGGTGAGGGGAGGTGAAGGGCAATAATAATAATAATAATCCTTGCATTTGATATAGCGCTTTTCACGTCGGGAGGACGTCCCAAAGCGCTTCACAGAACACACTGTAAAGTGAATTGACTGTATATTTGTGGGCGAACGCGGCAGCCAATTGCGCACAGCAATGTCCCACAAACAGTTGTAGATTGAAAATGACCAATTATTGTTTTTGGTTTTGGAGGGATTATTATTAGGCTCTGTGTGGAGTAAGGAAACTTGCCCAAGGTTTCACCCTCTGCCTGGAATTGAACTCAGGTCTCTCGCTTGAAAAGCGAGTGCTCAAACCACTGAGCTACAGGACTCCACCAATGAAGCTGGTGAGACTGGCAAGAAGTAACAAGTGCTTTTTACGAGGATTGCAACTGTTCACCAAGGACATAATGATTTGGACTCAGGCAATAACAAAATTACATTTGTAAAGCGCCTTTCACGTCGGGAGGACGTCCCAAGGCACAGAAGGTATAGTGTCAAAATTCACAGGTGCCTCAAAGTGAATGCTGAAGAGAATTGTAAAAAGATGCAGGAAGATATTAATAAACTTACAGAATTGGCAGCTGAAATTTATGAGGGTGAGAGCAGCTGGTGCTCCTCTGCTATAGAGCAACTGGAGGTGAAACAATATGGGTGACAGGCCTGAGGACTTCACAAGGTCCCAAGATTGATTCAGATGAAGAAGGTCCTTCATCCCTCCAGAGCCCATGTTACTGTCCTCACAACCTGATCACCCTCGGTGTAAAGGGGAAACTTCCTGCCATCTGTTCTGAAGTTATTACAACGGTTAATAATATCACTTCAATTTCTGTCTCTTCCTGGAAATGTTCAAATTCACTTGTAACAATTCTATTTGTAATATAAGATCCAACGCAACCCATTTATAATTTTAAATTACATTAAATGCAGCTGATGGAATAGTGTGATGACAGTTACCATAGCGATGACTTGCCAGATGGTAACCGCAGTCCCTGGTGTCTGGTGTCTGTTTGTGATGTTCTAATCCAGGCTTCACTATAAAATGCTCTCAGCTCGATATACAGAACATGAGAAACTGTATAGGACAGCCGGGTGGGGAGGGGTCGGAGGGTGGAGGTTCGGTGGGGGGAGAGGGGGGTTTTGGGGGGAGGGGTGCGAGGGTGAAGTTACGGGAGGGTAGGGTGGTACAGGGGGTTTACGGGGTCGACGATAGTGCCCTGTATACTGCACATTATATGGAATTAATAACCCTAGGATTTATCTGACTCTTTGAGCCAAAAAATTCATTGTAGATCAAATATATCCAATGTGAACCTTGATATGTATAATTGATTTATACAAAAGGTTCACATCCAACCAGGTTTATCCAGATTGTGTTTAAGATTCCCGTCTGTAACTCTGCTCCTCAGTATTGTTCACAAACTACAGCTTCCAATCTGTACCGTATTCTTCAATCTGTGTTTAAAAAGTCCTTATATTTATACAGTGTCTTTCATGTTTGGAAGATGTGGAGACCTGTAGCTCAGTGGTTAGAGCACTCGCCTTGCAAGCGAGACACCTGGGTGCAATTCCAGGCCGGGCAAAACCTTGGGCAAGTTTCCTTACTCCACACGCCAAATAATAAACCCTCCAAAAACAAAAACAATAATAAATTGGTCACTTTCAATCCACGACTGTTTGTGGGACACTGCTGTGCGCAATTGGCTGCCGCATTTCACCCACAAATATACAGTCAATTCACTTTACAGTCTATTCTGTGAAGCGCTTTGAGATGTCGAGAAGACGTGAAAAGCGCTATATCAAATGCAAGGATTATATTTTATTATTATGTCTCATGCTTTGCAGCATTCTCCCAAACTGTACAGTGTAGTGACTGTGTATTTTGCAGGTTACGCTGCAGCCAATTGCGCACAGCAGCGTCTCCCCCAAACAGTCATGAAGTGAGTGGCCAACTTTATGTGGAGGACTGTTGTCCAGGCATCTTTAATGTCACTGACAAATGGGACCTTTAGTTTAACATCTCTTCTGAAAGATGGCACCTCCAACAATGTAGCGCACCCCCAGCACTGCGACTATGACTCTGGACTGTGAGCTTAAAGTACTGATATGGGGTTTCAGCCCACAACATTCCCACCAGAAGCAAGAGTGTAAGTGACTGAGCCGGACTGGCACACATATTTATTGAACATCCACCTCAGTGGGACCCCACTATCCTGGTTCGAGACAGAAAATGGAAGCCATACTCATTGGCTCCCGTCAACCTCTTCTAACCTGCGGCTCTGGCCTCCTCTATGTCCCGGCCTCAAACTTACCCAAACAGTGCGCAACCTAGGCGTCAGGTTTTACCCACAGCTGTCCTTCCTTCCCCACATCCGGTCCCTGACATTTTCCTCTACCTCCGCCACATTGCCAGCCTTACCTTACCCCAGGTGCAGCCGAAACACTCGTCCATGTGTTCGTCACCTCTTGACTGGACTTCTCAAATGCCCTCTTTGCTGGTCTCCATAGCTCCACCATGCACAGGACCCAATTGATCCAAAACTCCGCCACCTTCATACTCACCTGCACTTATCTCCGAACCCCCATCACATCAGTCCTAGCCAAACTCCACTGGCTCCCCTTCACCGAATGGGTCAATTTCAAGATCCTCAAACTCATTTTCAAACCTCTTCATGCCCTGGCACCTACCTATCTCTCTGACTGCTTAGGCCCCAGCCCACAACGCGCTACCTCTGCTCGACTGACTCCGGCCTCCTGCATGTCCCTCGTGCCCTCCGTTCCACCATTGGTAGCTGCTCTTTCAGCCACTATGCCCTGAAACTCTGGAACACTCTTCCTCTATCCCTCTGCCTTGCCCCTTCCTTCCCCGTTTTCAGATTGGCCTGAAGACCTTCCTGTTCGACCGTACCTAAGGTCACCTCCACCTCCCCCCGGCTCGGAGTCATGCTCCGCCACTGTCAAGTTGTCTGGGATGCTGCCCTGTGTGAGAGGCACTATATAAATGAAAGTTATTGTTGAACAAACACCTTGGACACTGAACATTTTTGTAGCTCTTTAAAGTGAGATTGAAGTGCAGCAGGAATATTGCTAAGCAGCAATCTATAAGAAATTTTATACCAATCTCTTTGTCATGTTGCCAGAAGCTGCAGGAATGCTGGAGGGAAATGTAGATTTACTGCAGGGACCAACGCAGAAATGTAAAATATAAAGCAGGGTAGATGAACAAGCCACTGATCACAAACATTTTGTTATTGATCTTATTGATGGGAAAGCAACTCAGAAAGGAGACTGCAACAGGCAGAGAGCTACTCAACCTATGAGTTACTGCCGTAACCGGGAACGTTTATGTAGAGAGAAAGAGCTGAGAGTTCAAGAAGAGATAAATATTCAATATAAATGGTTGTGCAGTTTGTTCTGGATCTCTGGGAAATCGGGGGCAGTTGAGTCAGCTTCATGTCTGTGAAAGGAGTAATCGTGATGTCATTCTTTATCCCTCCCACTCCCCAAACAACCAGTTAACACTCTTCCCTCCATAATAATAATAATAATCGAAATGTTGGGCAAGTTTTCTCACTTCACACGCCTCTGTTTATCTGTAGTAAGTAAGAACCCGGTTGTTAGTCGATTGGTGGATCGCTTTTCCAGGCTAATAATTCCTTCAAAAATAATAATGATAATAATAATTTTGGTTACTCAATCCACAACTGTTTGTGGGATGCTGCTGTGCGCAATTGGCTGCCGCGTTTCGCCTACAAAATCTACAGTCAATTCACTTTACAGTATATTTTGTGAAGCACTTTGAGACGTTTGGAAGACGTGATAAGGCGCTATATCAAATGCAAGGATTATTATTAGGGTCACTATAATAATAATAATCCTTGCATTTGATACAGCACCTTATCATGCCTTCGAAACATCTTAAAGTGGTTCACAGAATATACTGTGAAGGTGAAACATGGCAGCCAATTGCACACATTGAGGATTGAGTGACCAAATTATTTTTTTGAAGTATTACCCCCGGAAAAGTGATTGGCCAATCGACTAACAACCAGGTTCCTACTTACTGCTAGGTAAACAGAGGCATGTGGAGTAAGGAAACTTGCCTAAGCTCTCCCCCTGCCCGGGAATCGAACCCAGATCTCTTGCTTGCAAGGCGAATGCTCTAACCCCTGAGCTACAGGCCTCCAATGTTGGCAATTTCAGAATTTGACATCCAAATACATTTTAGAGTCTTTCTCTATGAGAAGGTGTCGATTTAATAAATTATATACTATCACCAAATCATTATGAGAGGGAAACATAGACATACAACAGAGGGCCCATTTGGCCCATTGTGTTACTGCTATCTCATCCACTGAAGCTAATTATTTGAATCCTAATTTCCTCCTTTTATATTTTCCCTCTTCAAATGTTTAGCAAATTCTCTTTTAAATGTAGTCTTAGATTCAATGGCCACTTGTGGCAAATAATTCTATGTTCTAATTAACATTCTGTGTGAAACGTTGGCTCTAAACTCTTTCTTTGAGTACTCTTTTTCCCCATGACATTGTTCTCTCTCTGATATTCTTCCTGCAAATAACACGGAATTCTGAACACTAAGAGACGGACACGAAGAATTGAACCTGGAATGTATCTGTTAATCAGATGCTGAAAGAAATGGAAAGCCCTAATCCTGTATGTTCTTAGTGGACAAACGTGCTAAAATAAATTTGAATATATTTCAATAATATCTGAACAGAAATCTTGTGGAATGCTGATGTGTACAGGCGATAAACATAAGTCACAGAGCGGTTTATACATTGGTAACAAAACAAAAGGTGATATTTAAAATCTCACCTGACATCTGGTGTCTGATGACTTCTGAGAACAGGTTTGCTTTTATTTACATTATTTGTTTGCGTTTCCTCCTGGTGGGAAATCTTACTGCCTGTTTCTCTAAGTAAAATTAAAAGACATCCACAGATTAGGAAATGCATTTGTAGGTCAGTCTGTCTGACCTGCAAGCACTAAAATCATGAGCACAAACTACTCCATGACAAGTGCTCGTGAAAAGCACAATGTGCGCTGTTTATTTCATTGCAGTCATTTACACAGACTCAACAATCACAAGCCATTTGCCGGAATACTAATCACTCAGGCCTCAGTCCAGCACCACTGATGTGGGGAGGAACAGAATTGTTGCAGTCATTCTCACCGGTTGCCTTTGTTCTGTGTTAAACATTCAGATAATTAAATGTGGGTTTGAGGAACTATTCTGACTATTGAGGAAAATGTGTCACAGTCCCTCTCAAAACCCTCAGGGATCTCAACAATTCATAGCAATTAGCCTAATACAACTCCTTAACTAACTACTCTAACCCTAATATCCTGCTCGCTCTCCCCCTCTATATTCTTTCTCTTTCATTTACCAATGGCACAAAGCGCTTAATATTAACCATAGAATATCAGGAACTCGGATCCATGACTACCCCCAATAAACAATTGCATTGGGTGTGTTTCCATACCAGATGGCCAGCCTATGACACATTTTCTATTCAGGAGCAGTTAGTGTTTCAGACCTGTAAATGTTACATTTCGGATTGGAATCTGATTTCTGGAAATAAGTGATTTTTTGGTCAAACAGCAAATCCCATCCCCATCTCTGTGCTTCAGAGTTTCCAAACCAGACTGAGAGCTCCACGTTGCCATCCACACATAGAAATGTTCCTGTACGAGGAATGGAATGTACACTTTCTCCCTGGAATGACACATCTGCTTACTTAATTTTGGAGAGTATTTGTCCCAGGGTGGCAGGGGCCAAGGTTATCATCACCTCGTGTTTGCAGTGAGTTCTCTATCTGTAACATAATATAATAGATAGATTTGTCTGAAGTCAGACAGTTTCTACCCCAGGAACTAAAATGAATAAGGAAAGAAATTGTAGAGGCTTTACTAGTAAGTTCAATAGATTTAGGAAATGTACCAGAGGATTGAAAGACAGTAAGTATATACCAACAGCAACTTGCATTTATATAGCACAATTCACATGGGTTGCATTAGAGAGAACTGTCCAGATCCCTTTAATCCAAAGCCGTTTGTGTAATTTCTACTCCTTTGACAATCTGCTTTAAAGTTTCTGGCCTGAATTGAACTCAATCATCTCGATATTTATTATCACTTAAACATTTTGAATTCACATGTCTCACTGGAGTGGTTAGAGTTGAGGTTTGGCCTGTGCAGTGCACCATTGTGGTTGAACTCTTGTTGAAGATTTGACAAGAGCAAGTCTTGGCAGGAATTGTCAGGAGAAAGGCATTAACAAGAATGGCACAGCATAATGTTCTTTCTGAAGAGATTGTTTTGCTACCACTCTGCTGTGTTGTGGCTGTTTACACATTGCATAAACCCACATGGGAATCCAATATCCAGTTTATCATTCAACCCACATAAATACTGCACAATGTGCAAAGCTAATCATTATAGAATCAAGATGATTAAAATCAATATTCCAGCTTTATTTTTTATTCTATCGCCTTTCTGTATTTCACACTCCCTCTTTCTTGCCTCTTGTTCTGTCACACATTATGTCTGAAGTTTGTCAATGGAATAAAAGATTATTGGGAAAGGTGTGTGACCTGTCCCAAAAGTTAAACATAAAGATAACTTTTCTGCCTCGGAGAATCCTGTACAACCTGTGGATTTCGGGTTTCTATTGCAGGAATCTTTCTCAGTTTCAGATGTCCTAATCGCAGGCTGGTGCATTGCTCTGTGATTTCTGTCCAGGAAACACAATGGTTGGTGGTTGTGCAAGTGTTTAACAGCAATGAAAGGTTTGGCGTTTATAGTGGAGATGATTCCCAGGGTTTGAGATGAGCTGTTTTCTTTAATGTGAAGAGGATCATTGTAATAAATTAACATGAAAGCTGAGGACAGGAAATCATTTTCATTCAAATAAACAATTTTCATTCATATATTCTTGATTTGGTGCAGACATGCTAAGGACTCACATGAAATTGCTAATGTGTCCGTTCTGAACCTTGAATCCAGTCTTAAATGGATGGAATCGAAGTGCAATTCATAGGTATTTCCTCATCAATAAATATGAATAAAATGTTAATATCAATGAATGTTAAGACTTGTCGTTTCACCCTTGCTTAGATTGACTATTCAGTAACTCACATCTGTCAGGGCTATTGATTGTTTTAACAGAGGTAAAGGTTGCAAATGATACAATTTCACAGTTTATATGCATGATATCATTAGCCTGAGAAGCTTTTCTTCTCAGAACCTCAGGATCTGTAGATGTGTTATGTTATCTGCTGCCAGAACCAGAATCTATTGGTTTTGGGCTGTGTTTTAGGGAGAATGAGGGTCTGTCGTGGAGTGGTGGGGGAGGGGGGGTGTAGTGGAGGGGGAGAATTACAAGGTTTATATGACCAAATTTTGTTTGCTCCTGACCAACACCAAGTATTGCTGTCTATCTGTCTCCTGACTATAGATGTGTGATCAGCGGGTACAGGGGTGAAAACAGCCAAGAACTGAGGAGAAAATAAATCCTTACGAAAGGAACACTTTATTTTGATGCAATAATAAAATACTGTAGTAACTGCCTCTATTTGTGAAGAGCGAGTGTTGTGATGTGATACACTCCATGAGAATGTGAAGTTAAAAGGTTTTTATTCAACAAGAGCCAATGTAGACATTGCATCAAGTTAGTGTCCATCCCATCAAATGGGACTGACTACAGTGCAGAACAAGCGTGTTTGATACAAAGGTGTTTTTGTAAAGCTTTTTTGAAAAAGAATTTTCCTTTTTTTATTACAACTATTACGCTAAAGAGTCGCTGTGTTGAGCAACTAACCATCTCTTGCGGCTTCACTGGTCAGAAACTCCCTTTGAAATATGAATGTCTTGTTCAGAAAATGGGTCTTACTGTTGAATTTATTGAAACTGCACAAAATGTAAACCATGGAATTTGTTTCTTAACTGAATTTGCTATAATTTTGCTGCTGATCAGAGAACAGAGCAACATTCTATATGGTGAAAAAGAAATATGGAGAGGTCTGACAGCTCATTTGGCAGCAACGTCCAGCTAAGATGATCCATTTTACAGAAATACAAGAAATATCACCACAAAGTGGGCTGGAATATCTTTACTTCAAAGGACATTCAGCTTTTGTCAGCTGGACAGAACGGTCACTGTTTTTTTAAACTCTTTTCAGACAACCACTTCACTTGGCAGATCTTCATTAAAATCAATGTAACTTACCCTCTACAATTCCTTGCTTCACAGAGGATGTCACAGTGACAGAATGACTTGCTGGCACATCTGCTGCAAGGTTGCCCACACACAGCTGCACAGGTCCCCTTAGACAGTGAGAGTGACAGAGAGAGCAATGTGGGACAGGGAGGGTTACAGCACAGATTCAGAAAAGAGCTACAGCATGCATCACAATGACTCACTGTGAAATTCACTGCACAAAGGTTAATCTGGGTGTCAGCATTTTGACAGTTGTGAAATTGCTTCTGGAAGATGCTCTTCCAGACTTCCTGTCGATAGGAATCCAGACATTTCTGTTTTGTGTTGTGTGAAGCTTTGTGTCACAACTTTCCCCACAGCTTGATATCCTGTCTAGACTTTGTGTTTCTTCATTATTTAGTATCAAGCAGCCCAAATTTGCAGTAATTTTAAGCAATTTACAAAATCCTGAATTTTAGTCTCTGTTTTATTATAAGTAACTTTAGCAATAACCTGATGTTTCTGAGTGATGGCAAGACTTGTAGATGTTGCTGAGTGAGGGTAGTCTGGGCTGATGTTACCCGTCATATTGCCAATCGTATTTTGGGTGTGGACAGCATTGCCACTTGTGCAGCAGGGCTCACGTTGGCTCAGCCAATCCTTCTTTGTAAACAAAGCAATACTGAACCCAGTGGAGGAAGTCAGGTCGTGCACTTTGGGCCTGTTTGAGCTGCTGGGTTTGTGGGTCAGCAGTCTGAGTGGAACAGAGATCATTCTCATTCGCTGACTGTCCACATCAGGGATGTTATTAACCCAGCTCACTCTCCCTCATTAAGATGCAGAAATTGCAGCAGTCACTTGGCTTGTCTTGAAACAGACCCTTTGAGTCCAAAGTGATTCTACATTTCCGCCAATCCTCCTAGACAGCTGCTCACTCAGTTTAGGCAGGAGATGTGGCAAGAATACTGAACAGATGAGATGTATTTATATCAGAGGCATCAGGAATAGCAAATATCTCTTATATATCAGCCAGCTTCACCTTAAATCAAGCCATGTGCTCAGAGCCCTGGCTGGCATGGGATGAAGATGAGCACTGATCAGCTGTTACAATCCAAATTGCTACTATCTTACACACATTATCCCTCTTGTGTGAACATTGAGGAACTGTATAGCTATAGGGAATTCACTTCTCAATGCCCAATACTGCCACCAGCCCCTGAGAGCCAAGCAGGGAATGCACGAACACTAACACTGCTGTCTATTCTCCTCACTACACACTGAATCATTACTGCACTGTGCCTGCTACCAACATGTCCTCACTACATGAACACGTGGTAGCTTGGGCTATTTCTCATAAGCAGATTTAGAATTTATTTCTCAAGGATTGGCAATCAATCAAAGATTAAACATGATTCAACGTAATATTTAAAAAGCACAAAGACTTCCTTTTTAATGTATTTTACTTCCCAAACCAGGAATCACGTGAGTGGTGGTTTTGAATAATGTGCTATTTATTTCCCAGGCTGATGAGATGGCAATGATGGAACCTTTCACATGCAGTTGCTGCTCTTGTTGATGTAAGATTGATGCTGAGTGGCATTGCACACCACCTCTTTGTCAACTTCCCCAAATCTCTAATAAATTCTGACAATGACCACTGTATCTGCCATCTGTTTACACCAAAATCAAATTTACTTTAGAACAGTAAAACTAGTTTAAGAAATGATTTATTTATAACTGTCCCAGTAAATGCTGCTTCTGGAGATGACTAATATTTCTGACTTTTATAATTACATTTCTGATTGTATTGAATGCTGACGAAAAGAGGATGGTGTGAAGTTTCACAGACACAATTCACAGGTGGTTGGATGTGGGTGAACACTCTCATACAGAGGTTATTGAGTGGGTGTCAGTAGTTGGGAGTCAGTTTCTGTATGGAGGTATGGTGGGTGGGCTGAGTTTCTCTTGTTTCATGCTCACTGTGACAAGCTAGTTCTTGTACAATGGAAAAAATCAGATTCCATCATGACCTGTGCGTTTACTCACATATTACCCACAGTAAGTCTATCACTTTAGACTGTTTCACAAACAGAAACAGAAAACCCAATTTCCAATAGCCTATTCCCTCAATCTAGACACTGAGGTTATTTCATCTCACGATCAGTTTGGATGAAAAAGATGCTTTCGAATTTGTTTTCTAGAACCATAGAAATTTACCCCACATCAGCTATTCGGCTCCTTGAGCCTGTGCTGGCTGTGGTGCTTAGTCCCCTTCTCCTTTCCCTCGTGCTTTTTTATACTCTGTTCAGATATTTATCTATTTCTCGCAGAAAAATTATTATGGATTGTGTCACAACCACTATTCAAGCTCTCCAAGTAAAATAAATTCTCTAAATCTCTCCCATTGCTCTTGTAGACTTACCATTCAATGGGAATAATTTCCCGGTTTATAACTCCATCTCCCAAAAGCAGATCTCCTTTCAGCCATCTGTGCTCCAGGAAAGCCTCCAATCTCTCTCTCATACCTACTTTCATCCTTGTGAACCAGAGTTAACTTCAGGCAACTCTGACACAGAGGACAGAACAGTTTGAGACTGACGAGTTTTATCAGGAGTTTATTACGGACAATTTGAACTCTTGCAGGACAAGTATCGGAGGGCCCAAATTAAACACAAATGTTTTGATCAACATAGAAATTAAGAAAAAATAATCTTACTTTGCTACAATACTTAGAGAGGGTCTCTACAGTCCACAATGACATAGAGAGACGGGCAGCCCAAACAACACCAACAACAACAAGATTGCATTTAAAGAGCGCCTTTCACGTCGGGAGGACATCCCAAGGCGCTGGACAGTTGGGTCGGGACCCAAGCAGAGGGGAAATGGTCAGGGTGAGGGGAGGGAAGGGAGGGAGCGAGGAAGGGGTAGTGAGTTGAGAGGGGAGCTAAAGGCACGGTTGAAGAGAAAGGTCTTGAGCCCGGCCCTAAAGGAGGAAAGGGAGGAAGCAAGGTGAAGGCACTGGGGGATGGAGTTCCAGAGCCTCGGGGCTGAGAGGTTGAAGGCCCGGCCACCGATGGTAGGGAGGAACAGGGGGTACGGGCTAAGTAGGGGGATAGTAGGTCGGAGAGGTAGGAGGGTGCAAGGCCGTGAATGGCCTTGTAGGTGAGGATGAGGATCTTGAATTCGATCCTCTGGAGGATGGGGAGCCAGTGGAGGCGAGCGAGGATGGGAGTGATGTGGTCGCAAAGCCTGGTGCGGGACAGTACACGAGCTGCAGATTTCTGAATGACGTGCAGCTTGTGGAGGGAGGTGCCAGGAAGGCCGACGAGGAGAGAGTCCCCGTAGTCCAGCCTTGAGGTGATAAAGGCGTGGACCAGAGTTTCAGTAGCGTGAGGGGTGAGGTAGTGCCATAGTCTGGCAATGTTCCGGAGGTGGTGGAAGGCGGTGCCAGTTGTGGCGCGGATGTGGGGTGGGGAAGAAAGGACAGCTCAGGGTCGAACAGAGCGCCAAGGTTCCTGACTGGCTTTGAGAGGTGGAGAATGCAGCCTTGGATGCTGATGCTGTCAGTGCCTGAGATGCGGAGGCGCTGACGTGAGCCAATCAGGTGGGCTTCAGTTTTGCGCACATTGAGCTGAAGAAAGTTGTCTCTCGTCCAGGACTCGATGTCAGACAGGCAGGCTGTCAGGATGTCACCGATGGGTGGTCGTGGAGTTGAGGGTAGAAGAGGAAAGGTAGAGTTGGGTGTCATCCGCATACATGTGGAAGTTAACCCCATGTCTGTGGATGATGTCACCAAGGGGGAGCATATAGAGGGTGAAGAGGAGGGGACCGAGGACAGAGCCCTGAGGGACACCGCACGAGACAGTGCGCGGGCTGGAGGAAAAGCCGTTTGCAGAGACAAAGTGAAGACGGTGGGAGAGGTGGGACCTAAACCACTCAAGGAAAGGGCCTTGAAGGTTGAGGTGGGAGGACAGAATGGTCGACTGTATCGAATGCGGCCGATAGGTCGAGGAGGCAGAGAGAGCTCTGGTCGCACATGGTCAAGATGTCATTGGTGACCTTGACCAGGTCAGCATGGGCAGCACGGAAACCCGACTGGAGGGGTTCGAAAAGTGAGTGGGTGGAGAGGAAAGAGCGCAGCTGGGAGGCGACGACTCTTTCGAGAACCTTGGACAGAAAGAGGAGGTTGGAGATGGGCCAGTAGCAATAGCTGCAACGCATCAAGGGAGGGTTTTTTCAATGTGGGATTGCTGGTGGCAGTTTTGAGGGGAATGGGAACAGAGCCAGAGGAGAGGGACAGGTTAATGGTATCTGTGAGAAGTGGGGCAAGAAGGTGGAGCTGAGAGATAAGGAATGGAGTGGGGATGGGGTCCAGGGAGCAGGTGGTGGGTTTCAAGGACAGGATGAGTTTCAAAGACAAGGAAAGGAAAATAGCGGCAGATACTGAGTCAGAAAATGGGGACAGGAGAGTGAAAGAAACAATCTGGATGTCGAATAAAATTATAATCCTTGCATTTGATATAACACCTTATCCCGTCTTCGAGACGTCGCTAAGCACTTCACAGGATATAGTGTAAAGTGAATTGACTGTATATTTTCTGGGCGAAACATGGCAGCCAATTGCACACAGCAATGTCCCCACAAACAGTCGTGGATTGATTGACCAAATTATTATTATTATTTTTTTGGAAGGATATTACCCCCAAAAATGGATCTGCCAATTGACTTAACAATTGAGTTCCTTCTTACTGCTAGATAACCAGAGGCGTGTGTGTGGATTAAGGAAACTTGCCCAACATTTAGGAACAAAAGAGGCTAATGCACCAGCAGTTACTAATCTCTTGAATTCACCAATGCTTTTGTGTGGAACATTTCTACTGGTAACATGATAAATACACATGCACTTGCTTACACTAGCCCCTGAGATTGTAAAAGGGAAATGACACAAGATAGACACACAAAATTAGAGGGCACAAGATGGCTAGCAATGGTGATGGGTTACATTACCAGAAACAATTCACTAAACAGCTGAATCTTTGAGTTGGATTGCAAATATGCCGATCTGCTAACATAGTCACCTAGGTTTGAACATTTCCAGCTAGGCACATTTATATTAAAATACAGTAGAAGCTACTTTAACCGGACACTGGTAACCACGGACCCCGGGTAAATCAGACAAAACTCCTGGCCCCGATTCTGTGTTCTTACCTGTTGTAAATATGAGGGTTAAATGGAAACCCACTCATATCTTCTGTGATTGAGCCACGAGGGTCTCTGGGATGGCGATGGGAGGAGTCACATTGCAACTGATTGACAGGACTCCAGCCAATCACAAGCGGCTGTGGGCTGTCAATTAGTGAGGGGAACGGAGGAAAGCGGAAGAAACAATGGAGGGAATGGGAGGAATCACAATGCAATTGATTGACAGCTGAGTCCCTTGTTAATAGAGTCCTCCAGGCTGTCACCTTGAAGCCACCGCTAATTGGTTCCCTTCCCGTCCGATGGGAATGGCAATAGGATGGAGGAGGTACCTTTCATCTGCTGGACGGGAAGAGGTCAGGTAACTTGCTAACATTGGACACCGCTTAAGCCGGACAAACCACCCGGTCCCGAAATGTCCCCCTTAACCAGCTTCACTGTATTATTAAAAAAATACAATTTCTTCAGAGGATATTGCCAAGGTTCTAGTTCTGAGAACCCAGCTTTTACAGGAGAAATTAGATCAAAAGCTGCAAATGACATTGGGAACTGGCCCACTGAGTGCTTAATTAATGTGTCGTTAATAAGGCTTCTAGCTAATGGCATAGTAAATTAAGGAAAGCAGATAGCAGAAACACACCATGTAAAGATGGATTAGAAAAGACCTGTACATCTATACAGGCAACACTCAGTACTGGAGATTCAAAATGATCTATAAACAGCATCTGCTGCCAGTGAAATGGGTCCAACGTAGAACTGCTTCCTTTACGTTGTAGTGTCTGATCTGATCTGATCTGATCTGCCACATGCTATTCGCTGGGGCCAAACTCGTGATATGATTTTCATGTGAAAGTTGTGTTACATCTGTCCTTCGGATGAGACATTAAACCAAGGTCTCATCTTCCTGTAGTGGACATTAAGGATCCCACGGCACTATTTGAAAAGAGAAGTGAGTTTTTTCCGGTGTCCTGGCCAACAATCCCCCAAGTAAAATTGGTCATTGGTTTCATGGCTGTTAGTGGGACATTGCTGTGCACAATTGTGCTGCTGTGTTTGCCTTCAAGTACACAGTCACTCCATTTCACAGTAATTCCTGTGAAGCACTTTGAGCTGTCCTTCTGACATAAGGTACAGTACAAAAGGAAGGATTATTATTATTGTCATCATACCTGCGTGACGGGCGCTATATAAATGCAAGATGTTTATGTTGTATTGCATCACTCAGTAAACATGACTGAAATGATTTACATGAATTTCCCGTTTGATACTGCATTAGAGAGAAGCACCGTAATTAATGCTGTGTCTCTGGCTATAAAGTAAAAGAACATGGAGCTCCTAATGTTCCCAATGGTGAACACTGAAATGTTTGATTTGCTAAAATGCACCAGAGTATCAGACAGCAGATGCATTGTGTGGAACGGTACAGCTGATAACCATATGCACCAGGAACACATTCATTCATTGTCACAAATGTAATTACATTCTGCCCCCAGCTGCCAAACTGCAGGTATAACAGAAACACACATCAATACCGTAGCTGGCACTGGCTGCCAATCTGTCATTTCAAGCACAATGATAGTTGTCGGCTTCACCATCAAACCGTGCCTGTCACGTGGCCACTTCTGCCCCTTGGGCAAGTTTCCTTACTCCACATGCCTAATAATAATCCCTCCAAAACAAAAAAAAAACAATAATAAATTGGTCATTTTCAATCTACGACTGTTCGTGGGACATTGCTGTGCGCAATTGGCTGCCGCGTTCGCCCACAAATATACAGTCAATTCACTTTACAGTGTGTTCTGTGAAGCGCTTTGGGACGTCCTCCCGACGTGAAAAGCGCTATATCAAATGCAAGGATTATTATTATTATTATTATTCAGCAGAGCATTTTTTCATCATTATTTCACCTTTGTGGAATTGTAAATCTGCAACAGCAAACATGAAATAAAATAATAATCGTTGCATTTGATACAAAGCCGTTGATGATTGAAGGACAACTCACAAGGCTTCACAGGATTTACTGTAATGTGTAGTGACTGTTTTGTAGGCGAACACAACAAAACTGTTTCAATCAGGACATCTCCCCAGTTCGTTCTGATATAACATAAACATGAACCATGAGAAATCCCTTCAGAGATGTCATGGCAGCAGTTCAACAACAACAATAACAACTTACATTTATATAGCGGCCTTCACACGGGGTAGCGTCCAGAGGTCAAGATGGCAAGTTTGGGACAGACACCAGGGAATAATAGGAGGGTGGAGAGCAGGTAGAAGCCAGGACCTTGGTCTCATTTTAAGAGAAGATGATAAGGAGGGTATTTTGGAAGAATGAGTTTAAATGGACCAACAAGAGCCTTGGTTATGATAAGATAGACAGAGACCAGGATCTTCCCTCTTTTTGACAAGCTTCCTTTTGTTTGAACAGTGTTTCAGCTCACTTGCTACAAAACTATTAACAAGAAAATACACACAATGGTGGCATTGATGAAATTAAATAAATTAAATAAAATTATTCCATCACTCCGACATTCTGATTGCCAGCTTGGGCTGGTGCACACATGAGGCTCAGGATCACCCCTGGTTCACATCCTTTCTAAACCAATTCTGAAGGTACAAACTTGCAGGTGATGTGAGAGCCTGGTCTGGAAGCCTGGAATCGCATGTCCCAGTTCCACCGGCTGCATTGCAAGCCTTATCTGGAATGGAATAAGAATGAAAGTCTGTCGACATCTAACCCAGGATTTTCTGAAATCTGCAAATGTCAATTGTTCTTCCCTTGGATAATAGTCAGTGTCAGGATAATGTTCAGGGACAGGGACAGGTTGGGCAAAGCACCAAAGGACGAGATGATTGGATTGTGGCCACAGCTAGCTCTCAGATAAACTCACTTTTTAAATTGTGTTTTAGTGCTAAAGAGACTTCACTCGTTCCTTTTAAATTATTTGTATTAAAGGCGGCCAAACCTTTGGCCATTTGCGTGACGCTGATCAGCGAGAACTTGGGAAATGGGACAGGTTCCTGCTCCGTGTAGAGAACAAAACTGCCCTGAGATCCGTCCCAGCTGTTGGTCAGATCTATACTGGAGCTGGCTGACATTGGGTTCCCGTCAGAGGCACTCACTGTTTCACATGGCAGTTCTGGAACTTCTGTGATTCCAAACTGGTGCTGGGGGCAGATTCCAGATCAGTCGATGCAAATATTCACTCTTAGTCAGCACAGTTTCCTGCCAGCACTTTCTCAGCAGGGGCAGATATCCCCACTGCACACCTTGCTCCTTGCTTGCTGTCCTGTTTCACAAGGAGGATGTATTTAACTCTCTTCACTCGTCGCCTTATGTCAATGCAGGCAAATGTAACACCCTCGCTCACTGTCTTGTATCAAGTCCTCATCTGTTCCCTATGACTCAGTTTGTATCCGTCTACATTCCCAACATTTTGTTCTGCTCTGGGAACTCTCATTACCTCTCCTGTAATGGGTATTTGTTTGTGTTCAAGCTTCTGTATCAAATACTCACTGTACAATCTACCATTTCTGTGATTACCTGTGAATTCTGGTAATTAAAAATCCAATGGAAAAAACACAGACTGATTCAATCTTTATAATTATAACAGCCTTGGAATGAGTCTGGAACTGTGACTTCTCTGTGAGAAAGTACTCAATCCTGTAGCGATAATATTATCCATTCAGGTGCCGAGCTGAGCAAGATAGAAGCCGTCCACACCAGGACCTGAGTTTGTGACATAACGTGACATCATATTGTAAAATAGAAATAACCTTCTGTGCACATATAAACCTGACACTGAAGAGAGATCCCAGTGATGGGGAACTTACAGCAACCGCAAAATAGAAACATTAACCAAAGATGTTGAGAAGGGTCAACATGGCAGCTCTAATCAAAGCCATCCCAACCCTTTGCCTGGAAACTGGATAGTTCAACTGAACAGCTAATGCCCCCTGGGTACTAACACACATTTGGATGGAGCTCCAGGTATTAACACAAGGTTTACATAGACTTCACACTCTCTTCTAGAGATAGACTTGTGTGATTGGGAACATCCCCAGCCAATCCCATATCAATCCATGACTATAATAAGAATATTCTCCAATGTGAGTCCTTCAAAATTGAAATGTCTGAGACATTTTGCTGCAGGTCCACATTCAATCAGAATTCATTGTGTGATCGTGGTTGTCCATCAAATTAAAAACTTCTCAACAGTCTGACAAAATGCTGGAATAAGTCTTCCAATCCTCCAGGTGAATTCTCGTTTACTGGGCTCAGGAGTTAATAAGCATTCTCAAGCAAAAGAACTTCCTGTATTTTCATTAGGGCTTTAATGGAGCAACAAGATGTTACCATATGGAGAGGTCTGCTCAGTGCGGAACACATGCCTGTTCTATTTTGTGTGTAGGACCAGCCAATCTTCCTTAAGAACAACTGTACATGTTAATACATTGCAGGCACTTCAGTTTCTTTTTTCCAAATTGAAGGAGTAGCATTTACTGTTGAGATAAAGTACATTCAGAAGGGGCTCATGCCGCCTGTCATTAGCCAAGGATATCCAGGTAGATTGGGGAGGTCTTGCCCAGTGTTTGAAGCATCCGGTGGATTTCTTTGATGCTGAGTCTCTGCTGGGGCTCCCTCTGCCAGCAACCCAACATGATATCATACAGCTCCTTGGGACAAATCCGTGGTCTCTCCAGCACTCGCCCTTGAGTGATGCAGTCAATCACCTGCCAACAAGCAGTCTGTTAATTTATATTCAGCTCTAGATTACATGTATACTGTAGCCTTGCCATGTGGACACCTCAGTAATTCATTCTAAAGTGTTCCGAATCAAAATCCCCAATTTACAATGTGTTCTACAAGGGCAACACTGGACAGTGGATTGAAGGGCTTCAGTGAACTTCTTCTCTATTCTAACACCTAAAACGTTGTCAACATTAAGCTTGATAAAGTCTTTTCTTTTAAATATCTGAGAGGAGGAATCATGGAATCCTGTTAAAGACATTATTTTTGTTTGGTGCGGAAGTCACACAGTGAAGGAGATTAAAGTGACGATAGTGAATTTTCTGTATACTTTGATAAAGCCAAGGTTTAAGGTCAATATTTGTGGAGAAACGTGTTGAAAATAAAATTCAGTGAAGGATTGGCTTACAAGATGGTGACTTCATTCTATAGCACAATATGCTGACTATTTTCACCAGCTAACTCACTATCACCTCCTTTCCTCTCCATCGGGGGGGAGGGAGGGGGGTCGGGGGGGCGAGTATGTTGGGTTAAATGACAATCAAATGTAATCTGGAATTGGGGTTTGCTGCCTCACAAAGGCAATCAGTAGTAGATAACAACCCCCAATTTCAGTCGGTCAGGGCAATTTTTGAACGGTGTAGGAACATTGTACCTCATTATTTGCCAGTTGAAACCAGGGCTGCTTGCCGTAGGTGAAGATCTCCCACAGAATCACTCCATAACTCCAGACATCGCTCTCTGTGGTGAACTTACGGTACATTATACTCTCCGAGGGCATCCAGCGGATTGGGAGCATAGTGTGACCCCCCACCTGCAACACAAGCAAATCAGGCAAATCAAGCAGCTACAAGCAAGCCCCTCACACTGGATAGCCACTGTTGTTGTAGCCACTGCATTATTCTCTGGCTTTTTTTCACATCGAGAGCATGTTTGGGTTAGCTGGATATCTGACACAAGCTTCACATAGGTATTGCCGTCTTCACAACTATGTCTGACTGGAATGAGCATTCTCTCACTGGAGACACACTCTGCTCACTGAATTCTGGAGAGCCTTATGTGAAGGTTGGCGAGAGTCCTCACTAGGTAGCAAGCAAATAGCAGGAACACCCTGCAAGCTTCTGTGGGCAACACAGCTCAGCATTGCCTCCATCCTCCTGCCCCCAACTTGGACACACACCCCTTCCCACTGAGCGATGGGTCCACCAGTTGGAGGTGCAGAGCTTGAGCAGCAGCTGCTCCCCTCTCTGCATAACAATCAAGGTGGATTCGAGGCCTGTATATATGAAAGGGTGTTTGTTCACAAACTTTGATTCCAGTTAATGCCTTCCAGCAGCTGTCAAACAAAACCTTGACAGTCCCTCATCAGCAATGAGATAACATCAGCTACAGTGTGGTGGTCTATACAAGGACAGCTCATGATGTGCCAGCCATCTTGATTTTCCAGACATTCAAATGCAATGTCGTGACCAGGTTTATTCAACACCAACGGCTTAATTCAGATGCTCGCATCATGAATGGTGGGACAAGATATATATATGTTTATTGGGCTTCTTACTCCCATTAACCCAATTACACCCAATACGTTCCATTTTGGGAGCCACAGTTATCCTGGCAGACAAGCCCCTCTCCCCCAAACTCTCTTGGTCCCAAATTGCCAATGTGACCTGTACCCCGTCTTCATGACCCCCTGAGCTGGTCAGGTAATGGGATGTGGCCTCTCTGGCAGGGCAAGCCCGGCCTGAGCCAAGTGACAAAGCGCTCAAGTGATTCCAGTGTCTACCCTCCCTCTGTGTTAGGGCAGATCTCAGTGTGTGTGTGTGTGTGTGGTGTGTGTGTGTCCGGTTTGTGTGTGTGTGAGGGCAGATCTCACTCCTCAGGTGGGAAGTGCTGTAACACCAACCTCAAACAGCACAGAACTGACAGCAGAGCTGTGGCCAGGAGCTCAAGAGATAGACCTATGGCTCTGATCTTAGTCACTCTTTCCGGTGCAAAATGTTTTGGGAAACAAAATGGAAACTAGACTTCCCCACCCCAGGTTCCTATCATTCACTGCTTAAATACTGTGCATCATTTCCAGCCTTTGTGTCTAAAGACAATGTGTCAAAGAGCTATGTCCTGATAATTACACCTGAGCAGCAACGGCAGCCAATCAGAATCAGCCGAGCGCACTGTCTGTACAGGCAAGTAAAGATCTGATAGGGTCTGCATTCTTCTCTTAGTGACTGGAAACATGGAGCAGACACACAGACCAAGTGCCACAAATAAACATGAATAAACAGCATTGTAGCCATCAACACTGAGGCAGTGGCAATCAATCGAGCTCCATTAAGGTACATTTCAGTAAATATCCATCTCTCTGACAGATTAAAAGGATTTCAGTGGAAAACAAATTCCCTCTCAGGTTGTCTTAACTATTTCAGTACTTAATCAGTCTGGAGCATCACGAGCCAACGTGATCTTCATGCCTGTCTGTAGCTCCGCACATTAATTAATCGATGCTAAAAGTAACCTATCGGAAAGAAGCATGAGCTGTTAACTTGCTAACCTCAAACAGCTCCATCAGTACTTTCTAAAGTCACAAAAATCCTGTCAACTTAAACAAAAACTTGCATTTATATAGCACCTTTCATGTGGGGTAGCGTCCTAGAGAGCTAAAACTGCTTTGTCAGCTTCGAAATTTGGTTTAATCCATCGTTGGTGTGGTTTTGCACAGCTAACCCTGTGGTCTCATTGTCACCGTGTTAGACAGTTACCAAAGTTCTGCTGACGGCTATCGCATTTGTTTACAATTTATTCCGTCTGCTGTAGTTTATGGCGTATCCTCAGGTATCCCCAAAACCCGTCTCTCCTTTCAATCTTGTTCCTTCTGCACACCAATGAATCCTCCACTATATTCATTGCCTTCCTTCATTCCTCAATGTACACCCACTGACAAGGTTACATGGCTTTGCAATACACTGATCAGCCAGTAGGAAAATTGTGCACACACAATTGCAATGCTCATTATTGTGCTAAATTTTGTAATTAAATTAGAGTAGTGATTGTTTTGAGAAAACAGTTGCTGCCTGAGACAAGTATCTATTAATCAAGGAGTCCATCTGTCTACATTCTACTGTATGGAAGCAGAAAGGTCAGCCTAACAGTCCCAGGGATGAATTACGCACCCAGCAACATTTGCAATTTAATGAAGAAATTGTCTTTCTCCTATGGTCAGTTCCTGGCAAAATTTAAACCAATTGTGTGAAAAACAAAATGTTAATATCATCACTGGGAGAGAGTGATATTAATGTATTATTATTTGTGGAACTGGTATCAGTGATATAGAATCTTACAATTGAGCTAGACCATCGCTAACCTACTAACCCTCGTTTTGTACAGTTCAGGAGAAATAAAGTCGAATACTAGTTCAGGAGAAATAAAGTCGAATACTAGAGCCCAGGAACCACATGCATCTCCTCCAGACGTAGCAGGCAGCACTGTGTGCTAA
Source organism: Callorhinchus milii (assembly GCF_018977255.1). NCBI lineage: Eukaryota > Metazoa > Chordata > Chondrichthyes > Chimaeriformes > Callorhinchidae > Callorhinchus > Callorhinchus milii. The sequence continues at coordinate 91,336 of NW_024704763.1, forward strand.
TCATTTATAAATTAGGTCATTCTCACCTGCATTAGGTACAACAAATCTCCACGAAATTGCTAGCTCACACTGTCTCTGAGATAATGTGAGGACTGGTGAAGTCTTCCTCTGGGTTTATATTGTTAATACTATCAGTATTGGGCGGGTATATTGTATGCTCTGCAGTGTAGAGTGTCTGGGAGAATTTGAGAGGCAAGTGGGAGAGAGGCAGAGAAAGAAAGGGAGAGACTTGGAGGAGCAGACCAGCCACTCGGGGCAGGGATGCTCTTCCCACTCAGCTCCTGTTAACACTGAAAACCGAAGTCCTAACAAGTTGGCTGATTCCAGTTTACCAGTCAGTGCTTTCAATGGCAAACTATGCAATTCTAGCTGGTGACATTGTAAAATAAACACTGCCCTGAGTTCGATGACCAGAGAAGTGTGATTTGGAAGATGCTACACTGAAGATCAGAGTCCATTAAATCTCAGAATAATTAAATCTGCATGAAGTAATTTAGTATTATATACAAATTGATTTGAGTTGCAGATACAGTATCATCACCAAACAGGCTTTAATTGAGTTGACAGCAATGAATGTGAATAAGAAACGCAGATTCTCTGTAATTGATTTGTTTGAATGAATAAATTACATTTTTCACGCATCAGTAAAACTAATATTAAATACTCCAACAATGACCAATCATTTACTGTTAGAAACACGATGGTTATGGATCTACAGAGACATGACTCACATGCATTGAAATTTCATTAAGTACAACATAACAGAGGAGCTGATGTCATACTTTTAACATTTACCTAAAAGGAGCAACTATTTCCCGATCCGACTGTACAGGATCAGACAGCACATCCTACACCTCCTCCAGCCACTCAGCCAAGGGCAGGCCACCCACCCGCTAGCACCTGCAGCAAAGCCACTTACGTATAAATTGCAGCCTGAAAACAGGCCATTAGCTCCAATATATCTACACCTGAGCAGGTGCAGGTATATTAGGGGTGACTTTCCCCTAAGTGTGAGCCCTGAATACAATATCAACTCAAGTAACAGCAACATTAGAAGAAAAGAGAATAGAAGAAAAAAGAAATTGGGGAAAGTGAAGTGTTCAAAATGCTTTATTTACATTTAGACAGGCTATTGTAGGAGTAGATTATAATGACAGCTACTGTTGGCTGGTGACCAAGCCTCTGCAGTGTCAGTGTTTATTACAGGGTTAACGTTCAGCCAATATTCCCCTGGTAACCCTGAGAATTATAAATATGGTCTTTCATCTCCCAGCGAGTAATAATCTGTGCTCACACTTACCCTGTAATAATCTGTGCTCACACTTACCCTGTAATAATCTGTGCTGTAGACATCTCTTGACATTCCAAAGTCCCCAATTTTAACCAGCATGTTTCCTCCGACCAGGCAGTTGCGGGTTGCCAGATCCCTGTGCACAAAGTGCTGGGAGGCCAGGTACACCATTCCAGAAGCAATTTGTGTTGCAATATACAACATCTGGGAGATGGATAACTCCCCTTTCAGCCTTGGGTGTCCGTCCACCAGGATCATCGCATCAGGACCTCGAGCCCTGCAAGTCAATGAAAAGGGAAATCACTAAACAGTGTCAAAATCTGAGCCCAAGAGATGATGGAGGTTAAACAGGTCTCTCCTTGTGCGGGAGGCAGAGTCTCTTATTGTTTCTAATGTCTGTATGCCAGTCCATATGCCAGTCCGTGTGCCAGGGTAGGGGGTGTATAATGCCAGTGTGCGTGGTACGATACCACTAAAGTGGCAGATTTGTCCAGGCTCCCTTCTTTTTTGCCTGCTTAAGGGATACAGTTTTGGTTCCACTGATATGTACACTTTGAGACACTGCCCTGTGTGAAGGGGCGTGTATAAAAGCAAGTTGTTGGTGTTGGTTATATACAGTGAATGCTTTGTTAATAGTGAGATATGAAATGTCCTAACAATTGTGTGTGTCTTGTGTTGTCATTTCTTTTACCTCACAGATCTTTGTAAAACTTGTAAAGCAATTCCTGAGCCATCTGAACGGAAGAAAGATTGACATTATGGATGTGGCTTGCGTACCTCGTCTTTACGTTCAAAGTTAATAATAATCCTTGCATTTGATATAGCGCTTTTCACGTCTTCTAAACGTCTCTGTTAAGCGCTCTCGCCACTGTTAAGCACTCTGAGATGCTACCCTGGAGGGTGTTATATAAGTGCAAGTTGTTGTTGTCTCAAAACACTTCACGGAATATATTGTAAAGTGAATTGACTGTATATTTGTGTTCAGTAGTTATGGTATCTGAGCCTCCAGCTCACTGCCAGTACTGAGGTGAGAACTCCGTGTAAAGTAAGTACTTTCCCTACCATTCCTGAATTAATTTCCTTTCTAGCATTTTTTTTAATGAAATAATCCCTCCAAAACAATACAATAATAAATTGGTCCTTTTCAATCCACGCCTGTTTGTGGGACACTGCTGTGCGCAATTGGCTGCGGCGTTTCGCCCACAAATATTCAGTCAATTCACTTTACAGTATATTCTGTGAAGCGCTTTGAGATGTCGAGATGCAAAAAGCGCTGTATCAAATGCATGGATTATTATTATTATATTATTATTATATATTATAAATGCACCAGGACACATATACCAGTCCGCACTTACTGTTAAGTTCTGTCCTGTTCATTCCCCACACTGCCTAACCTCAGATTGATAACTGCATAAACTCCAGTCGCTTGCTGAGTGACTTTCCCATTGATTGAAAGCTTGAGTAACAAGGTATTGCTGGCTCACATCCTACAACCCACTCGACTGCACTCCCTGCCATTCGGGCTGATGCCCTCTTAGCCTCTCTGAGAGCCATTTTCTGCATCTTCCCTTTTATCAACAGTGACTAAACAATGTATGGCCATTGTTTCAGTGCCATTGCCATGGCTGCTGGCCAATGAGGGAGTGGATCAGTGACGTGCAGTAGCTTTATGGCCAAGTAATTCTCCTAAACACAATAAACAATAAAACACCAATCTTTTCCTCTGACAACCCTGTGGCTGCTTTGGAACAGATTAGGATAAGTTTCCTGCACAGACATTACTTATTCATAGGTAATGTTCTCTCCCACTCACTACAGATAATATGGCCACCACACAAGGAATCCAGTCTGTGGGTTACTTACAGCAACAGAGGTATTTGTAGCACCGGCTAATTTTAACATTACTCTCAGCTCTTACTCCAGCATTGGGACAACCCAGATATCAAACTGAGACCGATCTGATCTGGCAGTAATGCTGGCAATGGGGAGGTAATTACACTGCAACATAACGGGTAAAAATGATCTCAGGAATATCAAGCTTTTAAGTACTGGTCACACAAATCTCAGTTCAAAGAATATACAATAGAATCATATTATAATAATGTCTCACATAACTCGAGTGCACTGTGGAGCTACTGTTCATTTCAGCACACAAACCATCTGTCTTCCTGCACTGAAATACTAGCTGACTTTAGGTTCTCAGTCACTGTTGACATCTCCTCCTCTCACAATATCAACAGCAATGAGATGGTCTCGAATTCAGTTATTTGTTATCACAGAAGGGGTTGGTGGGCGGTGGAGGACCCAAACCTGCTCTTGATTATAAGGTTGGTTGGAATTTGATAGACTATTGCCTTATTATGAAGTCCTGCTGTACAGCAAAGCACAACTGACACCAGCTCTGAGGCACTGTAAGGCCCATCTTGACAACAAGACTCCAAGCTTGTGTTTGTTATTGTGCTCAACTGTAAAATAGTTATAGCTGTACAGAACCAACACCAGCTACAAGAATAACATTCACTCCAAGCTACTGCCAATAATGCTTTCCCACTGAAGTTACAGGCAGGGAGAGGGGGAACTGATTAATGCCTTTGCTGAAATCTTACAAAGTATAGCAATGCTGTAGAGTGATACCAATAGTTACATGCTCATTCACTAGGAAAACACAATGGATTGTAAACAGATAAACTCATCTCTTGTTGCAAAACATGGAAACAATTATTGACCATTAGATAAGACTCAGTGGAATGTCTCTAATAGGAACATAAGCAGCAGGAAAGGGGATGTGTGAGGAATGTTACAGATCACACTAGGATGAAGCACTGAGATTGGGAACCTGGAACACAAGCCTCGTAGACTGGCCATAATCCTGGCACAAACTCTCTAACTGCAAACCCCTCACTGCCCGAGAGCCTGTCTGCCTTCTCTGGGTCATGGTAAATATGCAAATAAACCTCTACTAAGGTGCAAACTGGCTGTTGAAGCACATCACAATGAAGTTTATCCTGAGTGAACTTGCTCCATATAAACAATCAACAATGAAATAGCAGAGATCTCACTGTGCAAAGCTCTGACAATCGGCACAGTTTGGGAAGCAGATGGTGGCTCTGTGTGTTTGTCATTTAGCCATTGATACGCCAATACTGATGTCTGCAACAAGCTGTTGAGCACTAATCAGAGACCTACTGAACCAATTAATGGATCAATTTATTGTTCTGCTATAAAGGAGGGATGATGTTAAGAAAATGCTTCACTCACAGCAGAAATCAATCATAAAGACATTTTCGGGAAGCTTTGTATAATACACCCACAGATCCAAACGTCATTTAGATTTTAAAGACAAACGTTTAAAAATGAATAACAATATACAGCTGATGTGTGTGAGCACGGGTGGTGATGAAGAAAATTCTGATTCAAGATTAAATCTAAGTTCTGAAATTCTAAGGACTGTAAATGTTAGACTATTTTGTTTTCAAATTCAAGATAGCGCAGAATTCTAGAATGTTCTTAAACCACGTATAATTTGGAAGCCTGTTTCAACAGTTCTTATAATATATAATGAATAATATTATTCCTTGCATTTGATATAATATAATGGTTAATATGCTGCAGAACTGGGGACTGAGCTGAAGTTGGGGTTAGGCTGCAGTAATCACCGAAATACTGGAAAGTGTCAGAGTTCCTGGCAAGAAGCATCTCTGCTTATGGCAATAATCATAAACCACAATTGTCATAACAATTATAATAGATCAATACAAGAGATTAAGAGGATGGTAACTGAGCTATTTTACAATAAAAGTATGTTTAGTTTCCAGAAAAAGTGATAGAATTAATGATGTGTTGTGTTATTGCAGTTTGTGTAATGCAGAAGCCTCTTAATTAGGGCTCGTTGATGTGATTGGAATGTCCTTGTTAATCAAACCCATGACAATGGAGTCAGGTGGAGCGGGATTTAATGGGGGTCAGTGTCATGGCACAGTGACAGGGAACAACACACTCTAACCTGGCAGAAACAGGCCTGGGCTCTGGGCTGCTCTGATTTGCACTATCCTGGCTTTAGGCCAACATTAGAATCCAGTTAAAAAATATATTATTTTTCTGACAATTGTGCTTTGTAATTAAATTATTGCCATAAACAGAGATGCTTCATGCCAGCAACTGTGCTGACACATTATTCCCTCCATTACTCCCGCACATACCGTCACCGCAAGTGCACTTGCTCATTGCGAACCTGGCTGGTGATCATCAACAGTGCCCTGGATTCTAGGAAACTGGCGAGAAACTGCTACTAAATTACTAGGATTGCTGCCTTTCTTCTCCCCCCATTCCATGTTTTATTACAATGCGATTTGCTTCTGTTACTATTGTTAATTATCTCGTCACTGACTCGATGATAGGCTCATTAACATTTTATTCTAACTATGGTACCTACCAACTGGCAAGCTTCCCACTGCTTATCCAACAAGGACCACACTAACCATTAGGTTTTGCCTGGCAGGTTAATAGGAATAATATTTCAGTGAAACAGAGCCTAAACTGTATCAGTGTAAACCACCCTTGCTCTGCTCTGAATCAATGATTGAATCAATAAAGGGTTAGTATTATGTATTCTAATAAAGATGGATCTTATTGTATGATTATCCCAGTCATCACAGCTTCATACTGGCTGAATCTGATTTGTGACAGCACCAATCTGGCACAAATTGCTGAGGAGTTAGCTACAAACAGTCACTACACATAACAGTAATTACAACAATAATAATAATAATCCTTGCATTTGATATAGCGCTTTTCACATCTTCTGGATGTCTCAAAGCTCTTCACAGAATAGACTGTAAAGTGAATTGACTGTATATTTGTGGGCGAAACGCGGCAGCCAATTGTTCTACAAACAGTCGTGGATTGAAAATGACCAATTTATTATTGTTTTTGGTTTCAGAGGGATTATTATTAGGTGTGTGGAGTAAGGAAACTTGCCCAAGGTTTCACCCTGCCTGGAATTGAACCCAGGTATTTCGCTTGCAAGGTGAGTGCTCTAACCACTGAGCTACAGGACTCCACAGCAACTTGCACTTATACATCACCCTCCAACAGGGTAGCGTCTAAGAGCTTAACAGTGGCGGAGCCTGACTCCGAGCCGGGGGGGGAGGGGAGATGGCCATAAGCACAATCAAAGAGGAAGGTTTTCAGGCGGGACTTGAAAAAGGGGAGCGAGGGGACAAGGCGGAGGGACGGAGGGAGAATGTTCCAGAGTTTTGGGGCATAGTGGCTGGAAGAGCGACCTCCGATGGTGCGGCGGAGGGTGCGAGGGACGGTGCCCGTCGAGCGGAGGCGCCAGGTGGTGGATTGGGGAGTGAGGAGGTCGGAGAGGGAGGGAGGGCCTAGGGAGTAAAGGGATTTACCTGTAAAGTGCTTTGAGATAGTTTGTGAGACGTGATAAGATGCTAAAAAGGGGAAATTAGTTTTATTTTTCTTAATCCTTCGCTAATGGACAACCTTTCATCATGTCCACGTTTCATGCTTCCTGTTCCAATGTGAAAGTGGAACATTTATATCCATATTAAACCCCATCTGTCTGCCTCGGCCCATTCTGGAAATTTGTTTTTAAATTAAGCAAACTTACCATGATGCCTTTGAATGATGTTTATTTGGAGGTAGCTCAGTATTCTTGGCACATTTGGTAGCCAGTATTCCATGTGATCCACATTACACACCAGGAACCTCATGGCTGCCCTACCCATCCCCACCTCCTCATTGCAAATGCTCCAGTGTTTGCTCACTGGTCCTCACTTCCTGGGGAAGCTGCTCTGACATTAAATCTTCATTACAGTTTCCCCTGAGCCCTGCAACACCTTAGCACAATTTTACTGCCACTATCAGCATTGTAATACAACAATAACATGCATTTATATAGTACCCAGAGCCTACAGTAACTCTACGTTACTACAACTATATACTGTCTGAGAACTGGGACACAAAAGGCATTTGTACCATTGCAATTCTTTGTAAGTTAGGCCTCTGTTGTACATTATCCAATGACATTAAATTCATCTCAGTGCTGCGAGACTCTGCCCCACGTGAACGGTACTATGTAAACGTGCAAATGCAAGTTGCTGTTGTTGTATCTAATGCTCACGACATTAGCCACAAAATGTAAAGTGCTGACAAAGCGATGTCTGTGAATGGGCTGAAGCTGGTGTTTGTGCTGCTAGAACATGGCTACCTCATTCCATAGCAGGTTAACAGCTCACTCACCTGAGAAACTTATTCAAGTCTCCATTCTTCATGTACTCAAAGACCATGATGAGGGGGTCACCATCCACACACACCCCATAGAAGGTCACAATGTGCTCGTGTTGCAGATTAGTCAGGAGGTGTGCTTCTCGCTGGAAATCCTTCCTCGCAGAAACCGTGCCTTCCTTCAGGGTCTGCAGGTCAGTCACAAGGTAGTCAGTAGATTGTCACACTCACACTCTAGCCAGTACATACATTGTGGTCCTGTAGCCCAGTGGTTAGAGCACTCGTCTTGGAAGCGAGAGACCTAGGTTCGATTCCCGGGTAGGGTGAAATGTTGGGAAAGTTTCCTTACTCCACACGTCTCTGTTTACCTAGCAGTAAGTAGGAACTGGGTTGTTAGTCGATTGGCAGATCACTTTTCCAGGGGTAATAATTAATTCAAAAAACAATAATAATAAATTGGTCACTCAATCCATGACTGCTCGTGGGACTGCTGTGTGCAATTGGCTGCCATGTTTCGGCCACAAATTGTACAGTCAATTCACTTTACAGTATATTCTGTGAAGTGCTTTGAGACGACTCGAAAACCTGATAACGCGCTGTGTCAAATCAAGGTTTATTATTATTATTATTAGATTGTCACACTCACACTGTAGCCGGTATGTTGCCACATATGTGACCTTGTCCCCTCACACAGTTAACTCCTCCCCACACACAGGTGTAGCCCCTCTCCCTCTCACATAGTAAAATAGCCCATGTTCTATGTTGCTTAACTTATACATCAAAACAGTCCTTTAAAGGATACCCTGACTGCAAGAGAGCAAAGTCCGAAAAGGATTGTGGCTCTACAATATAGATGTGATGTGAGTTTGGAGACAAAGAGAAGGGGTTAAGGGAATGCACAACTCATTCGTGACTTGATTTAATCTCCTCTAGAAGAAATTGTAAACTGAAGTTGTGGCTTCCTGCAGACATTCTCTCTCACCTTAACAGCCACCAGAATCTTGTCCTTGGTGGGGCTCAGGTTGTAACATTCAGCCAGAAACACTTTGCCAAAAGCTCCTTCCCCTAGCTCCCGCTTCAGGACAATGTCTCTCCTCTTGACGTGCTGCACGCCTGGGACACCAGAGAAACAGAGATTAATCACAGATGCTGTCTTACTGCAGATTGATTAAATTAACCAATTGAGAACAGATTTTGAATAGATTTTCAGACAGATGCAGAAACTGGTCCGTAAATGGTTGTTTTTACCCTGGTTTTGGCACCTCATACTGTCGGATTCAAAGTAAAGCTCCCTCTACACTGTTTGCCCACATTCCCAGGTCAGGCTCAGTATGGGTTCCAATGAGCAAAGCTCCCTCTATGCAGTCCTATCCAGAACTCCCAGGTCAGCTAAATGATGAGTTAGACAGCGAGTAAAGTTCTCTCTACGTTATTTGATCAATGTGCCTTGCCAGAGCTTAGTGTGTGAAACCAGAGCATCGGACCTAACACTGCATTAAACCCCAGTGCTGAAATCATTATCTCAGTGGATTAGAGAATACCAAAGGCAGCGTTGGTGATCTCTGTGCTTCAGACAACAACTGATAGCAGAATGCTCTCGCAGTAAATAAACTAAAGTTATGCCCTCAGGCTAGATAAAACTTTTGCAATCCCTCACAATATAATATATTATAGATTTGGAGCAGTCAGAGGGGCTGTACATCCTGCAATGAGATTCCTGTCAATCACACAACTGTCACAGTGCAGACAAATCCTCTCTGAATGTAGGAGAGTTAAGTCCCAGCTGATGAAAGAAGAAAGAGTATTAACAGGATGTTTGGGAATCTTAAGACGACCACAGTATTGTTAGACCACGCCTTACATATACATAACATACAAACTATCAGTCATTCCACCCCAAGGTCTTTGGCTAGTAACATTTCCTAAAGTTTCCTATTATAGTGCAAGTGCAGGACATTAGTGACAAGTAAGTTTATAAAAGTGATCAGGCAACGTTGTCCTAACCAAAAGGGCTAAATATGTGGAATGAACCAAAGAAGATAATAAGAGGCAAAGCCACTGGGAATACCTGTCTGTACAGGAAACAAAAGAGATCAGAAGGACAATGTGCCATACTGGGCAGTAAAGGATTTCATCACTTTAATCAGGTACAGCTAGTCCAGTGCAAGAATGGAAATGGCCCAAATCAATAACAGAGCATTCTTCCCACAAAGCCAGCCCTCATGTTTAACCTCAAACACACAGAGAACATTCTGTGACAGACGATTACGATTACCTCTTACTGAGAAATTACACAGAGAGGATTAGCAAGCGACACATGAGGTCAAAGTGAAGTACTTGATGTCAGTAAATATTCTAACATTTGAACATACAAATGAACTGACAGCATTCGGCAGCTTTAATGCACTGAGCGAATCCCTGATGCGTATTGTCGTCTGTCTGGGACCTGCAATCACAGATACAGTACCTTTCCCAATCCTGTACTATCCAATCATATGTTCTGTTCTGCAAGACTTGGAAATTATCTTATGTCAAAGGGATGACAGAAATGATTAACCCATAAAGATAATTAAGTCTGCCCATGAGGCAGCAACAGCGACAGCTGCTAGCAAGTTTCTTTCACTCCAATGTTTGCCCAGCTTCTTCCCACCCTTTGCTGGGACACAGTCAGCAGTTTGCTGCCCTAGGGACACTCGCCCTAGTAACCATTCTTCACCAGTGCAGACAGTGGGTGTTGTCAGATTACAAGCACTTCACAGTTGATCCTGACCTTATACAATATCCCTAGACAAACATTGTCCAGCAGACACCACTGGAGCAGGAACTCGCACAGACAAAAGATGATCCTTAATCCAATCTCTCAGAAAACCTCTACACAGACGCACAGTCGTTTTAAATAATTAAGTAACATCTCCAGAATAATCAGATATTCCCACATCTTTCCTATTTTCCCCTGACCTGCTTCCTACTTCGCCAGCAACAACAACAAATTACATTTATATAGCACTTTTCACAACAGGAGGATACACCGAGGTGCTGAAAGCAGAAAGCAAACATTGTGATTCATCTCTGCATTTACACTCTGGGATGCTACAGTGGGTGCAGTGTTCGAGTTGTTGTTTACCTAGCCTGACACTCCCAATAATATTCCCAGCCACTTACAATACATAAAAAAATACCAAATTACATTTGTAAAGCGTCTTTCATGTCGGGAGGACGTCCCAAATTGCTGAACAATCAGGGATTAGGACCTGAGCGGGGGCTGGGGGGGACGGGGGTAGGGGTGTTGGGGTCAGGGAGGGTAGAGGGCAGAGAGGGTAGGAAGGTGGCCAAAGGCATGGTCGAAAAGGAAAGTCTTGAGGCGTGCCTTGAAGGAGGCAAGGGAGGAAGCAAGGCAAAGGGAAGGTGGGATGGAGTTCCAGAGGGTGGGGGCAGAGAGGCTGAAGGCCCGACCCCTGATGATGAGGCGGGCTGGGCGGGGGACATGGAGCAGGCCAGAGCCTGTTGAATGGAGGGAGCGGACAGGTTGATAAGGGGGTTAGCAGGTCGGAGAGGTAGGAGGAGGCAAGGCCATGGAGGGTCTTGAAGGTGAGGACGAGAATTTTAAACTCGATCCTCTGAGGGATGGGGAGCCAGTGGAGCCGGGCGAGGGTGGGTATGATGGGGTCACGGAGCCTAGTGCGGGAGACGACACGAGCTGCAGAGTTCTGGATGATCTGTAGCTTGTGGAGGGTATAGTTGGGAAGGCCGACAAGCAGGGCATTCGCATAGTCGAGCCTGGATGTAATGAAGGTATGTATGAGGGCTTTGGCGGCCTGAGTGGTGAGGCAGTGGCGGAGTCAGGCAATGTTGCGGAGGTGGGGTTAGGCAGAATGGGTCATGGCACCGATGTGGGGTCGAAAGGAAAGCTGAGTGTCGAACAAGACATCTAGGTTCCTGAGTGGCTTGGTTAGGTGACGTGTGTATCCATGGATGCTGATGCTGCCAGTGCCTGAGGTGGGGAGGCACTGGCGTGAGCCAATCAGGAGAGCCTCGGTCTTGCTGTCGTTCAACTGTAGAAAGTTGGCTCTCTTCGCCAATTCTTTCTTGAAGAAGGACATGGTAGTCTGCTCTACGTATTGATATTCCATGTCAAAAAAATCTTCTGATCTCTGAGTATCATTTGAGCTTTTTAATATTAAACTGACAGCTTTCTATCTCGTTCTCACCATTTAACCCAAATCCCTCAAGAGAAAGGAAAGAACGATGAAAACAAACTAACAGGGATTTCTGCTTATTCACTTATTCATACACAGGAGGTTAAGAGCAGCAAAGACAACATGGCTACTGGCCACGAGAGAACACAAGAGGAGACAAAGTGAAGACAAAGACATTAACCATTAACAGGTGAAACACACTCAAATCTTTGGCATCTTGAATATAAATCTCCAGGCACTGTGGTTCATGTTTGTGTGGCTGTGGTTTCTTTCAACCTACAAAGAAAAAAACACACAGAAAGCACACAGAACATCAAATTAAAACAATGTAAATAAAAAGGGGACTAAAATGACACAGAAAAAAAATGAATTAAAACTTTAACTAAAATCTGACAAAATCCATTGTCACCAGCTCAAACCTGCACAGTTTTTGTATAAACTGCTTTTATTCTGCCTCTTTCAACATGTCTCTCAGGAAATCAACACAAAACTATGTGAACTCCAGACTCTGGGTTACAACAACAATAACTTGCATTTATACAGAGCCCTTCACATGAGGTAACGTCCCACAGTGCTTTCCAGAAATCTACATCCAGAAAACTGCTGAAAGGGAGAGTTTCATGATTTCAAGTCAACATAAAATTCTGAAGAAGCGTATGACTACAGGTGTAAACTCCATTTTACAACCATCCATTCTACTGACACTGTTTCTGCTTGTGTCCCATTCCCTCTGCTCCACCCTTAGTGGCCATGACTTCAGTGGCCACACTCCTAGCCTCTGAAGCTTTTCTCCAGTTGACACTTGTCTTGATAGCTCTCTTCCTACTTTCAAACACCAATCTATTGGACCACATCTTTGGTCACCTTAAATCTCTGCCACCTCTTGCTTGGTTTGCACTGATCTGAATGTTAATGACTTTGTGTGAATACTATAATAATGATCTGTAACTTATTAACTCTGCAAACGCTCGCCAGCAGTGGAGCCATAAATTATACATCATTTGCATTCTGAAGTATTGAAATTTCAAAGGATTTATTATGTATAAATCAAGTAACTTATTTATTAAGGCTAACTTTGAATTTTTAGTTTCTGGCTGTTTCCCTGAAGGACATTCAGCCTGCCGAGGCTTGGAACCATCCAAAGGAAAGGAAAATTACTTCCAGGTTAGATAGGTGTAATAATATTATCGTTAAAGCCTGAGATATATTTATATCTACAGAATAATAACCCATGGATGGGACATGTGAAATTGGACTGTCGACAGAAAAATCAAACCTCTCTTGAACTTGGTCAATCACCATCATAATCGCTTCCGATTTCTTAGTAACACAGGGACAGAATTAGGAGGAAGCCATTTGGCATGTCAAGCCAGATATGCTATTTTATTAAGTTACATGAGACCTTTTAATCACATTTCCATGTTTATTCTCCATATCTCCTAGTACCATTACTTCAAACTATCTATCCAGCTTCCTTGTAAACATTCAATTGATCCTGTATTTATTGCTTTATGTCTCATAATCTCACATCCCTTTGTACAAAGAAATATTTCTGATCTAATTTCTAATCAATTTGCATCTAATTATGTTTTTTGTTTTGTATAGCTCTATGAGAGGAAAGAGTTATCCCTCTGGCTTGTTTCATTATATTGAATATCTCAATCACATCACAAATTGACCTATTCAACTCTAAGGAATATTTTCACAAAAGCTTGTGTATGCTTCCTCAAGTGGATACCTAAAACTGAATAGAATATTCAAAATGAGGTCTGACCAGCACTATACAACTTGCTTTTATATTCACTTTGTTAGTTTAGCATCTCATTAGATTGCTTTCTCTACCTGCAAAATAGCTTTCAATAATTTATGTATTTGGACCCCTAAATCATTTTGATTATCTACCCCTCTCGTGCTTCCCCATATACAATGTAATTATGTCTTCAATGTTTTCCTATATCCAGGTTATATATATCAACCGTGAAGACCTGAGTCCTCAGAACGGTTCTCTAGAGGACACCATTTGTCGCTGCCCCTGAATCAAATAATCTTCCTTTTATCCTACTCTGCCTCCAAACCAATTTTTTATTGATAATTGTTTCACTTTGTCTCTGGATGTGGGTGTCCTTGGCAGAGTTGGCATTTATTGCCCAAATCTGGTTGTCCTGACAAGTTGGTGGGACTTCTCTTTGAAGACTATCTCCAATTCCACTTTATTTTAACTCATAATTTCTTACATGGCATTTCATCAAATGCCTTCTGAAAAATCCAAATAAATTGCATCCATCAATCCCCCTTTATGATCACTTCAGTGGTTCAGTTGAGGAACTCTATTAGATTAATCAAAATACAACCTACCTTTGACAAAACCATTGTCTCCCTCCCAGCTCATATTTTTCCAGCTTCCCAGTTACTCTGTCCCTGATGCCAGTCAGGAACCTCGGCGTTTTGTTCGACCCTGAGCTGTCCTTTCTCCCTCACATCCGCACCACAACTGGCACCGCCTTCCATCACCTCCGGAACATCGCCAGACTACGGCACTACCTCACCCCTCACGCTGCTGAAACCCTGGTTCACGCCTTTGTCACCTCAAGGCTGGACTACGGGAACTCTCTCCTCGCCGGCCTTCCCGCCACCTCCCTCCACAAGCTGCAGGTCATTCAGAACTCTGCAGCTCGTGTACTGTCCCGCACCAGGCTTCGGGACCACATCACTCCCACCCTCGCTCGCCTCCACTGGCTCCCCATCCCCCAGAGGATTGATTTCAAGATCCTCATCCTCACCTACAAGGCCATTCACGGTCTTGCTCCCTCCTACCTCTCCAACCTACTATCCCCCTACCTACCCGCCCGTACCCTCCATTCCTCTGGCTCCGGTCTGCTCCACGTCCCCCGCCCCAACCGCCCTACCATCGGTGGTCGGGCCTTCAGCCTCTCAGCCCCCAGGCTCTGGAACTCCATCCCCCAGTGCCTTCGCCTTGCTTCCTCCCTTTCCTCCTTCAAGGCCGGTCTCAAAACCTTTCTCTTTGACCGTGCCTTCAGCTCCCCTCTCGACTCTCTTCCCCCTCCTCGCTCCCTCCCTTCCCTCCCCTCACCCTGACCATTTCCCCCCTGCTCGGGTCATGACCCAACTGTGCAGCGCCTTGGGACGTCCTCCTGACGTGAAAGGCGCTTTATAAATGGAATCTTGTTGTTGTTGTTGTTGTTTAGTCATTTGTCCACAAGATGTTAAACTCAGTGGACAATATGAGGATATGGTTTGCCCCTTCCTTCCTTTTTGAATAATGACATTCTTGGACACGATTTTTGTAAAATTCAGGACATGTCCAATAAATCTAAGGGTATAACTGATGAAGCCCTTGGTGGCTGGATTGATGTTTGATATCAGCTAAGCCAGTTCAGCATCAAAATTCCAAGAACTCTTTCTTGTTCAGAGAGGGCAATTGATGTGATGTGATGCCAGGTTTCAATCTATCTGGACACAGCACAAATGAAATATCTTTTGTGTACATAAAGTTGGCTTTTTATTTTAATAATTTATCAAAAACAATTTCTGCTAGTATGATGAAGCTGGATCTTCTGAGATTTCTGTTTTGTGCCCAAAGAAGCACTTGATCAGACCGGGTTGAGATTATATTGATACCAAGGAGAGCTCATAGAGAAGTCAATCACGTCTTACTTATTTATAACTAAGTTTCAAACAGCACAATCTTCACGCCCCTTCTTCCTGGTGGCTCAGTAGCTAAAAGGCACAGCAAAGGACAAAACCGTTCACATTAAACCATGCACGTTTTGATCCTAATCTGTGCTGAATTAATCAATGTAACAGGTGAGGAAATGGTTGGGGGCTATAAACGGCCTCAGTAATAATAATAATAATAATCTTTGCATTTGATACAGCACCTTATCATATACTTGAGACGTCTCAAAGCGCTTCACAGAATATACTGTAAAGTGAATTTACTGTATATTTTGCGGACGAAACATGGCAGCCAATTGCGCACACCAGTGTCCCACAAACAGTCGTGGATTGAGTGAGCAAATTATTATTATTTTTAAAATAATTTTTTTGAAGGGGTTATTACCCTCAGAAAAGCGATCTGCCAATGACTAGCAACTGGGTTCCTACTTACTGCTAGGCATGTGGAGTAAGGAAACTTGCCCAATGTTTTGTCCTACCCGGAAATTGCTAATTTCATTACAATTTACAATATCCTCCTGAAATGAAAAGCATTAAATGTAAATTTGTATTGGATAAATTGCCTAAAATAGTGGTGTGGCTGGAATGGCTAAAGTCTGTGTATACCAGCAGCAGGAAAGGAAATCAGAGCTGGGCTGGATAGCAGCGGCTACTGTCTGCTATGAGCATCCACCAGGAAATAGCAAGTCACCATCAGGACAGCATCTTTATGATAAACATGTTTTTGTGAATAGTTACTATATCCTGATACTCTGGATGTTTCTGCAGCTGGTAAATTCACCCACAAAGATGTGATAAGGCACTATATCAAATGCAAGGATTATTTTATTATAAATAAACTGAGACTGAGAACTTGTTTGGTGCCATGTGTGAGGCCTGAAATAGCAGCAATCACACAAGGAAAGTGTAGCCACCAGGAGAAATTATCTCATTATTGCCTCGGGATCTTTAACACCACCTCAACAGGCAGACATGACCTCTGTTTAATGTCTCATCTGAAGGACGGTATAGGACTCCCCCCAGTATAGGACTGGAATGTCAGCTTGGACTGTGAGCTCAAAGTCCAGATTTTGGACTTGAATCCACAACTTTGTGAGGTTATTCCTGTAGACGAACAATATGTGTATTGATTGAGAAGGTATTGGGAAAATCCTCTTATCATTTACCAAGTTGATTTTTTCCTTCTTGTGGTTTGTACAGCTCATTCATCATTGCTGACTGCAAATAGACAATGTTCCCCTCTCTCAGCATTTATTGTGCTGCTGTGTAAACCAGAGTTCAGACAGCAGATGCTGAATTTCACTTTGTCTGCCTGTTTAGTCCTTGCCATTTGATCACAAAAGTACAACATGATGGATCTCTGCTTCACATAATTCCATTGATCTAGTTGTTCCAACATTATGATATGAAATGTACATTAATTAGTAGGTTCGTTACAATTTTTACTATAAAACACTCCAAATTTTAATACTTCAAAAAACCCTGTGAAAACTAATCATAAATTGCAGATAGATGTCAGTAGCTTCCACTTCTGTTGGATGTTTCCTGGTTTTGTCCAATGAAATGTATATTTAATTGCACCATGGTTGATGTTTGGCAAAGTGAATTTTTTTATTTGCATGTGATCGACATCACAATGTTTCTTCACAAAATAACCCTGTGATTATTAAGAGTCAGCTTCTCTTTTTCTAAACCTTTTTGTTAAGAATCACTGAATGTAACATGACATCACTTTCTCTCCCTCAAAAGAATCTCAAGATGTTTAAATATAGAGGAACTTTATTATGAATTTAGTGTCCAACCCTGCAATTGTGCAGCACCCCAAGACCCTAACCTGTGTGAAGGGTCCTATGTAAACACAAATAGTTGATGTTGTTGTAATGCCTCACTGGTGTCCCATGAATCCAGGTTAACTGGACGTACAGAACATACCGGTTTCCTGAGGTAAAACAGATCTGCTTCCTGGGTTTCAGGTCAGATGCCATTTACTGTGTGGACACATGCTAGGGCCTATGTGCTATGTGCTATTTGCTATGTTATGTGCTATGTGTTAATGTTATGTGCTATGTCCTATGTGTTATGCTATGTGCTAAGCTATTTGCTATGTGTTGTTATGTGCTATGTTATGTGCTATGTGCTATGTTATGTGCTATGTGCTATGTGTTGTTATGTGCTATGTTATGTGCTTCGTGTTATGTTATGTGCTACGTGTTATGTGCTATGTGTTATGTGCTATGTGCTATGTTATGTGCTATGTGCTATGTTATGTGCTATGTGCTATGTTATGTGCTATGTGCTATGTTATGTGCTATGTTTTATGTCCTGTTATGTGCTATGTTATGTGTTATGAGCTATGTTATATGTTATGTGCTACGTGCTATGTGTTATGTTATATTTTATATGATATGCGTTATGTTATGTGTTATGTTATATGCTATGTGTTTTTTTATGTGCTATGTGTTATGTTATGTGCTATGTGTTATGTTATGTGCTATGTGTTGTTATGTGCTATGTGTTATATGCTATGTGTTATGTGCTATGTTATGTGCTATGTGTTATATTATGTGCTATGTTATATGCTGTTATGTGCTATGTGTTATATCATGTGTTATGTCCTATGTTATGTGTTATGTTCTATGTACTATGTGCAAGAAGTGTTGCTGATGTTAGTTTTTCTATACTGAGCACAACACTATATTGATATTACTTTGCAATAGAAGTGAAGTCAGCGCCACCCCAAATGTTTGTTTACACTTTGCTTGTAACAGACTTTGTGCTGTTGGACGCAGAGGGGCACATTTTAACGAGGTTTCGCTGCATCTTCAACATACTTCAGCCAGGCTGATTTCACTGCTGAACTGGTGTAATGAAGAAGGAAGTATGTGTTAAGATTCAAGATGATTTTATTCTTTTGTCCAAATTTTTTCTCCCTAAGTTCTTGCTTGAAGGTAATTGTTTAAGTTGCTATTCTTCACTTGTGAACTAGCCAGTGAGTGTCGGCTGTTGGACTACTGTATATCCTCATGACCCAGTGTGGTTGTGTCCTGACCCCTAGCCACACACACATGCTGCCAGCAGAGGTCATTTGAGAGCCACAAATCTATTACCTCGTGGGCTGGAGAAGTGAAGGCCAGTTACAGCAATAATACTCACTGCGGCCAAGTACACAAGAACTGGGAAAAGCATGGCCCAGTGCACCAACCATAAAAGGGTAGGGCAACAGACCAAACAAACACCAATTCATTTGAGTTCAGTACAGGGTTAGCAATCTGGAGTACAGATCTGGTTGAAAGGGACCTGGCCATAGAGGCAATGCACAGCGTATCTCCAGTGATAGAGCGGTGAGATATGAGGAATAATTGGATAAATTAGGTCTTTTGAAAAGAGATGAGAGCCATTACATACTGTGAACCATAATCATGTTGGAAAAGTGACTGAGGGAAAGGAACTTACATGTGTCTAGGTGCTTCCCAAGGTGGTGAGTCTGACGGAAATACTGAGGATTTTCAATGACAGGAATCCTGGTCATTCCAATAATCACAGCATCTGGTCCAGCATCGATTGATGAGGGGGTGATTATTCCATGATTGATGTGATGCAGTGGACTTGCAGAATCCTCTTCACCACTAATCACTGCCACAGGACCTGTCACATAACAAAGCCAAATGGATTTGAGGATAGACTGACAAAAAAGGCCACAACACTCCTATCCACTCACAAACCATCAGCATCTCTCAATACTTCACAAAGCCATTAGCATATATACCACCCGTTCCCACCCAGTATTCGCCATGTACCACCCAGATGAAACTTATTTTTCTTTGAATAGTGCCATGGAATCTTTTAATGTCCACCTGAACAAGCAGAAGGGATCTTAATTTAACATATCATCCGAAGGACGGCATCTCTGACAATGCAGTGCTCCCCTAGGACGACACTGAAGTGAATCATAGAATCTCACAGCACAGATGGAGGTCATTCAGCCCATCGTGTCTGTACTGCTCATCGAAAGAGCTATCCATTATCATCTCACTGCCAAGTATCATCACTGTGTACAACCACTATGCAAAGCATTACCTGTGCACTTGCTAAATGCAGCATCATTCTTCACATCCGCATTGTCAACTGCTGTGTCGCAAGAGATGCCATCGCAGTCATTGAGATACACTGTTCCATATTATCCTACCCAGCACTGAACCCCTGGTGCTGCGGTTCAGCAGAAGCTCCATAGAACAATTGTGTTACAACTCTGTCCCATAATCTTTAAAATCGCACAGAGTCAAATCAGCAATTTAGATTCACATAAGCACATTGTCCCAGGAAGCTCCTGGGATTACGAAGGATTTCAAGCCAATATTATTTGTCATCTAAGAATATCTGAAAAATATGATCATCATTGGGAAATGTACCACTATTACTAAGTCAATTACTACATTTTCCCCAATGAATTAGTGAGAAATTTGTTCACAGTTGTACTTTCTATCACTAGCTGCTGGGATCTTAGTATCCAGTAGCTTCCCTACAAAACCTAAAGTGTATTTACCACAATTGTTCACATCAGCTATTTAACACGTGAAAGCCACAATTTAAATCTACAGTATCGTACTACAACAAATATTTCAGTCTTGATTTTCTGTTCTCATTTACACTATATCTTTTACAAATTACTTAACTCTCACTAGATTCACTAAACTACACCAGCAAATATGAAATAGTATGATAGCAGGAGTAAAATACAAAAGCTAAAGCATGAAGCATCAGCCAACAACAACAACTTGCACTTATATTGTGCCTTCACTCTAGGGTAACCTTTCGAAGCTCCATGCCATCAGCCTCAGAAACCACAGAGTTCTTCTCAAGAGCATCTTCACTGGATTCAGAGGCCAAGTCGAGGCTCCCCATTCCACCTTATGTGTTATAACATTTTGTCTTACATAATGTTTAACTGTAGAAAATTCCTAAAGTCAGTATTAATTAGGAAGCCGTTTTTCTGCAATTCAGCCAATTTGTTCCATCCAGCACTGAGCCACTTGCCTTGCCGTGAAGTTGGCTACAACAACGACAACATCAAGATTCCATTTATAGAGCGCCTTTCAAGTCGGGAGGACAACAACAACAACAAGATTCCATTTATAAAGCGCCTTTCACGTCAGGAGGACGTCCCAAGGCGCTGCACAGTTGGGTCATGACCCGAGCAGGGGGGAAATGGTCAGGGTGAGGGAAGGGAGGGAGCGAGGAGGGGGGAAATGGTCAGGGTGAGGGGAGGGAAGGGAGGGAGCGAGGAGGGGAAAGAGAGTCGAGAGGGGAGCTGAAGGCACGGTCAAAGAGAAAGGTTTTGAGACCGGCCTTGAAGGAGGAAAGGGAAGAAGCAAGGCGAAGGCACTGGGGGATGGAGTTCCAGAGCCTGGGGGCTGAGAGGCTGAAGGCCCGACCACCGATGGTAGGGCGGTTGGGGCGGGGGACGTGGAGCAGACCGGAGCCAGAGGAACGGAGGGTACGGGCGGGTAGGTAGGGGGATAGTAGGTTGGAGAGGTAGGAGGGAGCAAGGCCGTGAATGGCCTTGTAGGTGAGGATGAGGATCTTGAAATCAATCCCCTGGGGGATGGGGAGCCAGTGGAGGAGAGCGAGGGTGGGAGTGATGTGGTCCCGAAGCCTGGTGCGTCCCAAGTTAAATATAATTCAGTCTTCAAGACTAAATTGAAGGCATTTCCATAATCCTGAATGTCTTTAAATTAAATTACAAGAGAGAAAATGGTTCTCCCAGTCGGGGAGAGCGAATGCCAGGCTTCTAGTGCTTGTTTGCAATGCAGCCTTTCAGAAAACAACAACAAAGCAAAGCAGACCAGGACAGAAATCAGCCCTGGCAATGTATGTGACTGCCTTTTCCCAAAACAATACTGCACTGGGACATTAGTCAATGAGAGTAAAATCAATTGGCAAAATGATGCAGCGCAACACTTGGTCCTGGCCAAGGTTAGAAGATATCAGATATCGATAGAATCACCTATTAACTCAGTCATAGAAAAAATAATAATAAACCTTGCATTATGTTTTTGAAATGTCTCAAAACACTTCATGACTGTATTTGGAGATGAACACAGCAGCTAATTTACGCACAGCTAATTTATGTCTCACAATCAGCTGTGAAGAGAACAGACAATTTTACTAAGGAATTGTTGGACAGGACAATAAGGGAGAAACTCCTTCTCTTTTTGAATGGAACCACAGGATCTTCACCATCGATTTAAACAGACAGACAGGACCTCAGTCTAACATCATGTTTGACAGGGCAGCACTTCTCAGCATTGCCTACATCATGATGTGGGTCCTTGAACCTCAAAGTCAAATATTCTGACTCAAAGAGTGTAACTGAGCCAGGCTAACACATCAAATGGTGATGAGAATCAGTTAAACTGCAGCTTTACACAATCAGAACGTAATTGGGTTTGAACATTTTATTCAGGGATTATTTGTGTTAGTAATCTTACAGAAACAAAGTAATAGCAATCAGTACTATAACAGAAAGATTGAATTCATCCAATGGGGACATGCAATTCAAGCACTGAGGAGAGATATAGGAACATGGCATTCAATAGGTTTAATTATCAATAATTAGTGTTTACTTATCGGGGAAAAACTCAAAGTTAATTACCTAGAATTATGTTTATTTTGTTTCATTCAAATTGTTCCTGAATTCCAACTATTTAAATTTGCAAAATGTTATAGATGTGTGAAATGTTATTGTGTAAATTAGGTTCTAGCAGATGGAGAGGGTGTGTTAGAATTAGTGAATTCTGGCCATTTATAGATTTTTGTAGAATATCATGTCTAATCTGGTGGTAACGAAACCAATGGAGCGATCCCTTATTATCCTAATTTCAAGCACTTTCCCATACTCTTTTATATTCTTCCTCTTCAAATGTTTATCCAATTTCTTTTGAATGTTGTTAGGGCCAGTCGGTCTGAATACAGCTTGTGGCAAAGCATTCTGTGTCCTAATAAACCTCTACATGAAAAGTTTTCTTCTATTCTCCCTCTTAACTCTACCATATAAACACAGGAGTTTAAATGGAGCACAAAGCTTTCGGCAATCCATGACTCTGCAGACACAGTACAATATTAAAATTAGTTTACTGTAACAAATTAAATTACTGTTGTACATAATTCCCTAAATTAGCCACGCACAATTGATAATAATGTTCTAGCTGGAATGTCTCAAGTAAGAGCTAAAGCTGGGGTGTATCTATTCTATGGCTACCGTCTTCATCTGCAGTTTTATTTGTGAATGTCTCCAAGTGTTAGTAACTGCGAACTTTATTGGAATTGAAAATTATAAAGTGATGTTTCCTGTAGAAAGCTATGGATTATAATAAAGTATTCTTAAATGTCCTGGATCTGTCATTACTTGGAAAAATTGCATGTTATGAGCTGTGCGTAGGTCAAAAGGCTAATCTGATGAAATGCATTGAGATCTTTCAAGTGCACAGTGAAGGGATAAGGTCCTCCTCCCAATGGCAGAGGCACAATGGGAGGAGAAGGGGTTGGCTTGGCTTCCAGCTCATCAGTCATCACAATGGAGGCTTTAGAAGAGGAGGTTTTTAGGTCTTGGTTTTCTCATCCAGACACCACCATTCCACAAGGCTTTCATTATTGGATTTACTTTCAAAATGGGATAAAGAAATAAAGTATATTTGATTATGAAATCTGTATTTATCCATATTTAAAGGATTATATTGATTTCTAAAGGAGCTTTAAGGTTCATTTAATTTTTTTTCGATACAATTTTAATCTGTGGGTCAAGTACAATATTAGAGGTGACAGAATCTGTGGAAAGTATATCAGATACACTCTAGTAAGTTTAAACCCATCCACACAGTTGACTAGAGGCTGCTATTCCTCTTTAATAATAATAATTTGATAGAGCATCTATAATGCCAAATTATCTCAAAGTGCTTTACAATAATTACTGTTAAGTGTAATGATTGTGTATGTGTAGGTGATTGTCACTATCACAGGATTTGTGTGCAGGAGCGATGTAAAGAAAAACAATTGACTACAGTGTCAATTTTGAATTAATGTCACACACTTCAGCTACAGACCCCCACCATCTCTCCCATTTGCTGGTGTCCCTAAATTTTTTTAAGTATAATCTTTCAGGTTACACTTTATTTCAGCCAAATGATTGTACACTTTATTATTGCTTAGTTTGAGGTCAGCATATCAGGCGTAACCTAATAGCGGTGTTGTTGTGATGAGCAACAGTCTTCAGTTACTTTACCATTTGGCAAAATGTTCAGAGAGGATTTTAACTTCCAAACATGAGAGAAGACATTCTTAACAGAGACACTATTCTACCAAACAGAAAATATATTTATAAACAGTGTCAGGGAGTGTCACGTGCGTATTTTCAGAGCTAAACAAATTCTGATATGAAACCTTTCTTATAGAACCTAGAATATTGAAAAGCTTCAGTAAAATCTTCAGCCTGGGGAGCCGGGAAATTTCCAATACTGTCTTTGCTTTTGCCAAGTGGTCGCTATGGGAACAACTCGTGCTAGTTCTGTCCATTGAAATAATTACATCACTTCTGATCATTATTCTTTTCAGTAGGTAAAAAAAATATCAATGATTCATTCAAATGAAAGGAAAGCACAGGGCAGGTATTGAACTTAGCCATTAAACATTTCCTATTATTACCTGTGAAAGGGAAATGAAAATATCCATCGTACCAAACAAGAGGGCAATCAATCTGCTGTCAGCACTGGCTCTTGAGGCATGCATTCTCATTTCAGATCAATTCTTCTTTATTTTACTCTTTATTTTGGGGTAGAAATTATTCTAAATGTTTGTGGCAAAGGAAATACGTGACCAACACTTGTTATTGCAGGCAGTTCAGAGGAAAATATCTGACTGGTTCAGTTGGTAGCACTCTCTCCTCAAGATCACAAAGTTGTGGGTTGAAGTCTCACCTTGTGGTACGGTTCGAGACTCTGATCTACCAGTCTAGGCTGACTTGTGAACTCAATGCTGGGGAGTGCTGCGATGCCAAAGATGCCGTCCTTTGGATGAGACATTCTGTCTACCTATTCAGGTAGTCATTAAAAATTCTGTTATCCTATTTGAAATGAGAAGACAGTTTCTCCCAGTGCTCTGGTCACCAATCCTCCAGATAAAGAAATGACTATTATTCATTCATGGCTGTTTGTGCGCAAATTGGTTGCTGCATAAAAATACAGACAGGGCACTTTACAGTAAACTCAGATGGTATTGATGTAATAAGACTTTACATTAACTGCAAGAATTAATATCTTAATGTGTGTATATATTATTATATATATGCTGACACACACACATTTTTAGATTTCTTCTGTTGACAAAATTCTAAATTAGTCAAAATATAGGTTTCCGCCGAATTTACTCGTCTGAACCTTAATTTGTAACAATTACAGACTAAATGAATTTCTACCAAAGAAATATCCTCCTGCCAGGGCTGGATTCTGAAAGGCAATCAGTACACATGTGGATATCAGGAGCTGGAAAACCTGGACAATCCTTGTTCACTCATTCTCAGGGGACAATGTTCACTGTGCCAACTGCTGCCTTGACTGAGATCAAGTAAGTCAGCCCACACCATGATTCCAACCTAATACCATCATGCCATCTTAAAACCTTCTGGAATAATCCACCAGCATTTCATGGTAGAGGAAGTGCATCTGTCCCTGAACCAATATTCTTTTCAAGCAAACATTGTAATTAACGGAGTATTATTGACCTGCATTTTACTGCATTCATTATCAAGTTTTGGAAGCTGAAATGGGCTTTGCTTTAAATCAGCATCAACAAGAAACCAAAACTGGATGTACATGTTTGACACTAAAATGGATAACACACATTCTCAGAGGTTTAAGAATCCTGAGTGAAGAAACAATAGACTCGTCAGATTTGCTTTCTATCTGACAGAAACATGACAGAGTTTGTACAGTATATCAGGCAGCAAAAAATCACAAATACATCTGCGCAAACCATTTCAGTGATTAACCCATTGCAACTTCATTTACCAAGTCTATGGTTGTAAATTACAGAGCCCACTGCTGAAGCTTGCAGATTATTTCTGCTAACAGGGTCATAGATTTATATCTCCCACAGAAACACTCATCACAATCTAACTGGTTTCTCAAGGTCATGTGTGCTCGCTGCATCATGTTTAATGACATGAAAACCACCCGACAATTTATGGCAGAGACTGTCCTGGGTACACTGGGGGTTTGCATCAGAAACACAGAATTTATCACGTTATTAGTTATTGAATGGAACAGAATGCAGTTTTGTACTTAATGTGGCCAGGAGAATAAGGGACAGATTATTACACACAGGGAATACACCATAGACATGCCCTAGTGCCACTTACATTCAAGCATTTGTGGAGTCCTGTAGCTCAGTGGTTAGAGCACTCGCTTTGCAAGCGAGAGACCTGAGTTCAATTCCAGAGGGCGAAACCTTGGGCAAGTTTCCTTACTCCACACAGAGCCTAATAATAATCCCTCCAAAAAACCCCCCCAAAAATAATAATAAATTGGTCTTTTTCAATCTACGACTGTTTGTGGGACATTGCTGTGCGCAATTGGCCGCTGCGTTCGCCCACAAATATACAGTCAATTCACTTTACAGTGTGTTCTGTGAAGCATTTTGGGACGTCCTCCCGACGTGAAAACCGCTATATCAAATGCAAGGATTATTATTATTATTAAGATGTTGGTTTCAGTCAGAATGATAATTTATAAGCAAACTGAATTAAAGATAATTTTTTATTTTGTGGATATAATTGGTAACTGGAGTGGCCACAGAATCAATATTCAATGTTGACGTGAAGAACATGGACACCATCAATGAGACAGATAATTTGTTTTCATTGGAAGAAAAAGAAGGTTGAGAGGAGACATGATGCAGGTCCTTATAATCTTGTGAACAACATACAAAGATATATAAACCTCAGGGAGAATGATATTGGAAGAACGGTTCAAAAGAGCTAGATAAATATGTGGAACAGAATAGTCTTGAAATTCAGGATAAGCCTTGACAGAAATGATGAGATATTCAGGGACAGGCCAGCTCCCGGGAATAGTAAATGTCACCAGGGAAAGGGGTCAGTCAGGGAAAGAGATCAATCAGGGGTGAAGAAAAGAGATGAAACTCCAACTGGGCTTGGTTATGTCAAGGTCGAGAACGGTGGACCATTTTGCCCTCATTCTCTAGAGGGGGTGACCTGCAAGCCCTCCCCCCGCACACCCCCTCCCTCCTCTTCCCCCACCCCCTCCCCCGTCACTCCCCTTTCCCTGTCACTACCCCCTCATGCCCCCCCTCACTCCCCCTCACCCTGCCCCTCACTCCCCTCTCAATACCTACCTGCCCTCGCTTCCTCCCTCCCATGCCCCTCTCTCCCCCCACACACCCCCATCACTCCCCCCTCAGTATCCCTCAAGCCCTCTCCTCACTCCCCTCCCCCTCACTCGCTCTCTCCCCTCACTCTCTCCCAAGCGCCCCCTCTCACTACCCCCTCCCACCATGCCCCCCTCACTCCTGCTCCGCCTCTCATGCTGTTGGTCTCCGCACTGCTTTGTGCCCTGTATAACCTAGTGAGAGGCAGCGCGGACAGGGACAGGACAATGCCTCAAATCCTCCCCCACCTCAGTTACATGCTTGTACAAATGGCCCCCAAACATGATCTGGTTTAGGGCCCCACATGCTTTAACCCAGCTGTGCAGTGCATTGCTGTTTTAACCTTGCACATCTACATTCTGCCCAGTTGCTATAATGACACCATCTGGAATCTCAAATCCCTGAAGCGACCATTACAGCAACAATGTGATGTCTTTAGTCAAAGGGATCACATCAGTTCCAACCGTTCAGTGGAATTCAAAGGGAAAAGAAGCAGCATTGATTGTAGTCAGTGCAATGTGTTGAGCAAATCTGTATAGTGTTAGTGATGCCACTATGGCTGATGGCTGGCCTTTCACAATGTGCTGCAGGATAAATCTGAGATTAAACACACATTAAACACAGATTAAACACACCTATACACATGTATGACACGTTAGGAGGCCATTCGCCCAGTTTTTTGTTAGTGTTTTTGCTCCTCCAATGATCTATCCTCATCCCATATCCCTGCTTTCCTGTCATCGTCCCCACATACATACACCCAACCCCGCCCACATACACACACACACCCAACCCCGCCTACATACACACACCCAACCCCCCAACATATACACACACACCCCCACCCACACGCTTCCTCTGTATGTGCTTTAGCAGGATTGTGATCCCTTAAGATCCACATATGAAATTCCTCATTTCAAACCCAATGCTAAGTTTCAATACATTATTTAAATATTTTTTGTTTCTCTGAAATAGGGAGTTGAAAGTCATGTGTCCCTGGTAAAGAGATAGTTACTTCAGCTGAGATCTCGCTGGATCACAATCGCAGTCCACAAGGAACATGGTGGGAGCTTTTAGTATCACATGTGGAGTCCTGTAGCTCAGTGGTTAGAGCACTCGCTTTGCAAGTGAGAGACCTGAATTCAATCCCCGGCAGGTCAGGGCGAAACCTTGGGCAAGTTTCCTTACTTGCTCCACACAGAGCCTAATAATAATCCCTCCAAAACCAAAAACAATAATAAATTGGTCATTTTCAATCCATGACTGTCTGTGGGACATTGCTGTGCGCAATTGGCTGCCGTGTTCGCCCACAAATATAGTCAATTCACTTTACAGTATATTCTGTGAAGCACTTTGGGACGTCGAGAAGATGTGAAAAGCGCTATATCAAATGCAAGGATTATTATTATTATGTATTACTATTATTATTATTACTCCATGGATGGGATAGAAGCAGAAAGAGATCTGGGGATGTAAGGTCACCATGTGAGACACCAATAAACAGGATGCTTATGTTGGACTATTAGCGCACTAGGACGCTACCCCACATGAAGGCGCTATATAATATATTGCTGTATAAATGCAAGTTGTTGTTATTTATTGCTAAATCAGCTGAGTTCAGATCTGCAGATTTTATACCCTATATATTCGGGTCCAAGACCTGTTCTGACAAAGGGCCTTGTACCTGAAACGTTGACTTACTTTCCTTTCTCCATAGATACTGCCTGACTGCTGAGTGTTCCCAGCGACTTCTGTTTTTGCTATATATTATTCGGGTCAGGACACACTTTGAGTTCTGCACATTCTTCTGTTTGCTGCGACACAGAGAGGCAGCCCAGGCCCTGGAGATAGTGCAGAGAGCAAGGATTATCCCCAGTATTAGAGGAATGAGCTATGAGCAATGATTAGGAAGCTCGGACTCTTCAGGCTTGAAAGGAGATGTCTCAGAAAGGACTGTATGGAGGGATGAGTGTAGAACACTTTAAATAAAAGTGAAAACATAAACTGAACTTTAGGAGTAAAACAAAAGAACATATGTTTAGAGGTTCAAAGCGCAATTTCTGGACAGTCACAATAAAATGTTACTTTACCCAGAGGGTGATTAACAGCTGGAACAGATTGCCGAGGAAGAGTGCTTAAGGCCACTGGACTCATTTAAAAACAGCTTGATACTGTAATGCGTATTCTGGAGATCAAAAGGGCCAGAAGTCTTTTTCATATGCATTAACATTACTTCCAATTGTTCCTTCTAAGAATAGTTGCTACCATCTTGATGAAGTATTCAACAAGAACAAGCTGTGTGTGGCTTCACTGTGCTTTAACATTTAGTTGTTACTAAAACTAATCAAGAGTAGAATTATTAAAATATAAGAACTTCCAATAAGTTGGGCAACTGTGAACAAACTGGTTGTGATCTGCGGCCTCATGGCGAGATCACAGCACTCCAGCACTTTCATTCCCAACATAATATCCAATCATATAAGAAATGTGCATCATTAGAGGTTCAGACTTCCCTGAAATTATACAGCTCACTTCTAAATATAGATCTTACACCAATTAAAATAAACGCTCACATTCCCACTCAGGAAGAGAAAATGGTCAGTGAATAACATGTAAGGTTCCAGCACTTCAATTTGATGCCTCAATCACTTTCATATTCAGGAGCTCAGTAATATCAAGGCAACAACACTATTTTAACTCGGTCTCTGGTCTGAATTACTAAAAGCAAGCACTGGGAAGTTTCTGTTGACTTGCTTTTGCCAGTGATGTGCAGTATCAGAATTAAATCTAACTTGTTGAAGACTTTAAATTAAAAATCTTGGTGCAATGCCGGAAGCATTAAAGACCAACTGCAGGTAATGGGAAGGCTGCACTGTTCACTTCACTATCCACCCTCAGCGTCTCTGCTCTCTCCTTACTGATCTAATTAGGACCTGGAAAGGCAAACCAGTCACTGGCAGCAGGAATCCTGCCACTCAGCTCCTGTTAACCCTGCAAGCCAAAGCCCTAACAGGTAGGGTGGTCCTAGCTGGACAAGCAGTGGGAAAGCTTGCCAGATAATAGCAGGGTATGAGTTTTTTTTTAGTGTTTTACAAGATAAACCAATAAGTGTTCCATATATTCACAGTGTGAAGGAGCCAATGTTTGGTGGAATGTTTGGAGCTATTGGACAGAGAGTTCCTGTTCATTAATGCTGAGCTGTGGTATCCTGTTGAAACTGAATGAGAAGTACCCACTTCAGACAGTGAACGTGCTAATTAGATCCCAGCTCTGGGGAAACAGGAACTCATGCCATGGGGACTTCATTATTCATCAAATTAGGAAAAGGTGAAAGACAGTTTGGTAATATCTCCTCAGTCAAATCTAAAATCTAGAAACTAATCTAGCAATTCCAACATGACAGATCACTGAAGATCATCCTTTCCGCTGGTGGCCAGTCTGAAGGCCAAATGCACATTTATCACTTTTGAAGTCTAATCAGGAGGACACTGACCATGGATTGCAGCAGTGACTGCAATATGACGAATGCGGTGACCTTTCTGTAGCTACTGAGTGTTTTTATATCCAGAAGCCCAAAGAACAAAAGCAATGAGAGGTAATATTAACGTTGTTCAGGACATTAGTTAGACTGCAGCTGAAGTCCTGGATTACAATTTTGAGCACTCTAGTTGAGACAGAATTCTGAATTTTTAAGCGGAATTAGTTACATTTTCAAAAGGAAGAAATGTAAAAGGCTGTGGGTGGGGGGGAAGGCTGGAGACCCGAACTAAACAAAGAGTTAGAGAGCCAACAAAGTCACAAGAAGCCAAATAGTAGCCTTCCTGTAATATTCATAGTGATACAGGGAGGCTCTGAGGGTAGTATGGAGAGAAAGATAAGAAAGAAAAAGAAAACCCACAATGGAAAATGCTGGATTCAAAATTTTGTATTTACCCCCATCATCTCCTGAACCATGTAATACTTCTGCACCATGTACCTGCAAAGAAGTTCATCATTTGTTAATCTCATTTATACGCAATAAAGAAATTCCTTTGGATCCCTTCCATTCCTTTTGGAAATTCTTTCATCTACTGATATCTTATCTCCCAAACCCCAGGCTATTTATCTGACCTGACCTGACCTTGCTTCTGCTCCGAAACTTCAGGTTGCCAAGGTTCTGCTCGCTCAGGAACCAGCAAGTTCCACACAATTGATGATCCCTATCTGCGCCTCTGTTTATCATCTTCCATCAGACATTGATCCAACTCTTCCTAAAACAGCTAACCTCTTCAGCTCTAAGTCTATTCCTTGTCGGTAGGTATTAGAGCAGTACATTATATTATATTAGACTGTTAGAACTGGGAGCCTGAGCTGGAGGCAAGAGGAAATATCTGTTAAAAGTATAGAGGGAGCGTGTGAGGCAGAGGGATTGGGGTTGAGTTCCAGAGAGCAGAGGCAGAATGGCTAAAAGTTCACCTACGAACGGTGCAGGAGACATGAAGCAGGCTGGTTTTAGCTGAATGGAGGATTTGGCTGGATGGTAAGGTCACAGAGGAAAGGAGAGGCAAGGCTATGGAGGGATTCTAACATCAGGACAAATATCTTGTGCTCAGCATTTGAAGAGCACATCCATTGTGACCTTTTTCTAAAGAAAACAAGTTTATCTCTGTTTGTTCACCTCAGAATTACAGTTGTAAAGTCTGATCATCCTTGCTGCCCACTGAAGACACAGTATCTAAACTGTATCCTGTGTTCCCTAAATAATCTAATGTTGAATCAAAATCTAGTGAATGCAGGAATGCTTTTGATTTGAAAATCAAATGCTTGAGATGCATCGAAGTGTATAATTACCCTATTTGGTGAGAGTTTCACATTGACCGATAAGTTCATTGAATAATCATATTGAAATCTCTTTCATTTTCACTTTGACTTATGAATACCTCTTATTTGTACATAATTCTTGGATTGTTGCTGTTCCAAAGTACATAAAGTTATGGGTCTAAAATCTGATATTTTTAGGTTAATCCATTTCATTTGTTTCAGATTGCCAGCAATCACTCACACACTCACAACCTCATCATATAGTTTGTCTCCAACAAACGTTAGAATATTACAAAATTGGTCTCCCCAAAATTATTCATGAATAGCTTCAAGACCATAACTTGCGCTATATCAAATGCAAGGATTATTATCATTATTATAAATTGAACACAAATTAGTTGTAGCTTGCCTTTCATTGAACACCAAGTCAGAAAAAATATTTAGAAACAGCAGAGTGGTGATAAGTCAGATATTACTGGAGATTGACTCTCTTGCCCTGACTGGGGGCTGTGTGTGATTAAACAGCAGCAGCTGCAGACTCAGCGAGACTTGGCTCATCTATCTCACCTCACTGTGTGAACACAGCCACAGTATTCTCCAAACACAAAGCAAATGGGCAAACTCTGTCTTCGTGTTGCTGTGCTGGCTGGATTTCTCTGTTGTTCTTACACTTCTGCAAATCAAGTTAGTATTTAGAATATTACAAGAGTCCTGTAGCTCAGTGGTTCGAGCACTTGCCTCGCAAGCGGGAGACCTGGGTTCGATTCCCAGCAGGGGAAAACCTTGGGCAAGTTTCCTTACTCCACACGCCTGATAATAATCCCTCAAGAAAAAAAGTAATAATTTGGTCACTCAATCCATGTCTGTTTGTGGGACACTGCTGTGCGCAATTGGCTGCCTCGTTTTGTCCACAAAATATACAGCAGATTCACTTTGCAGTGTATTCTGTGAAGTGCATTGAGACGTCTCGAAGATGTGATAAGGCGCTATATCAAATACAAGGATTATTATTACATTGTCACACTCACACTGTAGTAATAATAGTAATAATCCCTTCGAAAAATTATAATAACAATATGGTCACTCAATCCACGATTGTTTGTGGGACCCTCCTGTGCACAATTGGCTGTTGTGTTTCACCCACAAAACATAGTCAATTCACTTTATTCTGTGAACCGTTTGAGGGGTCTCGAAGATGTGAAAAGCGCTATATCAAATGTAAGGATTATATTTCGTACAAATTTACAATATGTCAATCTCATGTCTTCGTGCTTGTGTCAAATGCTGTGCTTGTTTCACTGATTATCAGGTGCTTGGAGGCAAATTGTGGTTATTTGCAACTGTTGGGGCTTTAACAGCAGAATACCATTTGTCAGAACGTGCTGCAGTTACGCACACACACATATACACACATATGTACACACACAACACATGTACACGCACACACATGCACACCCACATACATACACACACGCAGCTACAGTTACACATACAGAGCTGCAGGACCAGCTGGTGCACCAATAACACATGAAATTAAAGGTCAAAGTACTAAATTGCAGAGAAGGTTGAGAATTCTAATCATTAAACCTAGTCTCCCATCATTATAATGCAGGTCCATTTGGCAATGTTACTTCAGCTTGTCCACAAGCAAATCTCAATTTATAGTCACAGAGAAACCCAGCAAATTGCTGGGCTTCTATTCTAAAGAAATAATCATTGTTTATCTAATAATGTTTTGGGGGTTGTCGTTACTCTGTTTACTAAACGTTCTGCTATGAGTTCTTTGCAAATGTTGAACATATAAAGCTGTAGAGCCTTCCAGGCACAGGGCGAAACCTTGGGCAAGTTTCCTTACTCCACACGCCTAATAATAATCCCTCCAAAACCAAAAACAATAATAAAATTGGTCATTTTCAATCCACGACTGTTTGTGGGACATTGCTGTGCGCAATTGGCTGCCGCGTTCGCCCACAAATATACAGTCAATTCACTTTACAGTGTGTTCTGTGAAGCGCTTTGGGACGTCCTCCCGACGTGAAAAGCGCTATATCAAATGCAAGGATTATTATTATTATCATTATTATTGTTTATTGCAGTTCTTAACCTGATGTGCGTTCTGTGTATGCTTTAAACTGAAAAACTTTCTCAACACTGTCCCATCAATTGTACTATCCCAGATATATCCAGCAATATAATCAGCAATATACTTAGATATACAATAAGTCTATAACTAGATATCCCTAACAATATACTTAGATAGTCAGCAGTGCAACAGACATGGAAACACTAACTGTCCAGCGCCTTGGGACATCCTCCTGATGAAAGGCGCTATACACATGTAATCTGGCTGTATATACAATAATATACACTGTAAAGCCAAATCATTCTTATCTATCAAAACTTTTCAGTTAATGTTTAGTTTTGCCTGTGGCCGCCTCATGTTGGCATTCTGTAGATGTTGCCATTTAACCTGAGAAATTTCTGAGCTGAATAGAGAGCAGAAGCCTTTCCCTCTCCAAGCAAACCTCACACCAGCAGTTACATGGACATACAAAGCTCGGATGGAGCCTAGTTTGTTTGAATTTCTCAACTCGTCTCTGTAATGGGGTTTGACACCGTCTTTTGTGGTTTGAAATGGATATATAATCACACTTCTGTGTCCTTTAGTTGCTTCAGACAGAATTCCATTTCATTTGCTGCTCTGATAAGAAATCAGAAGCACCAACAAAAGAACAATTTCTGGTTTAAGCAGATTGGGGGCGGTGCTGAGGGGATGGGGTGGGGCTGAGGGGAAATAGGGCAGGGCTGAGGGGGATGGGGTGGGGCTGAGGGGAATGGGGCATGGCTTAGGGGGAATAGGGCGGGGTTGAGGGGGATGGGGTGGGGCTGAGAGGGATGGGGCAGGGCTTAGGGGGATGGGAGGGAGCTGAGGGGGATGGGGCATGGCTGAGGGGGATGGGGCATGGCTGAGGGGAAATGGGGTGGGGCTGAGGGGGGGTGGGGTGGGGCTGGGGGCAGGGCCTGTGGTTTTAAGACAGACTTGTTTCAGTTGTTTGACCTGTGTTAGGCTCTGCCCATTGCCTGTCTGTCACAGGGACTGAGCGGCAAAGGTTCTCCTTCAGCTCCACTTGGATCACTTTGATGGTTAAATATTTCTTGCTAAACAACACATTGATATTTATATTTATTTAGGTCTTTCCCCTCAGGATGTGCCATGGATGCATGTTTTACTCTCGAGCTGAGGATGGGTGGCTGAGGGCGGGGGCTGTGGGCTGAGGGCGGGACTGAAGGAGATGGGGGTGGAGTTGATTACTGTGTGTGGGGGCTGAGGGGATGGGGTCGGGGCTGAGTCCTGAGGGAGGGGGCTGAGGAGGATGGAGGCAGGGCCTGAGGGTGGGAGTTGAGAGGTGGGTGTGGGAGGGGAAGATGAACAAATGTAATGCCACAAACGTCAGAGGCGACAGATTTAGTTTGTGGGACTATTTAATCTTCAAATTTGAGGATTGTAGAGAATTTTGCAAGATTTGAATTCTGTCCTAATCTGGCAGAAAGTTTCCCAATTAAGAGTGAATTTATGAATTTTTCACAATTGTATGTCATGTTAAATTAAGGCACAATGATCCCACTGCCTCATACTAGGTTGACTTCAGGCCTCTGTTGTCTCTGGAGAAATGTGTCTGAGGAAAGGGTGGGAGAAGGGACAAAATGGATATAGTCCTTGCAGAAAGCCTGCACACGTGGGCTGAATGGGTTCCTTCTGTACTGTAAATTACAGTTCTAATTCATAATTTACAAGTTAGAAAGAATGCATTTTCTGAATACTGAAAATAAATACGAACCTTTCAGGGCCTTGCTGAGTGTTAAATAATTCCAGTGCTGCTAAATGGGGAACATTGAGTGATTGCATAATCAAACTGGCTTTCAGAACAGCTGTAAGTAGCACTGAATGTTTGATGAGGAGCCTGTTGTTCAGTGTTCTGTCGGAGGCCAGCCTCCCCTCCTGACTTTCTCAATTGTAGCTGAACTCTCGGTACAGCCTTGTCAGATGTAATTTACATCAAAAAATGCTCATTTGGAGAGTTGATTATAATACTTTCATATCTTGCAGTCCACAGTCACCCCCAACCATTCAGCAGAAGGAGGGCAAGTTCAAAGGAGATAAACCTGAAATTATTTCTTTAACTTTTATTGACAGCCTGTTCGAAATCTAAAGAGCTGTTTATATGTGGCCCTATGCTGTTCACACAGAGCCGGCAAGCCACCCAGCAAACATCCCCATCCCCTCCAACACCATGTGCTGAAGTCGACCCGCTCGTTGTTGTAGAACTACTTCAGGTTTTTACAGTGAGTGTCTCATTTTGCAACATTTTCGCAAACAACTGTTGCTTTCATTCTGCTCTAAAAACCTGCCAGAAGCCTCCTTGCATTTGCTATATGACATTAGTTATTCTTTCGGCTGCTTAATAGTTACACATTCGTAAGTGGGGTCTCCTCAGAGCTGAACTGGCTCCAAGGTGACATGTTTGGCAACGGAATATTGGAATCGAGCCAGTCCTCTGTGACGGTTTCTAGTCCGGTTCCTGAGCCAGGCGGGTCCGCTGTAATCCAGGGCACAGTTGAAGACAGCCCAGCTCATTGGCAGGAAGGGCAGACTAGTCAATGGGGGCAGGGAATCCTCCCACTCAGCTCTTGTTAATCCTGCAGGAGGGTGATCCTAGCTGGACAAGTCATGGGAAAGCTTGCCAGGCAGTGCTATAGATGGCATTGGTGGCAAGCGCCCACTCCCCCTTCCGTCCGTGTGTGTAGGACTGTCAGCACTGGCAGTATGAGTTGCAGGAGGCAGCCACTCTTACTTTTAGCCACAGCATATTTTAGTCAGCGAAGCACCCTTGTTCTTTTGCCCTGTAGCCTCCACCATTCATTGGCAATTAATGATCCACAGTTAAAGAGTTTGCGCTTTGTTATCAGTCTGTCAGATGAGGTCAGAAGAGGATGAGATCTTTCTTCTGGAACAGAAAAACCTACATGGATCTTTCCCAAAGATGTCTAACAGCTACACACATCTAATGAGTTTCCCTCTGTAAGTACCCTTTTATTTAATAGATTGCCACACTTCAAAGAAATTTACTACATGCACCAATTTTAGGATCAGTTGGTAAGAGAAAAGGTGAATTCTGACAGTAGTAATTTTGACTAAGAGCACGTTTTTTTTAATTGGAAAATTCTGCTTCCTGATGTAGTGGCAGATAAACAACACTTCAGAAAAGAAGCGTCAATAGGTATTGATTCACAAAGCTGACAAATATCTAAAACTGTCTGTTTACTCCTGCAGAAAAACATTTCCCTTTGCCCTTCACTCTGCTACAAATACAGTGATTACACTGAGTCTCCGAGCACATCACTGAGAGCGATTTGCCAATACTTGTGTGGAGTCACTTGCAGATTCCAATACTGGAGGTAATTCCTAACTCCCCAGTCCCCTCAGCCCCTAATATTCTAGAGCAGAGCTCACAAACAAACTTATTGATACTGAAGGAAATACAGGCATCTTATAAACTACCTCTTTAAAGTCAAGTGCCGTGTGATTTTTATTAAACAGTGAAAGGTAATTATTTTCTAAACCGATGCATTATAAGCTGATATCTTTCCTTTTGATGATCCAAAGACATTATAACCTTCGGCACAGGGACATGTTCCTTATTTACTCCAGTGCACAGGAGCAGGTATTCCAACAGTATCCCATTCTCGACTGTGCACTAACAACAAAGCACAGCATAACCGGCTACGATACACTTTGATATAATGCAGGTTCACTTAGAATGTGAAGCCAACATTTACTTACAAATAATCCAAACTGTGAGCAGAAGCTCCACTTAGATACAGGAGCTTAGAGATAATGAGCACATTAAACAATGGCCGACTTCCGGGTCATCAGGTCACTGCTCACGATACTTCTACATGAATTGACAGCTGGTGACTTGATGACACGGAAGTCATCCATTTTGGAATCCCTTTGCCAATTACAGGCCATGTTCTAAATACTAGGCCGACGTCTAGATGGTCAGGTCCACATCACTTCCACACAACACAACATTACTGTGACCTGATCACCTGGAAAACAGACAGTTTGCTTTCCTACCCAACTGGCCAGTGTCCACCATAAAAACAATTAGTAACTTCTGAGTCATCAGGCCTCCCCCAATATGACTTCTTGTGCGATGCCAGTCTACAGCACAAAGCAAGTCACATTAACAGTAATCTGAGGAACTGAAAGTTCACTTTTTTAAACCTCTACCTGTCCTCGATTTAATATCTCATCGAAGGACAGTGCCTCTAATAATAGAACATTGCACTGTAGTGTCAGCCTAGAGACTGTGAGCTCAAAGACCCACCGCGGGGCTTGAACCACACCTTTATTACTCAAGAGGTGAACCTGACACGGACTAAATAGTGCCTTTGCTACAATGGGGTGCCTGTATTGACAAATCATTGATTTGGAAATTCTGTCCTCACCGTTACAATCCGAATCCTGTTTTTGAAATGGTTTCACTCAGGGAATTTGATTGCGTTTCTCACACTGCACTACTCAGTGATTTGATTAGCAATGATGCCTCAGGGACTCCTGAAACACAGCCCTTTGAGCACTCACGTCTTAATTGAGCATTTTGTTATGTGTGTGGCTGGACTCCACTGTCACACTGAGGCATGAGGCTCTGGTACAGAAAGCTGGTTATGGAGCTCTCACAATACCTCTTCCCAAACTCCAGTCAATAATAAATGATTCATTTGATGTTGTGTCCATGAGTGACTTTATTTCTGGAAAATTCAATTTGATTATTGAGTTTCATTCTCAGGCTGAATTCTTCTAGTTCAGTTTAATGATCCAATATCATAACCAATGTCTGCACAAATCCTGCTGTCCTGCTTCTAACATTGCCAGCAAATACACCGTCATTGCTAACCTGGAATGTCAGTGATCTCCCCAAACTACATCTCCACAATCTCTTTTATGATTCATTACTCCTACATGTCAGGGCCCCTTTCTCCCAATGTTCTGAGGTTGTACTCTCTCATACCCAACTTGACTCTGAAATGCTCCCACAGTTACAGTGCCACAGGAAAGCCCAGCTGTTCCTATGGAGACACAGTGATCAATGCTAGAGGACACAGCTCACGTGAGCCATCAATGGATGTAGTAACAAGCCAGGAGATTGCCTACATCTCAACCTTGCTGATAGCAAAAGGCATTAATCAGTATCCCGACGTGAAAAGCGCTATATCAAATGCAAGGATTATTATTATTATTATTATAGAGCCCTCACCGACTTAAGACACTCAAGAGAATAAACACTGCCTTTACGTGCACATCAAGGGCCACGAGCCATCCCTGTGTACATCCTACAGGCATGACCGTACTGTACCACCTCAGAGACAGAAAAAGACAAACAGCGAGGTAGAAGTTTACTTCTATTCATTGAAGCTTGCAAATCCCTTTAGTTACACTTGAAGAAAGATACTATAGTAAGTGGCAGGTCTAATCCCTTGCTTTGCATGGTTCATTTGCTCTGCATTACAGGCCTCACGCTTGCCGCACTAAAGAAAGGTTAACATAAGAGCACACTAAGCCTCTGAGTCTCATTTCTACTCTCTCATGTGACCAGCTTCAATAAGTTGCTTCAATTTATTCTGGGAGCAGCATTGTCACTGGGTCTCTGCCTACAGGAACAGCAATAACACGTGGAATTGAAAGTGATATTCATTAGCTTTGCTGCCGTTACTTAATTATTCCAAATGTAGAGAAGGGTCGCCTCACACAGCTCCTAACACAGCCATTGCTGTAACACATGAAAAGCCTTCCCTCTGTGCAGCTTTGTGTTGGCCGTCATGCACTAGGTGGGAGGACAAGCTTCCAGGTTTGTGTAAAGCACATGCATGGATCATGCAATATCATTGAGTTATATACATGACATGATACAAGTACAGATTTTCACAAGTGTGTAGAACCTTTCACATTGTTTCTCTTATTGGTAATGGAGTCCAAGAAGCGCAAGAATGTCATGTAAATTTATTTATGATTTTTTTTCTTCAGTTCCCATTATTCCACTTTTTCTCTGACCTCACTGCATAAACCTCAAGTGTCTGCTGCATTCTCTCTCCCCTCTTTCAAGTTTGAACACTATTTGTGCTGAATCTGTGAAGACCAACCATAGAGAATGTAAAGCGTAGCAAAAGTGATCCTTTGGGTTGGCACCTTTGGAATGGTTAATAACGATTCAGTGCCATTACAATGATTCACTACTAAACGTGAATAAATATTGGATCCTTGTGAGCATCCTATAAAACATTACAACACGTTTATTTGTATGGGTGCAGTGGTAACAAAAGAAAATAATTTAAGTAATTTCAGTTTAATGAACTAGTTTGAGCTTGCACTCATAAATTTCCAAAAGCAATCTCAATTTTTTCTCCATTCCACGGGCTGTAAGATCCACTTAATCTTTTTTTAATTAAGTCTGTTTACTGAAATGAAAATGTGAGATGAGGCTGTCTGCTGCCAGCATTTGTAGCAGAAAATAAAAAGCTAATGAATTACTGGAATGGGGGATTGTCAATGGGTCCGGCAGTATTCCAGAAACCTGTCCCTAAACGCCTCATTCACATTGCACTTGTTGTAAGAAGCCCTATGCCACATGTGAGTCTCGACTGACACGAGCTGGGCTATATACTATACCTCGTTTAAAAAAAATCCTTTACAAGAATTACTTTATGGAAAAACGAGATGTCTAACATATGCTGCTGTGTTTAGATTAAATTAGACAATGGCTGAACAATACTGGCAGGCAGAGACTGAGAACCTGAGTGTAGGCAGAGTTTGATGTGAGATCAGATAATATGTTTAGTATTCTGTGTGTATCAGGAACGAGTGGTCAGATGAATGCAGAGTGTTTTTTGGTACTTTGAATTCCATAGAATGCGAGTGAATGGAAAGCAATTTGGATCATGGAATACTGCCTAATGAGAGAACAGAAACCATCTGAGGCTTCAGTGCTGTATAGAATAGGAAGCAATTTGGTCGGTGAGTGAAAGGGAAACGACTTTGTAGATTGGAGTCCTGTCCTGGAATCAATTGTTTATCTGCAGACAGTGCCATCTCATTGTCAGCGGCAATGGGTGGTTTGTCTGCTAATAATGGTCAAGATACTGGGCTTCATTCCTGTTTATTCCTCTTCCTGCAACACAAGGGTTTGTTCCCACTATTCACTCCAAGAACTACAACAACAAACCCACAACAATTCACAAAATTGAAACAGTTGAAACAGTCAATGAACTAAAATGGCAAGTAGCACTTTTTCATTGTGTGGACCCTGGCTGCTGAGAATTAAGGCTTTGGTTATCAGCTCAGGCTGGGTTATCCCGAGCCCAGCATCACAATGTTTCCAATCAAAACATGTTCACTTTAACTAATCGTTCCAAAGTGTAATAAACTATGTGATACACAAGCAGTCAGTGAATTCTAATCAAGTCACCAAACAATCCAGGTACTTATCATGAAAATCAGTAAAAGCTGATTATAAAGATACCTATATACAGAATTTCTGCAGAAAATCAGATGTTTATTCTGGGAAGTTATTTTGTCATTGAGAAGACAGATCTATCCCACGACACAGGAGTAAAGGTGCAGTTTGATTCAATGGTGAGAATGAAGTTTAAATACCAATGTCCAAACATTGGCAATTAAGAAAACCAATTACACAAACCATTTGAGCCATGCGTGCATTCTTTATGGTTGAGTGTTTACAAAGTTTAAATGTCAGATGAAACATTAAAAGCTTTGAAGAGATTTTAAATCCCACATTGTGGCAGTGTGTCACCTTGGTTCAGTAACGTGAAAAGCAAGAATATGGAGCTATTACAGACAGCAGCTATTCTCTATTCTCTAGGTTGATACAGCGTTTTGGTGTGGGACCATGTTCACTCATTCCTGCAGGGTTGTTTGCTATTCATTCAGGGTCACAGTATAGGGTCACTCTGAGCAGGAGAGCAACAAAACTACTTGCCAGTCAAGTTGGAAGAAAATGTGAAAAATCCTAACAGCACCACGTTTACACTAGTTTCTTACTAGTTTTCCCTTCAATCCATGACTGTTTGTGGGACACTGCTGTGTGCAATTGGCTGCCCCATTTCGCCCACAAAATATAGTCAATTCACTTTACATATATTCTGTGAAACACTTTTGAGACATCTCGAAGACTTGATCAGGCACTATATCAAATGTAAGGATTATTATTATTATTTTGAGTATTTGACTGTTGAACCTCATTTAGCAAAAATCTAGTTCCAACAATTCCTAACATCACAAGTTCAACTCATTTTTGTGGCTCCATTGCAAATATCACATAATTAAATGAGCCCATGAGCAACAACAAAAAGTTGCATTTATATAGTGTCCTTCACACAGGGTAACCCCGGAGCACTTGAACAGCAGGAACAGAAGATTCAGCATTGCTACTCACCTTTCATTCCAAATTTAGAACGACGTCCATATTTGTTAATCAAGATGAACAGTACAAGCAGGAGAACACAAGCAAACGCTGCTAGTCCAACAGCAATGGAGACCTGTGAGAGCCAAAACAGAGTGTTGGAACACAAAGGTAAAAGCCTTTAGTACAAGAGGCCATTCAGCCCATCGAGTCTGTGCTGCAGCTTGAATTAGAACTACATCAACACCATACATTTTATAGTAAAACAGTGATCTCTAACTCTCAGGCCCTCACAGTCACAGTGAAATCCCAGGCCTCTTGAGATGCTCACAAGAATATAATAAATCATAAAATCATAAATAAGAAAAGGTCATTTGACCCATCAACATCCACAGTACAAATACTACCTGATCCAATTCTCACTTCGTATCACCCACTATTTCCCAGTAAAGATTTAATGGGCAAAGCAAGCACCAACTCCACCTTATGCTTCCATGTCTATTCTTCAACCATGGCTCTAGCCATATGCAGTCATCATTTTCTCCATTTATACTAAAATTGGGACTTGAGTTTAAGTGGCACAAAATCTAAATCTGCCAATGACATCAAAATTGGGAGTGTGGCTAAGATGAGGAATGTAAGAGGCTTCGGGAGGACAGGCAGATTAGTGATTTGGGCAAACAGGTGACAGGTGAAACTTAATGCATAAATGTCTGTGGGGATACATTCTGAGAGGAGGAATAAGGAGAGGTTTGTACATCAAACAGTAAAACGTTAAGTGTAGTGGATTAACAGAGAGCGAGCAGTGAATATGATTCTGAATTCTGGGCATATAGGGCAGGGAGAGCTTCACAGTGCTCACCGCATTTGCCAAAGTCCTGGTTCTTTAAACAAAATGGCTTCCAAATTAATACTGAATTTAAGAATTTACAATTTTGTGCAAAATTAAATTTTAAGACAAAATGGTCTTACAGAGTAAAACTAGATAAAATTCCAGACGTCTGCAGCATTATACAGGAAGGACACTAAAGAAGAGAAGGAGCAGTCGGATTGTAGAATCACTCAGCCTTGTGTCACTAGGTAATATTCTTTGTCTTGATAACTAAAGCAGCGATGAGTGTATCCAATGAATATATTTTATTTGGATTTTTAGAAGCCATTTGATAACATTCCACAAAAAAACAAAGTCACAGTGATATTAGCAAATTAAACTAATAAGAATGAAAACCGCCTTTAGGAATAGGCTCGGCTTGGCATTGAACAGATCTCTTCCG
Organism: Callorhinchus milii; assembly: GCF_018977255.1. Lineage (NCBI taxonomy): Eukaryota > Metazoa > Chordata > Chondrichthyes > Chimaeriformes > Callorhinchidae > Callorhinchus > Callorhinchus milii. The sequence goes on from NW_024704763.1 coordinate 134,753, forward strand.
TTCTTCACACATAAATGAATGGAACAATAATTCTTCTTATTATTAAAATGTTAGCTAGCTAACAAATATAAAGGAGATAAATATAAAGCATTCAACGAGATTCAGATGAATGATGACAAACTAAGCAGTGACAGATGGACTGTAAACTAGCTGATATGAGGTAATGCACATTGGAACCAGTGATGTGCGGTGTGTACACAACAAAGGGCTGTTTATTAGCAAAAGCTAAACGTAAAATAATTAATTCCTGACAGATTTGTCCACATGCAATTCTCCAGTGTAAAGCGTCAGGATATTTATCCATTCACAGCCTGTTTGCTATTTGGAGGGGGAACCTCCATTCTCAAATGAGAACTGAAATTATTGTAACTATGATGTAGTAATAGACACATGCTCAATAGTCCCACACTCAAAACTGAATATATTTCACTGGATAATCCACAATAACCACAATAATGTACACATGGGGGAGAAGGAAATAGCAGCTATGGAGTGAGGGAGCAGTGAGTATAAACATGGTGTAAATGGTCTGTTTCTATGCTTTACATTCTAAGTACATCCCTGTAATCCACACAAAGTATAACTAGGCCTGAGACAGGAAACAGACTGGTTGATTCTGGTTCTTTACTGTTGCATTACAGCTGTGGTTTCTGATATTACGATATTTCTTTGTTTTTTGTATCGACTTGTCTGGGTTAAATCTAAGATTAAAAAAAAGCTTTCCCCTTTTCAGTGATATCAAAATGATTTCTTCGGGATGTTGCAAACTGTTATCTCAGCGCTTTGGATTGCAGTCTCTTTGCATTTACACTGTCTGATTATATTCCCACTGTAAGAAGTTAAAGAATTTGATGTCACGCCAACGCCAATATTAAAACAGTTTCTCCCCAGAAATTCTTCAAATGATTGAGGGTCAATGTCCTGAAACAGCATGGTGTGAAATCAAACAAAGGTCAAGAAAATGAAGGATTCTCAATAACATCTCGTGATGGTAAATGCTGTCTGGCCTGTCATTAGCAGCACTTTCCAGCACTGACAGGGGGAGAGATCCCAGCAGCAACAGGGGGAGAGATCCCAGCAGCGACAGGGGGAGAGATCCCAGCAGCGACAGGGGGAGAGATCCCAGCAGTGACAGGGGGAGAGATCCCAGCAGTGACAGGGGGAGAGATCCCAGCAGTGACAGGGGGAGAGATCCCAGCAGTGACAGGGGGAGAAATCCCACCAGTGACGGGGGAAGAGACACAGAGATAGCGGTGAAAAGGACAGGAATGGAACATCCAACAAACAGGTTCCTGTGACGCAGATGCTCCACGTGTTACAATTTGAAGTGAACCAATGACGGGTCTGCAGGACCCAAGCCTCATTCAGGTCTCCATCCAAACACAATAAAGCCCGATGGAAGCAGGTTCTGCCATTGTCATATTATATCCACTCGTGTCATTATACAAAGGAATAATTCATGCGAGATGTGAAACACAGCACAACATCATCTGCAAAGAGAAACACTGTCATTTTATCAGAGATACTAAGTCCATTCCTCTTGATGCCATCCAATACATCAGCTAAGGTCAGTGTCAGTGGGCAGCCTTGCCTTACCCCGAACAAGAGGGACAGGCTCGACAAGTCATCACACTTTATATGAATCCTGGGTTTCATGAGGGTTTCATGAGGCAATGGGTCTGAACGCAATGTAGGTGGATTTCCCCAGGGCTCTACAATAGTCTGTGATCTCATACAAAGCCACAACCTACCCTCTATACTGATCACCAGAATGGAATCAAGAGTTGAACGATACATGCAGTGATGACCCAATGCACTACCTTAAGAGAACAACAACAACAACATTTCATTTTTAGAGGGTCTTTCACGTCGGGAGGACGTCCCAAGGCACTGGATAGTTGGGTCAGGTACCGAGCAGGGGGGGAATGGTCAGGGTGAGGGGAGGGAAGGGAGGGAGCGAGGAGGGGGTAGAGAGTCGAGAGGGGAGCTGAAGGTCAAAGAGAAAGGTCTTGAGACCGGCCTTGAAGGAAGAAAGGGAGGAAGCGGCGAAGGCACTGGGAGATGGAGTTCCAGAGCCTAGGGGCTGAGAGGCTGAAGGCCCGGCCACCAATGGTAGGGCGGTTGGGGCGGGGGATATGGAGCAGACCGGAGCCAGAGGAACGGAGGGTACGGGCAGGTAAGTAGGGGGTTAATACGTCGGAGAGAGCAAGGCTGTAAATGGCCTTGTAGGTGAGGATGAGGATCTTGAATTCGATCCTCTGGGGGATGGGGAGCCAGTGGAGGCGAGCGAGGGTGGGAGTGATGTGGTCGCGAAGCCTTGTGCGGGACAGTACACGAGCTGCAGAGTTCTGAATGACCTGCAGTGTGGAGGGAGGGCTGGGAAGGCCGACGTGGAGAGAGTCCCCGTAGTCCAGCCTTGAGGTGATAAAGGCGTGGACCTGATCTTCAGCAGTGTGAGGAGTGAGGTAGTGCCATAGTCTGGCGATGTTCCGGAGGTGGTGGAAGGCGGTGCCAGTTGTGGCGCAGATATGAGAGAGCAAGGACAGCTCAGGGTCGAACAGAACGCCGAGGTTCCTGACTGGCTATGAGAGGTGGAGAGTGCAGCCTTGGATGCTGATGCTGTCAGCGCCTGAGGTGCGGAGGCGCTGACATGAGCCAATCAGGAGGGCCTCAGTTTTGCGCACGTTGAGCTGAAGAAAGTTGTCTCTCGTCCAGGACTCGATGTCGGACAGACAGCTGTCAGGACATCGGGGGTCGTGGAGTTGAGGGTAGAGGAGGAAAGGTAGAGTTGGGTGTCATGCACATACATGTGGAAGTTAACCCCATGTCTGCGGATGATGTCACCACAGGGGGAGCATATAGAGGGTGAAGAGGAGGGGACCGAGGACAGAGCCCTGAGGGAGTCAGTTGTCATTCAGTTGTGGCCGTGCTTTTACTATTACAATTCTTTCGCAGTAACAGCGAGTGGAATACACACACAACAGGAGACGCTAACAACTTTATGCAGAAAACCTTATTAGCAGAAGCATTTCATGGTGAACAACATTTCACTCCCTAGAGAGGAAATGAAAGAGGATAGGGAATATTGTAGACAACTGAGAGAGTTAAATTGGCCAAAAGCTGCAAGATTCCACGCCCCAGAGGCTACAAACCCAATCCTCCTGATACTGCTATGCACTATTTGCAGATGTGCACTGTGAGTTATTTCTGTCAAATTACAAGAGATTGAGAATACAAACAGCAGATCCTACCATCTGTACTGTCTCCTCCTTCTCCAGCTGGCGATATAACATCAATATGATAACCTCAGAGGGTTTGGAGCTGTTTAGTCACAAGCACATCTACTCTGAAATCTCATTAAGAGGGGATTTTCTGTAAAGATTCACTAAAAAACATTTCTTTGTCATTATTTGGCGAAGTTATTGCAGAAAATGAAGGAATTAATATCACTGCCATTCAGATTAGTTTTCTTTGTCTCACGTCACATGAGGCATTTCACTCCAGGACTGAGGGTTTGAAATGCCCCCATCACCTCCCTCCCTTTATTCTCCCTTGCAGAGGGTCACACAATGTGAAGATCCCAGTGTGATAGACCTGCCCATGCTCTGTGTGAGAAGCTCTCACTTAGTGCCCAGTTCAGGAAGCTGCAACAATCATCAAAGACTGTTTTCCTCATTCATGTTACTCCAGTTGATTTCTATGATATAATATTATTATTATTTCTATGATATAACATTATTATTATTTTTATGATATAACATTATTTATATGATATATTATTATTATTTATGATATGGGCTGTGCTTCAGGCAAATAGGAAATATGCTGAAATTATTCAAATTGTGCATTTAAAATGCTTTGTTTGGACTTTACATTAAAGAGGATTAAAATTCACACAATCACACTAAAATTACTGTATATTTTGTGAAGCACTAAGCGACATCTCCACGACATTATAGAGTGCTCTATCAAATGCACAATCATTATTATATTAAATATAGTAAAGGAGGTACTCACGCCAAATGTGTCGCCCTCGGGTTTGTGTGTCACACTGACAGGAGGCACTGTGGTCACCTCAAAGGACGGAACTAGAAAACCAAATGATACCGTTACCTGAGTTGCCTTCCTACCAGCGGGGAGCATGATACACAAACAACTTTCACTCAACCCCAGTCACCGGGAGATACAGCAATATACATCGACTGGAGTGGTGCCAAAGATAATATCAATGCTCAGATATATTAATGTGTCTGTGAATGTGGCATCTCAGCCAAATTCAAGTGGCACTGAGCAGAGAGAGGAGGCACCTAACTGGGGCGGTGAGGCATCTATACAGTAAATTATAACTTGAGTAAAACACACATACGTTATTACAACAATAAATGTGTAACAACGGAAACAGAATCCTGTCAACGTCTTCACTCCTGCAGATCTAAACTCCTCAACCTCCCTGGGCTCTCCCTCAGACTTACTGAACCAGTGCGAAACCTAGGCGTCCAGTTTGACTCCCAGCTGTCCTTCCTCCCCCATATCCAGTCCCTGACCAGGACCGCTTTTTTCCACCTTCGCCACATTGCCCACCTCTGACCGTACCTTTACCCCAGATGCAGCCGAAACCTTGTACATGCGTTTGTCACCTCTCGCCTGAATTACTCCAACCCCCTCCTCGCCGTCTCCCCATCTCCACTATTCACAAGATCAGCTCATTCAGACTCTGCCGCCCATATACTGACCCCGACCAAACTCCACACCCACATCTCCCCAGCTCTGGCCCAGGCTCCACTGGCTCCACATCACCCAACACATCCACTTCAAGATCCTCACTCTCGTGTTCAAATCCCTTCACTCTCTGGCACCTCCCTCCCTCTCTGATCTCCTCACTCCCCAATCCACCTCAGGGTGCCTCCGCTCGACTGGCACCAGCTCCTGCTCGTCCCTCGCCCCTTCCACCCCACCACCGGAGCTCGCACTTTCAGCCACTACACCCTGAATCTCTGGAACACTCTCCCTCAATCCCTCTGCCTTGCCCCCTCTCTCTCCTTTTTCAAGTCCCGCCTGAAGAATTTCCTGTTCGATCGTGCTTACGGCCACCTCCCCCCTCCTCCCAGCTCGGAGTCAGACTCCGCCACTGTTAAGCGCTCTCAGACGCCAGCCTGCATGGAGGGAGCCATATAAGTGCAAGTTGTTGTTGTGTTGCCACAGATACAGAAATAATCTCCATAACACACCATTGCTCTAATCCTCTTCCCTCCCAAAACATAACGTAACAATGGCAATATTTTGTGCTCTGAGACCTGCTTCCAGAAGATGCTGAAACAGACTTACTGTAAAAGTGCTCATCCATATTATCTGTGAAAGAAAAACATAACATTAGCTCAACAGAAGGGATTATAATCCTAATAATCCTTGCATTTGATATAATGTGCCCACCTGCCTCAGTCAGTCTCACTCTCACTTTTGAGTCAAAAAATTGTGGTATCGAGTCCCATGTCAGGCTTTTGAACTCACAGTCCAGGTTGACGACTCAGTTCAGAGCTGGCCTGTGCTACAGTAACAGAGATGCCATCCTTCGGATGCCCTCTGCAGCCTCATCTGGGTTAAGTGTGCCTGTTGCAGACTGTTGTAGAGTGTAATCATCATGCTGGTAATGAGCCTGGGCTCTGAACTATTTCCCATATGCTGGGAAGCAAACTAACAATTAAAATAGCTGTTAGTGCAATAGCATCTCAAGTGTGTAAACCAGTCATTGCTTTTACAGAGACTGTTTTACTTTCTGAAGGTGCACTATGATAACAGGAACATGTAAATTAGCTCTGGAGATGCTGCGCTGCTCAGAGACCAGGCTGAACACACAATAATCCAAATATCAGCCAATGCACCACTTTCTGGTAGAGATGAAAGGGCACAGAAGGTAGTGAGAAATTGAAATTAAATTTAAGTAACACTATGCAACAGATATTGGCATCCCATTGAAGTTCAACTATAGAAAGGGTGACAATTTGCAACGAGAGGCAAAAATTTAACAGTACATGGAATTTAATATCTACAGAGCTGTGTTGGAAGAGAAGAAAATTCCAATTATCTCTCTCTCCCTATTTCTGGATCAGTTGGTGTAATATTGTAGTTTTAAGCATTTCAGGCACCGGTACAGCAAGAAAGCTGAAAATGAGATCTGAAACCTAATTTATTGTATACATAACAGCATAGATTACATCAGGGCAACAATCAGCATCAGAAGGTCCCCGGCTAGTCAATAACGCTGGCACAGCCTGGGCTGGGATTGTGTGACTGAGGTCTCCTGACACTCCACTCCAACAGCCTTTGATCCTGTCCCAATCCAAACCCTAATCCCAACTCTTACAATCCATTATCCCACTTGGGCGCATTACTATTACACTGCACATCATACCACACCACAGCAAAGGGTCATTACTAACACATTGTGTTACAACAAAGGAGTTTGCACAATATTCAATTCAATAGGAATACGAACACCGACTGCTTATCTGTTCGCTTTCAATAGTGAGTGAGGAGGGACCAAAATGCAAGCACTCCACACAATTTAGCACCGCACAGTGCAATCTCGAAGAAGAAACTTGGACTAGATAATAATAACAATCCTTGCATTTGATATAGCGCTTTTCACGTCTTCTAGACGTCTCAAAACACTTCACAGAATACACTGTAAAGTGAATTGACTGTATATTTTGTGGGTAAAACGTGGCAGCCAATCGCACACAGCAGCGTCCCACAAACAGGCGTGGATTGAGTGACCAAATTATTATTGTTTTTTTTGAAGGAATTATTATTCCCGGAAAAGTGATCCGCCAATCGACTAACAACCGGGTTCCTAATTACTGCTAGGTAAACAGAGGTGTGTGGAGTAAGGAAATTTTCCCAGTATTTCGTCTTGCCGGGAACAGAACTTGCAAGGCTTGCAAGGCGAGTGCTTTAACCATTGAGCTACAGGACTCAGTAAACAATCTACTTGCATGAAGCAAGAGAGTGAAATAGATATTTTACTTTTTATACAAATCACCAAGTTACCCCACTTGCCCTCACTCTTTATGCAGCTCAAAGAGGTTGTGAAACTATTGAGAGAGTGAACAATGCTCCTCACAAGTGCTTTCTCCGTCTTTCAGCTAATTCTATGCTTTCCTTCTGAAGCAAAAGGTGAAGCCAAAAATACCTCTGACAGTTACTGACAGCTACTATCAACTCTGACACAATTTCAAACACTACAGTTACTCCGAGCGACAGCAGGTGTACTCGCACAGCTTCAAAACCAGAACAAAGACAGTTAGACCTGAGGTCAGGAAGCAATGCTTCACTTACAGGAATGTGCATATGTGGGATGCTCTGTCCAAGAGAACTGTAAAGAGTAAATCAATAGGTATGTTTGAGAGAGAGAGAGAGAGAGAGAGAGAGACAGACAGGTGCAAAGATATTAGGAGGAAGGTTCAACTCAACTCAAATCTTAGTTACATATACCCGGTCACACATAACCTGAGCTGTGTGTGTCACAGTCACCTGCATTCTTTACTCTTAGATTATACCTGGGAAAGCCTCGGAATTACACAGAATAATTATTCTGGAAAGTCATAGCAAGCTCAGGGAAACTATCAAAATGGTCAGAAGCTATTTATAATGTCTTTTTTGATTAATAGAAAATAATTTCTCTCTCAACTCATTAGTGTAAAATACCTGTTCTTCCTTAGTAGGTTATAATAAATATAATACCCATGGAAATAATTATTACCAAATAATCCACACCAATTAGCCACTAGCAAACTGGCAACACAATGAGCAATTTGAGTAATGCTTCTCCAGGGAAAGTCCATCGGAAAACCAGGCAGCACAACAAACAGCTACATCAGAAGGAAGATTCTTCCTAATGTTATCCTTTTGCTATCCTTCTGTTGTTAAATCACAATTGTATTTCTTACTGGAGGTATTAATGCTTCCCAGGCTCTATCATGGATAAACCTTGCCTTCAGAGCTCATTCCAACACACTAGGTCTTAAGAGATAATACATCAACTTGAAGCCTGAACATCAGATTAAGAATTGATCGATGTTAGAAGACTTCAACCATTCGAGAGAGATTAGACATTTCTTTCAGCACCTTGTTCATATGGCACCATTGCTTTGCCACTAAATTTAGTTCTATATGTCAAAGGTCCTAAATTTGGGCCATACTCGTTTCTCCAACTCATTCATTGTTATCAGGACGGTAACATTTTGACCTATATCTGTCAGTGCTCCACACATTTCCTGCATCGTCTCTCTACATGCTCTCGGGTACAAACAGTGAATTCTGGGTTTCTAGCCCTAACGGTCACTTGTATCAATATTGTGGAGCTCAAACAATACATGTTGGATAGTAGATGGCATGTTTTTAAGTGCCTTTCCTGGTTAAAAAAAAACCTCCAGGAAGCAGTCATTTTATTTGTTTGCTAACTTGGGCATATTTTTCAAAGCCCTTCGGGTGGTTTAGGATTTTAATGTTTCCCTGATTACGCTCTTACTGCTACAATAGAATATTTGCCATCTGCTGCTATGTCTTGTTGTACTTTGACTCTGGTGTAGTTTAGGGTTAACTGCCTCTGTGTAGCCTTGTACTTGGCGCAAATAGTCGTCCTCTTACTTCACCCTACACGTTTTGTAAATACTACTTTTTCATAATCTATGTTTTAATTTTCATGTTGATCTACTATGGTTTAATGTGGCTGTTATCTTGGGTAAGAGAGATGATGTAACTTGTACAGTTCTCATTCTTCAAGGGGAAGCATCCTCCACATAGCATTGGTTGAACCTTCACGTGCTCTGTAGAGTGTTTTTGAAGCAATGATTTCCCTTCAGGTATCTATATCGTTCAGATGCTGAGCGCCTACTGTGAATTTCCAGCAAACATGTTTTTTCTTTTAGTTTGGTGTCCTGTCACTGAAAGCGGAAACTGCTTCCTTCTTAGCTTCCACTGAATTAGAACTGAATTGAACCCAAGACTCAACTTGCAGCCAGTAAAACCCAATAATACAAAGAACCAGATTTACTACAAGGGGAAAAGAGTATTTTTTCATGAATTACTCTTCAAGACTTCAGTGTGTATGACACTGATTCAAGCACTCAGGGACACTACCCCGTATGAAGGGTGCTATAATAAATGCAAGGTGTTGCTGATTGTGTCAGAAATTCTCTGACTGTCCTGACACCTGTGGAAAATTGCTCCTGTTGTAAAACCACATATTCAGGGGTATCTGTGACCTACGAACATGAGCAGTTGATTTACACACAGTGGGAGTGGGAATGGATTTCCTATTTAGGTGCACCTATTTACCACATTTTACAACAACTTATTTACAAGTGTTACTGAATATGAAATAAACATGATTGAGGAAAACAGAGCCATACAATTAATAGCTAGAGGGCACCCTTTTCTCCCTTCATTCATGGAAAATAGTTATGACAAGTCTGTTTAGAGCACAAGGTGGTACTTGAGGCAGATAGGTGGGAAGACATCTGGCTACAAGTTTATAAATTAACACATTAAGAAAAATCTAATGCAATTCTTGCACCAGCTTCAGCAGACACAACCATGCGTCCTTCATGGAACCTCCTCACCCTGTTGTGGCCTCTCACATTCGAACATTGTGGCAAACCGCAACCTCCAATTAATATCTACGTCTGTGTGAAGGCTGCAGCTGCGCACTTTATAATATCTACTTTGTGGTTCCACTTCAGATCTGGTTGCATAGGCACTTGGGGAGCTGCGACACTGCAATAGGATGTGTTGCTTGGTGTACACTTAGGCTTCCTTTACTTCAGCAAAGCCAGCCACTGACAGCAGTGGAGGCAACATTATTTTGGTTCTGGGTATATTTTTCAGTAATCTTTCTCTCTATAAATGTCAGCTAACTAGTAGATTTGTAGCCATCTCCTGTGCTCTCTTCTTCCAGTCAAAGTCACACAGACATCGTTCTTAATCAGCTCTTCCCCTGCTTCATTACAGGTAGCACAAAGTCTCCTAACTGCTAGCTTTCTCCATATTGCCGAGCTAAGTCATTGTCTCAAATTCCACTTTTAGTTAATTGCTTGTTAATCAGGCAAAGTACAAACTGACCGTAATTAACTTGTAGGTTCTTCAGCTGAGATTTCATAGAATAGAATCATAGAATCATAGAATGTTATGGCACAGAAGGAGGCCATTTGGCCCATCGAGTCTGTGCCGCCTCTTTGACAGAGCAACTGACTTTTATTAACCCCACTCACCAGCTTTCTCCCTATAACCCTGCAAACCGGTCTTCTCCAGATACCTATTCAGTTCTCTCTTAAAAGCTGTTATCGAATCGGACTTCACTGCCCTTTTGGGCAGATCATTCCAAATTCTAACAACTCGCTGAGTGAAAACATTTCTTCTAACCTCCCCTCTGCTTCTTTTGGTAGATATCTTAAGGCTGTGACCACGAGACACAGACACACCTACCAGCGGAAACAGCTTTTCCCTATCTCGCCTATCGAAACCTTTCATGATCTTGATGACCTCTATCAGGTCCCCGCGTAACCTTCTCTGCTCTAATGGGAAAAGTCCTAACTTTTCCAATCTGTCCTCATAGCTAAGCTTCCCCATTCCTGGTATCATTCTCGTGAATCTCCTCTGCACCCTTTCCAGTGCCTTAATATCCTTCCTGAGGTAAGGTGCCCAGAACTGGACGCAGAATTCCAGCTGAGGCCTAACCAGTGTTTTGTACAGATTAAGCATAACCCCTACTCTTATACTCTATGCCCTACTAATGAAGCTCAGTACACCAAATGCCCCTTTTACTGCCCTATCTACCTGCTCTGCCACCTTCAATGAATCGCTTACTTGAACGCCCAGATCTCTCTGTACATTCACCCCCTTTAAGATTGAGCTACCAAGCCTATATTGCCTATCATTTTTCGTACCTAAGTGTATCATCTCGCACTTATCTACATTGAAATCCATCTGCCACATGTCAGCCCAGTCCACCATTCTGTGTATGTCTGCCTGCAGTCTGTCACAATCTTCTTCACTATTTACTACCTTACCTAACTTGGTATCATCTGCAAACTTGGAATTAGTGCTCCATATGCCCAAGTCCAGATCGTTAATATATATGAGAAAGAGCAGTGGTCCCAATACCGATCCCTGGGTGACACCGCTGCACACCTCCTTCCATTGCGAGAAACATCCATTAACCACCACCCTCTGCATTCTGTCACTCAGCCAGTTCCTAATCCAAACGGCTACTGTCCCCTTAATACCGTGGGTCTCCAGGTTTTTTTATTAACCTCTTATGCGGTACTGTGTCAAAAGCCTTTTTAAAATCCATGTAAATAATGTCCACCGCATTTCCCTCATCAACCCTCGCAGTCACTTCTTCAAAAAATTCTATTAGATTTGTTAGGCAAGATTTGCCTTTAACAAATCCAAGTTGGCTGCCTCTATGTAGAGATTTATTTTGTCCCGGATTACGGTCTCCAGTAGCTTTCCTATTACCGAAGTTAGGCTGACTGGCCTGTAATTCCCGGTCTTGTCTTTCTGCCCCTTTTTGTAGAGTGGGGTAACATTAGCCACTCTCCAGTCTCTTGGCACCACTCCTGTGTCCAATGACAATTGAAATATAATGGCCAAAGCCTCTGCTATTTGAACCCGTATCTCCCACAGCAACCTTGGGTGAAACCCATCTGACTTATCAATTTTGAGCCCAGTCAATCTTTTCAGAACTTCCTCTCTGTCTATAGTAATCTGATCTATGTCCTCTACCCTGTCATCCAATACTGTGGCATTTGGGGCATCCGTTTCCGTTGTGAAGACAGATGCAAAGTACTCGTTTAGTACATCAGCCTCCACAACAAGATTGCCGTCATTGTCATTGATTGGCCCCACCCTACCTTCAACTAACCTTTTTTCCTTTATGTGCTTTTAAAATATTTTAGGATTCCTCTTTATGTTACCCGCTAACCTCTTCTCATGCGATCTTTTAGCCTGTCTTATCACTCTTTTAAGATCACTCCTGCATTCTCTATAATGTGCTTTGCTATCCTCAGTGTCTTGCATCCGCCAATTGTCGTACGCCATCTTCTTCTTTTTCATCCTAGACAGAATATCCCTGGTCATCCAAGCAGGCTTGGTTCTCGTACATTTCCCTTTTGTGGGAATATAACTATTTAGACCCTGAGCTATCGTATCTTTGAAGATTTCCCATTGCTCATGGGCCTTTATACCTGCCATTCTTACTTGCCAGTCCACCAACTCTAGGTCCCTCTTTAGCCCGTCAAAATTAGCTCTTTTCCAGTCAAGCATTTGAAGATTTGAAGCTGACTTTAATGAAGATTTATCTACAGAATTCACATTCATTTAGAAATTCTAATTAAGAAATCAGTTGCTGCATAAAAAATATTCAAACTAATAGTTTATAAGATAATTAATAGATAATGTTTCTTTTTTGAGAAAAAAAACTACCAATTTTTGCCTCAAATTGTGATTAATATTGCTGAAACCAAACCTTAGGCCTGGCACAAATTCAGAACGTACAGTGTAAGTTCTGTCAATGTGAGTAGAATGTACAGTGTAAGTGTAAGTGCAGCTGAGAAGTGTACAACTAGCACTTATATACAGCATATCAACAGGGCACTTAAATTCCCAAAACCCAAGTCAATTTACAATCTGAAAATTGCTCTTTCATCTTTTGGAAATTCTGCCGATATCAACTTGGTTCTTGAGGGAAACCATTCAAATCATCTGGTTTGACCTTTCAGCCATTCTGCCTCTACTCTGGAATTCCATCACAGAATATCTCCGACTCATCCCCTTCCTCTCTCCCCACCTTTAAAATTAGCCTTGAAGGCCTTTATCTTCGACTGCTCTTTTGGTCACCTTCCCCCTCAGCTCCCCGAGCTGTCAGACAGCTCTGTGAAGCGCTGTGACATGTCCTCCTGATGTGAACGCCGCTATTATACATGTAACGTTGCTGTTGTCTAGAACACATGAACACGGAAATTGTAAAACAAAGATTAAATATCTATACAATGTCCATTATTGTGAGATGTTTAACAGATTGATTTTTCTTTTGGTTGCCCAGGTGTCTGGCACATGCAGAAACCAAGCACCATGCTTAACATCATCGAAACTAGAAAGAAATCCATATATAATATGATAATAAACCTTGCATTTAATATAGTGCCTTATCACATCATTGAGACCTCTCAAAGGATATACTGTAAAGTGAAGTGACTAGGCATTTTGTGGGTGAAATGTCATACATGCAAACCAGCTACATACAGAAATCTCTGTACATTTTCTCTCCAGAGGTTAGCGATGCAACAACAAATTTCATTTACACAGCGCTCCTCACACAGGGTAGCATCCCAGAGCAGTTGACAGTGGTGGAGCACAACAATGCATAGCTTATTAGGTACAGGTTGGTGAAACCCAAGGCTTGAAGACCCCAGAGCGTGCATTGGGGTAAGTGTTGCTCAGTTACAGTGCATAGCTTGCCATTGCGTTTGCTGCCTAGCAAGTTTCACACTGCTTGTCCAGCTAGGCTCACACTATCATTTAGGGGTTTGTAGGATTAACAAGAGTTGTGTGGGAAGAATCACTGGCCCCAATGCCCGCTGTGTTCCTCCTGTCTCGTGAGCCAGACTGACTGGTCTGCATCAGCAGTGCCCTGTAGTCTCCTGCTGGAGCGCAGAGAGAAATGGAAAGCAGTCAGGGAGATTGGGAATGCAAGGAAGGATTTGGTCCCTGACAACATCCTGAGCTGTGAGAGTCCATGCAGTCAAGATCCTGAGGAATACAGAAATGAAGGCTCTTTACCTGGAAATGGACTCCCAAGAAAGTGTGCGTAGACGGTCTCTGTATCAGTGCCCATATCGTTCTCTGCGAAGAGCGTGTAGTTCCCATTGTTGACATGCGTGGGTCTGTCAAACAGCAAACAGCCATACAGCCAGTCACTAGCCTCTTCATAAACCATAGTGTAGATGAACGTTGACTCCTGGAGCCTCTGGCCCTGATACTGCCAGTGGATGGTGGGCAGAGGGTTACCATAGACTGTAAACTCAATGCAATGCATATGTCGTTGCTCAGGCTCTGTTAACTCTTTAATGTCAGGAGGATCTGAAAGTTTAAAAAAAGAAATAAAGTTGTTGAACCTTAACAAATAATCCCTCCAAAACAAAACAATAATAAATTGGTCATTTTCAATCTACGACTGTTTGTGGGACATTGCTGTGCGCAATTGGCTGCCGCGTTCACCCACAAATATAGAGTCAATTCACTTTACAGTGTGTTCTGTGAAGCGCTTTGGGACGTCCTCCCGACGTGAAAAGCGCTATATCAAATGCAAGGATTATTATTATTATTAAATGCCTCATTGATAAAGCCTGAAATTTGAAGCTTCTTGTGCCTTATTTTATGCCCTTTGGGATACTGCAAGTGGCAAAAGACAAATGGGGTTCTCAACATCCTTTGACATCTTTCCTACAGTGAGACATCCAAAACTGGACACAATAGCTACTAATAATAATGATAATAATAATAACCTAACTAATAATTTATACAGGCATCAGCTTGACTCCTTTGCTTTTATATTCTACGTCTCCAGGTTTGAATTTTCAATAATCAAATGTCAACTCAACAGGCAGTCGATTGAACTCCTTAAAGCTCTGGTTGTTGAGGTTGAGCTGAGATGGGAAAGGCTACTCACAGTAAACATTGAGCAGCACCGAGGCGTTAGTCATTCCCACCATATTCTCTGCTGTACACATCAGCAGCTTCCCATTATCCTCCTGATCAACATTAAACAGGGTCAGGTTTACTGTGGACACAGTCGTCAGGTTACTGTTAGTCTGGCAGAGAAGAAAAAAATATAAACTCACAACCAATATCACAGAAGTAATGCATGAAAGGAAAGGAAACAGCAATTGTTGGATGTTGCAGAGTTACTGCAATACTGAGGCCCGAGGGTTAGCAAGCCAATTGCACAATTGTATCCGAGGCTAGAACCTCCACACTCCAAAATACTGTCAGTATTGATGTTCTCAGTGGCACTGAGTGAGGTAAGAGGCTCAAAGCTCTTTTACAAATGAAGATCATTTAATGAATTCTGTACATGTGATCTACTGTGCTCTGTAATTACTTTCTCTGGTGATCACAGTAGCTGGTCAGTCAAGAGTCTGGGGGTGGGGGCTTAGATTCCAGAACAAAAGGAGAAATCGGAGAGAAAATACTGGATTTTGTGGTCACCACCTTCAATATGATTTTGAATCAATTCAATACATTATAGGCTGCTCCACACACTGAGGCCTCACAAGTACATCAAACCCATAGAGCAGACAAATATTCCTGTGACAGCACCGACATGAACTCTCATTATTGGACAAGCATTCCATACCCTCCAGCCTGCTTCTGAATGCTTTCTCCTTATGTTTCATCAAACAATTCAGATATTAAACAGTAGTTTTGCTGAATTGCTCTACAATCCTCTAATGATATAAAGGGAGATACCATATATGGATGTCCCTTTACACTGTGGGATGTAGAATTGTTGTTTAGAAGCAGCATTTGATCAGGTAAACTGTGCTCAGGATAACTGAACTGAATGGTCATCACAGAACAGTTCTGGCTGAAGCTGACATGTATAATAACTGTGAGAAGAGGCTCTGAGCGCTAAAGTAGCAGTTACTAACCTAACAATGGGGGAGGGGGAGACATGATCCTGGTCTATATAAGATGAGAGGCCTAAGTACAACAGATAGACACACAACCGGACTGATCAGCTAAGACTGTGAGAGCAGAACTAGAGAGGTTGGATTTAAAAACCAAGGATGAATAGAATGGAAGAATATTTACCTCACAGTGTGTAGAACAGGCATTTGATGTGGCAATGATTCAGAGAGGAGCTGAGGCTGGGGTAAGCAATGTAACAATTAAAAAGCAAACTTAAATGGTCAGATAGCTAATGAGCATGTTTTACGAGAGCAGATGTTTACTCAGCAGTAAGTAGGGACCCAGTTGTTAGTCGATTGGCGGATTGCCTTCCTGGAGTAATAATCCCTTATTAATCCCTCAATCCACGACTCTGTGTGGGACACTGCTGTGCGCAATTGGCTGCCGCATTTTGCCCACAAAATACACAGTCACTACACTTTACAGTATATTCTGTGAAGCGTTTTGAGATATCTCAATGACGTGATAAGGCGCTATATCAAATGTGAGGATTATTATGATGTTACCTGATGAATGCCAATGGAGCGCACATGAGTGACATTCCAATCCACATCGGGGAGTGGTGATCCAGATCCATTACATGTCACCACAACATCCTCTCCAGCCTTCACCACCAGGTTATTGTGACTCACACTAATCTCCGGCAATTCTGCACCAGAAACAAGATATCAGCTTCATTAGGTACTTCAACCACAAGAGGTCCATTTACACAACCCACAGTAGGATTTCCACAACTTCCCAACTTCTAGAGAGGGACAGAAACTGGTTAAAATGTATGCAACAACAACAAGTGGTGATGTTGATGTTGGAGAGGAGGTTTATGCTGTTGTCACTCTTACAGTACAATGGTTGCTGGGTCAGCCTGGCCTCCAGCAGATTTTTCAAACACAGATTAGTTTTCTTTTAGGAAATAACATTATGGTATATATATATAGCACATAGGGCGTTTTGGACGCGTGTGTAAGCGACCGCTAGGAAGGTGGAAGGCGAACTAGATGGACCTTGGTCTGTTTTCGCCTAGTATTTCTTATGTTCTTATGTAACAACTTGCACTTATCTAGCGCCCTCCACGCAGGGTAGTGTCTCAGAGCTCTTAACAGCCTGACTCCAAGCCGGGGGAGAGGGGAAGAGGAAGGTATGAGGCAACAAACAAACTCCTGCTCTACCCATCTTCAGATTTTGTGCTAAAAGCAGAACTTTTTCCAGCATCGAAGGTCCATTGTGCCCATGCCAGGTAAACGCTATCTGTTACTCCCACGCCTTTCCCCATTACTGCCAGAAACTACACAATAATCACAGACACTTACTCCTGGTGCTGTTTTAACTGGGGAGAAGGTAAGTGAACCAATAAAACCACTCAGAATGCAATTTTACTCCTTTTAATTATACATGTACTAAAATTAAGTGATAATTAACACCAACATTGTTCTGAAATATATCGTGTATCTAGTATTATTGCTGTTCTGCATGTGTGTGTTTGGACAGTAGAAACACTAATTACCACACTGGGTGATGTTGATGTTGGAGAGAAGGATCATGCTGTTGTCAGTCTTACAGTACAGTGGTTGCTGGGCCAGTCTGGCCTCACTGCTCTGCTGCCACAGCTGGATCCAGCGAATCTCACAGCTGCAGTTGAACAAATTTCCAACCAGGATCCTAGACAGTCACAGAAACAAAACTCCAAGTAAAGAAAAGCTTCAGTTCAGATGCATGTCAGAGACTGAAACATAGGATAACCCTCAATCCTGCACCAACCATGACAAGGAGAATGGGTGGGAAGGGAGAGGTAGAGGAACAACATTCCACCTGTCCCACTAGGGCCAGACATAACAACAAGAGACCAGGTCATCTCAGAGGCAGTAGTGTCCGAGATCCTCATTGTTTTAATCTCTGCAATGAGTTGATTCACTGTCTGGCTCTGGGGAAAGTGAGCTCATATATCCCTGAACTTCATGCAAACATGAACATGGGAAGTAAGGATTAGGATTTCACATGAGTAAAGCTTCTCATTGTATGAGTCATTCTAGAATAATTGAATCATCTCCTGGTCAAACAATGGTTTTACACTCAAAAGGTCAGGGTAAGCAAATAAACAGTGATTTGACAGGTAAGAGCAGGGCGTATGTGCAGATGTGCAACAGTTGTAGCTGGACAGTGAATGCACTGTGGACAGATGAAGACAGGTGAAAGTAGTGCAGCTGTGGACACACAGCCGCAGTGTTTAAAGAAAGCAGAATGTAATGATTGAGAAAGGTTTGTGCATATGGCTTTACACTTCATTATTATTATTATTACACTTACAGGTGAGAGAGCCTCAGTGTGCGGAACGGTTGCCATGATAGGGTGCTGAGCCGATTGCCCGACAAGTTGCTGGGAATTCAACAGCAGATATTGATTAGTTACGTATCCTCAAATCTTACATTCATTCAACTACATTTCCAATGAGTAAAAGGAATGTCATCAATCTTCCTGTGTCAGAGCACATAACAAACAACACATCATCATCCTTGTACAGTAATTACAATATTATTTGCGCTGTTGACAGTAATACCAGCAAGCCACAATCAGGTTCCCTCCCCTCCAACAGGATGTGATCAGGTCAGCCCAGACATATCCATGTATAGACCGGCAAAGCTACAGGCCTGACAGGATGCAGCTTCCTGTATCTTTAATACTTTTAATTAAGTGTATGAGCATGAAAAGAGAAATGATTTATCAAACAGTGCATGCAGCATGTGCACATTACAGAAGCTCTGAGAGCTCTGGAGCAGCAATAATACCATTCTATACTGAAGTGCTTTGTATGATTGAAGCAAGTCAATATATAGTTGAGAATTAAAGAGTGAGCTCTTTTCTCTCTTGTGACTCTGTTATCAAATATGCAGCAGGCCTGACAGGACCTCTGTCATTTTAGATTAAGACAGTGAAGCTCAAATGGCCGAATCGATATTATCTGCAGTCCATGCTAGCTACAATAAAAGTGACAGCATTTACAACCTCTACTTGTAGTTGCAATCCCAAAACAAAAACAAGCTCTGTTACTAGATTGGCATTGTGTGGTTCAGATTTTGAAGTGTCCAAATGACTTGCTGGCACTAGGACTCTGTGTAATCAAACAAAATACACCCACTCCTACTCCTGCATTGCCTGCTCTAACCATATACACATCAGCCTCAATCAGTCACTGAATCCACTCGGTTGACAGTCTGAGACACATAGTGTTCCTACTTCAATGACAAAACAAACCTGAATGAATCTGAAGGCCACCTTCACTCCTGATATACATTAGTTGGTTACAGTTCATTGATCAGTTACCACTGTTTATCTAGTTCACAGTTTGTTGCTTAAAAAGCCAAAAGAAAACTAGAATATGTTTTATTAAACAAGTGGGTTTGACCGTGAAGCACATGAGTTTCCTGACACAGGTTATCTGTTTGATTAATGCTGCTGTATGTACAGTAGTGTGTCAGATATCAGACATCACTGCCATGCACTATAAAAAGTCTGTAACAAGCAGCAGTGAATGGTCTGATGTGCTGCCTCTATGGCTGAAAACATTTGAGAAGGTGGTGAGGCAGTACATTTACACTGTGTCCCCAGTGACGTATAAGCTTTATACCTAGGCTGCTTCTGTTCAGATTACATCTACTACATTTCATTTAGTTAACTGTTTAGACAACACTAAAAATGTGTGAAGTATAAATATCACAAGTAATTCCCCGAGTGAAGTAAACAAGCTGGTTTACAAAAACATAGCCAAACATCATTTCCAACTTACACATGTTTACTCAGTGTGAAATCTGAGTAGCACTAACTTCATTCATCAATGATGATATTTGTTTACAAAAGGCAACAGAAAAAGAATTAATGCAGACATTTGTCTTCTATCAAAAGGAATTTCAATTCCCTTACATTACAACATGGTGTCATATTGATTCTGCCTCAATTTGCTGATATTCTGGGATATTGCAGAACACTACCCAAAGTAGGGTTCTGTCTAATACCAAGTGTACAGTGTCCTCCACTGCTCACTATAGTGTCCTCCACTGCTCACTATAGTGTCCTCCACTGCTCACGAATACATTGTCCCCTACTGCTCATTAATAGTGTCCTTCACTGCTCACTATACAGTGCTCTCCACTGCTCACTATACAATGTCCTCATTTGTGCACAATGACACCTCCACTGCCCAATGAACCCCTCCATACTCCACAGTATGTTGCTCTCTGCTGCTATTTGGTGAAAGAATCAGAACACTGACAGATAGTGTATTTGCTTGTTGTTGTTTTAATATTTGAGGCCAGCTAGATGTCTTCTGTGTTCCTGTACCATTTTATATTTCTGTAAAATTGTAAATTAGGTTTTGTTAGCCCAAAATAAAAACAGAAGTGGCTGGGAACACTCAGTGAGTCAGGCAGCATCTATGGAGAGAGTAAAGTGAGTTAACGTTTCAGGTCAATGACCATTCATCAGAACTGGCCCAATCATTTTGATATCTCCTGAGAGAAAATATACCTGGATGAGGAAGGATACATCAGCCCATTTAATCAAGAATTATTAATAGCAACATGTCAGAACTTGATCTAATATCCATTAAATCCAGAGCTTACTGCCAACTCACAGATAATAGAATGATCTTTCCCTTACAACAGGTATCCCCTTCAGCAGTCAGAAATAATCAGGGATTCTGTCTTCGGCTGACATTCAAGGGAACAACAACATCAACAATTTGGATTTATATAGCGCCTTCCAAGCCGGACAGCGTCTCAGAGCTTCGCAGTAACGGATCCTGGGGCCGAGCTGGGGGGAGGGGGAGGGGTGGGAAGGTGACCAAAGGCGCGGTCGAAAAGAAAGGTCTTCAGCAGAGACCTGAAAATGGGAAGGGAGGGAGCAAGATGAAGGGAATGAGGAAGCCTGTTCCAGAGCCTCACGGCACAGTGGCTGAAGGCACGTCCGCCGAGGGTGGAGCGGAAGACTCGGGAGACAAGCAGGAGGCCAGACCCAGAGGAATGAAGGCAACGGGTGCTGTTTTGAGGAGAGAGGAGGTCAGAGAGGTTGGGGGGGTGCAGAGGAGTGCAGGAACTTGAATACGAGGGTGAGGATCTTGAAGTCGATCCTCTCTGGGACAGGCAGCCGGTGCAGTCTGGCCAGGACTGGGGTGATTGGGTAGCGGAGTTTCGTGCGGGTGAGAATGCGGGCGGCAGAGTTCTGAATGAATGTCGAACTCATACTGCTAGGCACTGTCTAAAGATCACAACATTTAGTCAGCTTCAATCACCTCACACATCTGCTCTGAAAGAAGTGCTCACTTTGCAACCCATCCTTGTCCTGACTCATTCCATCAACCTTTAGGGGAACAGGACTTAAATATTAAACCTCATTAAAAACTCAAACTACTTTCCTGCTTCTTAATGTTATTCCCATTTTCTACCGTAAATCCTCCTCAGTCCTCCTTTGCGAACACAATATCCGAAAGGATGACTGACTGTATAACAATTTATGTGCTTAGCCATAGATAAGTCCACTTGTACTCACATCAAACTCAAACCTGTCACACAACCTGTCACACACTGTTCCCACCTTACACAACATCCTCCACAACTTTTCCAATATATAGGATACTGTTATGGTCATCACAACAATCTTGTTTTTGCTAATAACAATGTACTGAGTTTACACACAGTGCCAATACATCGTCACACACTGACTGATCCAGGCTATTCGGCCAAATCTTACTTGAATAAGCTAACGTGATGCTTTATAATGTTTGTCGTGGTTTAACAAACCCAGCAGAGATCTGATTCAGTCAGGCCAGTATCCTGTGAAGCAGCATTGAAAAACAATGGTTCAACTGAGGCCTTGGCTGATTACAATACATTGTGTTGATGGGGACGCTGTTGTAGGCAATGTGGTAATTATTATCTCAAGTATCCCAATTACACCCTTTTATCTGATAGTACAGCCTCAAATAGAGACAACTGTTCCATTCAGATGCATTTCCGAGCGAGCTGGCACAAGCACCTTCTTCATGACGTTTAGGGTACGAGGGACTGAGATAGCGAGAGCCTGAACAAATCCGCTGGACCATCTTCCATCACAAGGCTACCGTTTGACAAAATATGGTAATGCATTGCCCGCATTGAGACAAGCAAAATGGATGAATATCTATTTAAATACCTATAGGAATTGAATAAAGAAAAATATTTAAAAATAAAGCATGCAGTTGACTTCACTATAATTATATTTATTTATAAATTAATTAGTTGATTTTTAAATTGACGAACCCAGCGAAACACAAGAGTCATCTCAAATCACTTCATAGAGTTTATTGTAAAGTGTAGTGGAATCCTGTAGCAAGTGAGAGACCTGCGTTCGATTTCCAGCAGGGCAAAACTTTGGGCAAGTTTCCTTACTCCACACGTCTGATAATAATCCCTCAAGAAAAAAAATTGGTCACTTCCCTGACTGTTTGTGGGACGCTGCTGTGCACAATTGGCTGCCACATCTCACCCATAAATATACAGTGAATTCACTTTACAGTATATACTGTGAAGCGCTTTTGAGATGTCTAGAAGACATGAAAAAGCACTGTATCGAATGCAAGGATTATTATTATAGAGGTGCTCAAACCCATACCTTTCTGATTCTGAGGCCAAAGTGCCACCTGGCCCAGTCTGACACCTCGAGTCAGCAGAACTCAAGAAGCCCAGCTTGAAGAAGCAGGCAAGCGCTGTTATTGGAGGATCCATCACAAGTCTTGCCTGGGGACCAGGCTCAATTGACTGAATAGTCTCATCCTGCTTGTCCTTTAATCAGTCAGGGCACAATGGTAGGGAAGGATAATTTAAAGAAGGAAAGGGGAATATTTGATGGTAGTTCTGTTTTTTTGTTAAGATTTCTACATCTGTTCTATACCAGAAAGGGTCAGTGGTAACTGACAGAATAAAGTGCAGTCTGCACATACTGTATATGCTAATTATATGCCAATTCAGGCCATGTCAAAGAGTGCTTGATTTTTGAGAGGACATGAGGCTTCACTCACACCAGCAGCCACGCAGTGTAGCTTCAGCCTAACAGATTGACAGTCACAATCAGTTTGGATTTAAAATTATTCATTTATTTCAGTTGTTATGTAAATCTTATACTTAATTACAGCTGTAAACATATTGGTGAATATTAACAGCTGTGCATCCCTCTCCTTTCTGTCTTTTTCTCCATGCTCCAGTTTGTGATTACTGTGATATTTGGGATTTGCTGCTGTTCCCAGGATTTATGTTTGTGGGGTTCTGTCTTGCTGATTCTTTTACTGAGATTATGCATTGAGGCCATCTCACTAACCAGTCACCCACAACGGTATCTGTCACTAGTAAATCTTTAGTTGCTTCCTACAATCCCAGATAAATTAGTTCAGTGAACAACATCATTCTCCTCAACTTGTAAGTATTTCTGTGTGGCTTCTTACAGTGCTTTTCCCTATTGCTTAATGCTTCCTCGCCTGTGTGCGTCATCCAAAAACTTGGCTGCTTCCTTGCTGGCTGTGCTCGTTTTAGGCAGAAACTTGGGTTCCATTCAAGGCAAATCTGTCTCTGAATCTCTTGTCCTGACCTCCAGATCTCAGTAATAATCTATGCACTTAATTAACTGACCATGAATTCTTACAAAAGCCAAGACTTTTTGGACTTTCAAATATCAAAAAATTGAAAGTATTGTTACTGTTCAGGAGCAACATTGAATTCAGCAAGCACGCACAGTGTCGATTCCAAAGTAGCATCTGTATCCAAAGAGTTAAACACCTTTTACTGGCACTGAAACCAAGAGATTTTTGCTCCTACCTTATGTCTTTTATTTCATTGTAAACTGTTTTCTGCTTTTTATTGCTGTTAAAGTGAACACATGCTGTCTGGTGGACAAGCAATCTCATTCCTGCTGTTTGTCCACATGCTATTAAAGTATGAAGCAAGAGCCATCTAGAGGCAAATTCCAGGATTATATTATCTTGGGTACCAATGGATTTCGCAGTATTACTTTGACACCTACGCTATGTATTGTTAAAGGGGGCGCAAGGTGTGAAGATTCAGATTGGACCTAGACCTCTTGGGGTTGGAGCATACATATTAATTTGCTGTATGTGACAGGTTCAGTCCTGACAGAATGAATGTCTCCTTTCTGCAGTTGTGGTAGTTTGAGTAAATTGACTTTGGGATTGCTGCAGAGGATCTAATTCCTTCAAGGTTCGCGTTAAAGTACGTGCAAGAAGATACTACTCTGCAACAAAGCCACGTTATACATAATCTGGGAGTGCTGGGTGTACAATTTAGAGGGAACAATTATTTTCTGCTAGTCAATAAGTAAAGAACTTGGTGGCATGTGCTCAGATAGAATTTCCTCATCAGTGAAATGACTCAAACATTCACTCTCTATTTGAATCAGAAAAAGTATCAAAAATGCCGGGAAGATAATGCATAACCTCAAGAATGGTGAGCAACACTGAGAAAAATAAAAGATTAAACTGCTTCAAAATGCTTAATGGAAGAGGATTGTTAATATTTAATTGCATGCTTTAATTCCCTAATAACGCTTCACTACCAAAGTCAGTAATATTAATACCAATCTCATTCCTCGGTTTCAGGCTGATGTCTCTGCTCAAACCTAATGACTACAGTGAAGAGACAGTATATATGTTCACCTGATCAGCTGTGAGCCCAGCTGTGTCTCCTCACCCTGCAGGTACTTCTGTCTATTATTATAGCCAGACTAACCCCGCCTGCTCCCAGGAAAAAGTGCAATAACCCTTCTCATGAGTAAAGGCTGCACATAGATCCTGATGTGGACATTATTTGTTCTTATTAAATATGGATCGACACCAGCAACAGGTAAATGGTGTTAAACAGCAAAATGAGAACATACTTCATTGGATGCACAATTTTTGGTACAGTTTGAGCCTAAATATCCTAAACCTTTAGAAACTCAAGAGCGACTACAAATCTATCAGCCAGAAGGAGGCAAAGATAAAACGTGAACAAACCAGACCAAATTGAGGCAGTATCAATGTTTTTACTTGCGAGTCTGTTCCACATAACCGTGAACCACAATATGTATATAATAAAGAGATATTTGCAAATAGGAGGTGATGGCACTAATAGCAATCGCAGCCAGCGTTTAGTTTTTAGGCCATTTCTTTGTTGAGAAATACAAAAAAATCAGACAAAAGGTCAGAAAGCAAAAACAGCCTGCAGGATTAATACATTTACATTTTTTTAAAAAAATCACATTTCACACTGAATTCAGCAATTTCATTCCCAAACCTGTAATCACTACCTTATTAACCTCAGCTATTTCTAGTACGCAAATATTGCATTTTCCACCCTGTTTGGGTGAGTGTATGAAATGGCATCTTCAGGATTTCAGTCTAAAGTAACATACTCTAAAAAGCTATTTTATCTAATGGTTTTTACTGATGTGTGGTCACTGAATTCATTTCCACATTAGGATAAAACAGACCAGCAATTACCTGCAGATATCTCTCTCTGATGCATTACTGCAATAGCAAAAGCCCTACCAGCCACATCAAAGCTTCCAAGACCACATTATGCTTTTCACAGCCAAATAAGCCACTAAGCCCCAAACCACGGAACTCTCCCTACACCTTGCCTCCTCCTTCCCAATCTTCAGATCACAGCTGAAGAGCTTCCTCGTGTCTATGATCACCTCCCTTCACTCCCCAGCTCAGTGTCAAGATCTGTCACTGTTAAGCACTTGGAGACCCTACTCCACATAAATGGTGCTCTGTAAATGCAAATTGTTATAATTGAAGAGAATGTTCCTAACCGCTGTAGATCACCAATAAATCTGAAATCCACAACCAATACTGAGCCCCAGCTTTGCTACCTGTCATCTGGAGGGATTTCAATCAGCCTCACCTGAAATTCATGAATTTGAATGGAAAGTGTACCCGTTGCGGTCTCATAGTCTGGCCATTCACACTCACACTCCTCCTCAGACTGGACACTCACAGCTCAAGTATCTCCTGATTTAAAAATTAGAAAGACCTTATAGCTCCGTGACTTCCTGACTAAGCTCACCCTAATTGTGAATCGGACATAATCTACATATAAGCTTGTGTATTGACACAATTCCTAGGATTTCTCAACAACTTCACATACTTGACTGAGGCTAATTCAGGTTTCTTTCCTAGGATACACACATAGTTGATTATTCAAGATATATCATGAGTAAAACAAAATTAAATGTGCTCTGCTTTTAAACGCAATAGTATCTTGGAAGACTGGTTCAACATTACATTCCTTTGCCATGCTAAGAGCTGAAGAGAGCCTGACAGATTTAGGGTATCATCTTTCAGTTGATTGCCCTGCCCTCAGTCCTGCCCTCTCAGAAGTTTTATCACAGAGTAGTAATGAGGAAAGAAAGGGGTTGTGGGAGTACGTATCAATAAGCTTTACTCCTAGGATCAATAAATGTAAACTGATCAACTCAGCTCAGGTCAACATGGCCTGACCTCAACCATCAAAACGGAATCCAGATCCAAAATATTGTAACATCACATGACAACGCAGTATTAAAATCAATCCTAACACACCAACTCTTCCTCTCCTGACAGGATCTCTGACTGCTGCTTCCCAGGGGAATGGCAAACTGAACCCAGCCACTCACTCAAACCTGCAAACTGTGGAACTAGTCAAGCAACTAACTCCCTGTGATGAAAGACCATATTTTCTTCCTCTGCTGGAAGCAGACACCTGAGTCACAAAGCCCACATAATAATGATTGCATAGCCTCATTGCAGCTTAGTCAACAGGAGTGGGTTGGGATCTTGGAGCACACAGTTCTGTGGAGATAACACTTTGTACAGTCAGGGCCATTATTTCTACTTTTAAGAAATAACGTGTTACTTTTAAAGGTTATAATTTACAATTTCCATTTCCTTAAAGTCTATCAAGTAAGAACATGATGTCCTAGATAGCGCTGTTCAATACTTGTAATGAAAGAAACTCCACTCAAAATGCTCCAGTCCTCAACAGGTAGGAAAATGGGAACATCACAGACTGAACTTGGCTGAAACGCTCAATATAGGTAGAAGCTGAGTCACTTTTTTCCATTAAAAGAAAAAGGCATTAAGTGATCTTGCTCTTTATGGAGATCTCATTAAACTTGTATCATTGAAAAGTGGTGCTCTGAATAATGGTTAAAGTGAAATTACTATCAATATTGGGGTCTAATTCGAGTTGTGTAAACTGCAGTGGGAAGTACTGATGTTCTGAATTACTTTAACTCATGGAAAGGATTACACATTTTCCGGTAACACTTTGATTGGTTAAGTTCATAATTCAGGGCACCTGTATATCTCTTTGTACACAATGTTTACACACTCGTACTAAGATCAGAATAACAAGTCTATTGTGCTATAATAATAATAATCCTTGCATTTGATATAGCGCTTTTCACGTCTTCTAGACGTCTCAAAGCGCTTCACAGAATATGCTGTAAAGTGAATTGACTACACATTTGTTGGCGAAACCCAGCAGCCAATTGCACACAGCAGCGTCCCACAAACAGTCGCGGATTGAAAATGACCAATTTTATTATTGTTTTTTTGTTTTTGGAGAGAAGATTTTGCTTTGCTGGGAATCGAACCCAGGTATCTCGCTTGCAAGGCGAGTGCTCTAACCGTTGAGCTACAGGACTCCATGTTAGGGCAGTGCTGCAAACCAGATGGTATTTTAGGACAATATTTTATGGATTTATCAACTATAAGCTGCACATCTGTAATGGGAGAACTTCTTTGTGCAGGAAAGGAACTCGCTTTTGGTCTGAGGGCTGTTGAGGCATTAATGTGCAGTGACCTTAACATTCCCCTCATGTAGTCTCTGAGCCTATTCCAGGCTTGACCCTATGAGACAAGTGGCAGCTCCTATTGTATGTGGTGTGCGATTAATAATTACATCTAAGTCAGTAATAGCATCTCTTTGCACAGCTATTCTGCTCTTTACCTGCCTGCCATGCAAGATCCTTGTCCTAATAATGAGACCTTCAGGGCCAGTGAGATTTGCAATGTTATCTTGAGTGGAGATGGCAATGGCGCTCAAGTACATGAGTCAAAATTAAAAAGGTCTGCCTGCATTGCGACAGCTTTCCCCTGAGCTGTGCTACCCCATTGCATTCAAGAACGTTTCCACAATAGGGCTGGTAGTTCTTTGTTAAATCATCTTAAACTGATGATTTTACTACTTTCTCTCTTTAATATCTGAGCCACACACGAGAGCATAAATGTACATAAATGATTTGGGAGGTATTGTGGAGGTACTAAACTGGCAAATACGCTAAATAATGAAGCAGATTGTAAAACAATGCAGGAAGGTATAAATAGACTTGCAGAATGAGTGGGTAGGTAGCAATTGAACTTTAACATTGGGAAATGTGAAGTGATTCATTTTGGCAGGAAGAATAAAGAAGCCGACTGCACCCTGGATAGTAGGTTTGTCCTCCTGCCCCCCATGTCACTGAGAGCTGCAGCCTCGCTCAACACCAAGACCACCTGCTGTCCTGATTGTCTGTCAGACATCGTCCTGGAGGAGAGTGAATTTCCTATAGTTGAATGTCTACCAGATTGAGTCTCTCCTGCTCGGCTCCCGTCAGTATCTCCTCACCTCAGGCGTTGACAGCGTCACTATTCACTCTCCACAGCACCGAGCCATAGTCGACCCACAACTGTCTTTTAAACATCACATCTGTGCCATGACCCGTTCTGTCTTCCCTCACCTCTACAACATCTCCGGCTCCACCATTACCTCCCTCCTCAGGCTGCTAAGACTCTCATCCATGCTTTCACCATGCCCCAGCTTGACTATGCTAACTCCTTGTTCGCCGGACTTCCCAACTCTTCCCTCCACAAGCTTCAGATTATTCAGAACTCTGCAGCTCGTGTCCTCTCCTGCACCAGGCTCCGCAAGCTAATCATCCACTACCTCTTCTGACTTCACTGGCTCTCCATCTCCCAGAGGATCGAGTTCAAGATCCTTCGTCCTCACCTACAAAGACCTCCACGGTCTTGCTCTTCCCTACCTCTGTGACATATTTAAATCTCACCAACCTGTCCACTCCCTCCGTTTGCGGGTATTAGCTGCTCCACTATCAGCGATTGGGCCTTGAGCCTTTCTGGCCCCACCTGCTAGAATTCCATCCTGAAGCCCTCCCCCTTGCCCTCTCCTTTGCCGCTTTCAAGGCCCGTATCAAGACCTTTCTTTTTGACCGGGCCTTTGATCATCCTCCCTATTCCATCCCCCTTGCCCTCCACCCCTCTCTGGTCCCAACCCACAGCTCGGGTACAAACCCCTGATTGTCCAGCACCTTGGGACGTCCTCCCAACGTGGAAGGTGCTATATAAATCCAATTTATTGTTGATGTTGAGTTCCTCGGCTCCCTTCTGAGCTACCTGAGACTTACTGCATGTCCCTCATCCTCTCCACACCACCAGTGGTGGCTGAGCTTTCAGATTCTACCCGCTAACCTCTGGAACTCCCTCTCCCTTTCGCCTTAAAACCTACCTGATTGACTACGCCTAAGGCTACTTTCCCCTTCCTCCACTTCCTGCTCTTCCTTACTCAGCCTCCAACCCCGCTCTGTAAGGTTCTCCAACAGGAAGTGTGCTACATAAACATAGCAGGCACATCGCAGTGCAGCTCCTTCACAAGCCTCATTTCCCATTTTATTGTTAAACATTCAAAATGCTGATATTAACTGAAGCGACTGGATAAAACCTCTTCGCTTCTTTCACCAGCCTGTAGCTTTGACTCTCCCAAACAGAACTCTTAGGACAGACAAAAATTTGATGTCCAGCAATTTCAAAAGGAAATCTTGAAAGCACAGCCTGTACTCATTTTTTAAATTCTTCATTTTATGTTGGATTTAATTGGTCCTTCGGATGAGATGTTAAACCGAGGTCTTATGTGAGCCTCTTCAGATGGACATTAAAGATTCTGCAGCGCTATTGGAGAGTAGAAGGGAATTTAATCCAATGTTTTGCTAGACAATTCTTCCAATAAAAAAATGAAGTAATTCACTTGACGGCTGCTTCTGGGACATTGTTCTATTCAAATTGGCTGTCGTGTTCACCTACAACTACTCAGCCATGACACTTCACAGAAAACTCTATGAAGTCCTATGTGACATTTTGATGTGATAAGGATCTGTATCAAATGTATTCTTTTTAGGTAAATGTACATGGCAAAGCCCCCATGACTGTCAGGCTGCATGATGAGCAACGCTTTGCTGAAAGTTTCTGTCAGTAAAACACTCATTGACCAGATCAGCTGCCGAAGCTATTTTACTGCTAACATCAGATCAGGTATTGATCAACCCAACCCAGCTGATCTTAAAATTGGAGCAAAACTGGAGAAAGAGGATCCCAGAAAACACTTCCATATATAAAGGAAAATGACAATTTGGAACGGAACATATGGGGAAGGCATTAGAGGTGATAAGACATTCAAGAGATATAGATAAATAATTGATAATGATATGGAGTAAAGACAATTAAGTGTACAGAATCAAGGCAGGAAGATGGATTAAAGAGAATAGCTATAAACTAAATGGCAGAGCAAGATAAATGGGAGCTGAGTGTCTACTCTTATTCTTAAAAAAAATACAATCTTAAATCTTTTTTAATAAACTGAAACTGCTGCTCACGCTGAGCTGATAGTGATAGCACAAAGATAGTGAAAGCCCCAGCTGCTCCCAAACCATCTCCCCCCTCCATACCATGGGCTTCACAAACAAACCAACTCCCCCACCCATACCATGGGCCTCACAAACAAACCATCTCCCCCCTCCAAACCAGTCTCTACCAAAGGCCTTGTCAGCTGAGAGACTGAAGGACCCAGTACTGAGGCCATCCCCAAAGGCTCAGTTTAGTCTGTTTTAGTACAGTTTAATCCGCCTTATAATAATAATAATCCTTGCATTTGATAGACGTCTCAAAGCATTAATACAGTTTAAAATCTGCAGCAACAAAAGTACCAAACAGAAGGCTCAATGGACACATTTTTAAAAAAACATTTATAAGCCAGAGTTCAGTAGAATAGTAATTACATTACTGTAGCAAAGGTTCCATTGTAATTAAATTAACATTGATTCATTTTAATATCGCAACAATCCAATGGATTTAATTCCTGCTTCTTGCTCCAGCGATTAACTGTGGTGACTCCCCTCATAACATTTCTCCACCACACTTATTCGTCATTATCATCTGACGCTTTGCACATGAAATGCGAGTGATATTAGATCAAACAATCCAAGAAGCTAAGACAGAACACCAACAACAAAAACTTGCATTTATCAACCTGTCCGCTATATATATTATATATATAATATATACGTATACAACTTGTTAAACTGCTTCTCAAGAGTTACAACAGGAGAAAGAATAACAATGACAGAAAGTAAGAGATAAGTGCAAGAGTAAACCTATTAATGGTTTGTATAAAGGTCACTTTATAACAGGAAACACAAATGTCAAGCAAAATTGGGTTTCGCAAAATCAAATTCTAGGCACCAAATTGAAATGTTTTGATTATTAAAATTGAAACATTAACCAATACAAGTTTTCCTTTATCCAGAGAAGAAACATTTCCTCTAAAATACCATTGAACTCCCAGCTGGTGTGAGAGGAAGCTGTTCATTAGAGGGTGTGCGACCCCGTCACATTTAATGGACGTCACAACAGTAAATGAAGCTTCTCAGATCAAAAGAAAATAGGTCCAGGTTTGTAAATATGAAAAGCAAAGGAAAATTTTTTACTAAAAATAGGATCAGCTTTGGGGGGGTCATCACCTGCAAAAGACTTCCTGGGATTTTTGCAACACTATAACCCTGTACCTTGTTAAGTTTGTGAACAAGACTGTCAAAGCAATCCCCAGTGTGAAGGCCACTATATAAATGCACATTATGTTGCCGGGTCTGAATTTGAAATAACCCAGTTATTTTGTGACTTCCTCAGTTCTGGCTCAGAACTCGCTGGTTTGTCTGCAGTTTCTCTGCAAGGATCTTGTAAAAGTTCTGCCATGTATCTCCGCTGCTATATGAAAATTGCTGGGACAACATGTCCCTTCAGTTAACATCAAGCTGTCTGCTCTGTGCCATTGCTGGATACCTGTTTTAATAGTGGATTGTCTCAGTGGTTATTGCAGTAACAGTGAACATGTTCATCCTCCAGTTATTTACTAGTTTGTTGGCAGTAGCGTCGGGGGAGCTGCAGTAGTGTTGGGGGAGCTGCAGTAGTGTTGGGGGAGCTGCAGTAGTGTTGGGGGAGCTGCAGTCCACCCCACTTTGACATTTCACCAAATAGTGCTGGTCTGTCACCCTGCCCTTCACTAACACCCCCTCTGTCACCCCCGGTAACCTCCCCCTCAACTGTCATCCCCCCGTAACCTCTCCCCCCGTCACTCCCCCCGTATCAACTCCCCCTCTGTCACCCTTGCGAAACGCCACCTTCTGTCACCGCCTCCCACTCTGTCACCCCACCCCCCCTCTGTCAACTCCCTTGTAACCCCTCCCCAGCTGTCAAACCTCCCCTCTGGTCTCATTACTTCACTGATCATTGTTTTAGAGCCATGCTGATATTTGCATTGAATTGCATCTGTTTTATTCATTTGTTCACATGACACCACATGAACATGAAACTGCAGACCAAACACTATAATTAACAACATAGGATAATTAGGGGGCACCATCTTTGTAAAAAAAGTGGTCGGTAAACTTGCTTTTGTTTGTAACCATCATATTACTTGTACAGGCAGAAGGCTCCTCCAGAATTAGCAATCAGGCCCCTAGGAATCAATAACAACTTGCGTTTGCTGAGCCGAAAGGTGACCGAAGGCATGAAGGAAGAGGAAAGTCTTCATGTGTGATTTGAAGACAGGCAAAAGAGGAGGCAAGATGGAGGGATTGAGGCAAGGTATTCCAGAGATTCGGGGCGTAGTGGTTGAAAGCATGGCTGGCAATTGTAGAGCAGAGGACGAGGGTTGTGCAGATGAACAAAGGCGACAGATACTAAAGTGGAATCTGAGCAGATTGGAGTAGGGAGGTGCCAGTGCATGAACTGATTTGAAAGTTTAGTGTGTGTGATAAAGAGCCAATGAAGCCTGGCAAGAACTGGGGTGATGGCGGTGTGGAGCCTGGTACAGGTGAGGACACGAATGGCAGAGTTTTATATCATTTGGACCTTGTTTATAGACCTGGGGAGACCGGTGAGGGGTGCAATGGAAAAAAAATTGAGAGGGAGTTGAGGAAAACATAAATGAGAATTGCATTCTTTGGATAAGGGCAAAGATAGATAATCAACGGGATCAAACTGATACCAAGATTGTGTAGAGGTTCAGTGAGTGTGAGGGAGAAGCTGGGTCAGTGATTGTGAGTGTGAGGGACAGTGAGAGTGAGGGACAGTGAGTGTGAGGGACAGTGAGTGTGAGGGACAGTGAGTGTGAAGGACAGTGAGTGTGAGGGACAAGCAGGGGAGGTGAAGGAGCTCAGAAGCTCAGGTCATAATCTCAAACTTGCATCAGCGTAAAGTCAATCTTGATGTTTCTTCCCATTTCTCGATGATCCAATGAGTTTCTCTTTCTGAGCTTTCCAGCCTGAGATACACATCAATATTTCAATAACATATTACAATGTGTAGGGCCTAAAGTGAAAATAGTGGTAAAGTGAACAAAGCCCATAAACTGTTGATGGAGCAGTCCATAAATTATTTTATAAAGGAATTAGAAGTAGAAGATTACAGAATATAGGAGAGATAGCAGGTTAATGGGATTAAATTAGGAGCTTCATGAGAGAAAAAACATCAGCTCAGTCTTTGATGGGCCAAATGCCTTATTTCTCTCCAGTAGCATTTTAGGACTCTATGAAAACTTGCACATCCACAAACTGAACTGATTATGGACAAGAAGCAAAACACTTCTCCAGCAAAATCGTTTGCGGCATCTCTCAAGGGATTGAAAACCACAGCCATTCCTCCTCTTACAACAGTAACGTCCATGACAACACAGAGGCTGAATATAGTAATGGGTGAAAGCAGGATATACTGCAACATGGATTAGAAACATGAAGCCATCTAAAATCCCTTTCTTTCATTTCTGTCAGCACAGCAATTGGGAAATAAAAGTTTAACAGTTTGTTGCTCCAATTGGAAGTTTGAACATTTGGTACTCTTTCCTCAATTTTACCCAACTCACAAATGATTCCATTGGATTGGGAGCATTTAGCCTTCGAATGGAACCTGGGCATCTGGAAAGAAATACCTACTTTAAGAGCTTGCTCTAACCCTTGGCGTAACATCAGAGAGACACAGACAGTAACGCACTGGGAGGCAGCTGCTAAGCCAATCATGTGAGGCCATTAGAGTTCAGTTACTGCAGCAGCAATAGGCAGTAAGTAAGGCTCCAGCTTAAAGCAGACCCAGGGACCCAGGCTGGAGCTTCAAATTTCATAAGGAACAGCTCCCAAAGCAGTTAACACATCAGTTGCAAGCTGTCCATAACATCAGCTACATGTTAATATTTCCTTTGGTATTGTAATGCCCAATATTACATCACTCAAACATCGTTCCACACAATGATTGATTTTTCAATTAAATATGGAGCCTGCAGACATGTACTGCTTTTCCACTTTGTATCACACCACATAATTACAGGAAGACTAGTAGGGAGAAACTCAAACTGCAATCTTAACAATTAAACAAAATAATTTTGCAACTTTAATATAGCCCAATTATAATTTAAAACTATGGTATTTTATGCAGAATTGTTTCTTAAATTAAAATCAATTGCTATTTCTGATCTACATTAATGATCTGGACCTGGATATAGGGATATGAGGTTTAATGAGGAGAATACGAAGTGTTGCACTTTGGTAGGAAGAATGAGGAGAGGCAATATAAGCTGATGGTACAATCTTAAAGGGGGCAATTGAACAGAGAGACCTGAGGGTCCACATCAGCAAATCTCTGAAGGTGGCAGGACAGGTAGATAAAGCTACTCGGCTTTATAAATAGGGGCATAGAATACACAAGTCAGGAGGTTATGTTGAATATTTATAAAATGCTGTTTGGCCTCAGTTGGAGACTGCGTTCAGTTCTGGGCACCGCACTATAGGAAAGATGTTAGAGCATTGGAGAGCGTCCTGGCTGAAATTCTCCCAAACTAAACTATGGGACGTTGCTGTGCACAAATTGTCTGTTGCATTCCCTTCAAAATTCACAGTCACTACACTTTACAGTAAATCCTATGAAGCACTTTCAGATATCTCACTAATGTGATAAGACACTAAATCAATTGGAAGGATTACAGTATTATGATTTGCAGCGATATGATGAGCAGGTGAGCCAGGGAGCAGAGTGATCGGTTACCAGTCAACACTCAAGTGTGTGAAGGAAATCAATGAATAAGATTAAGGAGGAAGTGTACTTTCTGAATTCAGAATGATAAACTTAATAGATTAATTTGACAAAAATACATTAGCCATATATTTGCATACCATCACAGTAACACTTCCTGTCCATTAACTTATCAAATGCAGAGAAGAACTTATTGATTTAATAAAAGATTTTTCTCCTGTGACTTTCCTTCCAAAGCAGCATGAAACTTGAAGCATTGCTTTGTTGTACTTTATCTAAGATTTTCTTCATGTTTTATTTATTCATACTGAAAGACATTCAGTCTCTATGAAACTTAAGTCACACTGAGCTTAACAAATACTATGACAAAGTGATCAGATCTTGTTGAAATGCCTTGGACAACGTGATGGGCACAATGTGCATTTCTTGTTCCATTCTCTTCCCAAGGTACATACACTAACACTAGTCTCTGCTACACATTCCCCTCCCTTCTCAATTGGCACTGTGGAGGGTTGAGCTAAGTTGGCAAGGCTGATGAGCAGGGCATTGAAGAAATCATCTCCAGAGACAACACAACTGTGACTGTGGGAGGGAGGGGTTTAGCTGAATAAACATCTAGATCCTCATCTTCCTCCTTTCTAGCACTCGTTAAACAAAAAAGAAATAATCTCAATAGAATTTCTTTTTAAAAAGCAGAAATACAACAACAAAATTACATGTTTATGGCGCCTTTCACGTCAGAAGGACTCCCCAAGGCGCTGGACAGTCAGAGTTTTGGACCCGAGCTGAGGGTCGGAATCGGGATCAGTGAGGATGGAGGGCGGGGGGGGGAAGCAGGGTAATCGAAAGCACAGTCGAAGTGGAGGGTCTTGAGATGGGTCTTCAGCTTCATTATAAAAAGCCTTCACCAGACACTTCTGAAGCAGTGATTTTCTTCATGTGCGTGTAAAACAGAACCATTCACATCTCTAGTGGTTCCTTGTACATTCAATGATGTTCCATTGGGGCCTCAATCTTTTTGTGCTATATGGAAAGATAGTTGGAATGACAGAGGTCCCTCAAGGCGCTATTGTGCAACTGGTTAGAATGTAACGTCTTGCTTTACAAAAGCACTTTGCTCCATGTCTTAATGTTTCAGCCCAAAAGGAGTCTAAGAATCAAAAGTAACCCCCCACCCACCAGCACAAAGTCACAGCAAAAACAGCAGAAGATTCTACACCATCAAAAATGGAGCAAATAAGCATCACGAGTCAAACAGTTAGATTTAAACAAACTACAGTATAAAAGGTGCCATGACAAGTGATGCAACATCGCATTTTAGGGTGGGCAGAATTGTGGAAAATTGTCAAACGCAGGTTGAACTTTGATGACAGTTTTCTGTGTTTCATAAAAATTCTTACAGAAAAACAGTTTCAAAATTAAAGACATATTTTAGAAGTTGACACATTTTGGATGCTCAGAAATGCTTCGTCATTTGAGTAAATCTAGACTCGGTTGGAATTTTACCCTAATAATGTGCACTCTGGCATATATTCCCAGTGTGAAAGGTGTTATATTTAAATTACATTGTAAATGAATAAAGACAATGTTACTAGAGCTGAACTGGTATTTGACCACAATCTCCACTGAAGGTTTACCTCTCTCTTTTCCCATCCCTCAGTGTCTGCCCCTCACAGCTGCCTTTGTGCCAGAACGAAGCTCTTTAATCATATGAAACATAGATCTTCTATCTTCTTCATGTGTACATATATACCAATAAATGACAATGTCTGTCTGCGCTTCAAGAAAGATCTCAATAACCAATTGAAGTAGAAATCTGATTTATACCTCATCAGAAAAGTCTTGCATCTAGGAGTGACATGGGCATATTTGTTTTCAGGTATCTCCTGTTATTCATGAATTATTTTCAGTTTAGCAGTTGAGTCAAAGTGGCGCTGTGGCATTGTGTGTCACAGAGCACCTACGTGTGTACGCACACACTGCAGTTACACCTGGTGGCCGCGCTGGTTGACCGTGGTGCTGTGGCGAGCACACAGGTAGCCAAGCGGCGGGAACAAAATAAAGATCACAGACGAAGCTAAGCTGTGGCAAAACAATATTTTGTCCTCCCACAGGAGTCCTCCCACCGAGTCCTCCCACCGAGTCTTCCCACCGAGTCTTCCTCCCAGATAAATATAGATAAAAATGAAATGTCTGTCTATGTGTCAATCTGTATTCCATAATGGATCCTTTCGTTGCAAGCAAAGTTGCAATAGGTACTGCAAGGTTACAATAAAATGTCAATGCATATTTTATTATTAATAATAGGAGTGAGAACTGTAATTCATGGCTTCGGCCCTTCTGGCATTTGAGGAATTTGGCTTAATTTTAATAATCTGTAATGCTGCACAGATAGACAAGTTTGTAACTTACTCCCACTTGCTATTGTGTATAATTTATTCCACGCACATCTGAACTGTTGAAGAGTATAGTTCATTAAAAGCTAAAATTTCCACACTGACTCATTCAGCTGGTAGCCTGGTCAGTCAGTGAATAACATTAATGATGGAATGGTAGTTTTCATTCAAGTGCATTGATTTTGACTGCATACAAAGATCTCCAGCTAACGAGCAGATTCCTGCTTCCTGTTTCACCTTTTTATTATAAATCTGTTAACTATCTCTGTAAACAGATATGGTTAACATCTCATTACCTGCAATCAGGTTGTGACTAAGAGAATGTTACTCTATTGGAATAGTTTTACTACACAAATTAAGTCTAAAGGTATGCTAAATCCAGTTTGCAGACGATTCAAGAATAGGTTCAATAAAACTCATTCTCAAGTACCTGAGGCTTTTGATGCTTTAGCAACACTTATTTCAGGGGAAAACGAGAATAGAAAGTACCGTGAGTAACCTTCCCAGGTGTTTCCAAGTCACTGCTATCACTTTCCTGTTTGTGAATCTCCAGGATCCATCCAGACAGACACTTGGTACCAAACCCATGTCCTGCTGCTGTTACATCAAGAGGTGAGAGGAAGCAGGATTGCTATGGCAACAACACGTCATCAGGAGGGTAAAACTAACCTTTCTCACAATCATCTAAACACAGCTCACGTTCCCTATTAGTGGGAGAACAATCCAGCTCTCCGGAACGCTATAAATGCAAGTTGTTGTTGGCGAGTTCTGCTTCACAATGATAGAGAGAGCCAACATCAAAGCATCAATAAGTGACGTGGCTCTAGCTGCTTGGCCTGTGGTAACGTTTCTGACAACTTCTTAAAAGCGAACATCAAAACCTCCTAAAGTAACAGTTACAGTAAAGCATTGACACTGAAGCCAAAGGTGTTGGCAGAAGCAGTGTTTCAGCTAAAGCAAACCATAAGTCTGTTGCTGCAAACTCAATCTGATTAAAGGCGTGTGTCAAATGATAAATATTATACGGAATCATAGATATTAATGACTCAGAAGAAGGCCTTTTGGCCCGTCCTGTCTGTGCCGCTCTCTCAAGAGCAATCCTTTCAGTACCATGTCCCTCCCCTTTCCCCACACCACGTGTAGCTGATATCTCTCTAGTTCCCTCTTGAGGGCCAATATGGATTCTGCCTCAAGAACTGCTTCCAGCAGGGCATTCCCTATCCTAATTACTCTGTAAGTGAAAACACTTCCTCATAAGCAAATTGAGAGGTGAATAGCCTAAAAAACGCAAAATATTGTAGATACTGGAAAGCTGAAGCAAAAACAGAAGTCACTGGGAACCCTCAGCAGGTCAGGCAGGATCTATGGAGAGAGGAAAGTGAGTCAACGTTTTGGGTCAATGACCCTTCGTCAGAACGCAAATAGCCTCTCCATTTGCTTATTTACTGACTTAAATTGATGGCTTCTAGTCATGGACTCACCGACCAGTGGAAATAATTCTTCCTTGTAGACTCCATCAAAACCCTTCAGAATTTTATAATCCTCGATCAGGTCAGCCCTCAACCTTGTTCAATCAAAAAAGTTCCAGTTCCTCCAGTCTCCACTCATAGGCCCAGCCCCTCATTCCCGGGATCATCCTAGTAAACTTCCTCTGCACCTCCTTTAGTGTATTAACATCTTTCCTAAAGTGGGGTGACCAATATTGGACACAATATTCTAAGTTCAATCTAACTAGTGGTTTATATAGGTTTAGCATTGCCTCTTTGCTTTTATGTTCTACACCTCTATTTATGAAGTCTAAGGTTCCATTAGGGTTTTTACAGCTTTGTTCAACTGCCGTCCCACCTTTAAGAATTTATATACGTCAATCCCCAAGTCCCTCTGCTCTTCCACATTTTTAATATTTACCACTCAACATATACTTTTTGTTCTTATTCTTCCTCCCAAAATGCATAAACTCATATTGAATTTCATTTGACATTTCTCTGCCCAATCAACTAATCTGTCTGGGTCCCCCTGAAGTTGCTTACAATCGTTTTCGTTAGCTACACTCCCTATTTTTGTGTTATCAGCAAACAAATGTCCTATGGTTTGATCTGTTATATTTCATAAATTTTGAAATATTGACATTGAAAATGGAAAAGGACTAATATTTACAAGCGAGAATTTGAGCCATTAATCAACTGCTTAAAGAGCAACGTATCAAAGAAAATTTGAGTTGGATTCATTATTCTATGTTACACAGCGCAGTGATATTAATTGCTTGACCACCACTGTCTTGATTGATTGCCTGTCAGTCATCAAGTCCTGGATAAGCTCTAACATTCTTCAGTTGAACATTGACAAGACAGAGGCTCTCCTACTTGGCTACCGTCAGCGCTTTCTAACCTCAGGCAATGCTAGCAAACGTATTTGGATGCACATTCCACTTCGCAAGCATGCACAGAACCTCAGTGCTTTATTCAACTCGCAACTGTCCTTTAAACTTGACATTTGCACTGTGA
The DNA here is from genome assembly GCF_018977255.1 of Callorhinchus milii. Lineage (NCBI taxonomy): Eukaryota > Metazoa > Chordata > Chondrichthyes > Chimaeriformes > Callorhinchidae > Callorhinchus > Callorhinchus milii. Next base: position 174,808 of record NW_024704763.1, read on the forward strand.
ACCCCTCAGCTTTCCCCCTCTTCCCCCCAGTCTGCCGACACCCTAATCGATGCGTTCATCATGTCCAGGCTAGATTAGCTAACTATCTGCTCACCAGACTACCTGCCTTTTCTCTTCACAACTTCAAACACTCCAGAACTCTGCAGCTCATTGTGTTTCCTCACACTAGGCTCTACAAGCCTATTAGCCCCATCCTTGCTGAGCACCCCTGGCTCCCCATCCCCCAGTGGATCGAGTTCCAGCTGCTGCATACCTTCTATTTCTGTTTTCTGAACTAAACTACTCTACGGGTATTTGGGTAACATGTCATCTGCTGTTGTTCTGCATCTTAATAACCACTGGATGTTATCCAGTCTGGTACATCAACTCAGAACAGAGAACACTGCCAAGAGCATTTATAAAATACATTCACTTTTTTTAAAAACAAAACTTTTGAATCAGTGAGTTGTAGTTGAAGTTTAAGTCAAATCAATCTTCCAATCACAAGAGCACACTAGTATGCAGTTTCTATTTTTAAAACTTTATTGTAATGTGAGATGGAGAATCCTGCAACAACCCACAACCTGATTAGCAAATGTGTCTGCACTGATTGATTATTTAAAAAAATGAATCCTTAGGTGTTTAAAAATCTCTGAGCTAGCACTCCTGCGAGCAAAATGTTGGGAAAGTGTATGCAATTGAATTTATATCAGTCTTGATGGCTGGAAGCCACTTTATTCCTGTATAAACATCTCTGGATTTTTGTCAGTGTCAGCACTGCAAACAGCAGATGCTTTGCATTAATATTTCATGGTTAGATTTAATGGGGTAATGAGCTTGTGTTGAGGTGATGGGTTAAGGATTAAAGACTTGATGCCTGGGTTTTCGCATTAAATCATTTCCATGAGCACAATGTAATGACCGAAAGTAATGGGAATAACTAAAGATATCATCAAAGCTGGAGGCATGCAACAATCTGGCACCTAGTAAGAGCCAGTACAGTTATACTCCAGACCAAATTTGTGGATTATCAAGAGTTAAATCTGATGACTGTGTATTCTTCTTAATAAAACAGCCGACATAGATTTCCCCACCATTTGACACTTCATTGCTTGTATCACAAAACTGTGTCATATAGGTAGGATTTCCCCATCTTATCTCTGGATTTGGAGAGAAATTTCATGAGGTTTTCTTCTTTTCAGTTTTCCCTGTGGTTTGTTGCCTCCTTCAGGAGATTCAGTAAATCAGGAAAATCACATTAAAGGAAAGAATGTTCTAGACCGAATGGGCGTTTCTTACCCCAAATGTTCTTGTATCTAAGCATAATTGCAAATATACTTTCATAGAATTACAGTACAGCACCAATACAGACCAATTGGCTCAACCAGTCCATGTCAGTATTTATATCTCACATAAGCTTCCACTCATACTAATCCTGTCTCCCAGCACCTTTCCATACTACTCAATTCCTTCTGCCTCATGTATGCATCAAGTTTCCTTGTAAATTCATTGATGGTTTCTACTTCAATCATGGCTTCTGGCAGTGAATTCCAAATTGTTATTTTCAGACATGACTGGTATCAAACATGAGGATATTACAGAGGTTTGGATTTGTAGAAGAGATATTTATCTGAGCTACACAAAAATTCTGTAGCCATCAGGTTGATCTTTCGGTGCTGGACTCTAAGTAACGGTGGGAGTTTACCTTTCACTACTTGTATACAGTCAACCATAATCTGCCACACACTCACACAAGGAAGCAAGTTAAAATCAAACACAAGGTGAAACAGATGTCAATATCCAAAACAGTACAGAAAATAATCAGATCAGAAAGCACAAAGTATAATTCAAGATCTGCCAATTAACCTCCCAAAAGGGAAGCCATTTGTTAAAGAAAGATCCTGGGCCACAAGTAAAAAGGAACCGAACCCACTGTTTAAATAATTCATTGCAGTTTCTACACTTACATTTTGATTTGATTTAGAATTCAATTTGGACCATTTATAAGTTATATTTTACAAGTTCATAAATAGGTCATTTCTAAAAGGAAAATAAGTTAAGAGGTTCTACATCATTGCAGCCTATGTATCAAAGGCCTCGAGGAAGTATAAATGTGTTCTCGTTAGCATTTTAATCTTCGATGTATTGTTCTGGTTGATTACAGCCCAGGGAATAGCACAAAACAAAGGAAAGAAAGTGAATGAAATGTTTCAAATAACTGAATAATAGTGAAACAATACTTCAACCCACACCAGGACTCACATTCTACAAATTAGGGTTTAAACAAAATGAAGAGTGTGCATAGTATTGAAATTACATACTTAATAAGTTAAGAAAAAAAATAAACACAGAAAATAGAGAAAATAGAAAGGAATAGGAAAGATGATTTAAGAAAGGAGAAAAATCCCTTCATTTCCTAGAAAACGGCAGTGAGATCCATTCCTAGATAACCTAGACATACTTGTCTGCTGTTCTTTCTAGGTTGTGTTACCAGCAATAATGCAGCTTCATTAATTAAAACAGAATCATCAACACTGATAGTCAATAAGAAACTAACTCATCTCCAGTTTTCCCAACATGAGCAAATTCCAATATAAAACATACTGATGTGTTGTTAAGGATTGTTATTGCAATTCTATATTTGACAAACTTTTGTCAATATTGCTCTAGTCATCCTGGTCACCAGCTTCCATTGATCAAGCTGCCACAAACTATACACAAGAAATGAATATTGGGGGATAACAATATGAGCCTCAAGCTTTCTGAAAACCTCACACCAGTACTGAAAAGGTTAGTACTAAAATGCAGGATAGGATGGGATAAATCTACCTTTAACTAGCTAAAAGTACACAGTAATCAGTCACAGCTCATTACACCAAGCCTTGTTAATCCATCAGTCTTGAAATCCAGCAGGCACATTAAAGATCAGAGACATTTGTAAAGGGAGAATTAGATGCTGAAACAGTCAATTTAAATTCTTGTGCTGTGTGCTTGATTTATGGGCCAATTTACGCCATTCCAATATACATTCACTGCACCACATTCTAATTCAAGTCGATTTGTGTAGATGGGAGTGGAAGATATATGGTAAGATACCAATAGACAAGAACAGATAGATAGACAAGACAATACAGGGTCAAGAGTATTTATTGAACAGTTGAGAATTTGACCATCTCAAAACCACAAGAATGAACGTGAATATAGGATGTGATGATGTCCTGACAATTATTGATATCAAAATTTTCAAACAGCTACAATTTACCATAAAGCTGGTTAATTGGAGAATAATTTAGATACTTTTAGATAAACAAAGTAAGGCGTACGGATACAGAGGCCCTGTCAGATATTGATATACAAGCCATATATATATATATATATATATATATATATACCAGATAGGTTCAGAGCTAGTGGCTGGATAGAGAGCTACAGGCTGGCTGGATAGAGAGCTACAGGCTGGCTGGATAGAGAGCTACAGGCTGGCTGGATAGAGAGCTACAGGCTATCTGGATAGAGAGCTACAGGCTATCTGGATAGAGAGCTACAGGCTATCTGGATAGAGAGCTACAGGCTATCTGGATAGAGAGCTACAGGCTATCTGGATAGAGAGCTACAGGCTATCTGGATAGAGAGCTACAGGCTATCTGGATAGAGAGCTACAGGCTATCTGGATAGAGAGCTACAGGCTATCTGGATAGAGAGCTACAGGCTATCTGGATAGAGAGCTACAGGCTATCTGGATAGAGAGCTACAGGCTATCTGGCTGGTTTCCACATTAGTAAAAAGTGTACAATCTGAAGTGAAAGGGAAGAGCTAAAAATTAAAATCCCATGCCAATGAGCTGTGATGGAAAATGACGATTGACTGCTTTAATCTAACAGTGTTGAAAGAAGTATAAAGCTGGAATTTTACATCTTTTACTTTTTTTGTTAAATGTGTCAGACATCACACTAATAAACAATCAATGCCTACAAAAATCTGGCTTTGCTACAAACTGAGTTAATTGCAGGCAAGTCTTCGGACAATACAGCCCCAGCAAGGAGATGGTCAATGTGCTGCCATAAAAGTGTCAGTTCCACTCTTTAACATCTAAACTGGCATTTTTGTTGTTGACCAAAGGTTCAGTCATCTGTGAATGTCATGTGGTAGAACCACAACTAAACGATTCTGACGCACTGCACTGAGATCCAAGACCCAAAGCTTGCTTTGTGGCTTTAAAGTCTGTAATTGCTCTTTCAGATCATTATCTGAATACACGATGGGTAACAAGTTTTCAAAATCTCAGTTAAATGTTTCTCCTGCACCTTAGCTTGCTCAAAAGCTGATTTTTTCCTTTACTTTCTAAATATCAAATCAAATGATGCATTTCTGTAAAATACTTTAAATCTACTGAGCAGTCACTATACGTAAAAGCATTTGGCAGATGTGGATTACTATCTACCCAGTTACTGATCGATCTCTGCACTTTGGTGAAGGCTTGACGAAAGCTGGAAGCATTACCTCACTTTGGACAATGTTATTCCATTGCTTCATTTGCTTTTATTATTTGTGTACTGTGTGTCAAGCTACCATTAATGTCTGACTCAGCACCTATAGAAAATGGTGATTGCACCAGCCAAACCTTTACCTTCATTATAATTCACAATGTAAAGTGTATCTACCACTGTCATTGGCCGCAATGTTCAGACAGATACATTGAAACCAGTAATTTATCTAAATTAGTGATGAAAAATGCATAACGCCAGCCTTGTTTTACATCAGATACACTCAATCATCTCAGCACAACGCTCATTCCATAAACACTAAGCCTTTACCAGTCAACGGGTTGAATTCAGCATATCTAGCTACAGTTGCCTACTTCGGCAACAATAGGCATGCCTGTACGCTGTTTTGGCAAACTCAATATAGTTTGGAAAATTGGAGGATGAGTTTATCCATCTATTCTCAATGTCACAAGACAATATATGCTTAGTCTATTACTGTCAATCTTCAAAGATCTGCATCCTTTTCTTGCAGATTCAAAGTGCTAATTATCCTAGAATCCATTATGAAACAGAGTATCTCTCACCCTTTGGTATTAGCAAAATCCTCCATTAGCTTTCAGGATTATTTTACTTATTATTTTTATAATGCGGTCACTCAATCCATGTCTGTTTGTGGGACATTGCTGTGCGCAATTGGCTGCCACATTCTGCCCACAAAGTATACAGTCAATTCACTTTACAGTACATTCTGTGAAGCGCTTTGAGGTGCCTCAACAACGTAATAAGGTGCTATATCAAATGTAATTTATTTATTATTATTATCCTAATCTCTCCTCTTTGGGATGGGGAGTGGAGGAAGGGAAGTGGTTTGATTTGCATACTCTTAAGCATGGTGTTGAGTTTCAACATATGTCAGACACCCAACTGACCAAAACAAATGAAATTCTAATCTGTTATTTCAGTTTTGTTTTAGAAAGTATGAGCTTTCTTAATCATCCCTCATCCTAATGCCTGCTTTAGAATGATCTCACTGGAGGATGATTCTCATTAGCTATTCTGAAACGACAATTTTCAGTCAATTCAGTATCAGGTAAGGAATGACAATCAGAGTGAAAGATTCTCTTATTAAAGGAGCTTTTGATGGTGCCTGTTTACAAAATATGAATAGCACTTTATCTTAGCAGCTTCCTTATCACAGATAGCTTCAGCAAATCGTCCTTTCCTCATATTAAATGTAGCACTAACAACTCAATGTTATTACATTAACTGCATGTTAATGAAAATGGGGATATTTTAAAATAAATTCGAGAAAAAACATCAAAGAAATAGATCAAAAGTTTCCTTTAAAGAAACTAGTCAAAGCCAAGTGCTTGACTGAAGCACAGTATAGAATCTATACTTAAAACTGTTTGCACCATTAATATTTCAGGATCTGAAATTTGGTGAGAGCTGTTACTAAATTAATGAGAAACTGTGATGTGAGTGAACTGGTGGGTGTAGAGGATTCATGAGGTGAAGCCATGGGACAGAAGTTATGTCCATGGCCCAATAAATCAGAACATGCAAACTTTCAAGTGAGTTACGGTCAGCAGTCTGATTTGGACCAGTCCATCATCTCCTGCCATATAAAGTGACATAGCCATGTGTAATGTGTGGGGGAACATAATACTACTGAGCAAGAGTAAATAGTGCACCAACTTCTAATGTAAATAGCAAAAGTAAATGGTCCAATACAAAAAGGGCAACAAATTACAATCTACTTGGATTTAGGAGTCTGTGGTGTAATTCAATGGTTAATTGAACCCATTTGAGAAAATAAACACAGACTTACAAATTCTCATTGTTTTGGTTCTATTGGAAAAAAAGTCTCTTTGTGCTGATATGCATCAGACCCTTGAAATCTATGCCTTTTGTCAAGACCTTATTTGTCTAAAAGTAAATGAATTGTACTCATGTGCTGTGTGCTTTATCAATCTGACAAGTTGCAGGAAGGTGGAATTTTACATCCCACTCAGTTGCCTATTTGACAGATAATTAGTTTCCTTGATCTGAAACACTTTCCAAATTAATGAATGAACAGAAGTAATGACAAAATCTGATGGATATCTCAACTCCAATTCTTAATCATCTCATCATGGGCCCATATGTCAGCCCATAGTAGGACTCTGGTCTCTCAGTCTCAAGCTCCATGTCTAGATGTGGAATCACATAGTCTAAGCTGATGCTCCAATGCCATGCTGGAGTGTTTTACATTGTTGAAGGTGCCATCCTTTGGATGAGACATTGAGCGAAGGTCACGTCTGGCTGTTCAGGTGGACGTTAAAGATCCCGCAGCATTGTTCGAAAAGTGAAGGGAGTTTCTCTCTTCCGATGGCCTGGCCAACATTCCCCCAAATAAAATTAGTCACTCAATCTATGGGTGTTTGCAGAACATTGCAGTGCAGAAACTGGCTGCCGCATTTTGCCCACAAAATACAATCAATCCACTTGACAGTATATATTGTGAAGCGCTTTCAGTAGCTTTGACAACACGATAAGGCACTATATCAAACCTCAGGATTATTATTATTATAGTAACATACAATGACAGAGGTCTGATATATAGAAGCAAATATTTCATATTGCTAATCAATACCACATCCTCATTTTTTGAGCTCCAATTCAGCCAAATCACCAATGGCTGTTGCTGCAGTCGACCACAACAGCAGGGACACAAAAAGCATCTTTCACATAGAAAAATATATCAAAGCACATCACAGGACACCCGTGTGCCCACATATAACTAAACCAGGGATTATTAATCAACAATCCTGGTGGAATTTATCCCCAAGGTTTACTGAAGAGTGCTCATCTCATTTGTAGTTCTGTTTGGGATCAGACTTTCTACACAACACAGAGCAGGACTGCCTGATGACCAGAACATATCTAACACAATAACAAAGCAGGGCCCTTGGTTTGCAATACACCGTTCTATTTACTTCTAAAATCAGTGCTGTAAAGTAGTCAATTAGTGTGGAAACAAATACAATAAAATCAATAACTTTATAACCACAAGATTTATTATACAGTTATAGTGTTTGTACAGTACGAGAGGTATACAACTTTAGCTTGTATCTGTGGTGAAATTATGAAGAAAGTAACTAAATACGTTAACCGTGGGTAACCTACTATTGTAAGATGCACCACTCAATACACATATACTTTATGCAGCCTTAAACTGAGATACTGAGACAAAACAGACAAAACTACAGTAACTTCTTGTTAATTCTAGTGTAGATGCACTTGGGACTGGGTAAGATAATGCACATTATACACACAGCAGTCCTTACCTATTCTAATCCAGCAATTTCCCCAATCACAACCTACACAAAGACTGTAGTTTGCACACTCCACCTATATTCATACAACAGTTTAGTGTGCAGTGGGTAAGGTGCCAGTACTTAGCTTATATAATCAAAGAGATTATGGGTGGCCTGACTGCCTGCCCACAGCAGCATATGAAGCCTTGACACAAGGTGAAAACCATATGATTGGCTAGCAGCAGTTTCCATTGAACCCTAACTCTACCTATGTTCAGCCAGGAACAAACTGAGGTTCTATTTCACACCACTACCAGCCTTCGCAATACCGCCAGCATAAGTAAAATAAATTAAAACCCCAATGATTTTCTGTCTTTGGCACTCAATCTATCCCTGGATTCAACAGCCACCTGCTTAAAGAACCAGCTGACTTAGAGAAAGGTAATGTAGATTTGTCATATAGTACAAGAATATGCACTACATTTATCAACGTTCTTTCTTATTTATCTTTTTTTATTCTTTTCACTTTCACTTCTTTGTCCTGATATTAATCACTGATTATGGTTATATATCTCTCTCTGGCACAGGACTCCACTACATCAAATATTTACATCATAATATTTTCCATCAGAAACTGCTGATGCTTTAGGAATATCTATTAGTTAGTCTCCCCATTATTCATAGATAAAAGGTAATTAATTTATCTTCTCTATTAGCACTTCTTATAGTACAAAAAAAACATTAGTGCTCTTTTCTAAGATTAAACTCTCAGAGACGTTAGTCTAAAGAGAAGCAGTTTGCGATTGTCCTTACTCAGATTACTCCTTTAATTCATCAGAGAATTATTATCTTTATTACCTCAACATCTGAATTCAAACATGCAAGATGGAATCCGCCATAAATCCAGTCTCGGGTTATGATGACTTACATGTAGTGAAGGTGAGGATTTTTGGCAAATGCTCTTGGAGAGATCGACCGAAGTCCTGAATTTATGATTGTCCTGGAAATGAGAACAAATGAGAAGGTTACAAACTCTCTGTGCTAATAATTGTGATTTATTCCCACTTGGTATCAAGCCATGGGTTTGGATAAACCATGAATTCACAGTAAGGATTAAATATTGACAATGAATTCCATAGTGAGATAATACTAGATTTAAACCTGAAAATAAAATGTGTGAAAAATGAAAACTAGATTTGGATTCCTTCAGATTAAAGTATAAAAAGATGAACAGATTATTCCATCAATTTTTCTCATGGCAATGACCTTGAATTCGATTGACTGAAGTCTTGTTCGATGTACAGTGGGAGACATGGATCAGGCTATTGTATTTTCTGTTATAGAGAATAGATTGGGCCTGGAAATCTGAAACATTCTTGGCACTTTTTCAAGAGCTACCAAGCCAGTGTCAGAAAGAATTGTGCCTCGAGCCAGTCAACACTCTCCTGTATTAGTGCATTACTGTGCGTTACTTTGCTAGCTCAGTGTGTGCAGTAGCTGTCGGATCTGGGTCTGAGACAGGCACTTACGAAGAGAAGTGACTTCCGAACAAAGATGAAAGGACAGCTCGTCAACCCAGCTGATCTTGTAAGCCTCTTAGTCTCTTGGTATAAAACTATTTAAAAGAATCTGCTACTTCCCTTCCCTTTTACCTTAGAATGAAGAGAATATAAAGACAACACAGCCCAACACAACATCAACCCATCAGAAAATGCCCTCAATAGCAAGCTCTGCACATTCAAAAATATGGAAAGGCAACACTTGAGTCGATATGATCCAGGTGGTGCTTTCAAATGCAATCTGACCTTTCTTCTAAGTGCATTGTTTCACCCATAAAGTACAGTCAATTCACCTTACAGTATATTTTGTGAAGCACTTTCAGACATCATGACAATGTGATAAGGCGCTATATCAAATGAAAGGATTATTATTATCTACTTATCTTTTTATTTTTTTTGATCAACTTTGACATAAGTGAAAACCCATCATTATGTCTAAGAGTATCCAAACCAAACCAAGTTCCATGCATGCTGCCTACACACGGAATTCCTATGTATGGAATGTGAACTCTCTCCCCAGAGGAATGCCCTCCATCGATATTTATCTACAGATATACACAGTGAGAAGGGAATAGAAAAGTGAGGGAGTAAGGAGTGGGTGGAGTATAAACACTGGCACAGACTGGTTGGGCTGAATGGACTGTTTTCGTGCTGTACAGTCTGTAAATCTATGTAAATCCTAATTTACAATAAACCCTTACCTAATTTCGGAGAGCATTAAGTGCAGTTTGGCAAGAACTGAAGCTTGTCGACTCCAGAGTGTGCTTTGGAATTTTGGAGTTTAATCAGCTAAACCTGCACAGCTTGCTGTCGAGAGCATTGTCAGGCCAGCTTCCCGCTGTGCTGCTTGCCAACCACGTCACCTTGGAACCAGTTTAGCTCCCCCTCAGAAGAGCATACTTTCTATATTTCTGCACCATGTAGGATGTGAAAACTTCAATAAGGTCTCAGAGTCTTTTCTCCAGTACATTCCCTCATTTCCATTGGTTCTATACATAAGTGCTTACTCCCTATGCTGTATCTTAAATATCAGAATATCCTTATTGCTGTGAACAGAACTGTTGAAGAACTATAATTCCAATACTCTGATGGTTAAACCATGAGCGAAGCTGAGAATCTCACATTCCTGGTGCAAACTTTTATATTCTGAAAAATAATTCTATTTTTAAAGGTCAAAATACAAATAAAAACTGTCTTGTGACTGTCTCCACCACTGTGAAGTGCCCTAGGACTCTAGAAATGCTCTATAAGTATTATATAAATGCAAGTTGTTGTTGCTGGTGGTGCTGCTGACACTAGTCAGAAATCCATCCTCACCAATGCATATCCTCACCTAAGGTCTAGATATACAAATGTTCTCAGCTGCAAATATAGTGCTAAATACAGTAGGATGAGCTGCTGTGGATGATTATTGTCCACAGGAGTTACACATGGAACCAAGTAGTGAAGTGAAGTCATGGAATTAAACTCATTAAAGTAAAAAACAGTGTTTCCTCATTTTGGGCAATGAAGCAGGTTAGAGACAATGTCAGACACAAGCTGGTGTGATTTACAGACAGGGAAAGATGGGGGAAGATGGAAGGATTGAGGCAAGGAGTTCCAGAGATTTGTGGCATAGTGGCTGAAAATAAAGGTCAAGTGCAGCTTTCGGGCAGGATCTGCGGAGATACTGCCGTCCACAGCAAGAAATCTGCAACCTACGACATTCTTTCATTCTTTAAACCTACAAGGAAATAGTGCAGCACTACAGACCAGAAAAGTGTTTAATATTTGCCTAATGCTAGCCTTGGTCTATCATCTCCTGTCAATGCACAAACTCATTTATTTGTGCTGATTCTGTAATAGACCTGAACCTGAAGCCAGTTAAGCTATGAACTCAACACTGAACTTTGATAGGCTGCCACAGTCTGTTAATAGACAGAAGGAAAAGAGACCGGCTTCATTCCTCAGCCTAGTCTTGACCCTGGGCTAAGTGAGGGACTGTACAGCTCCCTGGTTCAGCGCAGGGTTCTTGTGTCACGCTGCTCCACTTTTTATGCAGGAGGCAAGATGCAGTAATGACTTCAGTGGTGACCTGATGAGTGCAGAAGCCTCTGTCTGTCTAGCTATAGCACAGAGGCTGAGCCAAACCGTGGCATTCCACTAGAGTTGCCATGTACAGTATATGGTGTCTGAGGAAATAGTCATAATCATCTAAACACTTGTTCTTATATTACAACCCTTACTCTAACCCATCAAGAGCATAAATTGTGTGATGGTCATATTTTTGCACCTGCACTGCACAACTGTAGAGGGCCAGTGGATCATCTCACTCAGCACAGGTAGAAACCTTCCGTCTTCAGTTTTATACCACACAGAAATCAATCTTTTAACGTGGAAGTTCACACCAAGGTATTTGACTCAAAAAAATACCTTCATACAAAGGTATTTTGACTTCAGATAAGGCAGGGACTTTCTTCTAAACATTAACCCCTCAGAGAAGTTTAGGTTTATAGAATTATATTAGTTATATCAGAGCTTCAGATCTAATGGGTTGTCACCTTAACTCAAATCAAATAGAATATACAAATTGTGACCAGTTCACTGATGCTTGCAGAGCTCAACACAGCATCTTTAATGTAATGCTTTTAAGGGTAGAATCTGTTCTAATTAAAAGCTGTTTCCAGAATTCAAGAGCATTCTGAGTGAAACAAGCACCTTTGCCAGCTTCTTGAATTACCTGCTGGACTTTAAACCTGGACACTTGCTCAGTGCAACTCAAGTTAACACATCTTAATTTTATTGACTTACTTACAGATTCTCAAGTCCAATGTAAGGTTCCATGTCAAAAGCATTTAAAGTCTGCAGGCTCTTCTGGTTCTCAATGTATCTGTAAGACATTCAATACAGAAATAAATTAAAATTGATAAATGACTTAAGATGGTTTATTTCAAAAAACAATTAAAAAAGTTTCACCAATACAAGTGCAGCTGGAGTATATCCTCACAAACCTGAAGTGAAACCTTCTCATTTTAAGTGTCTTGGTGTTTTTCATTGAATCAATGGCAATAATTTTGTTTTCTTAAAAACTGAGACCTCAGTTTAATATCTCATCCAAAGGATACACTTCAGACAATTCCACAGAACCCCCCAAGCATTACAGTAAGAGTAGGGGGTGGCTGAAGGCACGGACAAAGAGGAGGGTCTTGAGACATGCCTTGAAGGAGGCAAGGAAGGGAGCGAGGCGAAGGGTGTGGTTAGAGTTCCGGAGGCTGAAGGTCTGACTTCCGATGGTGGGGCCGGGCGGGGGGGGTGTGGAGCAGGCCACGTTGAACTGCAATTTTAATCTAGAGTGTGCAACACTTGCTAACTCAGATGTGACTGCTACCACTGAGCCAGATCGACAAGCTTATTTTACTTATCTTGTGACACTCTGAGCCTCAGGCAACCTCCTCTTATTATCCCGTTCATTTTAATTCTCTGAGTAGATGAGTTCATCTAAATAGTAGATCACCAATCTGATGTGTAGATTCTGAATACAGAATTTTTCAGTTCTGTGTTTTTAAATAAAGGATCCAGGAGCTATCAGCAATTATAGCGGGTTCTGATAGCTCCGGGATTTACTGTAAAGAACTGCTGTTTCTTTGATGTTGATCAACCCACAGACTTGACAACACTCTGCTTTATGTCAGAAACATTAAGATATTGCATCTGAAAACAGTTTTTATTATAAAACCCGCATGAGATTGCGTGCTTCTGATTTCTCATTTTGCACATCAGATTATTGTTTGGCTTGATAGTGATTGATATAATAAACTAGAGCTTTATGCTGGCTCTGACCTTCTGCAAGTCCCTCATTCCATCTGCTCTACCATCAGTGGCCGTGCTTTACAGCACGACACCCCGAAACTCTGAAACCCTCTGCCTCAATCCCTCTTTGTCCGACTTCAGATCGCAACTGTAAAACTTCCTCTTCGTGCCTCGGGCCATCTTCCCTCTCTTTCCAGCAACGACTCAAGCTCCACCATTGCTCAGCACTCCAAGACACTACTGAAAAGCGCTATATAAATGCAAGTTGTTTTTGTTGTTTTCGCTTCACAATCTGTCATGTACTTTAGGAACATGTGAATGTACAGACTGAAAAAGACTAGTGATTCCTTCTGGCTACCCACAAGGTTAGAATTAATGCAATTAAACAGCTAAATAATCCTACACTTTTCAATGTTATCATGTTGAGATATTTATGTTGAACTTTGTTTACAAGATGATATTGATGATCATAACATATACCACAATATAATTAGACATGTTCATTTTTTAGAAGATCTGTTCAGGGGGAGGTTAAAGATCTCATAGAATCATAGAATCATACAGCACAAAAAGAGGCCATTTGGCCCATCGAGTCTGTACCGGCTCTTTGAATAGATCAATTAATGTCAATCCCACTCCTCGGCACTTTCCCCATAACCTGCAAATCCGTCCTCCTCAAACACCCGTCCACCGCATTTTTAAAAGTAGTCATCGAATCGGCCTCGACCGCCCTTTCAGGCAATGTGTTCCAGATTCGAACAACTCGCTGCGTGAAAAAATTTGTTCTCACCTCCCCTCGGCTTCTTTTAGATACTATTTTGAATCTGTGACCTCGAGTCACCGACACACCCACCAGTGGAAACAGTTTTTTCCTTTCTAACCTGTCAAATCCCCTCATGATTTTGAAGACCTCTATTAGGTCTCCTCGTAACCTTCTCTGCTCCAATGAGAATAATCCTAACCTCTCCAGCCTTTCCTCATAATCACGGTCCCTCATTCCTGGTACCATCCTCGTAAACCTCCTCTGCACCCATTCCAATGCCTTAACATCCTTCCTATAGTGCGGTGCCCAGAACTGGGCGCAGTATTCCAACTAAGGCCTAACCAGTGTTTTATATGGGTTAATCATAACCTCCTGACTCTTGTACTCTATGCCCCTATTTATGAAGCCTAGTATCCCATTTGCCCTTTTTACAGCTTTATCTACCTGTGCTGCCATCTTCAAGGATTCATTTACCTGCACCCCCAGGTCTCTCTGTTCCTTCATATTGTATTACCAGCCTGTATTGCCTCCCCTCATTCTTTCTACCAAAATGCATTAACTCGCGTTTCTCCACATTGAAACTCATCTGCCATGTGTCGCCCATTTTACCATTCTGTCTATGTCTTCCTGCAGTTGGCTCCTATCCTTCTCACTGTTTACCCCCTCCCTAACTTTGTGTCGTCCGCAAACTTAGAAATGGCACCTGCTATACCCAAGTCCAGATCATTTATGTATATTAAGAAGAACAGTGGTCCTAATACTGATCCCTGGGGGATGCCACTGTACACTTCCCTCCAGTCAGAAAAGCAACCGTTCACCACAACTCTCTGCTTTCTGTCTCCCAGTGAGTTCTAGATCCGCTGCCACTGTCCCTTTTATACCATGGGCTTCTATCTTTCTTACAAGTCTTTCATGTGGCACTTTGTCAAATGCCTTTTGTCCATATAAACTACATCAACTGCACTACCTTTATCCACCCTCTCCGTTATCTCATTGAAAAATTCTATTAGATTTGTTAGACAAGATCTGCCTCTAACAAATCCGTGTTGGCTTTCCTAATTAACCTATATTCTTCTAGGTGAAGATTTATTCTGTCCCGGATTATAGTCTCCAAGAGTTTCTCCACCACTGATGTGAGGTTGACTGGCCTGTAGTTCCCAGGTTTGTCCTTCTGTCCCTTTTTGTACAGGGAGTCACATTGGCCACTCTCCAGTCCTCCTCTGTCCAACGAAGATTGAAAAATTGTAGCCAAAGCCTCCGCTATTTGTACCAGTGCCTCCCATAGTAACCTTCGCTGCATCCCGTCCGGACCGGGTGACTTATCACCTTCAGCGCAGTCAACCTTTTCAGTACTTCCTCTCTGTTTATACTTATCCTATCCATTTCCTCTGCCCTCTATAGTAGTATAGTAGGCATAGTAGGTCGGAGAGGTAGGAAGGAGCAAGGCCGTGAATGGCCTTGTAGGTGAGGATGAGGATCTTGTATTCGATCCTCTGGGGGATGGGGAGCCAGTGGAGGCGAGCGAGGGTGGGAGTGATGTGGTCGCGAAGCCTGGTGCGGGACAGTACACGAGCTGCAGAGTTCTGAATGACCTGCAGCTTGTAGAGGGAGGGAGGCTATAACCGTATCCTTGATTAACATTGCTACACCCCCTCCTTTTTCTCCTTCCCTATCCCTCCTGAACACATTATAGCCAGGAATATTCAGCTCCCATTCCTGGCCTTACTTGAGCCAAGTCTCTGTTACTGCTACTACATTGTATCCCCCTATGACCACTTGAGCTGCAGCTCACCAGTCGTGTTTGCTAAACTCCGTGCATTTAGGCACAGACACTCCAAGACCCATTTGATCTGTTCTGCACTTCATGGTGCTATTTGAAAAGAAAATGTAGTTTCTCTTGATATCTTGACCAACAAACTTCAAACAAAATTTGGTCACTCACTCCATGGCTGCACAATTGGCTGCCACGTTTCAAAATATACAGTCAATTCACTTTAAGTGTATCCTGTGAAACACTTTAAGATATCTCGAAGACGTAATTAGTTGCTATATCAAAGGCAAGAATTATTATGATTATTATATCAGTTTTACTCAATCTTACTATGTTCAAAGTAATGGAAACAATTATTCTCCTATGAAGTCTAACAAACATAAGTAAATGACAGCATCAATGCCATTCTCCCCTGTCAAGAGGGGTGTAACTAAAATAGGGAAATCTAAGAGCTTATTAAGGTACTAAAATCACATTTAAAAATGGCAACATTCTGATAAAGCTAACAGGAAGTTTGACTTTATGAGTTTTTAACACTTGCTAAATGTCTTTTGGAAAATATTATCCACAAATGTCACCGTTAGTATATTATGCTTGGAAGGTAATCTTGTCGTTGTACTAATATTTATGTCACAGGTGGGTGAGCTCCAAAAACAAGCATTTCCCATTGTAGTTCATTGTTAAGTATTATTCTCCTCATGACTGAATCGACGAGGTTAAACCCAGTAAGAGACTCAATAAGTTCCAGAATTTTATCCAAATCTCACTAGACGACAACAACAACTTGCATTTATATAGCACGCTTCACACAGTGTCGTGTCCCAGAGAGCTTAACTATACTTTAAAGTTAAATTTGTCCACACACACCACAGGTCATTTCCAGTATTTTCTGAATAAAATTGGAAAAAATTCAAAACAATTAATTTTAAAATATTCCTTAAGTACTCAGAGGGAAAACAAGTTGCTAATTTATCTCTGCATTTACATTTACAATTGCACAAAATGTAAAAACATGTATGAATATTATATTGCAAAAGAAGTCATCACTCTTGCTATGCACCAAGTTTATTTTAAAAAGGACTTTTCAGTCTCGAGTCAGTTTCTCTTCCGTCCGCGAACCGCAGATAACTCAATAGTGCAGAATTAACAAAAACCTCCTTTCAAGTCTTTGAGAAAGAAAACAGATCCCTACTGGCTACTGTTAACTGGGTGCTTAATCCCAAATTAAATATTAATGTATCACTGTAATGAGGTGACATTCTTTGGAGAGGCTGACATGGTAATTGTGAAAACCAGAGGGACGCCTACAGCCGGATATTGGCAGCTTAAAGAAAAATTAAATCATGCCAAGCTTGTATTCTCAATAAGGATGAAGTATAACTCACATTAAAGAGATCGGCTTCAATGCAAAATTAATAACCAGAAGAATAAGGATATGGAGCAAATGTTGTCCCTGCTTAAAAGTTGATCCGCAGTCAAACCTTCTGTATGTGGTGCTCGACAAACAATATGTAAGCATTCAGACAAAGGAAATGGAATACATTATTGGGAAAAAAGAGAAAATTTGTGATCACAGCACTTTTTATGCATCACTGTGGTCTCCATGCTTGTGTTTAGATATAAACTAAAGCAATAATAAAATTAGATAATCCTACTGAAGTTAAATGGAATATGCTGGGGACAGGATTGAACAAGAACAGTTCACAAGTTTCTTGTCACTTTTAATTTGCAATTTTGTAATAAAATTACAGAAAATAATCACTATCATCTGGCTTCATTCAGGATGACATTATCAAACAAACATTCACCATGAACTATTTTGAATAAAAATTACAATGAAATATCTAGAATCTCCTTTACGGAGCCGTTGAGATTTTGTAGTAAATATATTAAATTGTTTAGAAGGAAGGGTGACTCCTTTAGAAGAATTTCAGGGAATATTCAGCAGTCACACTCAACAACAACAACAATACAAAAACTTGTGGAGGCCTCTAGCTCAGTGGTTAGAGCACTCGCCTCACAAGCGAGAGACCTGGGTTCGATTCCGGGCAGGGCAAAACCTTGGGCAAATTTCCTTAATCCACACGCCTGATAATAATCCCTTAAGAGAAAAAAATAATAAATTGGTAACTTCAATCCACGACTGTTTGTGGGAAACTCCTGTGCGCAATTGGCTGCTGCGTTTCATCCGCAAACATACAGTCAATTAACTTTACAATATATTCTATGAAGCGCTTTGAGACGTCTCGAAGAGTTGATAAGGCACTATATTAAATGCAAGGATTATTATTATTAAGACAATAGGCGTGAAATCCATTTTGATATTTGCTGTTGATATAGTATATAAACTCATTTCTTGTTTTCCCAATGACTCAGTTAGCAAAGACACTGAGCTGTACAGACCAGGAAGATGAAGGTGGGAAGATATAAGGTGCTGTTTCACAAGAGCCCTAAATCCAACAGAACCGAACAAATATGGCAGCCAATTTTCTGTGCAGCAGTTGAACATCAGTGAGTTCAAAGACCCAAATGGGGTTTGAACCCACAACCTTCTGACTCAGAGCACGAGAATGCTACCATCTGAGACAAACCTTTACATTTACGCCAGTGGTTAAACAGAATAATGCCGGGAGGCAGGGTTGTGTAATAATGCAGTTTTGATCACAACTCCACCGGCAGATCTTTTAAACATCCCAATCCTGCATTTACAAGCACAGGACAAATTACATTGGCAAATCTACCACTGGCAGTAACTCATTACCACCTGCTCAGAGAAAATACAGGCCAAGGTTGCTTTGAGCACAAATAAATTAACATGAACTATTTTAATTCAATGGGCTGTAAAATATAGAAAATCCTCTTTTCCCCTTTTATTATTGGATGTTTCCTGCAGACTCCACCTGACAGTGGTGGCTCTGCTCTGAGTCAGATGATAATGTTTCCAGAAAGCCCTGCTGTGAGGCCAGCCATACTCAGCTAATCAGGCAGCCTTTATTCAATGAATAGAGATTTACCTGCAAAAAGCTTCAACTTCTGCTCAAAGTATGAGATAACACCATTTGAAATGGGAAAATGCACAATCTGCTTTTAATGTGTGTTTATCTTTTGCTAAAAAGGATACATTTAACCTGACAGTAGGGTGGCCGTAGCTGGACAATCAGTGGGAAGCTTGCCAGACAGTGCTCACAATACAATACAAAATTATATTTGTAAAGCGCCTTTCATGTCGGGAGGACGTCCCAAGGTGCTGCTGAGGGTGGGGGGAGGGGTTGGGATCAGGTACAGTGAGGGCAGGGAGGGTGAGGGTAGAAAGGTGGCCGAACAACAACAACAAAATGACATTTATAGAGCGCCTTTCACGTAGGGAGGACATCCCAAAGCACTGAACAGTCAGGTGTCGGGGCCCGAGCATGGGGGATGGGTGGTGTAGGGTGAGGGAAGGCAGAGAGGTGGGAGAGAGACCAAAGACGCGGTCGAAGAGAAGGGTCTTGAGACCGGCCTTGAAGGAGGCGAGGGAGGAAGCGAGGCAAAGGGAAGGTGGGATGGAGTTCCAGAGGGTGGGGGCAGAGAGGCTGAAGGCCTGACCCCTGATGATGAGGCGGGCTGGGCAGAGGACATGGAGCAGGCCGGAGCCTGCTGAGTGGGGGGAGCGGACAGGTTGATAAGGGGGTTAGCAGGTTGGAGAGGTAGGAGGAGGCAAGGCCATGGAGGGTCTTGAAGGTGAGGACGAGGATTTTCAACTCGATCCTCTGAGGGATGGGGAGCCAGTGGAGCCGGGCGAGGGTGGGTATGATGGGGTCACGGAGCCTAGTGCGGGAGACGACACAAGCTGTAGAGTTCTGGATGATCTGCAGCTTATGGAGGGTATAGTTGGCAGAATGGGCAACGGCACGGACGTGGAGTAGAAAGGACAGTTGATGGTCAAATAAGATGCCTAGGTTCATGACTGGCTTGTTGAGGTGGAGCGTGCATCCTTGGATGGTGATGCTGCCAGCGCCTGAGGTGCGGAGGCGCTGGTATGAGCCAATCAGGAGGACCTCGGTCTTGTTGACGTTCAACTGTAGAAAGTTGGCTCTCATCTAGGACTCAATGTCTAACAGACATTCTGTGGCTGATATGTGCTCCCACCGACACGTGGCATGCTGCTGGCACTTGTAGTTAACCTGTTTCCAGTATTCATTGATGAGTTGGCATTGGGTTTTTCTAGTAATGTAAAATGTGTTGATATCATCAAAGTATGTGGAGGGGTATCCAGTGTAAGGAAGAGAGACAGTGTGGAAAGGGATCTAGAACATTAAAAGGATGTGCTCGGGAAAAGGAAATTACCATGGATTAATGTAATTTAGCTCGGCGAGGAAACATGAAAAATGTGCAGTACTGAAAATGGAGCTGGTATTATTGATTATTCACTGAAAAAATATCCTGGCAATGAAAGGCCAGCGTCAACTAGATTGATCATTATTTAAATACATTGTGAGAGAATCTGATAACAAATCAAGCTGTCCATTTCAACCTGATGTTACTTACTAGTATATTATGTGCACACTGATGGCTTAAAATGATTTAGGAAAAAAGTGAAAATTTATTTGGAAGCTTGTAATTCAATGTTTTGAGATCGAGCTGAAAGAACCATTCTTGTTCTCACAGCTTAAAAGATTTTCATAGATTCAAGTCTTTCACAGTGAAAGGTTTTGAAATATAGATTAACAGGATTACGGACAATCTATGGTCACAGCAGACGAGAATAAGCATGTAATGTTAACAAGATCCAGCGTGACAAGATTAGAAAAATAGAACTTCTCCAAAGCAAAACAGGGAGCCCAACTTTCAGATTGTACCTACGAATCTCTGGCACTTCCTCCCTCTATTCCTCTGTCTTCAAATACTGCCTCAAAAACAACCTCTTTGGATGCAAGGTCTGGGCAAGTCACCCCCCACCCCCACCCAATGTAAATCCACTAGCCACCAAATCATATGGCTTTCTCAATGGCCAATGTGCATTTGTGGCTCTGGAATGAATATGTGACTGAACTGCATCATTCTGAGCTGCACTGATGTTGATAAGTGTCTGATAATCCAGTATTTCACATGTGGAGCTTTGGCAAATGGATAATTTTTACATGAAGTTCCATGGGGCTAGAAGGCCACAAGTCTCCCTTCCTTTGTCACTGCAAATCGAGTTCCCAGTTTGGCCCTGGATCGCTCACAAGGGTGGCAGAAAGCTTTCCCACTCCACTGATAGCAGCTCTGACTCATAAGCAATGTTTTCAACACATATTTTATACTTTCTATCTTTGCTGCAGAGGGTCTTTGCTTAGCTTAAATACATTAAGAAAAACATAGATCCATTTGGCCCTTCTCAACACTATCTCAAAGAACTATTCCCAAGCTTTAGCGAAAAATGTATCTTCATGAAATATTCTGCAATATTTTATCCATTGATGTATTGGTGATTTAAATATAGATGAGAATGGAGTGGCTTCACGTTACTTTTAATTCAAAACTAAAACAAACCCCCGGGAATAGCACCAGGATTTCTGTAAGATCATATATAAACACACGTGCACAGTTTGAAATTCCTTTGAAGAACACTGTAAACTAAAATATACACTGTGCTTTCATAGCTATTGCCACATTTTGATCACATTTATCAGACCACAAGAAAATCATTCTGGCAATTTATTGTAAAACTATGCTTTGAACTACAGTACATCTCAGTGTTCAGGTTTCTCTTTTCACAATTCCTGCGGTTTATTTTTCTCAGTCCTTAATGTTAGAACATTTCCTGAGAGATTTACTTCCTCAGCGCTGGAAAGCACTCTGAGATGTTTAACTACATGAATGGCACAAAGAAGGGACAGCTGTTACCTTCAGGTTGATTTAAAGCTTTAGGAGTTGATAAAATAATAATAATCCTTGCATTTGAAATAATGTTTCTCATGTCTTCTAAACATCTCAAAGCGCTTCACAGAATATGCTGTAAAGTGAATTGACTGGATATTTGTGCACACAGCAGTCGTGGATTGAGTGACCAAATTATTTTTTTAAAGGATTATTATCCCCGGAAAAGTGAACCGCCAATCGATTAACAACCGGGTTCCTACTTACTGCTAGGTAAACAGAGGAGTGTGGAGTAAAAAAAATTCCCAAACGTTTCAACCTGCCGGGAACAGAATCCAGGTCTCTCACTTGCGAGACAAGTGCTCTAATCACTGAGCTGCAGGATCCCACAAAATAAAAACCATGTCTATATAAATATGTGGGGGGGAGGAAAAAGTCAGGAATCTCCCTACGATTGAACTAGTGCTAAGTCCTTTCCAAGTGATTCTTCCCACTGGCACCTGCTAACCTTGTGAGCCAAAGCTCTAACAGTAGGTGGTCGTAATTGGACAACCAGTGGGAAGCTTGCCAGATTGTGCTCGCAATGTCAAGCTGTATGGTCTTCACTGATTAAACTGCAGTAATAGTCCAACGCACACCGGTATTTCAGTAAGTGATCAATAAACACATCTGAATCCTTACTTTACACTTCTGATATGAATTGTCCATTTGTTGTGTACCCATTTCTCACTCGTTATAACCTTACTCTGGGCGCTATCCTACATGAGGGGTGCTATATAAATGTAAGCTGTTGTTGTTGCCTACACTAAAATTATGCTTATCATCTGGTTACATAAATTGATGTCATCATTACATTTTATTCCAACTAAAATTGTACATAGAACACTGAAACTGCAAAACAAGTCATTGGGTTTGGAAAGATGATGTAATCATATAAGAATCAACACATATACAAGCAGGGTTTGACTTTTGAATGTAGTCTCAAGCACTGACAGAAGAAAACCAGGAGCAAGAGACCATGGTGGGGGGAGAGAAAAAAGAATGAAAGAAAAAACTGCTGTAGAGGCTGGGATTGACCCACAGCAGAAAGACCAAAGCTGCCCTAACCATAAACAACTCAGAAATAAGCTGTTTCCAGCTCCAGCGACAGACATCTGTGTATAAGTGTATTCACATACACCTCCACTTGGTGACTCAGAAACATACAGCTTTACAATCACTCAGCCTATTTCAATGACTATGGAAACTGTCCCAAGTGGCTGGTTAGATGAGACTAGGCTTTTAAATAAAATTAAATAGAGAACAAAGGAAATTATAAATTGGGTAGAAATATGAACATTAAAATTATAAATTAAAATAATGTTGAAGGCTCAAGTCATCACTTCTATCTAGAGAACACCATGCATCAGAGAAAGTCAAAAATAAATTGCCGAGCTTTATTGTTTTGTTCTCCTCTGGGGAGATTAAAGTCACAACCTCTTTCGAAGAGATCCAATTGTGACACCAAGATGTTACTAGGTGATTGCCTTGTGTGAGACTGTTTTGCTTTGTGATCAGGTACAATTAGACTATCCAGGATGATGACATTCACTGCTGTTGCTGGAGTTCAAAAAGTCACATCATGTGTATCTCACTCTAAATACAAAACTGGTGAAAGGCAGAGCCTGACAGATCTTTATGAATCATTAATAAATAAGCAATAGTTAATCTTGCTGATTTCTGATTTTAATTGGTAAAAATTGATATAAACTGGGTTTTCAATTTTCTTCAATTTCAGAAAAATGAATTTTCCTTGTTAAATTGTTGTAATGGGCTAACTCCGGGCTGAGGGCATGCAGGAAGTGCCGTTAGCAGTGCTGTTCATAGCACTCAGCAAGCAATGTCATTGGTGACCTTTCTACCCAATGTCAGACATTTTGTCATCAAAAAGATCATTAAAATTGTTAACATCTGAAAAAAGTGAAGGTAAAATAAACGCCAATATTAACTGATGAAAATTAAAAATATTGCAAACTGGCAATTCTACCAATAAGATAAAAAANGAGAAAAATGGAAAAACAGCCATGAAATTAATAGCCATTTTTATTTCAGTGACTGTTGGCTAGAACACTGGGAAGAAACTTACTTTTCTTTTCAAATAATGCCAGGCAGACAGGCCCTCGGATTATTTGCTCTGCGTAGATTGATAATCTCAGATCATATTATTAACTGAGGATATTAACTTTCATGTGTTTTATTTGCCAGTTTATATGATAGAATTACTAACTAACTTGTACCCAGTACCGATTCTCCCTTCTACTAAAACCAGGGGATTACTTTTCTGGGGGTAATAAATCCTTCAAAACAAATAATAATAATGAATTGGTCACTTCAATCCATGTCTGTTTGATTGGAAAATTGGAGGATGAGTTCATCCATCTATTCTCACAAGACAGTATTCACTTAGTCTATTACTGACAATCTTCAAAGATCTGCATCTTTTTCTTGCAGATTCAAAGTGCTAATTATCCTAGAATCCATTAAGAAACAGAGCATCTCTCACCCCTTGGTATTAACAAAAGCCTCCATTAGCTTTCAAGATTATTTTACTTACTATTTTTATAATGTGGTCACTAAATCCATGACAGTTTGTGGGACACTGCTGTGCGCAATTGGCTGCCGCGTTTTGCCGACAAAATATACAGTCTATTCACTTTACAGTATATTCTGTGAAGCGCTTTGGGACGTCTTGAAGAGGTGGCAAGGCGCTATATCAAATGCAAGGATAATTATTATTAATATTATTCTCACTTTCTGAAATAGTACTGACTGCCTTATCTCGATTCACTAGGTCTGTAATGTTCACAAAAAAATCCAATCAATTTGTTAAGCAAGATCTTCCATTCCTAAATCTGTCTTTATTAACCTAGGTCCTTCCAGACCATGTTTTAAACTATGCCTCATCACAGTTTCAAACAATTTTCCCTACGAGGCTTACAAGAATGAATACAGCCGGAATTCACATCCTGATCTGTAACAACTGATTCACAGACAATTAAGCTCATCACAATTGTCATAAAGAAATACTAGTTTAAACTAAGGCTAAAAATACTTCAGGAATGTAAATTAACAGTCTATGTTCAGAAATTATTGTCACTTGCCAATAGCTTATGAAACAAGTCGCTGCTTCTAAAATAGACATTAACAGCATGGAAATTAGGCTAACCCTAACTCTAATTTTCACTTGTCAGAGATTACCAGAGTATTAACAAAGAATATTTGTATTTTAGAAAAGGCCTCAACTTTGAGCAATCAGATTGAGAACAAAGTCCAAACGTACGGAATGAGTCTCCATTATTTTAACACAAAACACAACATGTCCATTGACATATGATTTGCACATCAAAGCTATGTTCCAGATCTTTCTGCAGCTTAACATTAAGTCAATTGATGTAAGTGGGATTTACAAATTCTCTGGGTATGAATGCGCCTTTCCCCACCTCCACTATTGGCCGCCTCAGGCCGACGAGACACTGATCCACACTTTCATCACGTCCCGGCTTGACTTTGCCAACTCCCTGTTCGCTGGACTTCCCAAATCTTTCTCCACAAGCTGCAGATTATTCAAAACTCTGCAGCTCGTGTCCTCTCCCTCACCAGGCTCCGTGAACCAATCAAGACCGTACATGTCCAGCTTCACTGGTTCACCATTCATCAGAGAATCGAGTTCAAAACTCTCGTTCTCACCTTCAAAGCCCTCCACGGTCTTGCTCCCCCCACCTCTCCGACCTCCTAACCCAATATCAGCCTGTCCGTTCCCTCCGCTCAGTGGACACCGTCTGCTTCAGGTCCCCTGCACTTCCCACCCCATCATTAGCAGTTGGGCATTCAGCATCTCTTCCCTCAAACTCTGGAACTCTATCCTGCAATCCCTCTGCCTCACCCCCTCTCTTGCCTCCTTCAAGTCCCGTCTAAAAACTTTCCTCTTCGACCGTGCCTTCCGCCACCCTCCTACCCCCACCCACCCTTCTGACCTCAACTCATAGGAACATAGGAATCAGGAGCAGGAGTAGGCCCCTCAAGCCTGCCCCCCATTCAATAAGATCATGGCTGATCTTCTAACGTAACTCCATCTGCCCGCCTTATCCCCATATCACTTAATTCCTCTATCCTTAAGAAAATTTTTAAACCTCAGTCTTGAATATGTTTAAGGACTGAGCATCCACAGACTCCTGGGATAGAGAATTCCATAAATTCACTACCCTCTGAGTAAAGAAATGTTTCCTCAACTTTGTTTGAAAAGGCTGACCCTTAATTTTAAAACTGTGACCCTGGTTATAGATTCTCCTACCTGGGGAAACAGTCTCACATTTTCTACTCTGTCAAGCCCCATAGAATCTTATATGTTTCTATAAGATTATCCCTAATTTTTCTATATTCTAGAGAATATAGGCCTAGTTTACTCAACCTCTCCTCATAAGTCAACCCCTTCATCCCAGGAACCAACCTAGTGAATCTATGATGCACCCTCTCTAAGACGAGTATGTCCTTTCTTAAATAAGGAGACCAAAGCTGCACATAATATTCTAGGTGTGGTCTCACCAAGACCCTATACAGTTGCAACAAGACTTCCCTACTCTTGTACTCTAATCCTTTTGCAATAATAATAATCCTTGCATTTGGTATAGTGCTTTTTCAAGTCTTCTAGACATCTCAAAGCGCTTCACAGAATAGACTGTAAAATGAATTGACTGTAAATTTGTGCGTGAAACACGGTAGCCAATAAACACCAACATGCCATTAGCCTTCCTAGTTGCTTGCTGTACCTGCATACTAACGTTTTGTGACTAGTGCACAAGGAAACCCAAATCCCTCTGAACACTAACACTATCTAGTCTCTCCCCCTCTAGAAAATAATCTGCTTTTCTGTTTTTACTACCTCGGTGAATAACTTCACACTTCCCCACATTATATTCCATCTGCCATCTGCTTGCCCACTCACCTAGCCTATCTATATCCCTTTGCAATCTTTTTGTGTCATCCTTAGTGCTTACTCTCCCACCGAGCTTAGTATCATCCACAAATTTAGATATTTTGAGTTCTATGTCCTCATCTAGATCATTGATATAGATTGTAAATAGTTGAGGCCCAAGCACTGATCCTTGTGGCCTCCACTAGTTACATCTTGCCAATCCGAGAAGGACCCGTTTATCTCTACTCTCTGATTTCTCCCATTAGCCACTCTTTGATCCATACTAATATATTGCCTTTAATTCCATGGGCCCTAATCTTATGTAGCAGCCTTTTATGTGGCGCCTTGTCGAATCCCTTCTGAAAATCTAAATATACTACATCTACTGGTTCTCCCTATCTAATCTGCTAGTTACATCCTCAAAAATTTCTAAAAGATTAGACTTCCTTTTTGTAAAGCCATGTTGACTCTGCCTGATCATGTTATGGTCTCTAAGTACCCCACTACCATGTCTCTTATTAAGGATTCTAGAATTTTCCCTACCACCGATGTCAGACTGACTGGTCTATAGTTCCCCATCTTCTCTCTCCCACCCTTCT
This sequence comes from Callorhinchus milii, assembly GCF_018977255.1. Taxonomy (NCBI): domain Eukaryota; kingdom Metazoa; phylum Chordata; class Chondrichthyes; order Chimaeriformes; family Callorhinchidae; genus Callorhinchus; species Callorhinchus milii. The sequence goes on from NW_024704763.1 coordinate 201,843, forward strand.
TAAATAGCGGTGTTATGTTTGCGATCTTCCAATCAACAACAACTTGGATTTATATAGCGCCCCCCATACCGGACAGCGTCTCAGACCGCTTTACAGTAATGGATCCCGGCGCCGAGCCAGGGGGAAGGGGAGGAAGGTGAGCAGGGCGCGGTCGAAGAGAAAGGTCTTCAGCAGAGACCTGAAAATAGAAAGAGAGGGAGCGAGGCAAAGGGAGTGAGGAAGGGAGTTCCAGAGCCTCGGGGCATAGTGGCTGAAGGCACGGCCACCGAGGGTGGAGCGGAAGACTCAGGGGACGAGGAGGAGGCCAGATCCGGAATCAATGGGAACCGTTCCAGAATCCAGAGAATTTTGGAAGATCAAAAACAAGGCATCCACTATCTCAGCAGACGCCTTTTTATAAACCCCAGGACGCAGGCCATCAGGTCCAGGGGATTTGTCATTTTTCAATCCCAACAGTTTCCCTAGTACTAATTCTTTATTAACATGAAGACAGATGCCAAGTATTTGTTCAGTGACTCTGCCATATCTGTATCCCCCATTATAATTCCTCCTGTCTCTGCCTATAATGGACCCACATTCACTTTTGCTAGTCTCTTCCTCTTTATGTATTTGTAAAACCTCTTGCAGTTTGTCTTTATGCTCCTGGCTAGTTTGCCTCATAATCCATTTTCTCCCTCCTAATCAGTTTCTTAATTTTTCTTTGTTGGTCTCTGAAGCCCTCCCAATGGGTTTACTGCTCTTTTTGGCAGTAATATAGGTCTCTTCTTTTAGTTTTATACTTTCCTTAACTGCTTTAGTTAGCCATGGTTGAACCACTTTTCCCGTGGTATTTTTATTCCTCAACTCCTAGCTCGGGTCAAAAAAATCCTGACTGTCCAGCGCCCTGGGTTGTCTTTCCAACGTGGATGGTGCTATACAAGTGTAATTTGTTATTGTTGTTGTGGAGTCCTGTAGCTCGGTGGGTAGAGCACTTTCCTCGCAAGTGAGAGACCCGAGTTCAATTCTCGGCAGGGCGAAACAATGGGCAAGTTTCCTTACTCCACTCAAGTGGCTGATAATAATCCCTCAATAAAACAAACAAAAAAAAAAAAATTGGTCACTTCTTAAGGGATGACATGCTATAGTGTTGGGGGAGTTGTGTGACATTTTCTGAGATGCTTCTCAGCACAGTTTACTGTTAACACAGTTAACTGTTAAACTGAATGCTGGATAAAAGAATGAAACTCAGATTAAAATCTGAATCGTCCAGGACTGGTTCCTGAGTTTAGTCTGACTTTCAGAGCTTCTCATCAATGCTGCTCTCTTACCAGGTGTCCTGTGATGGAATTTCCAGCAATAAACAGAATGGGCAACTACACAAAATGGTTTGTCTTCTATTCAATGATGTATTGTCCATTACTGTATATTTTAATAAAGAGCAAAACTAATAAACACTTCAAACAGTGTATGCGCAATGAAGATAAACACGACATTCAAAAACATTATAATTGTGCCTCAGAGAAACAGAGAAGCAAATTCATTGAAAGAGTGAGTAAGTACTAAGAAGGCGGCTTGTGGGGGAGTTTGGGTCTGTGTTGTTTAATACTGTATACAGGTGGGTGGTAATAGGGAGGCTTCACATTCCAGCATGACAGTTTCTATTGCGTTAACAGTAAACTGTGCTGAGAAGCATCTCAGAAAATGTCACACAACTCCCCCAGTGCTATAGCACGTCATCCCTTAAGAAATCGGTTTGCAATTTAACCCCTCTTCTACTCATCGTGTGCCTGGATTTCTAGACTGAACACTGTACCTGCATTACTGGTATGTTAGGAAGAAATGATAATAATCCTTGCAATAACACAGCACCTTATTGTGTCATTGAAACATTTCAAATTGGTTCATACCATTTTACTATAGTGACTGTAATACATAGATGTATAGATGGTGCAGTTTAGGAACAACCTATCCAATCTGTCTGGTTTGCTTTTTTGGTAATTGTACACAAATATTCAAAAAAAATTAAAAACTAATTGGTAATTTAATAACCAACCAATATCCAGGATGTATTGTACAACCATTAAAAACTGAAATTGATTGTGCAATGTAAAACTAACAATTCTGAGCAAGCTCCATGTTGCCTGGTGTGACGGTTGTTTCCATGTATTGTGTGTGGGAGAGGGTTAATTGACTGAGATGCACTCAGATAATGAAGGAGTTAGCTGTAGGCTTCTATTTATTTACAGAATGCTCTGCCATATTCAAAAATAACAAAAAGGAAATATTTAACTCTTAGAAGGCTCCCCTGACAAACAGCCACTGAGTGAGATAATAGAAAGTAATGACACAATCAAAACCATATCCAAGTGGAACAGGGAAAATAATTCAGACCTCCTCAAGAAAGGAGGGGAGAAAATTGGTGTGGGCAATAATAAAATACAATTTACATCAAAGAATCTTCAGTTTTAATAATAATCCTTGTTTTTAACACACCCTGCATATCAGGAGAGCGTTTCAAAAGGCTGCAAAGAATTTACTGTAAAGTGTACTTTGGAGGTGAATGTGGCAGCCAATTTGCACCCAGGAATATCCCAGCAATAGCCATGAAGTAAATAACCAATTTGATCTGGGAGATCGTTGGTCAGGACACAAGGAGAAACTCCCTTCTTTTTTTGAATAGTGCCACGGGATCTTTCATGTTCATCTGAACTGGCAGACAAGAACTGGATTTAATATCTCATCTGAAAGATGGTATCTCCAGCAATGTAGCATACCTCCAACACATCATTGGATTATTAGACTAGACAAGTTCAAAGTTCTGACATGGGACTTGAACCCACAAACTTCTGACTCAAAGGGGGAGTGCTAAGCTAGACTGATACCTGAATGAAAGGAGGATGCATTTATTCAAAGTATTTCCTCAGGTGCCAGTTTCCCTTCAATTGACACTAGTGCTGAACCAAAATATTTACCACCAGCTGTACTCATTGCAGTTTCGCTTGCAACCAAAGGATCCAATATTGAATGTAGCTTGACACACAGACAGACATTTTGACTTTATCTATACTCAGATGGGAGGACTCCTATGGGAGGAGTCAGTGGGAGGTTGGAAGGTCTCCTTGTTAGAGTGCATACATCTGTGATGGAATTTCCAGCAATAAACAGAATGGGAAACTACACAAAATGGTTTGTCACCGTCAGAATTTTGAACTTGTCTAGTCTGATAATCCGATGATGTGTTGGGGGTATGCTAATTGCTGGAGATACCATCTTTCAGATGAGACATTAAACCCAGTTCTTGTCTGCCAGTTCAGATGAACGTTAAAGATCCCGTCTAAAGCGCTCTGAGACGCTATCCGGAGTGGAGGGCAGTATATAAATCCAAGCTGTTGTTGTTGATTAGCTTGCTTAGGTCATGGATTTCCTCTGTCGCTACTTTGTTGCAGACTACCATGCATACCTCATATTTTGGGGCTTAATTAAAGCATTTTTTAAATATAGCTCAACAACGTTCGGAGATCCCCGAAAACAAAATATGCCCATAACACTCCCCCATGCAAGACCTTTCCGATGAGGTATACATCATGTCTCTATGTCATTGCGTTCTTAGCATGACACAAACAAACAGATATTTTGTCTATATTTGCATAGATTATCGGCAGTTGTTATTTTTACTATAAAGTAAAACTTCTCCCACTTAACAAGTATTAAGCAAACAGACACAAATAGAATGGAAAAGTGGGTGTAGAACTCCTAAAGTAGCCTCAATAAGTGTCAACGGTGACTAATAGCTAACACTCTCACATTGACTATTTAAAAATCTTTCCACCACATTTCACAAGTTATTTTTCTCTGTCCTTTCCAGGTTCTATCTTGCCAGGTATCACTTTCCCACTGAGTAACTTGGCAAGGCAGCTGCCTCCTGGCTGGGCTGTGCCAAGCCCCTGTTGAGGCAGCCACTGGGCGATGCAAACCAACATCATTTGCCAATTAATTTTGTTTCCCTTTTGCTGAGGAGAAGCTTGCACTGATGCAAGTTTGCAATTCAATCAGTTTTTGGCAGCAACGCCGTCTCTGTCACCCGTTTTGTACTTGGGAAGTGATCAAGTGGGAGATGGGTCAACAGAAAGTAGCGCAAATGGTGTTTGCTTATCTGTAAAGGGACACAGTCAACCCTGTGATATATCAATGATTGTTTTCAGTAATAAAGCAACTGTTTTGTTACTATATGTCTTATTTCCTTGGTTTGTTTGTGTCAATTTTTTCCTTCCATTTAATAATAATCTTGGCATTTGGTATTGTGCCTTATCGTGTCTTTGAGACGTCTCAAAGCGCTTCACAAAATATACTGTAAAGTGTAGGGACTGTATTATCCCTTTTTTAATAAAACAAACCCAAAATATGAAAAAGACAGAGATTTGTAATTTGTGCAAAATTAATTTGAATGGTCCTTACATCATTCGTCTTTCCCTGCTGTATTGACCTGTGTGAATTGAAAAATAGACACCATCCAGTACTAAGAGATATAAATTAGAATTCCAATTAATGTAAGTGCTGTTTTCCTGCAGAGAATGGAAACAAGGAAAGACTTAAGAGAAAATTATGTTTTTAAGAGTGTCACATATTTCTCAGTCGGGGACCAGGATGGTTTGGCCTTGTGTCACCTAATCAGCCAACACTGTCATCTGTTCACTACAACTTCTTGCATTTATAAAGCACCGCTCACATAGAATGTCATGTCTGCGACTACAATCCATCCTCCCATGATCCCCAAATGATCCAAACTTCATTGGGGTTGAGAATTCAAAGCCACACCTCAACAAGCACTGCTGTTGTGTGACCATGAAAGAAAACATCCATCAGGAGGAACCAGTTGCCTTTCCTTCCAAATACCTAAAATCCTCAGGATAAAGGAATCATTCTCCCAAATTCCCTTCACACTCTCACCTCACAATTCTCACTTCCTACTCACAGCTCACCCACAATTGTTCATCTCTAACTATAGGTCTGACCTGGGCTTAAACACTGACATTTCAATGTGTGTTTTCAGCTGAAAACTTTAGACGAATTATTCCCTTATGGCCTTCAGCAATAGCTTTGGCATCTCAATTGGTCTTTTTTGTCAAACAGTCCTCTCTAGGGTACAGTACCCAAGCTTACCCAACTTCTAATCATAGCTAAGCCCCTTCATCCTAAGTATTAAGCTGAGGAATTGTCTTTGTCTCTAAGTCCTAACTTATGCCCTTTATATTTGAACCTGGGAGGCCAGGGCCACATAGGAAGCATCAAAGCTCACAAACAAGCAGGAGATGAAACTTAAAATACACTTAACTATTTTTTAAATCCTTCCAGCTTTCCTTCTCCTTCCCCATCTTCAGATCACACCTGAAGACCTTCCTCTTCAACCGTGTCTACGGTCACCTCCCACTGCTCAGCATCAAGCTCTGCCACTGTTAATCGTTATGAGATGCTGCCCTGCATGAAGAACTCTGAATAAATGCAATTTGTTGCTGTTGTTTTGTTCTGCTTTCTTTGCAAATGCACAAGATTCCTCATGCACATAGAGATGGGAATCATCACTGCATTATCCATGCTTTTTGGCACCTCAAGGTTAGACTTCTCCAAAGCTCTCCTCAACAGACTCCACAAGCTCCAACTTATTCAACAACAACTTACATTTATATGGCACTTTTGACATCATGAAGGTGACTCAATATGTGTCACACAGTTGTCTGGGAGACTGAGTTGACTGGGCGTGGGAGGACAGGCAGAAAGACAAATCTTAAGGCAGGAAGGGAATTGTGAGGCAAATAGACTCTGTGAGAGAGGTCTAGAGAGTGAGGGAATTGCCCATATTTGGCTCCAACCACCTGCCATTCACACACCCCCAACTACATCCTCTTAATCAAATACCTGATTGGTGCTTTGTCCTCAAACAGCCTGAACAGGTGTTACTGATGTCTGACTGATAAAGCTCAGTCCTTGGCCTCTAGTCCTTGGATCAAGTTATGAGTTGAAGCCTGGGGACTTTGAGTTCACAGCGTGGGCTGCCAGTGCAATATTGGGGGGCCCTCCATTGGCAGAGGTGCCATCTTTCAGATGAGATTCAAGGTGGCATCTGCCTCTTGTGGTGGGTTCTCATGACATGATCCCATGACATTATCCAATCCCAAAAGAACCCATGACATTATCCTCCCAGTTTCTCCCAGTTTCCTGGGCAACCATCCTCCAGATAAATAGCTCAATTAGCTCACTGTTGTTTGTGGGACCTTGCTTTGCACAAACCATGATTGCCAACAAACATGGTCACAATATTGTGAAAAACCTTGAAACATTTTGATGTAATAAGATGCTATAAAAATGCAATTTTTAAAAATATTGCAATCATTTAAAGCTCAACAACTCCAGTAATCTGCTGTTCGCTTTAGACATTGAGAACCTATTAATGAACTAATTAAAAAGTGGTCTGGGACAGACGATGTGTCTCCAGTGGCCCTGACTGAATCATGGATTGTGTAAAATGTTCAATGATCACTGATAGCGTAGCTGAGGTTAATTAGATTACATTGCAAGTGCTAGAATTTTCTTAAGCAGTTTATTTTTATACAAATTGAGTACTGGGACTAGCAGCATTTACCAAACTACTGTACATTTAACCTGTATTATTGCAAAGTTAAAAGTACATTGATTAATTTGTTTAAACAGTCATGATTATTTGAAAGTTCCAATTACTGAATGTAAATGTTCAGGTCTGCTCTTTTGTTTGGAAGAAATTTTCTACAAATTATAAGTCGAAGCAACAAAGCAACAGAGCGAAAGAACCTGACTGGAGGTACAGACTACTCATTAATCCGCAGAGTGAAACATCACAGTAGAAACAGACAATAGTTTATTTCCTCAGTCCTGGCAGTTAGAAAGATTGAGAAAGGACATGAACCAGGTCTTTAAAAAGATGAGTTGTGCAGATGGCCTATTTGACTCTGATGGTGAACGTAGAACTCGAAGACTCACTTAAAATGAACAATCCTCAGGGCGACAAGTGATTAGATTTCTTCCTTCTCTTCCATTAGTGAATGTGGGACCCAGAATCCCATCAGAAGCAGTTGGGATTGACTCAATTATCTTCAAAAATGAGCTAGATAAATATGGGAAGAGGCTTGGGGGATCTAGGTACAGACAACTGGGGGAAGGTATCTACAGATAGCAGCAAGCCAGGAATCAATAGCGGACACATAGGAACAGGTAAGTATGGTGGTGATTTCTTTGATAACCTTAATAATCTATCAGCAGAGCGCATAATAGGGTAGATTGCACAGTTCACCATGAAGCAACCTTGATGGACTGAATGACCTATTTAAAAAAAAATCTAAAAGGTCGATTGAGAAATGGAATTTTATGATGTGGATTTAAATACTACAGAAACTGGAGAAAAAGATTGTGAGAAACACAGTGCTCAGTAACCCAGTCTGTAACAAAAGGATGTTCCTGCAGTTTAAATCACGTTCTGTTTAGTCTAACAGCATATTTGGATGGTTCTGGAGCTTTGACCCGTTTAGCTGATATAGTATTTGTTTTGAGTGCTTAATTGCACTGGACAGTCAGACATTTACTTTAGTTCCCAACAACACTTTGAGTAACTTTGTCAACCACTCAATGGCACAGCTACCACAAGAATCAGAAAATGTTGTAATAAACATGGATGAATTTGCAAGCATTCAACGTGTAATTATGAAAAACGCAAGGAACATTAGGGCTGGGAATGATTTTTCAACAGAACTAATTTTGACATCAGCTGAATGGTTTATTTGCTCCAAGAGCAAATCAGAGACTTCCTGAATTGCCATGAAGTCAGTAAGATACGATCCCTGGAGCAAGTCTGGTCTTTATAGACATTCCACTTGACCCCTCTCCTTTCTCACAGGATTTAAAAAAGACACATTGAGATTGATAGCATGAATACACCAATCAAATGGAGCACCAAGGCATCAATCATTTCTTTGTTCCAATCAATTCTTTTGAAAGGATGATCCTCCTGGAGAAAATTACTGTGGAATAAAACAGTAAGTGGCACTGAATAAAGCGACAGTGTGGTTCCTATGGGAATGAATCTGCCAATTTTTAACCCTAGTCTTGTAGATATTTACACATTACACATCCATCCAGTTTACTGCTAGTTTTCATCTATCCCTTTTGTTTTGATGGAATCAAATTGTGTTTCTACATCTATTCCATTAACAAATAAACAGATTATATTAATTTACAATAATCCTTGTATTTTATATAGCGCCTTAACACATCAGCGCTTCATTAAATATACTGTAAAGAGTATTTTATGGGTGACAAACGAGGCAGACAATTGTGCATAGTATTGTCCCACAAACAGTCGTGGATTGAGTGACCAATTTTTTTTGAGGGATTATTACCCTCAGAAAACAATCTGCCAATCGAACAACAAGGTTCCTACATACTATTAAATGTTGTAGTCCAGCCCACGTGAATCAAACTAACCCAGATTAACAATAGCAGTTCACTCCATTGCAAATATTCAGTTGATTATTTACATAAATTATTAGCCACTGGATACCAGAGATAAGAGATTATAAATCAGATTTATTTCAATGTCCCATTACTGTTATTTTAAAAGTAAGAGGAGCACATAATGTATATTTCAGAAAGGTATCAGAAACTGACGAAAAATTGCAGCTTCACCGCATGGATGAACTGATATATTCACATATGTACTTGCAGATTTCATGAGCAAATAAGTCACTGGAGTTAATTTAAGCTAAGACAAATTAATAATAATCCTTGAATTTGATATAGCGCCTCATCATATCTTCAAGAGATCTACAGAATATACTGTGAAGTGATATGACTGTATATTTTGTAGACAAAATTATTAAAAAATAATAATTTGGTCACTCAATCTACGACTGTTTGTGGGACACTGCTGTGCGCAATTGGCTGCCGTGTTTCTCCCACAAAATATACAGTCAAATAATTTTTTCAGTATATTCCATGAAGTAATTTGAGACATCTCAAAGAGATGATAAGGCACTATATCAAATGCAAGGGTTATTATTATTAAGACAATATGCGTGAAATCCATTTTGATATTTGCTGTTGATATAGTATATAAACTTATTTCTTGTTTTCCCAATGTCTCAGTTAACAAAGACACTGAGCTGTACAGACCAGGAAGCTGAAGGTGGGAAGATATAAGGTGCTGTTTCACAAGAGCCCTAAATCCAACAGCACCTTGAGAGAATGGCAGCCGATTCAGTTGCCCTTAGTTCAGGTAGGAAGGTCACAGCAATGGTAGCAACAGCTGTGGAAGCAATAATGTCAGTGAACGTCCGTTGGGGCAGCAAATTCACAAATGATACAATGAGTATTGAAATTTTAAGCTTATTGTAAATTCAGTGAATGTTGAGCAGACATGGCCAAAGGGAATCAATCTCCAACCTCGTTGTTTTTTCTTTATTTAATAACATAACAAATGTTGTTACTGATATCCCATGTTTAGTCAATGCAGAATATTGCTGAAGCTCTATAAATACAGTATTCAATGAAAACATTTAGATGTATCTGTGCATCCCAAGAAGGATAAACAGAATAGCAATGAGATGAGGAACAGCATACAAATGATGGCACAGCAGGCATGTGAAATTCTGCACCACACACGTGCTTTGCTGAACTTTAACTCAGCTGCTGCGGTGTTCAGGAATAACAATGACATTCACAGGCTGAGAGACAGAGCTTTCATGTATTTTGTGCAGCTTAATTTAGCTTGAAAATGTAGCCTACAACAACAGTTCACAACCATTGCAAGTTGAGAAGCATTGCGTCAAACAGAAACAGAATGTAAACGTGATTCCCAGCCTTCAGGAGCTGCTCTTCGACTATCACATCTCAATGTGGCCCAGTGAGAGATGTACTGGACAACTGGACAGTCAATCTGATACAAGTATGCTATCAAACAGATAGCTAACAGTTATACAACCTGGAGAATGTCACAGTGGACAACAGGCTGATGCTCTGGATCTCTCCAGCATAAACACAGGAGGCTCATCTTTCTGGTAGAAATGGTTTCATTGTTTTTTGGGGGGAAGGGGGGCTCGGTGGGGGAGGGGGGGTGGGGGCGAGCGGGGAGGGGGATGACACCTAAAATGAAACAGCCCTGTTTGGGGGAGAGATGGTTATTGTTGCTGTATGTGTTAAGAAGAGGGCAGCCATTACATGTACTGGATGCCAAGACAGAGCTTGAATTGTTGATGTCCTAAAGCTTCACATCTTGTAATTTAATCATTCATAACACAAACATGCAGAAATTTCCTCCACGTCAAACGATTACGAGCAATTTAAAAGCTATCCTTTTATTTGATGCATTTCATGCTTACATTACCATCCTATCAAATCTTTGATGGAGATTTAAATTTGACCTCAATTATATAGATGTAAAGGCCTCTGAGCTCAGTCTATTTGCTATGGTGTGGTTTGCCGTGAATGGACAATACCAGATGCCATGTCACACCATCTGGAGCTGACGTTTGAAACCCTTTGGGGGTTGAAATGAAACCATTTGGGAAATGACTCATTCTGCAGTTTCCTGGATCCAGTTGTACACATCACACAAGCCACACTCCCATTTGGGACACATATTGGTATCACCATAGAGGTATGCTAATTACACCAAGCTTCGCATCACTGTGCACCATCATACCAACTGAGGAACAAACAGTCATGTTCCCAAACAAACAAAAAACAACTTGAAATGCCCGGGAATCAGCCATCAGGAAGCCACATAACCTTACTAGACTCTTACACAAGAGATCTCCATTAAAACACATACATGTTGCTGCTTGTAGGTGAATTCAAAACCATTTCATTGGCATTTCCCATTTAATATCGTGTGTAAGCAATATAAAATGCATTTCATTACAATTACATGTCATACCTGAACAATAACAGTTTAGCCAAAGAATTTTCATGCAGATGCATCACTTAAAAGCAGAGTTAATGGTTACATCTCCTTCCCTCAAACATACTGCTTAGCTGTCATTCCTCTTCCCTCCCCACTTGTAAAGGTCGTCTATACAGACCTCAGGCATTTACAGCACATCACCTCCTGCCTGGAGCAAGAGCACAGGTCTTTCTCACAAGGATATTAAATCCAGCCCAGATTACTGATGATTGCTAAAGCTTAACTGCTAGCACTTAATTACATCAAACACATGTAATATTTGCCAATCAACAATTTCCTCTAAATCACACCCAGATCTACATAAAATATATATTAAAATTACAGTTTACTGAGAAATTGAATTCTGCTCAATGACATCATTCTTTTATTGGGAAGTTCTGGATCTAATTCATCGGTTTGATTATTACACACTACTGCAGATTCAGATCAGACCACATTTAGAAGTTGAAGGAAAACAAGCATATCATTGCAGCTCATTTCAAACTTCCATTTTCACCGACAAAGCACACAGTCACTTCACTTTACAGTATATTCTGTGAAGAGCTTTGAGACGTCTCAACAACATGATAAGCGCTGCATCAAATCAAGGATTATTGATATTATTATATAATAGGGGTTGACAATTTTTTTTAAAAAACATCACTTCCTCTCAATACTTTAACCTCAAAAATAAAAATAATAAGAATTTGTGAATTCAAATGAATGAATCATGCTTGTTCTTTATACTGTATATGTTTTCTTATAGATTACCTACATTTCTTAACAAATTGGTTTGGATAAAGTCTCACTTCTCCTCTTGAGAAGAGTTTCTGTTTCTCTGTTATTCACATTGTCCCATGGCACAGGCACAGAGTCACGTCGTCACTTCAGCAAATTGTATAGACTTATTGAAATTCAAATGCCTAAAGAGCCTTTAAAGACACTCTTTAGTCTGATCAGTATTGAAATGGAATGAATTTGCACAGTTTGCCAGCAGACTCTTGTACAGGCTGGTTCATTCCTTTCCCACTGTTCAGTGTTCTTCATAACATCTTTATCATCTCTGTGAAAAAGACAGGAAACAGATTTCCCTTTGATAAAAACAATGACAAAGCTTAACAAACCAATATTCAAAGTCACTTTGTTGCTGACAACAGTAGAACACCCCCCCATTGTTTAACACAACAGCACAATTAGACTGTGATCCCTGCACCACATGCTTCAAAGTCACAAGGATCCCTGAGCCTGAAATAACTCCTGATTATTTTATTAATAATAATCCTTGCATCTGATATTGTGCCTTATCATGTTGAGACATCTCAAAGCGCTTCACAGGATATACTGTAAAATGGATTGACTGCAATGAATCAATGAATTCCATCGTCCTCCCTCCACAAACTCATATGCTGCTCTTTCACAAAACCCCTGTACATCTTTAATCTTTAAGAATTTACTAATTTCCTTTTATCTGTTGTAATTGACTCAACTTCAATAAAACCAGAGTCTGTGTTCATGAACCATCAGTTGCTATGTCATGAAAATACCAATTCTTTTGATAGAGTGCTTAATATCTGCTGAGATATGGATAAGAAGTCACGAAGCATTATAATAGTTGGAATTGGTTTCTCAGTACCTTGCAATTTAGCTTGCATGGAGCTGTCTACATTATTAAAACTACCTTCAGACTTTGCTAGACACCAATTATTCATGTGTAGTTTTCTCTGAGATACAAGGTTTACTGTCCTCCAGATACACTTTGCAGAGACAGATCTTATCACAAGATATTAAAGATTACAAAGACAGAAATAGTTTTATAAACATCCTAAATCTGCAATATCTGAGATTGTTGTTTAAACATAATTTAAAGACTGTTTTCTCTCTACAGATCTGAATAGGAGTCACATTACTGAAGCAGATCTAGAATTGATTGGGTACCATCACCAGAGATTCTGTGAACAGAGGCAACCATTTCCAAGAATCACATGTAAATTCCAATGTCAATTATTTAAAGTTTGAACTTTATGGGATTTGCTTGCATTCTAGACTATCCAGCAATGAAAATGTTAATAGAAAATGCATAAGCGAGCATGGAAAAAAACAAAAGTGAGTGTGAGGGAGTCAGACAAACAGCATCATGAGATAGAGCAAAACTAAAAAGATCAAATATCCTATAATCCTGATTTCTTTAAAAAAGAATTGACCTGAAATTTAGGATTCCCTCTCGGGACAACGATACGCAAGTTACTCTCTGAAGCTCCTGTCAAGATTTGGAGAGAATCGATCTGAGGCTTTTGCAAAGGATTTAGTATCTGCTGCTTATTCCAAAATTCCAGTTTGGGACTCAAACCTAAAGATTAGGAGAGATCTAGTCTATATCTACTAAAGCTGGGGTTTAGAGACTGACTAAGGCTTTAACTATAAAAGAGCGAGAGGGAGAGTGAGGAGGCCAGGAAGTGAGTTTGCAGCTGAAGCTGACATGATTTCTAGCAAAGGTTATTTTTAATGATGAGAAGGTTTCTAGTGAAAGGTACAGTCTAGGGATTTCTGATTATAATTTAAAGCCAGAATAATCATAGAGAGGAACGTGAGAGGGGTAGCTCCTAAAATTTCAATAATCCAATGGAGAATGTGGAGTTTTACCTGGCCTGGCCACTGTATTTCCTCCTTTCTGGGAAGGAAATGTAGACTTCCTATAAGAGGAATTCTCGAGGAAAGAAAGTGTTCAGTAAACATTCCTTTATACACAGGTAATGCAAAATGAAGATCTGTCAAGCATCTGCTGAGAGTACACCTTGGGTTTGCATGGCACTTTGGGATGATACAGGGCAGATCGAGGGAACAACTTGCACCCATCAAGCACTTTGTGTTCAACCAACAACAAAATTACATTTGTATAGCGCCTTTCACGTCGGGAGGACGTCCCAAGGTGCTGACAACAACATGGGAGCAGGTTACTGATATCTGCTTTTCATCAAAATTCTTTGAGGTGGTCCAAACATTCTCCCTTGACTTCTAGGAATTACTCAGAATGTTACAGAATGGAAGTGGGCTAGTCTCTTTAACATCAGCCTCCATTCTCCTAATCCCCTCTCCCTAATATTCTAACCCTAACTCTGTGTCCATTCTCCCTCATGGATACTCAGATGGGCGAGACCGAGATGATGGGATGACAGTCTGCTGTCTCTGAAAAGTGACCTGGGTTTAATTTCTCTCCTTCCCCAACATGCACAACAATTGGAAATTCATAGATACAGACTTTTTAAAGTAATATTCAGTCTCTGGTGGATGTAAAGGTTATTTACATCAGACTTTGACATGGTCATTCTGGTCCAACGGTCAGAGGTTAAAGCATGGTTGTTGTATAACCTAGTGGAGCAGGTACATATCTTGAAAAAGAACCAAAGCCAGACTGTCTAGATACCCTGTAATATGCACAAGCAGCATTCAGCAATAGCTTGCTTTAATAATCGAGGAGTCCTGTAGCTCAGTGGTTAGAGCACTCACCTTGCAAGTGAGAGACCTGAGTTCAATTCCAGGCAGAGGGCGAAACCTTGGGCAAGTTTTCTTACTCCACACAGAGTCTAATAATAATCCCTCCAAAACCAAAACCAATAATAAATTGGTCATTTTCAATCCACGACTGTTTGTGGGACATTGCTGTGCGCAATTGGCTGCCGCGTTCGCCCACAAATATACAGTCAATTCACTTTACAGTGTGTTCTGTGAAGCGCTTTGGGACGTCCTCCCAACGTGAAAAGCGCTATATCAAATGCAAGGATTATTATTATTATTATTATTACAGGGCATCTAGAATTCCTAACATTACTAATCTCACTGCTGGTTTTGAAGTCTCCATGCATTTTAGATGATTATAAAATGGATGTTATGAAGATGATAAAATGAGCTGTCGCCATTTCACATAAATGTACATTCTAGTCTGTTCACCCGAGAGCTTAGAGGAACACCAGTCCCAATCTTGTATAAATGCTAGCTCTGAATTGGTCCCACTGATCGATGGCCTTAAGTTTGTGCTTTTCACCTGAGTTAGACAAATGATCTACACAGGTCAAATGAAGCTCTCACAGGCTTCGATCAGCAACAACAACAACAACAAGATTCCATTTATAAAGCGCCTTTCACGTCAGGAGGACGTCCCAAGGCGCTGCACAGTTGGGTCATGACCCGAGCAGGGGGGAAATGGTCAGGGTGAGGGAAGGGAGGGAGCAAGGAGGGGGGAAATGGTCAGGGTGAGGGGAGGGAAGGGAGGGAGCGAGGAGGGGGAAGAGAGTCGAGAGGGGAGCTGAAGGCACGGTCAAAGAGAAGTGAGGCAAGCAAGAGAAGAGAAGCAAGAGTGAGCAACGGTGGAGAATGCTCACAGCAATACACAATTCTCATCAAGTTATTAAAACTCGTAGAGTAATTATTGACATTTATCTTCCTATTTTCAGGAATCTGTAATGAAGTTGCCAGTTTTAGAATGAGATATCTAAAGCCTCCAGAGTAACTGTTGAAAATTCTAAGACTGAATGGCCTGGAACAGCTCTAGCCGCAGGAGATCTGCACATCATGAAGGTGGCTTGAGTTTCAAGAAGACCTAAGTAGACTTGTTGCTGAGCTATCACCATCACAATTTCCAAATTGCATATGTGTTAAAGATGTACCATTACACTCTAACAACTCATATATGGTGTCTTTCATAGAAGATAATGTCTCAAAGCATTATAAGGGGATGGAGTACGCCAACCAGCAAGGTAGATGCAGGGAGAAGGTGACTGGTGCACAGTCAAATTATAGAATCATAGAATCATAGAATTCTACAGTACAGAAAGAGGCCATTCGGCCCATCGTGTCTGTGCTGGCTCTTTAAAAAGAGCTTCCCAAATCAATCCCATTCCCCCGCGCTCTCCCCATAGCCCTGCAAACTTATCCTTCCCAAATAATTATCTACTCCTCTCTTAAAAGTTGTTATCGAATCGGCTTCCACCAGCCTTTCAGGCGATGCATTCCAGATCTAAACAGTTCACTGTGTGAAAACATTTCTCCTCATCTCCCCTCTGTTTCTTTTAACAACTTATTTTAAATCAGTGCCCTCGGGTTTCCGACCCACCCGCCAGTGGAAATAGTTTTTCCTTGTTCACCTTATTGAATCCCCTCATAATTTTGAACACCTTGTTAGAATGTATATATGTCTTACAAGTAACACAAACTGCAGAGGTCGGCAGAACGTTACCAGAGGTTAAGTCCAAGGGAGCCAAATGCCAGACAAACTGGTTTAGACCACCAGAAGGAGTTGTATGCCCTGATTGGCCTCCTATTTCTGTACTTTTAGATAAGGAAGTGTTCTGATTAAGCACTAGAATACAACAACAACAACAACAACAAGATTCCATTCATAAAGCGCCTTTCACGTCAGGAGGACGTCCCAAGGCGCTGCACAGTTGGGTCATGACCCGAGCAGGGGGGAAATGGTCAGGGTGAGGGGAGGGAAGGGAGGAGGGGGGAAATGGTCAGGGTGAGGGGAGGGAGCGAGGAGGGGGGAAATGGTCAGGGTGAGGGGAGGGATGGGAGGGAGCGAGAAGGGGGAAGAGAGTCGAGAGGGGAGCTGAAGGCACGGTCAAAGAGAAAGGTTTTGAGACCGGCCTTGAAGGAGGAAAGGGAGGAAGCAAGGCGAAGGCACTGGGGGATAGAGTTCCAGAGCCTCGGGGCTGAGAGGCTGAAGGCCCGACCACCAATGGTAGGGCGATTGGGGCGGGGGACGTGGAGCAGACCGGAGCCAAAGGAACGGAGGGTACGGGCAGGTAGGTAGGGGGATAGTAGGTTGGAGAGGTAGGAGGGAGCAAGGCCGTGAATGGCCTTGTAGGTGAGGATGAGGATCTTGAAATCAATCCTCTGGGGGATGGGGAGCCAGTGGAGGCGAGCGAGGGTGGGAGTGATGTGGTCCCGAAGCCTGGTGCGGGACAGTACACGAGCTGCAGAGTTCTGGATGACCTGCAGCTTGTGGAGGGAGGTGGCGGGAAGGCCGGCGAGGAGAGAGTTCCCATAGTCCAGCCTTGAGGTGACAAAGGCGTGAACCAGGGTTTCAGCAGCGTGAGGGGTGAGGTAATGGCGTAGTCTGGCGATGTTCCGGAGGTGATGGAAGGCAGTGCCAGTTGTGGTGCAGATGTGAGGGAGAAAGGACAGCTTAGTGAGAAACAAGCCCAAATAAGGCAGACAAAGAAAAGAAAAACATATATAAGCTTGGGCAAAGGGGGTGGTCTTTAGAGATATCTCCAGGGCAGACTGCAGAAGGACTGGTAGTATTGCTCTGTTATTTTATATTGCATTAATTCTGTATAATCAACATTATTCGTATGCTTAATAAACTGTTAAAATCCTCCGTTTTGGTTTGTCAAGATTGAACTTATTTTCTGGGTGCAGGCTTGGTTGCAAACGAGTCCCATACCCTAACAACCTTTAATACATCTCCCCTTAGGGGAAGAAGTTTCAGACATTGGGGGCATAATGGCTGAAAGTTTAGCCACCAATAGTGGGCGAAAGGGAGGGACATGGTGCTGGCCAGGTTTGTGGAGCAGAGCCTGCATCATTGTTGAAAGAACTAAAATATAAAAAAGCCTGGCATTGATCCTCATCCTCTTCCAAGCAGGAAAGCCCAACATTAGATTGTCATTTTCTTTCTAAGGTTCAAGCCATGACAGGTGCTGAGATAGCTGATCTCAGGGGAAGGGAGGGGGCAGGCAAATGTCAGCCCCAGTTCCTGCTCCAGATTGTTGTTAGTGTACACATTGGATAAGGACAAACACCAGGCTATATTGCGATCTCCAACAATCAAACAACCTACTGATTCTCTGACAATTGATGGCATGAGTGAGATACTGAAACATATGGAGGTACCAGAGAGACCGAAACATTCAAACCTAAGTGTGAATCAATACATTCAAGAAATGAGGGGTAAAATTGGAAAATAAAGACATGACTCATCATAAGCTAATAAAATTCAGTTTCTTTAACGATGCAACAGATTGTTTGCAGGACGCCCTCTTGCTGCTGGTTATGGAGGTGAGTTGACATTGCCAGCAGGTTGCCTGAAGATACTAACACAGTGATCTCCAGGGACACTGGGAATTAGAATAAATTACAATCCTTGCATTTCATATAACTTCTTATCACGCTGAAATGTCTCAGAGCGCTTCACTCAGGTTTCTGTAGAGTGTAGTTACTTTGTATTTGTAGATGAATTGGGAAGTATATTCCATTTAAAACTGTATAAATAGTATAAATATGCCAATTTCCTTCATATATCCCCCTGTCGTCTCATGCAAAGTTACTGAAGTGAGCGTTCATGATTCCAGTCTAAATATATTGTGAGACTCACCACTTCAAACACAAGAGTTCTCAGTTTCAAGATTGCCGGCTCCCTTTCTGACAGGTCAGTAGATTGAAAATAATGGGGTCTATTTACTGTTGGATTGGAGATCAGAACAAACGACAGTGATATACAGATAGGACCTTTACCAGGGAAGCATATTGAGAATTTGCTGAACCACACATTAGTTAGTTCCATTCATAGGGTTCCATTAACCAGGGACATATAGGAAACTCCTGATAACTCGTCACTCCAAGGGAAAAGGGTTCAGTGATGAGTTATCCGGAAGTGGAGAGTTAATTGTATAGATAAATACATAAATAAATATGGCTGGGATATTGACAGCAATGATGACTTAAGTGCTAGTGACAACTTAATCCCTAGTCGAGTTATCTGGAATTTACTCTAGTAATATACAACAACAACAACAACAACAAGATTCCATTTATAGAGCGCCTTTCACGTCGGGAGGACGTCCCAAGGCGCTGAACAGTTGGGTCAGGACCTGAGCATTGGGGAGGGAAGTGGTCAGGGTGAGGGGAGGGAAGGGAGGGAGCGAGAAGGGGGTAGAGAGTCGAGAGGGGAGCTGAAGGCACGGTCAAAGAGAAAGGTCTTGAGACCGGAACAACAAGAACAGCAAAAGGAGAAGTTGGGAGGAGTTTTGCACCCAGAATATGGCTGGGATGTAGAATGTCCTGTGAGGAGGGAGGAATGCCCTGTGAGGAGGGGGAATGCCCTGTGAGGAGGGAGAATGTCCTGTGAGAAGGGGGAATGCCCTGTGAGGAGGGAGAATGCCCTGTGAGGAGGGAGAATGTCCTGTGAGAAGGGGGAATGCCCTGTGAGGAGGGAGAATGCCCTGTGAGGAGGGGGAATGCCCTGTGAGGAGGGGGGTAGGTGGAGGACATTTCTGGGTTTCTATTATGGCTATGTCCATTGGACAAAGTGCTGGATGTTTGAGCAGCCTTTCAAATGGTGAGCAAATCAGAACAGAAAGATACAAACTAATAACAAGTTTTACCCACAAAATACGGTCACTACACTTTACAGTGTGTTGTGTGAAGCACTTTGAGACGTCTTGATGACGTGATAAGGCACTGTATCAAATGCAAATAGAAGGATTATTATTATTATAAACAGGGCACGTCAGGACACCAATAGCAAAACCTTGGGGAATGGAGAACGTGAATCAAAAATTGTCCAATTGTTTTTTTCCTCAGAGTTGGCACAGATACTCCAACAAGTACAGTTGACTTTCTGTGACCAGTAACCTCTTAGAAAGACTGGGTAAATATCTGCTTGAACAGGATAGAGAGCATCCAGATAGACAAAGATTGACACAAATACTCCAGAAAATAATGTGTGCATTGGTGGGGAGAGAGTGGCTGGGAGCCAAGGTGTGAATAGTGGAGAAATGGGAATGGAAGAATAATATGGAGTTTGTGCTTGAGTTGACTAACTGAAGAGTTCTGTAAATTGCTTTCTGGAGATTTCCCAAAGTCCATGGAGTTTGCATGGATTGTGAAATAATAATAATCAATAAGTGGATTTGAGTGCACAACAAAATTCCTTTGTTACCACCTATAAGGTTATCACTGAAAAAGGACCACAAATGTATTTTCTTCTACTCAGTTCCCTACGAAAAGACATTCATCCAGACGCGAATTGTTGCTTCCAGTTTAACAGAAGCCAGAGTCGGCAGGTAAGAGCTCATGTGAGTGGGAATCCTGTGTCAAAGATAAACTGAATAAATTGTTCTATTTAAACTTAAAAGATGACAAGAAGAAAGTTAATCTTTTTGTCTATATTTTGAGATACAATAGGTTCTCGCACTTACTTAACTAGATAGACGGCATTAGTTCAGAATGAGAGGTTAATTGAAGCTAATTGAGAGCAGTATATTAGGCACCAAAGCAAATGGAGGGAAGAGCAGACAGTGGCTGCAAAGGAAGAATCGTTGTTCTAACATAGACTGAAATTATATTTTATATTGTCAAATTGGTTACATTTAAAAATCATCAGTCACTAGAACAGGAAATATCTTAAATTAACAAATAAATTGAAAATATTTCTGTAATTCTATGATAATTCTAACATATTATAATTAATTTTGTTATTAGGTTTGAGTGGCCTGTGCAGGGCATTATTTTGTATATTTAAAGAGCAGCGGAGATTTGGTGATGTTGTCACAATAGAGGTGCTGCCGAGGCTTAACCTCCACAAAGCAAGAATAAGAGGAGTGGCTGTATGGCTAGTGCTGGGTGACATTTATCAGATCTCACTTCAGGCTCAAACATAATCTGTTTATACAACTTGTGAGATGTTTTCAAGAAAAGCAAAGAGAGAATGTTAATGAGAATACGGGCACTATCCTGAACGGGCAGGAATCGGAGGTAAGCATCTGCTGAGACACTGTCATTGTGATGAGATGGGCTAGTAACATGCACTATACAACCCTATACACTATACATCATTGCATTCCCATCAAGCCCCAATCACATGGGGTATGTAATAGCTCAATGTAGAATTCAGCTACCTCATCACAATAGCAGATACAATCAAACAGGACATGGTTCTCATATTTGGAAATTAAATTGTAATAAATTATGGCAGACGCGTCAAATTGGAGCAGCTTTTGTTTATCTTGAACTGGGCAAATGAGGGAATGTGAGACACAAACAAGAATAACTTGCATTGATATAGCGCCCTTCACACGGGGTAGCGCTCTGAAACACTGCCCTCCATGGAGGGCGATATATAAGTGCAAGTTGTTGTTGTTGTAATGTCCTGGAAACAGTTTTTTTTGTACATTTACTTGGGTTCAGCTGGTGATGATACACTGGTGGCCAGAATCAAGCAGGACAGTCTGAAGCTTCACATGAGACGATCCTCTAGCAATACAACAGCTAAACCCTTGCCAAGATCCCGGCACCAGACATGTCAGCATTTACAGTCTGGTAGATTTCAAGATGCGAAAGAACTGATTGAAAAAGTGAAAGCAATTCAACATCTGAGTATAGTCTGCGGTCCGTTCGAAATGACAAATGTAGTTTGTGTCAGTGCTTTTCATTGCTCCAATTCAAAAACCCTTCATCTGAGCAGTATTCCTCTCACGTCAGACATTCAGCAAGCACATGTGGCTCAATCATGCTCACTCACTCAGAGCTCCACCGATTCCCTCACGGTTATTGATGTATGAACTGTCCAAATCAATACCATTAGGGATCATTGCCACTGACTACACATTTTAAAGTTATTTTTTAGCAGATCATTTGAAAGAGTTAGAGACAGGATAACCCAGAGCTGACAGGCTGGCGCTCTCGGTCCTTCAGTGATAATAATAACCTTGCATTTGATATCACACCTTATCACATGGTCGAGAAGTCTCAAGGTGCTTCAGAGCACATACTGTAAAGTGGATTGTCTGTGCATTTTGTGGGCAAAACACAGCAATACAATACCGTACAAAATTACATTTGTACAGCAGCCAGTTTCTGCACAGCAATGTCCCACAAACATCCATGGAGTAAGTGAACAATTTTATTTGGGGGAACGTTGGCCAAGACACCAGGAAAAACTCTTTTTGAATAGTGCCATGGGAACTTTAACATCTAGCCGAATAGCCAGACAGGATCTCAGTTTAATGTTTCATCAAAGGACGGCACCTCTGACAATGCAACACTCCCCCCAGCATTGGAGTCAGCTTACACTGTGTAATTCCAAGTCCAGACTTGGGGCTTGAACCCACAACCTTCTGACTCCGAGGCGAGAGCTCTACAGTGCACCAGGCCGACACACAAATTACCAGGAAACGCACTTTATCAGTTTATGCTAATAATGTGACAGACTCCAGGCCACGTTACACTGGTTGTTTGTGCTGCTTTGTTATCTTGCTTTCCTTTTCTAATTAAATAAAGAAATTAATTAAATTCAGCTTGTCCATCAAAGTCTCATTTCCAAGTTTCTCTTAGTCTAGAATGAAAAATAATAATCTTTACTTAAATTTCTCTCTGCTTTGGTTCAGAGCTCCCAGCTCAGCCTCTTTCCACCTTCCGCTGTACTAAATGATGTGTACCGTAGGTCACTGATTGACTGTCACATTATTGTGTACTGCTGTTATAGTCTACTTTCAATCATACTTTGTTCCTCACCTTATGTCAAATTAGATCTTCCCCCCAATTCTTTGCTCAATGCACAATTTACATGACAGTCACAAGGCAGAAACCAAGTCACTGAAAAAGATCGTTCACAAAAACATTCAACATGAGTTACATTATACCACTGCCAAGTATTGGGGAGGAGATATCCTACTCAGATGTCTTTGGAACCGACCATTTTAAGACTGACTTTGATTTATTTCTCAGATTTATAAGCAGTAAAAAAGACAGGTATAGACAGATACATAGGTACAAACACATGTACACAAACAGACTGACACATACAGGCAGACACAAAGAGACATACATACACAGAAACACACAGAGACTGTCAGTGACACAGAGACGCACAAATATATACAGTCACAAACACAAAGAGATGGAGAGATTACAAGATTATGATCATATTTGAGATTCTAGCACATGTAATAAAGTTTGTGCTGAATGTTCAATATTTGTACAAGGAAAATCCTTTTAAAAGAAATGTGACACGTAACAGAGTGAAAGTGGGTCACCTACCTCAAGCCTCACTGAGCAGCAGAACAATCAACTGCACCACACTGCAGTCTCTTAGGGCTCCTGCACTCCATGAAATCCTACAGGAAGGTGGATCACTTTGCAAAGTACTGGGTCAGCAGCACGTTTGGGTATTGCAGAAAAATTGACTTGAAATGAGTCAACTTCATTTTGATGGATATCAAATCAGCTGTAACATTTAGATGCTGCCGCTTTCCAGTATGTAACATTTAGATGCTGCCACTTTCCAGTATCCTCAACAAAAATAACGGTCCCAGCCAGCTCATGTACACCAGATGTCAAGTCCAAACAATAAGATAAGAAACTCCTGCAAATAACCACTTGCCAGCCACGTTCAACCAGTACAGCTCTCATCTCTGAGTCAGAAAGTTGTGAGTTCAAGTCCCAGGGTCAGGGCTGACACTAGAATACAAGGGACAGTGGTTTAAAGTTGTAAAGGGCAACTTCAGGACAGACACCAGGAAGTTTTTCTTTATGCAGAGGGTGATCTATGGCTGGAACAGGTTAGCAGGAAAGATGGTAGAGGACAGGACACTAGACTTATTTAAAAAACAGTTTGATGCAATGATGGGTGGTGGGGTGGGGGGACAGTACGGTGGGTGTTCTGAAGGGATGAGATCATATGAAGAAATGGAGAAGGGCCTTCTTCATCCAGACCAATGTTGTGATATCTAATTTGCTTCTATGCACAGTCACTATATTTGACAGTAATGACCTGGAAAGTATTTTGAGATATTTCACTTTATTGGCTAAAGTGCTTCGAATTGCAAATTCTCTCTTTGTTATGAAAAAACAAATTGATCAAGTACATGGGATTTAACGTACAACATTTCCCTTGTTGAATTTGTTGAAACTTGAGTCAGGGCTTTGTGTATGAGACACTAAATCTCCAACTATACTACAAATCTTTGTGCTTCTGGGAAAAAGGAAATATATAATCAAAGTAAACATCTGGAACATTAACCTAATCTAGAATTCAACCTGTTGACTTCCCTCCACAGGCAGCAGCTCCCCAAAGCTTCACATTACTGAGATGTTTATTTCTCCGAGTCTGCTCTTATCCCTATACCTACCTAACTGCTCCCAAACTGATGTTTATCCAGTTTTACTAAAGCAGTTAATTAACAACATGAACTACATTTGTTGGAAGCCTGTTCCCAATGTAACTATTACAGTAATTTCAAGTACACCATGAATAATATTTACTGCAGTTACATAAGTTTAACAAGGCAATATGACCTGTACAGAGAGATCAGGCTGGGCAGGAAGGACTGTTGTTGATGTGTTCATGGATTTCATCAGCGGAAGGAATAGCTCCACATGGTGTATTCAGGGATCCAGCCTTGTGCAGACAGCAAACAGAGCAGTACGTCAGAGGTGGCACCATATTGTCCTTCCTAATGACAGTCTTAGTGTGTCATTGACATTATAAACCACTTGTCCTCTTTACCAGGAATCATGTTGATTGGATGAGATTTACAATATTGGGGGAAATATTGAGTAAATGGGAAAATAGTGTGTGTGTGTGTGTGTGTGAGGGTTCCTGTGCAATGTTCCTCTGCTAATAAAATATTTACCTGGAGTCAAATAAACATACAGAAATGTGTTGCTGAAATCAGAGTTCCTTGGTTTTGATTTGATAATATTAAAAAAGAAGCCAAATGCAACCATTAACCTAGGGCAGTAATCTTCTGATCAGCATCATGTATAAAATACAACAAGTCTAACATCTCAGTGTTTTGGGAAACAAAACACATAAATGGTTCCCAATGGCACTGAGATTAGGAACCAGGACACAGGGAGGGAGAGGATTGGGACAACACCACTGAGAGCTCATAGCCCTCCAGTCACTTATCAGCTTTTCTCATTTATTCACGTTTCATAAAAAGTCAAGGTCAAGCACCTCCCATCTGAAAGTTTTCAACCAAATTGGTTTGTAAATGATTTATGGAGGAGGTTTACTTCATGGAAACTTAATCTAGCACAAGTAGTATGAACTTTGCAATTACTTTAAATTTCTCAGGGAAATTCAATTTAGAACATTGCTCCAGGTGTCGCTTCTCATCTAAACTGCCTTCATCCCACTGCTCGACAATGCTGCTCGGGTATGATTGCTGCTTCCATATTAAAATCTATACTCATGCAAATTACTTCACGGTTCCAAGAGATAAACTAGTGCTTTTATAATTACTACAATAAAATTAAATAGTCATTAGTAGAGATTTCTCTTGCCACTAAGGGTAGCCATTTTTTGACTATGTACAAAAATAGTCACAAGGAATGTCTCGCCAACCTTGTTTCTTTTCAATGTTCAAGTAGAGAAGGGATAGGTTTCACTTCAGTCTTAAACTTCTGCTCCACAACCATTCTCAGTACACTTACCTTATAGATAGCCCTATAGGGGCTCTCTCTGCCGCTCCTGACAAATAACTTTTGCATTTAACCCAGCACCTTAACAGCTAAACAACTCAAAGGCTTCACAGGTGATTGCTGTCAGGTACATCTATAAACAGTGCTATTAGGAACTACAGTATTAGAAGTTCCTAGAAATTAAAAAGGTTCATGGTTAATGGTGATGAGATAGATGTGAGGAAGGGATCTTTTGTGAAGCTGGTTGGGTAGCCAGATCAACAACAACATTGGTTATAGTGCTCGCTTTTCATGTCGGGAGGCCATCCCAATGATATACTCCTACCTGACTGTGTTACTAAGCTAGTTAACTGACTCTGTTCTGCTTAAAATATTGCCTCACTCCAACTAAATCCCTTTAAACATGAAATGCTTGTCAGCTGTACTGTAATTTATCTGTTCTGACGTATAGGCTGGAGTTAAAGAAACTGTCTGGCTGAGTCATACGTTGATTGGGCTTCTACATTGAGGTAAAGATCAGTCTGTGTGTTCGCATCAGCACTCTGACAATCAGAGCCACAACTAGGACCAAAAAGGAAAGTTTAACAAACTGATGTGATTGATGGTGCTTTACCCAGCGTTTTGCACTCTCTGTAATGACTATGGGCAGATCTTGTGCTAAATCAGATGGATTTAACATTGCAAGATGTACTGGTGGCCTTTTCCTGTCTGTAATTGTTGCTATATTAGTGGGAACTATAAATTGGACTAAATAAACATTTTAGATAAATTCATCAAAAAATACTCGTTCTTTAATTCACAATGTACCTCCCAGCAAAAAAATAATGATGAAAATAGCAATAAATGAACAGCAAGAAATCTGGGGATTAAACCTCACCTCATCTCTCACCATCTGCACCATTAACATCCCACAGTCCATTCAACAACACTATGCTTGTTCCCTCCCTTGACTCCTTCAAGGCACGTCTCAAGACCTTCCTCTTCGACCGTGCCTTCAGCTACCCTCCTGTCCCCACCCTTCCTGCTCTCCACCCTTCCTAATCCCAACTCCCAGCTTGTGTCCATATGTGAAAAGCGCTAAACAAATGTCATTTTGTACGTTGTATTGTTTTGCATTAAATGCTTTGTCAAACTCTCAATACAATACAATGATGTCTAAATATATCAGCCCCATCACAGTTCGGGTCAGCTTGGCTCAGTCAGTAGCACTGTCTGGGTCAGAAGGTTCTCATGTTCGCACTTTATTATAAAGTATTGTCAGGCACTCTGTGGTGTTTTTTTTAAGTGGGTGGGAGGCAAGGGGGCTGTATTGTCAGAGGCACTGTCCTTCAGATCCTGTCGCCCTGTTCAGTTGATGTTAAAAATCAAGAGGAGAAAGCTTCTCCCAGTGTCCTGGTGAACAGACCTCCAGGTAACTCACTCATTCATTTCATGGCTAATTAGCATCATATTTGCCTGTAATTACACAGTCACTATGCTTGACAGAAATTTTCTTGGTACTTTTTCAAATATTTGTTATAGAAACTATATCAAATGCAAATATTAGTATTATTTCACTCCTCCACATCAGAGGTAGTTTGCCATAAATGGAGACTGGCTGAAGTAAAAGATTTATCTTAAAACATGTGTTTACATCTTCTCAAAGCTTGGTCCTGGGCTTTGGTTTAATATCACAGTCAGGTTTTAGCATTTTATTATCTCATTTCATGTATGGTTTCTCATTCCGATCCAAACAGTCCTCCTTAACTCATATTTACTTGACTTTGTTTGCAATGAAGTTATCAGCATTCTGCTCTCTGAACCTTCGCACAATCACTGAAAATATTCCTATAAATCAATCAGTTAGTCACTCAGACATCCTGTCACAAATGAACTGGTTTAAATATAAAACTTGAATCCAGTAGTTCTGAGAGAGATCCTCTTCCCCAAATGGCTGTGTAGATCTAGCTGGTCATTATGGCTCCTGGGAGCCTGGCCATTCTGTGCCACAGACGGACGTCAGTTTCTACATTGCAGTCGTTTAGATGTGACAAATGCATTGGGCGCTGGTTACTGCCCACTGATAATTGTTACTGACTAGTCTCTTTTGTGAACGAGTGCATTAGTACAGCTTCTGTGCCTGAATTTAGAACAAGCAGCTGTGAGTCATTTTAGGAATTTGATTCTATTTTTCAACTGTGGGATTTGTACGTTTGCTGTGTATAATGTGTGACATGTACCTGCAATGGTAACGTGTGAGTGACGTGACTAGTGCATGTATCATGACTTACATGCCTTGAGGACTTCACACCATTTATAACAGGTGTCACAAGCATTCTCAATCAGAATGGTTCTGGATCCTGTGGCTATGCAATACCTCCTGTGACATTCACTGGCAACTTCTCCAGATTCTCTGCCGATGTGTACTCAAGGTGGGGTCAGTAGACAATTGAGTGAGATGGCTATTTCCTAGCAGCTGAACTGAAGTGCTGTTGGTGGAGCCAAAACATCGCTGAGCTCCCAATGTTTCAGGTAACATCACCACATCAGACAAAGAATGGGTCTGACTGCTGTGTACAAAATAAGGTATCTATTCTGTACATCACAAACAGCTTACTATCAGCTAGAGAATGGTAGCAAATTTGACACCAGATTATATTCGATTGTTTGTTTCAAACTGCAAATCACAAAAAAATCTTTTTCATATGTGTTGTACGATCAAGCACATACGCCCCAAACATAGAAACATAGGAACAGGAGTAAGCCCCTCAAACCTGTTCCGCCATTCTATAAGATCATGGCTGATCTTTGAGGCTGTACCTCAAATCCAAATACCTGCCTTTGCCCCATATCCATTGATACCCTGACCTAACAAATAATAATAAATAATCCTTGCATTTGATATAGCGCTTTTTCATGTATTCTAGGACGCTTCACAGAATAGACTGTAAAGTGAATTGACTGTATATGTGGATATATCTATCCACCTCAGTCTTGAGCCCATACATCCTGTTCTGCATTTCCACCATTGTCAATAGATCTCTCTATTTGATACTAAAACCTCATTTCAGTTAGTGAGACCACACTCGGGAACACACGGCAGGTTTAAGCGAGTGTGCAATGCATCACTTGAGTCAACTGTGGTGGGCTGTCCAGTTCTTGAATCAAGGAAGTCCACAATTCTCCAGGGCTCTGCTGATAACAGCCAAGCTAGCTGGGCACATTGTCAGGACCTGGAAGGGCAGACCAGTCAGCATGGAGTGTTTCCACTCAGTTGCTTTTAACACTTGCATTTGACATAGCGCCTTTCATGTCAGTAGGACGTCCCAATGAGCTTCACAGGATTTACTGTGAAGTGGTTATGTGGGGGAGGCGGTACGTGAAGTCTCCCTGGTACTGAGGAAATTTGCCTAGTGGATATTTATGCACTAAATCAGATAGGAGCTGCTCACTCACTCTGCCAGAGTCATCAGAGACATTTCATTAGGCTCATCTCGGTGAGACAGCTGCACAAAAGATGAAGATATTTCAGCTCACAGGCATCTGACGCTCCTGACAGGGACATGACCTGCTGTTGGCAGCAGAATAAATTATACCTGTTGGTGTGTTGTGTACCTGATTAGCATAAGCAAAAATAAATAAACAGCTTAAGCAGCATTTATGGAATATAGTGACATGTAAAAGGGATGCTCAACACCAGGTCAGTACACACAAAGCAAACGGACGCATGTGAGACAGGACTGATACAACATGCTGACAACTGCACTAAGCCTCCAGTGCCAAACCTGGGGCCAGGCCCGGGTTTAGAACTCTCCCTGCAGCAATTTTTATTTTTTATTGCAATTCAAAACATTCGGACAATAATTATCTGAGCTCCAACTAACACACTTCCATTATGGAGACACTGTTAAGCCATGATACAATCAAGTGCACACAGTTAAAAATAATTCCAAATGTTAATTGGTATTGAGAAAGAATATTATAGGTAAATAATATATAATATATAATATCAAATACACTATATATTTTTCTAAACACTATACACGCACATACACAAGTCTAGAAACAGATTTGTGCAAATGTGGAAATTGTTTTATTTCATGTTGACCAGATTTCATCCCAGACAACAATTTCCCGGATAAAATTGGTCATTGGCAGTTTGTGGAGCATTGCTGTGTGCAAATTAACTGCTTTGTCTGTCTGCAAAATACACAGTCACTACACTTTACAGTAAATCTTGTGAAACGATTTGAGATGTTTTCCTGACATGAAATGCATGGATTATTATTATAAAGAATCTCATAATCTGTTCATACATTTAGTAACATCAGTTAAGGACTGTTACCTGTCTGTATAGAAAGATTGTATCTTGATTTCAAAGTACTGTACACTGAGCAAGAGGAACAGAATCTACCACATTAACCTGTAAAACCTCACCGTCAGTGGGGCTGGGGTAAGGTATACATGCCTGGCCAGTCCAGACTCCAAAATGAAAGTCTCACCTATTCCTGAATAACCTAGATCCTCCCTGCCAGAAAGGAAAGAGGTTACAAGGATGTGAAACTGGGTAGATATGCTGGGGCCACCCTAAGCAGGTTCCCAAAATTAGTAATATTGTAGTTCAAAATATTATACATGGTAAAACTTTAGATAGTTTTGATTAATAACAGTTTGAAAAGATCTATAAAACTATCAACTGAAAAGCCCAGGATTGTGATAGATCCCATAATATAAATAATATAGAGTACAAAGGCAATGGAAAAGGTGCAGTGTAAATTCAATGGGATGTTTCAGTGGCTGAAGGGTTTCAGTCATGAACAGAGACTTGAGAGCAGAAATGTTAAGGGTGACCCTGATAAAACATCTTGAAGACGACTTATGGTAAATACTAAAATTATTTCCAATGGTCAACAACTCAGTAATGAGAGGGCACATGTTTAAGATAATCACTAAAGGAAAATAAAGGGAAGGTTAGAAAAAAATCTTTTAAAATTGGATTAGCTAAATCCTTGAAGAGGAGGAATGTTACAGTGTATGGGGAGCGAGCAGAGGAGAATACATATTATGTCTGACTGACAGGCTGCAGAGATTAAAGGAGGACAACACAGGAGACCCTCATCAAGAGCACTCAAAGAATAGTGGATTAAATATTCATGGGCTGGAGGATATTTTTAGGGATGCACTGGAAACTGGAGTAATGTCCTAGAATGGGGCAAAAAGAAAATTCAGTAAACTTCAGGCTATTTGGTCTGACATCTGCGGAGGGGAAACAGGTGGAAGCATCCTGAAGGAAGCACTAATGAAGCATCTAAAAACTGTAGAATTATTATGGGACAAAGATCATACATGACAAAGACAAATGAAGTGCTTTATGTTGGCATAGTAATGGTAATAAAATTTATACGGCAGGAGGCTTAAAGCACATATGGCGGAAAGTGAAATAACTGGCTTCTGGCCCCACTCAAGGCCTGATATTCCAACTAGACTTAGCCTGCAAGATTATTTAAACTTTAAGATGGCACAAAATTGTGAAAAGTTCTTACATGTGATCTGATTTTGTAAGGTTTTCCCTTTATAGGAAGCCAACTTCCAAATAAAGATCGAATTTAGGAATTTTGCTAAATTTTGCGTAATCTTAAATTTTAAGATAGAATGGACTAGAAGTAGTGGTGAATTCCTTTAGTTCCATGTTTCTCACTCGTCAAGTGAGACAAATTCCTTCCTCAGTATCCAAAACCATTTCAAGTCTTTACTCAATATGAACAACTTTGGAAATGTGTTTGAACCAACAAGAATCACCAAGTGAATGAATAGGATCAAACAGAAAAGAGGAAGGAGTCTGATTTCCATTGTATTGAGGCAATTTTCATACACTCAGGTCATATATTAAAAGATTTTTTAAATGTATAAGTTCATTCTGATTTGAAGAATATTTCCTTTGAATGGGTAAATCTCAGGCTGTTCTTGCTCATTTTATTATTATCATTTGTAAACAGCAATGAAGTGAACAAACAGTTTTTTTAGGGGATTATTGGTCAGGATACTGAAGAAATACCCTTTTCTTTTTGAATATTATCGTGAAATCTTTGAGCTCCAGTGACCTCAGTTTAAAGTCTCATTTGATGGAGGTCAACAATGCAGCAAACCCCAGCATTGTGTTGGTGACAGCCAACAGGTCAGCCTATACCAACCATATAGCAGGAGTCCTGTAGCTCAGTGGTTAGAGCACTCGCCTCACAAGCGAGAGACCTGGGTTCAATTCCCGGAAGGTGGTGAAACCTTGGGCAAGTTTCCCTACTCCACACGCCTGATAATAATCCCTCAAGAAAAAAAATAATAAATTGGTAACTTCAATCCACGGCTGTTTGTGGGACGCTGCTGTGTGCAATTGGCTGCCGCGTTTTGTCCACAAAATATACAGTCAATTCACTTTATTGTGAAATATTGTATATCCTGTGAAGCACTTTGAGACGTCTCAAAGATGTGATAAGGTGTTATAACAAATGCAAGAATTATTATTATTATTATATGAGTGAGATTTGAACCACAAGCTAAGGGGAGAGCGCTACAACTGAGCCAGCTGACACCTCGCTGGTTTTGCCAGTACCCAGCAGGTTTGGTGGATCCTCGCCTTATGTGACTAATCCATCAGTGACTGTGGGTTAGTCAGTCCTTCAGAACATCCTTCTATCAACGGGCGGAGCTAGTTTCATTTACATACAGTATTAACATTGACATATTACAATCCCTGTAGCGAGGGTCTCTTGGCTTGGTTTGATTTTATAAAACACGCCTTGTTAAACAGACACCAATAAAGAGAGAGAAGGATGTGGGTCTCAATGTCGGTTCAAGCTTTTACAGCCATCCCTAAACCACTGGAGGTTGAGAGATTTTCAGACGGCAGAACAATCAGTGACAGCTGTCGCCTTTCCCCTTATAAAGATGCTCGTTACCTTGTTATTTTCGGTGCAGAATTTGGTGCACATTTGAATCAATAATGACTTGCTTTTCTTAACACACAGTTATGAAGCGCTTCCACTGTGTGCCTCTCACTAACAGGGAGTCTCAGAGCCAGGACAAGCCGTCCCTCTCTCCCATCTCCTGCTCTTTCTTGCTCCTTATATAAGTCTCATCTTAGCCCAGTTTTACAGCGTCAGTTCCTCCCGATAATATCTATTGACTCTGCAAACATCAGTGTAAGAGGCGCTGGGGAAACATAGCGATGCTCTCTCTGTATGAAATTCCTTTATAATAACCAGGACCTTGTTATCCTTTTCTAAAACAAACATCAATGCCTCGAGGACATTATAATTCGCCCAGTTAATGCTCTGGAGAATTCACGGTTCATTTAAACATGGTAGCAAAACACATGAAAGAGCTGAGGAAACTCGGTGCGGCCCGGGGTTTGCGGAGCCCGTGACCCTCCCGCACCTCCCAGGGCAACAGGTCCCAAAGCCCGTGCGTAAACCTGAGAGAGACGCGGCTCCCACCTCACCGCGCGTCCTGCAAGTCTGCGCTGTGCGCACATCCCATTCCATCTCTCATCCCATCCCTCATCCCATCCCTCATCCTATCCCTCATCCCATCCCTCATCCCATCCCTCATCTCATCCCTCATCTCATCCCTCATCCCATCCCTCATCCCTCATCCCATCCCTCATCCCATCCCTCATCCCATCCCTCATCCTATCCCTCATCCCATCTCTCATCCTATCCCTCATCCCATCCCTCATCCCATCCCTCATCCTATCCCTCATCCCAACCCTCATCCTATCCCTCATCCCATCCCTCATCCCATCCCTCATCCCATCCCTCATCCCATCCCATCCCTCATCCCATCCCATCCCTCATCTCCCAGCGCTTCACCGCCAAAGCCGAGGCGTTCAGACACTAATGTACAGCTTTGCTGCGATCCCATTGCCATGTCAGTAGCTGCTGAGCCCTCACTGAGCCCCCGGTCAGCACTCGGGGCCGACCTTAATGTCACAGGAAACCACAAGCTGAGGTGCTGCCGGCGGCAGTGTGAGGGGGGGGGGGGTTGGCGTGTGTGTGGGGGGGAGTGGAGTGTGTGTGTGGGGGGTGTTGGTGTGTGTGGGGGGTGTTGGGGGGTGTGGGGGGTGTTGGGGGGGTGTTGGTGTGTGTGTGTTGGGGGGATGTGGGGGGGGGGGGTGTTGGTGTTTGTAGGGGGGGGTCCGGCCCGCGTATTACCCGCGTTTCACACACAAGCTGACTTTCAGACTTTAAATACAGAGAGTGGGTGGCGACTCCATCTTACACTGAGAGAGAGTGTGGGGGAGGCAGGGAAAGAGGGGGGGGAGGCAGGGAGAGGGGGGGGGGAAGCAGGGAGGGGGGAGGCAGGGAGAGGGGGGTGAAGGAGGCAGCGAGAGAGGGGGGGAATAGAAAGAAGGATTGAGGCAGAGAGGCAACAGATATATATATAGAGAGGCTATAGACAGAGAGTGGGGGGTGGCTAAGGCACAGAGAGTGGGGGGGAGGCAGAGAATGGGGTTATGAGGCTAAGGAGGGAGTGAGCAGAGGGAGGGGATGGGGGGGGGGGGGGGGGGGTGGGATAAGGTGCCGGGAGCAGGGGCAGGTGCGGTGTCGGCAATGAGAGGCTGACACCGGGAGGTGTGAGGATTGAGAGGGACCCGAGTAAAGGGAACCTGATCCCGGGTCCCCGGGGTCAGGACTGAGATAAAACGAGGGAGAATGAAGAATAGCCTTTAAACCCTTTACTGGGAGCTGAGGTTAGCTGTCAGTGAGGGAGGTGTAGTGACTGTCCGGGAAGAGGTGGTGACAGCCTCTCACATTCGCTGTCCAGCCTCACACCTCAGTCTCCAACATATCCCATCGCAAGTCTGTTCTGCAATGATTATTTTATGCACATCATAACTGATCATTACACAGCCGCCATTCAGACGGTCACAGGAGCTGGTCTCAATCACAGCAGGAGCTCGCCTTGGGGTCCCATCCACAGCCACAGAGTGATTGCCATCCACAGCCACAGAGTGATTGCCACCCACAGCCACAGAGTGATTGCCATCCACAGCCACAGAGTGATTGCCATCCACAGCCACATAGTGATTGCCACCCACAGCCCACAGAGTGATTGCCATCCACAGCCACAGAGTGATTGCCATCCACAGCCCACAGTGTGATTGCCATCCACAGCCCACAGTGTGATTGCCATCCACAGCCACAGAGTGATTGCCATCCACAGCCACAGAGTGATTGCCATCCACAGCCCACAGTGTGATTGCCATCCACAGCCACAGAGTGATTGCCACCCACAGCCCACAGTGTGATTGCCATCCACAGCCCACAGTGTGATTGCCATCCACAGCCACAGAGTGATTGCCATCCACAGCCACAGAGTGATTGCCACCCACAGCCACAGAGTGATTGCCATCCACAGCCCACAGAGTGATTGCCATCCACAGCCACAGAGTGATTGCCACCCACAGCCACAGAGTGATTGCCACCCACAGCCACAGAGTGATTGCCACCCACAGCCACAGAGTGATTGCCATCCACAGCCACAGTGTGATTGGCATCCACAGCTCTAACCAGCCTCAAAATGCCCACCTCTCTCTCTCTCTCCCCAACTTAGCGAAGACTGTCTTGCAGAAACATGACTAATCGCATCTCATTTCATACGCTGCACGTTCTAAGCGCTCCGAGGCGCTCCCCTGCCTGGAGGGCGCTGTCTAAGTGCAAGTTGTTGTCGTGTTAACATTACAATGCCATCTGCGTAAGCAGCTGTAAGGAAAGTGATGGCTGTAGCTCGAAGCCAAGGCGATGTGCGGCGAGACAGAGGCAGACGGACAGACAGAGAGACAGAGAGACGGGGAAGGACTCACATTTGACGAACGTTCTCCATCTCCTGCAGGTCCAGCACCGGGAAGATGGTTACGTTGTCCGGTTGGTCGCAGTGGATCTGAGTGGCTCTGCACTTACAGGTCCCCGGGCAGCTCAGCACCAGCTCCAGGCGGGAGAAACAGCCCAACATGGCCCAGAGCAGCCCCGCCACAGGCACCATAGTGACCGCTTCAGCCACTGCCGCTCACTGCCATAGAGCAACACACACACACACACACACGCACAGCCCCCTCCTCACGCCAGGACCGAGCTCCACATCACACCCAACACAGCGTCCCGATGCACAGTGCGGATACTGGAGAGTGCGGTATTCCGGGGACACTGACAGGCAGATAGGAGGCAGGAGGGAGAGAGAGGGATAGAGAGAGAGAGGGAGAGAGACAGACAGACAGACAGAGAGAGGGAGAGGTAGTGAGGGAGAGAGACAGAGAGAGGGAGAGAGAGACAGACAGACAGACAGAGAGAGAGAGGAGAGGTAGTGAGGGAGAGAGACAGAGAGAGGGACAGACAGACAGACAGACAGACAGACAGAGAGGGAGGGAGACAGACAGAGAGGGAGAGAGAGAGACAGAGAGGCAGACAGACAGACAGAGAGACAGACAGACAGGGAGAGAGGGAGAGAGACAGACAGAGAGGGAGAGGGAGCCCTGAGCTCCAGCCACACACTGAGTTACACAGAGCAGTGACGCACTGAAACATCAGACACGTGATTACACACAAATGATGGGGAGCCTCGTCTCCCCCTACACTGCCCATCATTACACACTCACACACACACACACTGCCCATCATTACACACTCACACACACACACTGCCCATCATTACACACTCACACACACACACTGCCCATCATTACACACTCACACACACACACTGCCCATCATTACACACTCACACACACACACTGCCCATCATTACACACTCACACACACACACTGCCCATCATTACACACTCACACACACACACTGCCCATCATTACACACTCACACACACACACTGCCCATCATTACACACTCACACACACACACTGCCCATCATTACACACTCACACACACACACTGCCCATCATTACACACTCACACACACACACTGCCCATCATTACACACTCACACACACACACTGCCCATCATTACACACTCAGACACACACACTGCCCATCATTACACTCACACACACAGCCCATCATTACACACACACACACTGCCCATCATTACACACTCACACACACTGCCCATCATTACACACTCACACTGCCCATCATTACACACTCACACACAGCCCATCATTACACACTCATACTGCCCATCATTACACACACACACTGCCCATCATTGCACTCACACTGCCCATCATTACACACACACACCCAGCCCATCATTACACACTCACACACACCCAGCCCATCATTACACTCACACACCCAGCCCATCATTACACACTCACACACACCCAGCCCGTCATTACACACACACACACCCAGCCCGTCATTACACACTCACACACCCACCCTGCCCGTCATTACACACACACACACTGCCCGTCATTACACACTCACACACTGCCCATCATTACACACACACACGCTGCCCGTCATTATACACTCACACACTGCCCATCATCACACACACTCACACTGCCCGTCATTCCACACTCACACACTGCCCGTCATTCCACACTCACACAACTGCCCGTCATTACACACTCACACACTGCCCATCATTACACACTCACACACTGGCCGTCATTACACACTCACACACACTGCCCATCATTACACACTCACACACACTGCCCATCATTATACACTCAACACACACTGCCCATCATTACACATTCACACACACTGCCCATCATTACACACTCACACATACTGCCCATCATTACACACCCACATACACACACTAACCCCCCCCCCATCATTACACACTCACATTGGATAAGAATAATCTGAGAGGAGGTACTAAAATGTTTGACGGAGCGTAAGGTAGATAAGTCACCCGGTCCGGACGGGATGCATCCTAGGTTACTGAAGGAAGTAATGGTGGAAATAACGGAGGCTCTTTCAATCCTTCAATCTTCCTTGGACACCGGGGTGGTGCCAGAGGACTGGAGGGTTGCAAATGTTACTCGATTGTACAAAAGAGGCAAAGGATAAACCCGGGAACTACCGGCCAGCCAGCCTAACGTCAGTAGTGGGGAAACTTCTAGAGACTATAATTCGGGACAAAATAAATTTTCACTTAGAAAAATATGGGTTAATAAAGACACACGGATCAACACACGGATTTGTTAAAGGCAAATCATGCCTAACAAACCTGATAGAGTTTTTTGATGAAGTAACGGAGAGAGTGGATGAAGGTAGTGCAATTGATGAGTTTATATAGATTTTCAAAAGGCATTTGATAAAGTGCCACATAAGAGACTTGTAAGTAAAATCGAAGCCCCCGGTATTAAAGGGACAGTGGCAGCGGATACAGAACTGTCTGGGAGACAGAGAGCAGAGAGTGGTGGTGAACGGCTGTTTTTCTGACGAGGGAAGTGTGCAGTGGTGTCCCCCCGGGGTCGGTATTGGGGCCACTGCTGTTTGTGATCTATATAATTGACCTGGACTTGG
Source organism: Callorhinchus milii (assembly GCF_018977255.1). Classification (NCBI taxonomy): domain Eukaryota; kingdom Metazoa; phylum Chordata; class Chondrichthyes; order Chimaeriformes; family Callorhinchidae; genus Callorhinchus; species Callorhinchus milii. The sequence goes on from NW_024704763.1 coordinate 239,683, forward strand.
GTATAGGGAGTACAATTTCCAAGTTTGCAGATGATACTAAGCTGGAAAAGTAGTAAACAGTGAGGAGAATAGTAGCAGACTGTAAGGGGACATAAACAGACTGGTAACATGGGCAGACACATGGCAGATAAAGTTTAATGTGGAGAAATGCAAAGTGATGCATTTACGGAGGAAGAATGAGAAGAGGCAATATAAGCTGATGATACAATCTTAAAGGGGGTGAAGGAACCGAGAGACCTGGGGGTTCATATAAGCAAATCTTTGAAGGTGGCAGGACAGGTAGATAAAGCTGTTAAAAAAGCATACGGGATACATTTGAAAGATTGAAAGAGCCTCCGTTATTTCCACCATTACTTCCTTCAGTAACCTAGGATGCATCCCGTCCAGACCGGGTGACTTATCTACCTTACGCACCGTCAAACATTTTAGTACCTCCTCTCAGTTTATACATCGTGGAGTCCTGTAGCTCAGTGGTTAGAGCACTCGCTTTGCAAGCGAGAGACCTGAGTTCAATTCCAGGCAGGTCAGGGCCAAACCTTGGGCAAGTTTCCTTACTCCACACAGAGCCTAATAATAATCCCTCCAAAACCCAAAACAATAATAAATTGGTCATTTTCATTCTACGACTGTTTGTGGGACATTGCTGTGCGCAATTGGCTGCCGCGTTCGCCCACAAATATACAGTCAATTCACTTTACAGTGTGTTCTGTGAAGCGCTTTGGGATGTCCTCCTGACATGAAAAGCGCTATATCAAATGCAAGGATTATTATTATTATTATTAGTATTTATAAATGGGGCAGAGAATACAAAAGTCAGGAAGTTATGATGAACCTTTAAAAATCCCTGGATAAGCACTGCTCATCATTACACACACACAGCCTATCACTACACTCTCTCTCACACACACAGCCCATCATTACACTCTCTCTCACATGCACAGCCCATCATTACACTCTCACACCAATGTCCATCAATACACTCACACACACTGCCCATCGTTACACTCTCTCACACACACACACACTCTGACCATTGTAGCCGGCATCAGGAGTGCTCCAATGTTGGTTAATCTCGTCAAATACTCTAACAGAAATGTCACTAATGTTATTAAAAATCTATAAAAGTAGCAGAAGCCTTGGTGTCGTGTCTGGTTGTTGTTGGTCTAACCGAGTCACAGTGTAACCAGAAACCTAAACCAATCTTACAAATATCCACGAATGGGATGATTGTTGTGCAATTGCTAACATTAATTTGCTGAATCTTGAATAACAGATCCCTTGTGTTTATTGATTCCAATAGCTACAGAGATATTGGGTGGGATAAATAATGTGTGTGGGGAGGGGGGTAGGAGTTTGGCTGTGTATATGTGTTTCTGTAGGGGGACGTTGGCTGCGTGTGGGGGGGAGAGTTTGCTGTGTGGAGAGGGAGAATTTGCTATGGTGGGGGGGGGGGGAGAGTTGACCGTGTGTGTGTGTGGGGGGGGAATAGTTGGCCATTGTGTTTGGGGGGGGAAGAGTTGGCTGTGGGGGGGGGAGAGTTGACTGTGGTGGGAGGGGTAGAGTTGGCTGTGTGTGAGGGGGTGGGGGAGAGTTGGCTGTGTGTGTGAGGGGAAGAGTTGGCCATTGTGTTTGGGGAGGAAGAGATGGCTGTGTGTGGGAGGGGAGAGTTGGCTGTGGGGCGGGGGGAGTTGACTGTGGGAGGGAGGTAGAGTTGGCTGTGTGTGAGGGGGNTTTAGAGTTGGCTGTGTGTGTGGGTAGGGTGTTGGCATATTCTACCCTGGTAAGATTATGTGGTTGGCAGACACTAGGTCCATGAATAGAATGTGCCCTAAATTCACAGATTTAGCGACAAGCTCCCGTGAAAATTAATTTTAAAAGCCTATAAATAGCTGCAATGACATTGGCCTTTATTCAGAGAGAGCTTTAACCAGTCATATCTGGCTTTCACTTGCAGCGTTTGATAAAATTAAAGTTGTAAAACAGAAAGATGTCAGCCTTACACCAGACCCCACGTTTGAGCTATGTGCACTGGCTCCAGTCACACCCTCGGGTGGTGCTCAGTGAAAGCTCACACATCAGGGCCATGGCTCTGACACTGACACCTCCTCAAAAGCTGCATTTGCCATCAGAGTATATTCTGCATTTTAGTTTTGCAAATATGAATAAAATGTGAAAATAAGCATTCTATTCAGGGAGTTTTGTTTCACAAGATGACAGTATAATAATCACTCCTCTATGTGTCTTCCTGAATGTTATTCACTTGCAGGTGAGGGATGTCAGTGCTGGAGTTGCAACATTTTCATAGTTCAGTTTCAGCATTTCGCACTCCAAGGGCATATTGTAGGGCAGGAGGAAGAATAAATCTTCTGCTTTGCCCCAGTGATGCAGGTTAACTGTAACAGAGGAGTTAATAAGTAGAAGGCATAACCTTAACCCATAAATTACAAAAAAAAGGAAGGGTTAGTTTCTTTAAATAGGGTTATTGGGACATGGAATTCTCTACCAAATGTAGAGGTTGAGGCACAAAACCTAATACAGCAGCCTTCAAAAGGGAATTAGACAAATATTAAAACTGGAAAAGTCAAGTGGCCTTCATCTAAGACACTAAGAGACCTGTTACTGTAGATCAGAAAGATCGTCATTTCATCAGTTTTGCTGGTGCAGAACCACAAGGACACAAGTGAAGGTCCTCGGTTTGGTCAGCTGGGTGTCTGCCACCTGGAAACCCATCACAATGCTTAAGAGGATCCAAACCAGACTGAAAGATCCATGATTGCCACCTACATGCGGAAATGGCCGTTCCTGGAATGGAATGCACTCTGCTTACCTAATTCCAGAGACTTTTCAGAGCAGGTTGGCAATAGCCAAGGCTAGGGGAGCCCAATGTGTGCGTAGGGATACATGCTAGAGTTTAAACAGGTAAAACCTCATAGCTTGATATCCAAGCAGTGCTCAGCAAGTTTCCTCCTGCTTGGCCAGCAAGGACCATCTACTTTATGTGATGTCCTGCACTGGGATTGGTCGCTGACCATGTTATACAATGAAAGCAACATGTTCACATAGTCAACACTTCAGATAACAACAACTTGTATTTATATAGTGGCCCTCATGCAGAGAATTGTCCCAGAGATACATTGGTCATTGACTTCATAATTGTTTGAGGGAACAGTCTACGTGCAAATTGGTTATCATAGTTGCCGACACATAGATAATCACTGCCCTTGACAGAAGTTATCTGTGAAGTACGTTTGAGACATTTGAACATTAAAAGCACTTTACTACCGTACTAACCTGTCCCCAAATTCCATCTTCTGAATATTCCTAAGAAATACAGAGAATATCCTTCTCTGTTCACATTATCATTTAATGTAACAGATATAAAAGGTGGTACTCCTCAATCCTGCTGTCTTAAAATTAATTCAGCCAATCCCTAGGAACCATAATACGTGGCAGCATCAAAGCTCACTCCTCTTTAATAATCAGTGATGTTCCCAGAAGACTTAGGGAGAAAATGTTGCAAAAGATCAAAGTTAGAAAGTCACTCTTTTTCTGAATATCAAAGCAAAAATTTATATTGATTTATTTGAAAAATTAGGAGTAAATACGGAATGTTGCAGAACATCGGAAAACAGAACTTTAGGGATAATTGTTCAGTCAAGATTAAGAATAGTAAAAAAAACTGTCACTGGGCTATGTGTATGTCATTTAGTGAGCGATAATTCAGGTTCAATAGGAAGCTGAAATACATTCCTTTCTTACCAATTTTCTCCTCTTGTGAAGATATGGCCAGCAAGATCTTCAGACTAATCACATTCATCACCCAGGGTTGTGGGTTTTTGAAATGTTCTCACATAAGATGCTATAAAAAGCAAGTTCTTTCTTCCTTCCATGGTTCCTTCACTCAAGTAGACCATATTCGGGTATAAGGATTGATTACTTTTGTATAGCACCTTTCACATCGGGAGAACAATGTTCTCAAACGCTATGATTTGAGGGAATTAATATAATAATCCTTGAATTTGATATAGCACCTTATCACATCATCGAGACACCTCAAAGCGCTCACAGAATATACTGTAAAGTGAAAAGACTGTATATTTTGTGGGAATGTGACAGCTGAGTTTAACAGTGTCCTCATCCAACATCCACACCACAAGTGGGAATCCAGTAGATTTACTGTTCCTATCCTAACTCAGGCTAATTGTAGCATTGACTATAGGCCCCAGTGTGATCAGATAACTAAACACAGCCCAAAGACCACACCAGTATCCTGCTCTTTGTGGCTCAGAGCTACTTATTGGACAATCTTGTTTAGCCATTGAGGATGTATGAAGCCTAGAAGCTTTTCTGTTAACACTATGTGTGGTTGGTATGTACAGTCCCGTGGTGTGTCACGACTCATTCCAGGCTGTGGGTTCCTTCAACATAGAAGAGTCAACACATTGCAGACCGGCCTCAGGGTGAGTGCACAGAGGAGCTGCAGCAGCTGTAAGCGCGGAGCAAAGCAGAGCAGATGGGAATTGCTGCTGTGCTGCCTGGGCACCAGGCTGGCAGCTCATCATTTCCCTGTCACTACATTCTCTGACAGGGTCTCAGTCTGGCATCTGCAGCTCCACTGAAATCAGACCAGGATGAGAGAAGCAGCTTTCTGTTAAACTCATTGCTTTTGAGACCCTGCATGTCTCTGACTGCTTGTAGACACTTGTCAGATCCACAATGAAGCTCTGTCACTCCATTGGAGATGTGTGGCCAGGAGCTGGTATAGTTTGTGTTGTAAGGATGGAGTTGGTGTTGTGGTGCAGTGGGGGGGGGGGGGGTTGCTGCTTGGGGAAGGGTAGGGAGGCAAGGTGGGCAACAGCTGGTGTCCATGTCACACACCAGCACCATCTTCTGGTGATCTGTCACATTATAGGCATCTCTGGATTGGTATCCAGGTTAACATGTCAAACTGCTCTGATTCTGAAGTTAAATAAAATTGTCTTGTCTATCACTAACAGTCCCCTGGACCTGCCTGGCTGAGAAACCGGACTACAGAGACCACCACAAATGTTTGAATCAATTCCATTATATTGTGTGTCACCATGGAGCCAGCTCAGCTCCAAGGAGACCCTGCTTACTTACCTTCTACCCACCCCCCACCCCTTCCAAGGAGGACATTTCCTTTGGATTAGATGTTAAACTGAGATTCCAACTGCCTTTTCAGTTACACATTAAAGATCCTTTGATGCTGTTGGAAAAGAGAAAGGTGTTCCTCCAAAAGCCTTGGCCAACAAACCTCCAGAAAGCAGGACCATTCACTTTGTGGCTGTTGCTCTGCAAAAAAAAAGGCTACTGTGTTTGCCTAAAAAAACTGTCAATACATTTAACTGTAATATCTATAAAATGCTCTTTGAACACTGACATGATAGATGTAAATGTAAAAATTAATATTATGTAACAGGGCCTTCTCAACACGAACCTGCGAAGAACTGTGATTCAGTTATGAGCTTTCAATCTGGCTCTAAATAACATTTCCACATATTAATATGTAGACAGGCAGAGAAACACAATCAAGGTGATGTTTAGGAGTAAGGCTGACAATATCACACAAATGAGAGGGAAGATGGGAGGAGGAGTGGCGTTTCTGGAACACTGGCTGTGTTACATTAACATTGTTTCTTACAATTCTTTTATTGATTTTCTTTCCAGGTCGGTTCATCCAGAGAGGGATACAATCTGCATGAACTGAACACGCAGTACATGAGAGACATTGACAAACTATAATTCACAGCAATCCTCGTCTCACAATGGCAGTTTTTAAGTAAAGGTTAGTCAGTTGCATCAGTTCATGGACAGGCAGCAGGAAATTTATTGTTCAGCCTAGATCCATCCTGGCAAGTGGCTATACCTTCTGTTTGTAGAATCTGTCCCCTCATCAAACTGGTTCCTCCTGGATAGCCGTTCAGGTTTGTGGTAATGTTTAGCTAGGATTTGCCTGTTGTCCCGTCTCTCAGCTTGTCTCAGTTATGGGAGAAATTCCACTTATTGATTAACCCCTGAGTAAAGAAATATTTCCTAATGGCTGTCCTGAAATTGCCCTTTGTGGCTCTGACCATGTTCCCACTTAGCAAAGCAAACAGATAACATTCAAGACAGAATGGCAAAGTATGAATACAATATAAAGTTACTGTGGAGTCCTGTAGCTCACTGGTTAGAGCACTCACCTTGCAAGCGAGAGACCTGGCAGGGTGGAACCTTGGGTAAGTTTCCTTACGCCACACGCCTAATAATAATCACTCAAGAAAAATAAACAATAAAATTGGTCACTTCAATCCACGACTGTTTGTGGGATACTTGCTGTGCGCAATTGGCTGCTGTGTTTCGCCCACAAATATACAGTCCTTTCACTTAGGTCCAATCTGGGCAATTCACTTTACAGTGTATTCTGTGAAGCGCTTTGAGATGTCTAGAAGACGTGAAAAGCGCTATATCAAATGCAAGGATTATTACATTTATACAGCGCCTTTCACATCGGGAGGATGTCCCAAGGGGCTGGATAGTCAAGGACTTGGACCTGAGCGAGTGGGGGATTAGGGTAAGGGCAGAGAGAGTGGCTGAAGGCATAGTCAAAAAGGAGGATCTTGAGAATCTTGAAGGAGGCAAGGGAGGGAGCGAGGTGAAGGGAATGTGGACAGCTGCGGAAACACCCAAAACAGACTATGTTGGGCTCAGTTTTCTGCTAGTTCCTGCAGCAAATATATTCAACCTCAAAATGAAGTTGCAAATTAACTGCATTCCAACTGAGAAATGCTAACACTTTTTAATACATTTCAATTTCCCTAATTAATTAGCCATTGGAGTCAGACTCACACTTAAAGTCACATATTAATCAATTAAAGCATTTTCAGAAATTTTATAATCAAGTGGAAACTTATTAATTATCTAAATCAGCACGCAGCAGCTATGGAAGCAGCACTCTTCTGAAATTCAGAAAGATTTAAATACATTGGGGATTACACAGTCCCAAATATCTGAAGTCACCTTGGTCAGAATCTGGGGTTGGTGGCCAGTTGGGGGCTTATGTTTAGTGGCCTGTTAACCTGTATTACATGATCCAATCTAACAACTAAAACATTTGTGGGTCAGGTCCACTGTCTGACAAGTCAATTCAGTAGCAGTGACTTGCACATTAGATGCTGCATCTGTGTGTAGATCTTCTCAGTGAAAGCTCCAGTGCACTGGTACAATTGTAACACAGTGTTATTCCCAATTGGATTCACAATCATTTGGTCTCCAGGGTTTCCTTACATGGGATTCAGTTCCCTTCAGTAACTGCATCAATATTAACCTTTTTAATCAAGTTTCCTAACCAAGAGTATTCTGGGTGTTGATTTCTGTAACTGCAGGTTGTTGTCCTGTGCCCAGGAGAGCTGAAACTGGGTGTATATTACCTGGTCTATCAAATTCTGAATATGTCCCTGTCTGTAATCAAATTCAGGCAGTCAAGTCTAAACCACGTTTCCCCTCCTCTATCATAGGTTTAATGCAGCTTTAGCCTGTCCCCAGACCGACAGCATTCACAGACGTATTTTCTTCAGAATCAATCAGCAGGGTTGATAGCACTGATAAACCTTCAGTACCTCGATTGTGAGCCTGCAGCTCTCCTCCGACTGTTGATACTGTGTGTGGCAAGTGACACAATAATGTCCTCTTGCAATGGAAGCTACAACCTGAGCATGAAACAGCTGCTCAGCAACAAATTAAAAGTTTAAGATTTTGAGAAATGTTTAAACTTTATCTCTGGGAAAGAGAGCAAATGGCTTTGCCAAAGAGAAAGCAGCTAAATTTGCAGTCTTTGTTAATGAAATACTGGACTGTTGAGCTGGGTGGTTGCTGAGTCAGCAATCAATTCACAAGTCAACTCCTGGTCCCAATGACAGACCACATGAATCATTGCACGGCACAATGGGAGAGGATATCAATGTGGTGGCCAACAATCCCCCAGATCCAATTGATCATTCACTTCATGGCTCTTTGTAGGACATTCTGTATGCACATATGCTGCCGCATTTATATACAAATACAGTCACTACACTTCTCAGTAAAAAATTGTGAAGCACTTCAAGACATCAACAATCTAATAAGGAGTTATACAAACTATATCAAATACAAGGATTATCAAAATGCAAGGCTTCTCCTCTAGCCTCCTCAAGGAGGAGGTTTGCCTCCAATGTATGCGTAGGCTAATGACACCTCACTCCACCTTTCTGCCACTGCTTTTGATTCCAGGACTTCAGGTCCTTGGTGAGCCATAATTTTCTGCAACTGGACGTAAACAAGACTGAAGAATGTTGTTTAGTTCTCAACATATGTGCCTCTGATTCCAGCAACCATCTTGGCTGAATGAAGGTATGACTGACTGATTAGGTACTGAATGCCTCACTAATTTGCCAGGGGGGTGGGGGTAGAACCATCATCACAGCAACTGCTGATTGTGACTTCATTTAAAGGGGCTACATACGCAGTTACAAATTGAGTGGATAAAAGTGTAAGGTGGTCCCAATGATTTCAATGATGATATTTCACCATATTAAAAGGTAGCTGTGCAGAGTCATCTGTAAGATTTGAAGAAAATCCAAAATTAATTGTCTAACAATAAATGTCTATTGGAAGGTAGTATTTACTCAGCTCCATACTTGTATTTGTACAGACTATTGTAGATTGACAGCATAATAACGCTTTATGCAATCCCTCTTCAAATGCAATCTATTTGTTCAAAAACAAACCCTGTAGAAAATAATGAGTCTATTTTGCTGAATGAATTTCCATCAATAATGATGTTAGTGGGGAATGTTCTATTGTCAGTGTTCTCTATGTTAGTGTTTGACAATTGGTGGTGATGCGATTAATTATTGGGCCAATGCAGTGGTTTTTGTATTTCTCAACAGGAGTTAAGTAATATGTGGCCATTTCTCATGAGTTGTTGGCAACACGTGTTATGATGTAATGTGGCGTACGGTGGGGGTTGGGGGAAAGCAGAGTTTGGCTACTTGCGATGAATGACATTTGGATTTGTACATTCGGAAAAGATTCGAAATGGCACAATAAGTTTCAAGAAAAAAGCAATTGAGAAAGATAAGCAAAGTATGAAGCGGTTCTAATCTTCTGCGAGATTGTAATAATTGGACTTTCACTTATTCTGCATAGACCTTTTTTTCAGATTGTTGCCACAATACTACAATAACCTTGGTGTAAATTCTGGATGCAACGTGACTGGTTTCTTTACATGACTAGACTGCAATTGGGTGTCTAATTCATAGATAAAACATCATTATCCGAAAATCATCAACTACTTGTTAAGAAAGTACATTGTATTTTAGGTGACATTACATTGCTGCACAGGCTCATCAAAAGTTAAGGCAGAAATGTCTACAACATGAACAATATGATTGCGTTCAGCAATCAATGTGAAAGTTAAATTCTAACAAAGGCTAATGTTCCCTGCTATGCTGTGGTTAACATTATCCCGGATTTAGTCTGAGGAAGGACAGTCTTACAGGTGTAAGGTGGTCCCAAGCAATTTGTAACTGTGTACGTACCCCCTTTTGAATGAGGTCGCAATCGGCAGTTGCTGTGATGTTGGGACGTCCTCCCGATGTGAAAGGCGCTCTATAAATGGAATCTTGTTGTTGTTGATGTTTCACAATGACAACAAAACACTACAATCAGTAAGTACTCTCAAGGAGTAAAACTGAGCTAATAATAATAACAATAATAATCCTTGCATTTGATATAGCGCTTTTCACATCTTCTAGACATCACAAAGCGCTTCACAGAATATGCTGTAAAGTGAATTGACTGTATATTTGTGGACGAAATGCGGCAGCCAATTACGCACAGCAGCGTCTGTCCCACAAACAGTCGTGGATTGAAGTGACCAATTTATTATTATTTCTTTTTTTCTTGAGGGATTATTATTAGGTGTTTGGAGTAAGGAAACTTGCCCAAGGTTTCATCCTGACCTGCCGGGAATTGAACCCAGATCTCTCGTTTGAGAGGTGAGTGCTCTAACCAGTGAGCTACAGGACTCCACTGACAAGACAGGGTGAAGCAGAGCTACTCTAACCTATTCTTCACAAGAGACCAAATATAACAACAACAGCAACAACAATTTGCACTTATATAGCACCCTTCACACAGGGTAGTGTCTCAGAGCGCTTACCAGTGACGGAGCCTCACTCCGAGCCGGGGAGAAGGGGGGTGGCCATAAGTACAGTCGAAGAGGAAGGTTTTCAGGCGGGACTTGAGAAAGGGGAGAGAGGGGCAAGACGGAGGGATTGAGGAAGAGTGTTCCAGAGTTTCAGGGCGTAGTGGCTGAAAACCGACCTCCGATTATGGGGCGGAGGGTACGAGGGACAATATATTGGTTTAAAAATCCAGGCGGTGTTTTCATTTGTCGAGTGCAGTAACCTAATCTTCAACAGCAAATACATCACTATAAGAATTCAATTAGTAGTGAAATAACCAGGATTTTTAAAGCTGCAAACCTCCACAATCAAAACTCAATATACAGTTTTCTTCAAACTCCACCCTTCATGGGTTAAAGATTCACCAAAGGTGGGTGAACTAAAAATTAGTTGATATCAATGAAACTTTGGGTTACATTTTTGTTGGTATTTGGTGCAATAAAATGAAACTTCCAGGTCACGAGAAATTAGTTCTAATCTGGATAATAATGCCTTTGGATGGTGGCTCTGGACAGCGTGGCCACAGGTCTGGAGAGCGTGGCCACAGGTCTGGAGAGCGTGGCCACAGGTCTGGAGAGCGTGGCCACGTCTGGAGAGGGTGGTCACAGGTCTGGACAGCGTGGCCACAGGTCAGAACAGCGTGGCCACAGGGCTGGACAGCGTGGCTACAGGTCTGGACAGCGTGGCCACAGGTCTGGACAGCGTGGCCACAGGTCTGGACAGCGTGGCCACAGGTCTGATCTGAGAAACAGGGATTCATTTTCATATTGCCATAATGAAATGTTCAATATCTGTAATGAAGCGGTTAAAAATGTACCGAGTCCTTGTAAATTAAGTTACGTGAAAAGGAGACACATCTTGTGTAATTCATTCAGACCTGGGTTAAAACAATGAGTCTCTGATCATGCAGAAAATAAACCAATTGAAACACAAAACTGCACCATATTATCTGCAGTTGAGCTGGATGGTCCAATGAGAAAATTGCTTGGATTAATTTTTATCCATGCACATACCCACAACTTGAGAAGTCTGAGACTTACTTGCACCAACACATGTATAGTTAATCAAAGTAGTAGTTGTGCAAAACATAATCTATTATTAACTCTAATGGATGCAAGCACACTCTTTCAAAACATTATAAAGAACTGCAGCTCACTATAAATGGCAAATCACACAATTTCTACCTCAGATACGTAGTTACACGAAGATCTCAGATGATGCTCAGCTGCCTCTTTGGTGTATTATTTTGTTTAAAGTCTGGATTCCAAACTTGAGCTATAGATTGAGTAAGTTAAGCTTTAAATATTTATGTTTCTAGAGAAAATAATCCTTTCTTTACGTTATATAGAAAAATCTGCCTCATATTTGTAAGCCCTTTGAATCTTTGGTAGACTATGCTCACATATGTCATAGATCTGCAAGAGAGATTATTGATGAACACAAAATGTTTAGGAATAATGCAAAGGGCAAAAGAAGCCTGAACAGAAATGGGACAGGACGCTTAGAATAGAGAAGCTAATTTTCCTGTTTCTCCTCTGTGTGACAGTCTTTTCCAGATCCCAACTCTGATTACTGGAATTAGCTTCTTACCAGATATTTCTGCTCTTGCTGTCCGCTGTTCCTGATACTTGTTGAGCTTTCTTCTCTCTTTTATAATGCCAGATCAGGTGACTTCAGATCACTGAAGCTAAACAGTGCTCAGGCCATACCTAGAGTATACGGCATACACTTCTACTTACAACACAAGGGAACTGCCAAGACTCCAGAGGCAGCACAGAGGAGAGTAATGGGGATGATCCCCAGTATCAGCTATGAGCAATGATTAGACACTAGAGATCTTCTTTCAGTCTTTGGTAGAAGATGTCTGAGCTTTTTGAGGTGTATAAAATTTTAAGTACGATTGAAAAAGTAACCCCAGATCAGTACTTTATTTTACACAAATACAAATGACATTAGTTTAGAGGAACACTAGGAAGTTTTTTCTTTACCCGGGGGGTAATTAACACCTGGAACAAGTTGCCAGGAAGGATGGCTTACACTGAGATTCGAAAATGGTTGTGTGGGGATTCTGTAAAATGAGATCAAATGGGCCAAAAGGCCTTTCTTCATCCAAACCCATCTTGTGATGGTAATAGAATTAGAAAACAAGTTCCCTCCACAGTCCATACATCTCTCATGTTCCTCAAACACAATTAACATGTGTAATAATAATAATAATAATCCTTGCATTTGATATAGCGCTTTTCACGTCGGGAAGACGTCCCAAAGCGCTTCACAGAACACACTGTAAAGTGAATTGACTGTATATTTGTGGGCGAACACGGCAGCCAATTGCGCACAGCAATGTCCCACAAACAGTCGTAGATTGAAAATGACCAATTTATTATTGTTTTTGGTTTTGGAGGGATTATTATTAGGCTCTGTGTGGAGTAAGGAAACTTGCCCAAGGTTTTGCCCTCTGCCTGGAATTGAACCCGGGTCTCTCACTTGCAAAGCGAGTGCTCTAACCACTGAGCTACAGGACTCCACAAACGTGTACAAACGCTGAGACACCAGCCACAAGAATTGCATCAAATCTCCCCTCAGTGATCCAGCACAAGTGGCACAATTGGCAAAGTCAGCTGTTAACTAGTGAATGAAACACATTCTCAGCAGCTCCTGTCTGACTGCCATGCAATCCATGCAGTGGAAATCCTCCCTGGAATGGGTGATGTGCAGTTAGATGCAGAGGAATAAGATGGAGCATCCCCTGCTGTAACTGTACCAGGGTGTCTGTCTGCCTGGATGTATTCCACAGAGAAATGAGATTGGTAAAGTTTAAGGCTTTGCAATCATGCGAAATAATCACCCCTATTTTAAACCATTTGCAATGAAAGGAATAATTATCGTCAGTCAAGATATTCTCTCTGGTGTCATATCAGCCTCACTGCTTGGAGTCAGGCAAGGAAATGGATTCAGACATTTGAAAGCACCACCATTAAGACTGGAGGTAAAATATCAAACAACAATTTATCTTTTCACAGGTAGAGCAGTTCAATATAGAAAAACTTCAAAAGGCAATCAATTGTTAGATGGAGGAGAGAATATTGGAAATATTCAATAGGTTGGAGAAACTGTAATAAATATCATCTTCTAAAGATGAATACTTTTAGAAGCAGTGAAGCAGCAAAGCAGGATAGACACAAAAACTGCAAATGGGTCAGGGTTAGCTGGACACCTATACACCATCGCAGAATGAGAAATGACCATGTAACAGACTGAAATGATATAGTGCTGTACAGGAATCCTGCAACTTGCAATACAACAACAACAACTTGTGTTGGGTAAATATCGTCATTCCACATAGTGTGTCTGGTTACAATTTATTTCATGTGACAAATTCCTGTATTGTATACAGTTCTGCCATTCCTTGTGCAATAAAACAGTTTCCATGTGAATGGGCAATAAGGTGCCAGCTTGCTCCATTGGCCTGACTGCTGAATGATTCTCCCGACAATCCACTTCACCTCATGATATAATCTCATTCCTCAGTGCCACTGGATGTTTGATCGTATTACTGTATTCATATATTCTTTACATATTAAAGCCATGTACATTTGCATGCAATTTAAATATCTACTTGCAAATGTTCTCCTGTTCTTGAATGCAAGACATCTAAAAAAAATCATTTGCAGCATTTGATTGGAAACCATTTAAAAAAACGTCAATGCTATAAAGATGCTAATTCCAAAGCACAACCTGGTCTGACTCCAGGGGAATAGAACTGACAGCTGAGTGGAGGCACCATCCTTTGGACAAGATTTTGAACCAAGATCCCACCTGCCTGTTCGGTTGGACGTTAACGATCCCTTGGCACAATTCACTAATGATACGCAGACCAAAGTGCAGGTGTGTTAGTAAGTTTCTTTATTATCAACTCCAATCCACAAACTATAACCAAACCAATGTGTCCCACTCCCAGTGTCTTCTTGTACTTCCTGTCTTTATCTCATTGGTTCTTTCTTAATTGCCTTTTACTTTTTAAAGGGATCTCCTACATCTTCCCTTCTCCAGTCTTTTTCTTCATTCTTCTATTAACCTTGCTGGTCATCTAATCTCTCTTCTAGATCTTGTGCATGTTTTCTCTCTTTCATTTGGTCTTCTATCTTCAGTTTTCTGTTTTTGTTTATCCTTCTCTTCATCCGTTGCTCTTTTCCTCATCTTCCAAGACATTTGGAGTCCTGTAGCTCAGTGGTTAGAGCACTCGTTTTGCAAGCGAGGGACCTGAGTTCAATTCCAGGCAGAGGGCGAAACCTTGGGCAAGTTTCCTTACTCCACACAGAGCCTAGTGGAGCAGGTACATATCTTGAAAAAGAACCAAAGCCAGACTGTCTAGATACCCTGTAATATGCACAAGCAGCATTCAGCAATAGCTTGCTTTAATAATCGAGGAGTCCTGTAGCTCAGTGGTTAGAGCACTCACCTTGCAAGTGAGAGACCTGAGTTCAATTCCAGGCAGAGGGCGAAACCTTGGGCAAGTTTCCTTACTCCACACAGAGCCTAATAATAATCCCTCCAAAACCAAAAACAATAATAAATTGGTCATTTTCAATCTACGACTGTTTGTGGGACATTGCTGTGCGCAATTGGCTGCCGCGTTCGCCCACAAATATACAGTCAATTCACTTTACAGTATATTCTGTGAAGCGCTTTGGGACGTCCTCCCGACGTGAAAAGCGCTATATCAAATGCAGGATTATTATTATTATTATTGTGTATCAGTTTCCTTTATTGTCTTCTCTCCTGTGACCTCCCTATTGTTCTCAATCCCTTGTTCCTCTCGGGCCATTGTTGTTTCACCCACAAAACACAGAGTTGTTCCACTATACAGTGAATCATGTGAAGTTCTTTAAAACGTCCTCCTTACATAAAAGCACTGAAATAATTGTAAGAATTATACTGTTATTCTATTGTATGAGAGCAGAATACCAGAACAGCTCATCTCTTTGCCACTTCTAAAGAGTAGAAACTGAGTTGAAAGAAGTCAGGAGGCAGAACTTTTAGCCGAATAGAAGGTTCATCAGCTTTTTACAGACATTATTTTCATAAATCTCACTCCAGGTATTGCTGCAAGTTTGTCAGCAATGGAACATCAGGACACAATGGGTGGATTAAATGTCAGAGTCCATAGCACAAAATATAAAATAGCTGAATAATTCAGGCAGTGGTGCGTAAGAGTGACCTCATTAGTAACCCAGAGTGAAAGAAATGCATTTAAAAACCACTGCACTGTCACTGAGGAATAGGCTTTAGAAACGCAACATTAGGAAATACTGAAAGTACATTAACATAAGCACTGGGAGCCACCCTCTAACCGTACACCCTCACCAGCCCACTCTTACTAAGAGCTCCACTTAATGAAAAAGCAAAGGAACACTCAATAGAACTGCAGTGGGTCATCACAATATTGGAAAAGAGCTGTGAGATTCAGTGATGAAATTATTTAATAATAATCCTTGCATTTAATACAGCACCTTATCATGTCATTGAGATGTTTCAAAGTGCTTCACAGAATTTACTGTAAAGTAGATATACTGTATATTTTGTGGGCAAAACACAGAAGACAATTTGTTTCCAAACGTAATCTCCTCAACTATATTACAGTATTCACTTTTTTTCCTCTAGACGCCACATTCACCACTACACCACTACAAGAGTGCATTGCCTGAAAGGGTGGTGGAGGCTGATTCGATAACAACTTTTAAAAACGAGGTGGACGGGTATTTGAGGAGGACGGGTTTGCAGGGTTATGGGGAAAGGGCTGGGGAGTGGGACTGACATTATTCAAAGAGCCGGTACAAACTTGATGGGCCGAATGGCTTCTTTTTGTGCTGTACGATTCTATGATTCCATGATTTCCCTCTTAGGTTCTGTGGGTGGGACACTCAAAACCCAGAACCTCTCAATTACCACCGAGTTCTAGGTTGACATTAAATAAGACTAAAGCCATTCTGCGATCATTATCATGTCGTTCACTAGACTGACCAGATGGACTTATCCCACATCACCTCCCTCCTCAAAAACTATCTCCAAACTCCCCAATTTCCACCCTATTCTTCCTATCCAAAGTCCTGGAAAACGCCATTGCCATTGAACTTCGCTACTACCTTTCCCTTCATTTCCTGCTTAGACCGCTTCAGTCTGGTTTCTACCCTGCCCACAGCACTGAAATAGCCCTTGTCAAAGTTACCAATGACATATTCTCTTTCTGCAACCAGGGCTCCCTCTGCCACTTTTGTCACTAACAACCATTCCATCCTCCTCGGTTGACTCTCTTCCCTCACCCACCTCCATGGGACTGCTCTCTCCTGGTTTCAATCCTACCTAACCCACTCTCCACTTGTCTTCTCTGTTGTTTCTCTTCCCATCCCTGCATGGTCACCTGAGTAGGGATTCATCCTCAGTCCCTCCTCTTCTTCTACTATATGTTCTCTCTTGATGACATCATCATGACACAGGGTTAACTGCTACAGGTATGTGGATCCAAATCTAATTTTCTATTCAGCGCCTTGGGACGTCCTCCTGACGTGAAAGGCGCTTTATAAATGGAACCTTGTTGTTGTCTATTCTACTCTTGATTCCAGGTCTACTAATGTTATGTCTGCTTGCTGTCAGATGTCAAGGCATGAATGAGCCAAGACCACCCCATTCTTCTCCTCCACCACATCACCCGCCTTTGCTCCTATCTCACACCCAATGCCACTGAAACACTCATTGGCAGCTTCATCACAGCCCACTTTCTGTGACTGACATCAGTGCTGATGGCAGTTGGACATAAGAAAAGGTCTTGCAGCCCATCAATTTCACTCATTCTACATATAATATTTAATTTCCTCCCCCTCTCCATCTACCATCACTAGACTTTACAGTATATTCTGTGAAATGTTTTGAGTCTATCAACAACGTGATAAGGCGGTATATCGAATGCAAGGATTATTATAAGTTAATATAATCTGTTTATTATTATTATTATTACCCACTCTGAATCAGAGAAACTATTGCATTGCTTGGAGTTTTTTTAAAATTTGGTCTGCGCCAACCAAAACCTATAAATCTAAATATTGTCCTTACTACGAACTGCTTCCTTTATATCATATGCCAGTATTTTCAGCGAGATGTCAGGCTGGCAGAGATACAGCTCCCATGATCATGCTGTTGTTCTCAAGATGAATCACTTGAGTTCCTTTCTAGTATTCTAAGTTGCATTCCTGCATCTAATGAGCTTCACAGAATTCTCTCTGCCACACCCGGAGTCCAGTTGATATATTAGAACCACAAGAGTATCCTATCTGCCCCCAGTTTATGAATATTTAAGGTTTTCCATTTCTTTATGGCCCTTTTGTTCCTGAACACTTGTCTCTCAGCTCCGCCCTTACCACTTCAACTATCAATTAAGAAGGCTGCTAACATATGGATGCTAAAAACGCATGAAAAATGTTCTGCAATGTTGGTTGCTTTCACAACAATCTCATCCTGTCCTCCTTAGGGGACTCACTTGTTCTTTAACCTTCGCCCGCTGTTACACTAATGTTCATGCAGTTTGATTTCTCAATGTTTAAATCTAGATTCTCGTTTTAGGAGTTTCTATTTTTAAGATCTACAATTGTTTCCATTTACTTAAGTAGCTTTTAACAAGTGTTTCCTTTCCCCTATGTATTTAACATCTTACATTTAACTCTAGTAATCTCTTACTTCTGTAAAGTAAATATTTAATTACATCCTGTGATTCACGGCGCAATTGCTTGGCATTTTCCCTTCATTTTATTCTAAAGCTTTTCCTTTCATTTCTCCTTCAAATTGTAGTTCCATAAACTACAAACTTTTATTTCTCTTTATGTGGCCATTTCCTTCCATATCCATATCCCAGTATCCTTCCAAGATTGCTTACTTGACCTGCACACATTTCTGTACATCCTGTAAATATATAAGTTAGCTACCCACATCCTGATTGATCCTCCCAATTTTATGCACATAATCTTCTTTGTTACATTAGTTGAGTGTCGATCAGGTTTTGTTTGCTATTTTTCTTTCTCAGAAACCACACTCACTAACCCATAGACCCATATCTCCTGCTTTACCAGTAAGATAACATTTGAAAGTTTATGTCAGAATTATTGAATAGTTCATACATGATGAGACAAAGAGTAAGTGCAGGTCTGATCTTACAGAGGTGCAGAGTCTAACAAAGTCAGATTGTATGTTTATTTGGTCATTTCATGTTCTAGTCTTAGCTATTTTGATGAATAATTACTAAATTTATTTGAAACTTCCTTATATTACAATTTTGGTCTAGTTTCTGATTATATATAATAATAATAACCCTTGCATTTGATATACCACCTTATCACTTCATTGAGGTGTCTCAAAGCGCTTCACAGGAAATTTGCCTGAGGTTTCACCCCACCTGGGAGTCGAGCACAGGTCCTCTCGCTTTCAAGGCACTACAGGACTCCCAATTAGCTGCTGATTAAATTGATGTAATATTTCAACATAGGGATTACAGTAAGATATTCAGAATTTGTACCTAGTTGGACCGGGCCCGAAACTTAGGATAATATCTTCAAGCACTTCTAGAAATTTTTTTCTGTTACTGGCAACAAATAGGAAGGTTGGAAAACCTGACCACTGTTAAGCGCTCTGAGGTGCTAACCTGTGTGGAGGGTGCTATATAAGTGCAAAATGTTGTTGTTGGCCTCACCAATAGTGCAGGTTTGTGCCATCACTTTTTCCAGAGGAAAATAAAATTCAATCTCAGAAATAATAACATAATAATAATAAATGCCAATAGGTTAAAAATACCAAAAATCATTAATGTGACCCCTCTCCAGTCAGCATCGGAAACACATCAAACCAGTCAAAGAATTTCAAGAAGCTTGGAATTCTGGTGGAATACATTTCAACTTTTCTCTCTTGTGGATTTATCAAGTTATCAAATATGTTCATATTCATATTTGATAATTTCATAAATTCACAAGAGAAAAGTTGAAACTTAATTAATAAACCTTGATTTGATATAGCGCCTTTCATGTCAGAAGGATGTCTCAAAGGGCTTAACAGGACATACTGCAAAGAACAGTGACTGTTTTGTAGGCAAATGCAGTAGCTATGTGCACAGCAATAATTACTGTGCAGCCAACATCGTTCTGACAATCTGATAAATTTCAGAAAGAAGCTGCAATTTAGTATTTTAGTTCACTCTATGAACAAAGCATTTTTCTAAAATGTGGGATTTGAGCTAGTTAGAGAATCAATTCCACCTCATGTTAAATAGAAATAGATTAACACATTACAAATGAAGGATTAAATGAAATCAAGATTAAGGAATGGATGCAGCAGTTGAGCAATTAACTGGAAAAGATGCCTTTAATTGGGTCTCCAACACTCTAGGGAGATTCTCTGGCTCAGCCACAAGCATGTCAGGTTAATCATTTAGAACTGCTTCCGATTTCACGAATAGCACATGGTAACATTGACATGAAGGACCCGGAAAATGAATGCTTATATCCATTAGCAAGAATGCCCATCACAAAGCAAGAATGCCCATCACAAAGCAAGAATGCCCATCACAAAGCAAGAATGCCCATCACAAAGCAAGAATGCCCATCACAAAGCAAGAATGCCCATCACAAAATAAGAATACCCATCACAAAGTTGACAAAGAATGATGCACTGGAACTGACAACTAAGAATTTGGGTGTTGGCAGATTGAGGTCCTGGGTCATGGCAAATAGTCAAACAAAATTACCTACCGTTTGCTCTCTGACACTGTATAATAGCAACTGATACATTTTTTATACTTTTTAATTAAAAAATCACTTGAAACTATACTTTGTGTATAAAAAAAACCCTGAATGTATTTGAAGCTTTTCCCATCCATCAGAAGCTTATGCCTATTCCATAATTATCATATTTTCACAAGTACTGAGCGTTCCTATTTACTAACCCTTCCCTAGAGTACTATAAAAATTATAAAAATTGATTCCAGATAAACAATTTAGTTGTTGCATTACCCCCTCCTCACACACACCAGAACTCTCTGTACTCTTGTCAAAATGATAATTATGGATAGCTCCTTAACTAAACACAAATAGGCATATTGTGGGAGTATTTTTCGCCCACAAAAAATATGCAGTTAATCCACTTTACAGTGTATCCTGTGAAGCGCTTTGAGAAGTCCCAACGACGTGATAAGGTGCTATATCAATTGCATAGATTATTATTGTTATTACAACCAAAACCTGGTCTGAGGTGGATGTTTGGACTCAGAGAGGAAATCAGCTTCCTCCAAATCTTTGTTCGATTTGGTTCTTGATATAAACGGCACAACATCGTGCAAGGGAGCGTCAGCAGCACAGAACAGTGAATGTCTTGAAGTTACTGAGTAACTGGAGTCCTGTAGCTCAGTGGGTGGAGTCCTGTAGCTCAGTGGTTAGAGCATTCGCTTTGCAAGCGAGAGACCTGAGTTCAATCCCCAGCAGGTCAGGGCGAAACCTTGGGCAAGTTTCCTTGCTCCACACAGAGCCTAATAATAACCCCTCCAAAAACAATAATAAATTGGTCATTTTCAATCCACGACTGTTTGTGGGACATTGCTGTGCGCAATTGGCTGCCGCGTTCGCCCACAAATACACAGTCAATTCACTTTACAGTGTGTTCTGTGAAGCGCTTTGGGATGTCCTCTCGACGTGAAAAGCGCTATATCAAATGCAAGGATTATTATTATTATTATAACAAAGGACAGTCGATCTGTGGCATACTTGGCACAAAGCTTAGGTACAGACATATTACACAAAAAGTTATTCGTTCTCAATAACTTGCTGGGGGTAAGACCCTCATTCTGAGCTAAACCAGGTGTTTATAAAGATGTTTTTATTTTGGTGGTTTAAATTATCATTGATGATAAATTGTCTCACTAAACTCCGAGCAGGAAATGTTGTCCCAAGAATCTGGGACTCATTATGAAATAATGTGATGCTGTAATGGCAGTAGAGATGTCCCAACGACATGACAAGGTGCTATAATCAAAGTTATGGGAACAGTACGTTCAAAGGAACTGAAGAATCATTTTTATCCAACCTTTCCAATGATCTTGTGATTCCTCTTGATCTGTTTACAAATCT
This sequence comes from Callorhinchus milii, assembly GCF_018977255.1. Classification (NCBI taxonomy): domain Eukaryota; kingdom Metazoa; phylum Chordata; class Chondrichthyes; order Chimaeriformes; family Callorhinchidae; genus Callorhinchus; species Callorhinchus milii. The sequence continues at coordinate 261,068 of NW_024704763.1, forward strand.
ATTGTAAAAATTTGACTCGGGTTAAATTTGGTACTGTGTTAGTCATTTATTAAACTTAAAACAGGCAAATTAAAGAAAGTTGTGTGTGAGTTCAAAATTAATTCTGGAAGAAAGCAAAGAGTTGGTGAAAAGCATTGAACTTTTTTTTAAAAAACTGCATTTATGTAGATTTTAATAAATGAACTACTTCTAGTCATGTCTGACTCTCTGAAAGCTGAACAGAACAAGTGGTCTCCCAATAGCCTGACAGTTGTACTGCACGTGGATTGTGCTTCACTATTCCCCAGGCACATTTTATTGGTCTGAGATGGTCCATATTGATTTCTGGTTAAGGACTGAGTGACCACTCCAGGAGAGTTAGTACAGGTTTAAACCAAGTTCATTTAAAGTTCTTCAAAATTGCACATTTATCACATCTTTCAAAACGCAATGGCAATTAACCTTGCAGCTTACCCTCCATTATAACATGGGATCCTGCCCTGTACACAGAAGGTAAGCACTCTGCTCCCATTTACAATTTTCCATTAGAAAATCCCAAAATGGCAAAATAACTTCGAAAAAAGCTCTCTGATGATTAATCCAAGAGAAGCAAATCAAGAAACGCCTGAGTGAGTTTTCCTATGTACAGACTGTTCTTGATGAATGAGTTATAAAGAAAGAACTTGTGACTTATATAGAACAAACAGCTAACATTCAGGGGAAGAAAATCACATAGACATTCAGGTCACATCCATTAACTCAGAAACCAAACACTTCAACGTTTTCCAATCAGTGCTCATTCCTCTGGGAGTGCTCAGTCTCTTCTGTATTGTTCGAGCTGGTCCTTGTTGTTCATATTTATTTCACAGGGAATATGTGGTGTCAGAGCTGTCAGCAAGTACCACAGAAATAGTCAATAAACAGCAGGAACACAAGCGGCAACGGTCTGGTAATGCTAGCCATATTCTTAGCATTCTACATCCTCTCTGCCCGTAATCTCCACAATGTCAATTGAATGTTTCTCTGTCACTGATACCCAATAACATGTGAGCCAAAACTCACCATTCTCAGCAGTCAATCCTGGTTACTCTCCCATATTCTAAAAACAAATCATCAATAAAAGTATTCAGAATCTGCCAGGATGATCCTTAAAATAAACTTCAAATTATGGATACCACTCAAATGAAAATCTGTGAAAGAGAGAAAGTGTGAATATGTGTTCATGGGACATTAAAAAATTAAGCGCTATTTACCTTAGTTTCTGCAACGACACTCCCAATTCAAATACAACGAGAGTCAACACCAATAACAACAAAGTCACATGTGCATAGTGCCTTTCACGTCGGGAGGACTTCCCAAGGTGGTGGACAGTCAGTGTTTCAGCCTGTTGAGCAGTGTGAGTGGGCAGGTTGGTAAGGGGTTAGGAGGTCGCAGAGGTAGGGGGGAGCAAGACCATGGAGGGGTTTGAAGGTGAGGACCAGGATCTTGAAATGTATCCTCTGTGTGATGGAAAACCAGTGGAGTCGGACGAGGAGCCTCGTGCGGGAGAGGACACGGGCTGCAGAGTTCAGGATGATCTGCAGCCTATGGAAGGAGGAGTTGGGGAGGCCATCAAGCAGGGAGTTTACAGAGTAAAGATGAGCCCAAACACTCCATGTACTGAAGACATTGGAAACATGGACCAGGTAGAACTCAATATGACAAGTATCATTATTATTATCAACATAAATTAGCAAGTTCATTTCTCTTCTATTACAAAAAGCCACTGATTATTTAAGAAAAGGTCAAACAAAAGATTTCCCCAATTTTTCTTTAGAATATTCCAAGTTCTACATTTACAGAAAACCAATTTAAGATGTTAGATAGAAAAGGTAATTTGTGTAAGGACTGAAAGCTCTAATTGGGAACAGTAGCCCAATGAGGGGATAGGACAGATTACCACTTTACCCAGGTCTGCTGCTTAAAAGGATGTCATTACATTGTACTCTATGTTTGGAGACAGCTTTCTTTTACACAATTTGGACTAAGAAAAGTCTGACTCAGACCCACAGTCCCAATTTACAGGTTAAATTGATCAGAACAGAGGGAGTCTGTATATAATCCATGCTGTATCTGCCCTTGATACTGACACTGCATGCAAATGTTTCCGTTCTTCAAGGCCCCAACAACAGCAGTAATAATAACACGGCTTGTGTTTATATGGAAGGGAAATAACATTATAATCCTGTCAATTATCATTAGTTAAAAGCCTACAGTCCCTCTCGCTCCCAGTGTATGATGGAGCATGTCTATTGGCTTCTGCAGTACACATTTGCTCTTTGATTCACTATATAAACTGTCTGGACAGTAGACGCCATTCTCCACTTCCATTAGTCAAGGCAACATTGACCTGAAGTGGCCCATAAAGAGTTTAGATGCAAAGTGAAAACACTATATGTTAGTTTTAGAATAGAGTTGATGGATATGAGCACTAAACAGCTAGAATGTATTGTGTTTATTTATTTGAAGATCTTTAATCAGGATAGGCCAATGAAATGTCTCATCCAATTTATGTTTGTAGCCTTGCTAGAGGAATGTGAACTGGGAGAAGCTTCTCGGGGGAATGAATATCTGCCAGATTGTCCCTGCTCCCTCAGATTACAGCTGTTGGATATTTATCATCAAAGATCTGTATATGCCCATGTAGTAGCCATTAAAATGTAATGTTGTTGAAACTGTTCACTCATGTGCTGAGCCTCTGGTAGAAATTGGCTGTCGTGCCTTCAGCCTCTTTGCCCCCACCCTTTGAAACTCCATCCCATAGTCCCTTCGCCTCGCCTCCTCCCCGACTCCTTCAAGGCCCGTATCAAGACTTTGTTCTTCTACCATGCCTTCGGTCATCCTCCCCCTACCCTCCCAGCCCTCCACCTCTCCTGATTCCAACCTCTAGCTCAGGTACAAATCCTTGACTGTCCAGTGCCTTGGGACGTCCTCCTGACGTGAAAGGCGCTTTATAAATGGAATCTTGTTGTTGTTGTTGTTGAGTTGTTGCTCTTTGCAGAAGGGATAGGAAGTCATTGGCACTGCACCCACACTCTCACCACAGGCAAACACCAGTTGGGATTTATTGGTTATGAAGTTTGGGGTATCTGAACACTTGGATCTTGTCCTACATGTCGTAGAGGGAGGAATCATAGCCTTGGTGTTACAGCCCTTCACAAGCTTATATCTGGTTTTATTCTTACAATAGGTTCTAAGGCTGTCCTCCTATTTCTTCTTTTGTCTATTCTTAAGACAACTCACATTTAAAACGATGTTAATTTTTACAATTGTTTCAGATTTTTATTGCAGCAGTATTTTTACTGATTTTTTATTTATGTCAGCACATTGAAAGCCTCAAGGTCTTAAAGGTCAGGTAGAATGGCATGGCCACTGTCTCGAAATACACCATTCACCCACCACGTAGTTAGAGAACATTGAAAAGAAATCAACTCAGCTGCAACTATCCATTTCATTGAGAACCTGCCCCGGTGTGATATCACTTAAATCAATTATTAAACAATCTTACACCCATGTTAGTCATACTGTATGAAGAGAATCAAAATCCATCAAGACCATACCACTAACAAACTTAACCCCTTCAGCGTCATCAAGCTGGATGACAAGCAAATGTCCACTCACTACTTCCTTGACAGGAGTAACTGGTTTCACTATATTCTTAATGCTTCTTAATGCTACACTTTACATATGTATTCCATGAATAACTAACACAGGAGAGAGACGCACAGGATTTGAAAGAATTATTTGACAAATCTCGTCAAACAGTCAGTGAAACCAAACTTCAAACAGTGGTCTCAGAGCCCGATTGGGAGCATTAAATACATTGAGTCAAGGGCAAGGCAAGGGAACTAGATTAAAGGCAAAATACTACAGGTGCTGGAAATCTGAAACAAAAACAGAAGTCGCTGGGAACACTCAGCAGGTCAGGCAGCATCTATGGAGAAAGGAAAGTGAGTCAACGTTTCAGGTCTATGACCTTTCATCAGAACTCAAGGTCATCAACCTGAAACCCTGACCTTCCTAGCCACTTATGTTTTCATTAAGGAAACTAGGTTGTAATACCCGATATCCTCTTAATTACATATTCCAACCTCTCCTAAAAACACAGAAATTATGAGATAATGTTATCGTTGAGCAGACACACATCCTAGCGCTAAACAAAATGAAAGATATGATGAAATTGATCTAAATAGCTGTTTTTTGTGAGAACAATGTTTCTTCTCAGTAACAAAAATATCAGCTGCAGATATAAAAGGGAAGGCAACATAAGGTTGGCCAGTTATAGGGACAAGCATGAAGCAAACAGTTCATTTCTTCCTAGGTTTATTGGAGCTAACACTGACTTGCACAGCAGGAGCCAAACACTAGGTAGCAAGCCTCGGATTGACACCTCAGTCTCTCTGGAATCATGTGCGGAATGCATTGTGCAGCAACGATACATTTAACTCCAAAGATTGTAAGATTGGAGAAATTAGCTCATGTTTGTAGCCTGGATCTGTGAAGAAATTAAATTGTGTTTTTCTAATATAAAGCTGAAATGCTTTTTTGGCAGCGTAAACAAGAAGAGGATGTTTAGCAATTGGAATTATTCACCATTCTAAATTATAATTTAGAAAAGTTAAGAAAGCAGAAAAAGTCTCCCTCAAGCCTGTCACCCTATCTATATTTAGTGCCCGAATAACAAGCTAGCCGGGCAGCAGAAACCCAATTCACAGCTTCAAATAAGAACTACTAAACCAACAGGAAGTGCAGCAAAATATGTTTAGGAAAGGGGTGATAGACATGTGGAACAAGTACAGTTGCAGACAGGTGATGGAATAAGGAGCTACAAAGATTTCAAAAAGGAAATGTGTAAATCACTCGAACTTCTTTTTCACAAACCCAGACTCCAAGTAATGCCTTCCAGCATCCTCCATCTCAAGCTTCAGTTTCCTCATGAGCTATTTGATGCACACCTGTTTTTATCATGGTGGGACAACCTACACGCGATGGTTTGCGGCATACCTGACACTGATGTTCCAGAGGGCTATGTCCAATGCCGCGTATCAGACTTCCACATCTGCAACTCTTCCTGTCTTTGTGTTACTCAACATCAACAATTTCATTCAAGTCCTCTTGTAAGAAATGAAAAGGAATCAAGATTATTAGGTGATGTCATAGATAAGTCAAAGAAATCATTTGGGAAGTTGTATTGATAGCGAGACAGACCAATCCTGCCTGAAGCTGAGAGTAAGGATTGTGACAATTCGAAATGCTAGGATCATTGGAAGCTAAATGTATATTTTCCCAGCGACTAAAATCCTATTAAACTGGAAATGACTGGTTCAGATCCTAACACTCCTAGCTCTAATAATAGTGCTGCATACACACATAGCCAGCACCTCATATCAACTCTAATAATTGGTCAATAAATCAATCAATCTTGAATTGGTGTAAAGTGAATTTATGCTCCGTCTGCGCGCGATCTAGTTTTGGCACATTCCCTGTAAAGTTTTGACCTTGGTTTTGACGCCATGGACAGTAAATCCCCTCACTTAAACCTTTCACTTTTCTTGGCAGCATTGAATCTTTCTATACAGTCACCTCCCATGAAATATCTATGCGGCTTGTCAGAACCTGGACAGCACAAACAGACGCGTTGTGCTAAGGCAATTGAAAATGCATCAAAGTCAGAACTGTCTATCAACCAGCAACTTGCCTGACAGGCAGCAAACACGAAGATTAGAGTGTACTTTAAAACATCAATTTCTTCTGAATTGTCAATCCCTTTGAGATTTTACTTTTAAAATATAATGAAAATAAAATATTACAATTCTTGATCTTTATTGAAGCAGGAGTTGTTACGGTGTATATACAACTTGCATTTATACAGTACCCTTCACGTGGATACGTCTCGTAGCACTTGTATACACGCAGGGAAGAGGATTAGAATTATAAATAATGTAAATGTGAATCTGTATTTCCAACTGTGGTGGAATACCAAATATTGTATCAGTGGATGTGAGCAAGTTTTTAAGAGCTTGGAAAAACCTGCTGATCTATGCAGATCCATTCTATATCATGAATCCGTGCCTAGAATCTCTCTGGGAACTGTGTTATTACAATCAATAAGAGGATCACAGTAAACATGTTTTACCCACTTTGGGGCTTGCATCATCATCAAGTCCCCACTTGAATTTCAGTCAGACTCAGCAAGTTCACCTGGGTCAGAAACTAATGAAAAATACATTCTAGATAATCAAAACTGTTCAAAAAAGTTTACAAATAAACTTGGTTTCAAAAGAGATTAAAATCTAAAGGGATTAATACACCAAATTGATAATGTGTGATCTCTGTGCTCAAATTCTCCAGGGTTGGGTAAACTAGGCATGTCTCTCCTGTGGGGCTCTGGAGAAAGAATATGCAATTCCAAGCCAGACAAACAAACACACATGTGGAACCTTCAGTAGTTTGATTTGGAGACTTTTAAACATGGCAATGTGCGTCGGAATAGGTCAAACCCCCCAAAATCTGGTGGACTTTTCCATTAATCCTTGCTTTTGCTCATCTACTGTTCTCAAGGCTGGTGTTTCTTAAGTCTCTTAGTCATCTTTTTAATGGAAAACTTCAGTAGATACGCTGCCAAATCAGAGGATTTAAAAGGTGCAGATGATATGATCAGATTATGGAAAGTTAGGTGAATGGCAGATATCTATCTGACAGTCAGAATCACAAAATACACCAACAAACTGCATCCTATTCACTGCTCATACAAACTCATCAAAAGCGATCGATAGTTGAGAGTTAACAATCTTCATATAATTAATTACTTGAAGTTACTTAGATTCATCACAAAGTTCTAAACTTCATTAACCAGTCTAAAAATTATTTATTAAATATAATTTTAGATTAAGATGATAACAGCAGTATTACTAGCTTTCAATTCTATACTTTGCTGTTTAAAGTCTCATCAGAGTATTTTAATATGTTTCTAATTGACCACCATTAGATCATCAATCTGCTGCTTTATAATTAATTGAAAGGTTTACCTCAATGGAGAGACAGTAATGATTCCCTTAGACCAGGACACTCCAACTTTTTGGCTGCTGATGGCTGCATTTCACAAACATCTGCGGACCACATAAGCAACATGTATGTTTCCCTTCCAGAAACATAACTTGTCAGAATCATATAGGAATCCTATGTTTTAAATTGTGCAACTGTATTACTTAATTTCACTATAACTGAGTTTCACTCCAAACTTCAAATGGGCATTATACAAATTCACATTTTAATACAATAATATACTTAAATTATCATTAAATCCGGTGTAAACAATGAAAGTGAACTAAATAATTAAGCGAATTAAAATACACATAATTTAATAGCCCCATCAATTAACAAAATAATGATAACACTATGGGAAATGATTCTCTTGAACCAGAGGACCTGGTCCTCGGTTTTCCACCTTGAGCTTCTCATTGAGTCTGATATTCTGTGATCTTAGTTAAAATAGTTAAATCCCTCTGTGTCTCTCCCGCAGTTATTCTCCACCCTGTGTCTCACCAAGTTGGACGAGACGCAAGGAGGCAGCACAGAGACCGACTGGAGGTAAATCAATCAAGTTGGAAATGGTTCAGGGGCCGAACGAAATCATCCCTGGGGCAGGTGCAGCTCCATGTCTACCCTGAATTAGACCATTTGATGAGTAACTGCACATCCTGTTTTATTTTTAATTTCTATAAACACTCAACAAAACTTCCACACTAGCATCTCACAAAAGGACATCTCTGGTGGGCAACAGCCTCTCATCTCCAGTTTTAACAGCTTTGATTCGGTTGTAATCTTAATTGCACAATATCTGAGTTAGAAGCCAGTTTTGCAAACTCATTTCTCCTTCATGTGGAACGACAGTGAGGAATACATTATCGGTGCAATTAAAGCAAGTCCCAGCTTTGCTTCCTTTCAAAAAAACCTTATTAATAATTCATTAGAAAAGAACGGTTCTAATTTTATCATCTGATTGCTTGGATTATTCAGATGCAAATATCTTATGCTCTGTATTTGTTCTGTTGGTTTTTCTTTCCAAATGTCACATCTGAGCCCATTTTCATGTCACCGCAAAGCTCCGAAGCAAACCAGTCCAAATCCATAATTGGGCTATTTAATAAGTGTCCTTCGGAAAATACTGTAAGTAGGTGATTCTTGTCAGTAATTTAGCACAAAGTCTCATCGTTCACTGTGTTTTTGAAATGAGCAGATTATTAGGTTCAAAATAACTGTTGTTAACAGAATGGAAGTCAAAGACACAGCCAACAGTAAATATCTTCGCACCTCAAAACACAGTCACTACACATTACAGTATGTTCTGTGAAACTCTTTGCGACGCCTTGACAACGTGATAAGACGCTGTATTGAATGCAAGGATTATTATCTCATTCCTGCTTGTGACAACAGTCACTACACGTGAGCACGTCATATTGTAAAGCACTTTGCACCCACCTGTTCGTTGTCTCAGTACCTTGTACCTCAGCTTCTGACACCCGTGGCTGAGGGAGGCAGAGCCTGAGGGGAGCCTGAGAGGGGCAGGTTGGTTCTCTTTGGCCCACAAAAAAACATCAAAACTCCACAATATCTAAAATGATCCTCAAAGTCTGGTCACTTTCTGCTGTATGTCAAGAACTAAAGAAGAGCCAAAGGGGGAAGTTGCTCTCAATCGCCTGCTAACCATGTGAGCTGGCCGCTGAGAGACAACTAAGAAGTATGTTTGACAACATTTCATGTTTGGCCTCTATTGTAACACTCTCAGAGTAAGGCACGGTGAATGGTGCAGGAAGTGTGCCTGGAAATGAAGATTGATGCATTTTTTGTGTTTCATTAACAGGAGCTGACAGAAACTTAACTGCAGCAGTACACATGTGTGATCATGTCATAAACCAGCTGGAAAAGGAAATAAGAATAGAGACACCTCGTTCCCCCACCAGCAACAGTAAGGAGAGAGTCAATTTCTCTTTAAACCCTGATTATTGAAACATCCGATAATAGATGTCTTCTCAGTAGCCAAATACTATTTTGTATCTTTTGATCTTATGTCCTGTGTTAATGCAATTTACTTTGAATGTTGATGTTTTTGGCCGGTTGAGTTTGTACATTATTTTCTGCTGAATGTTTCTGCGATCTATCCTGTACCTTAGGTTACTACAGATACTTTTGAGAGCGCCTGTGTTTCTCTGGGGCACCATTATTTTGTATGTGTGATTGGTAGCCAAGTTATATTAACAGTGTAAGAGTCCCAGTATACCAGCAGCAATAAATGTCTGCAATCTGTTCTTAACATCTCAGTCGTGTCATTCCTGAAACCTTTAAACAGAATGAACTTCATACAGACCCTTTTACATAAGTTTCTTTTAGAATGTCTCCAAACCATGGCATTTATGAGGTGGCTGCAGATCTGTCACTATCATAGACAGGAGGTGTGACAGAAGGTGTACCCTATGTTGTCGCATACATGAATTTTTGACGAGCAAGACAGCAATCCCTGAGACATGGTTCTTCAGCAGGTGTGCTCCTTGTGGAACACTGACACAGTGTGTAAAAGTTATCTGGAGTGCTTGCACCCATCTGCCAGTTGCTAATTGACAATCCACTCATGTGTGGAAATGTGGTGTATTTTTTATGTACATATGATAATAATATTCTTTGCATGTTAATAAAGTACCTTATCACATCATTGAGATGTCTCAAAGGGCTTCCCAGGATTTTACATGGTTTCTGTGGCTTGACTATATACCCACGTGGAAATGAAACCTAGGTTACCAAGTGTATTGAAGTGGTGGTGCTGGAGGCAAAATCCAATCCCTCCCCTCCCCACATCATTGTAGGCGTGAGCTTGGTATTTGACTTCCAGTTAGCGTTGTAGCTTCACTAAACAAAAGCTTATTCTATCCTGCTTTCCACTGGTCAGATCTCAGAGGCACAGACAGGCTGGGCCGGCAGCCTACTTATATGCTCTACATTCTTTGTAGAATATTGTGTGAAGTGTTTGGTCAGCACAATCCACAAACATTTACAGCACTCATAAGAAAAGTGTTCAACAGAGCAAGACTGCTCCCAAATGTAAAAGGAATAAGATAACAGGATAAATTAGAGAGAACGGGGTCAGAAATCTTCTCCCATTGATTAAAATAGAGTGTAGAATTCCTCCTCCCAATGAATGTAATTACATTGAAACAGGTCCCAGGTCCATGTTTGTTTTTAAAGCCAATATCACAATTTATTCAGTCGTGCACGCGTCCTCTGAATTAATCCAGTAGAGCCTGCGAGATTGACTTGATCAACCTTGAGCCTTGTCCTTCAGTCTATGGGAGGTTATCTTCCATTTAGTCAGGTAGTACGCCCATCTAACACCACACTCATTGCACAAAGTCAACGAATTAACTGTCGATAATTAGCTTTTTTTTGTTTGTTTGATAAAGAGACATTTGATTCAAGAGACTGAGCGACAATTATTGGGGTAATATTTGGGGTATACATGGTGCCTTCCAGTGTTTCTAATCAATCTTCATTTACAAATCCTCAGTTGAAAACATTAAATACACTTATTTACTGATAATCAATCATTCTGTTTTGTACAGTTTTACTGTCACGTGGCAATGCTGGGTCCAGTTCTCTGAATTTAGCTCAATAACTTCATCCTCTGTGACGCCTATGGTAAATTATTCAGTTCCAGAACTGTATTAAAATAAATTACTCAGAAGAACATAAGAACATGAAAAAAACATTTGACCCATCCAACATGTGACAGTCTAGAGGCTCTTAACACGCTCCTGAGTAACCTATCTAAAGCGTATTGCAAAGTGACTGCTGCACTAACACAGCGACACTGCACTGTACATCCCCCGAGTCTCTAGCAGTAGTCTCCCTTCCATTAAAATATCCTGGCCCAGGTTAGCCACAAGCTTTGATTTCACTAGCTGAAACCCCAGCGTGAAAGTACATTTATATTCCTGAAGCTTCCTGTGAGCAGCAGTGATGATACAGAACTTCAACCTGTGTTCCAATTCATTGCCCCCTTTCTCTTCAAAGAAGAATGTTTCAGTTACACTTCAGACATTCTCAGTAGATGTAGCTGTCTCCTGTATGTGTACATTCTCTGTAGCTGTCTCCTGTATGTGTACATTCTCTATAGCTGTCTCCTGTATGTGTACATTCTCTTTAGCTGTCTCCTGTATGTGTACATTCTCTGTAGCTGTCTCCTGTATGTGTACATTCTCTATAGCTGTCTCCTGTATGTGTACATTTTCTATAGCTGTCTCCTGTATGTGTACATTCTCTGTAGCTGTCTCCTATATGTGTACATTCTCAGTAGCTGTTTCCTGTATGTATACATTCTCTGTAGCTGTCGCCTGTATGTATACATTCTCTGTAGCTGTCGCCTGTATGTATACATTCTCTGTAGCTGTCGCCTGTATGTATACATTCGCTGTAGCTGTATGTACACGTCTTTTTGAAGATTGACACCTCTCAGGTTTTAACGTGCGAGCTGGAAAAAGTAGAGTAGGTGGGAGAAGTTAGAGCTTTGAACAAACACCCCATTATTTTGAGCCTTAATAATTTTACTAAGTGTATAACTGCATTAACATATTGTTGGCAAATCAAAGATTTTTTGACCACTGAGAAGGCTATTTGGCCCAAAGTGCCTCTCTGAAAGAGCAATCTGTTTAGTTTAGTTTAGTTCCACTCCCTATTCTTTCTCCCCACCCTTTTATATTTTATCAATACAAGTGTATATTATTTTAAAATGGCATCAAAGTATATCACAAACCCTTCACACAGAGGATTAGAATGACCATGATCTCAGACTGTGCACTGTTAATCATAGGAATGTTGCTACGACCAGAGTATGGTCAACTCTGCATTTGCAGCCTGCTTACATGGTGCACCAGCTCCACAGTCATTGTAAAACATACCGGCACCTTGTCCCAGCCAGGCTGTGGCAAAAGAGAACAAGTGATTATGTTGACTTTCACAACTGGGTTTACTCATGTGAAAAATCCATTGGTATCTGAGAAACATAGAGATCAAAGTGGCCAGAGTTAGACTTGTTGTCTAACCAACTGGGAGTAGTGTACAGACTAGTGGGGAAATGTATAAATACGGAGATCAGGGAAGCAGATAGCAAAAGCAATGTGGTTATAATGGGAGATTTTAATTTTCACATAGACAAGAAGAAGCAGAATACCTCGCAACAAATTTCTAGAATCTATTCAGGACAATTTTCCAAAACTCACTAGATTCAGGAATTATTCCCTTAGATTGGAAAATTTATTTAAGAAGGGAGGGAGGGAAAAACCAAGAAATTACAGACTTGTCAACTTAACGTCAGTTGTAGGGAAAATACTGGAATCCATCATCAAGGACAGAGTGACTGAACACTTGGACAGGTATGAGCTAGTCAAAGAGAATCAGCGTGGGTTTGTGAAGGGTAGGTAGTATCTGACTAATTTAGTTGAATTTTTTGAGGAGGTCACTAAAATGGTGGCTAAGAGAGTGTCTATGGATGTTGTTTATATGGATTTTAAGAAGGCATTTGATAAGGTTCCGCACATAAGATTATTAGCAAAAATGGAAACGCATGGAGTCAGATGGAGGTAACCTTGTGATGTGGCTTGGTAATTGGTTGGGAGGCAGGAAACATAGAGTAGGGATAAAGGTAATGTTCTCTGATTGGTGGGTTGTGACAAGTGGCATCCCCCAGGGGTCTGTACTGGGACCTCAGCTATTCGCCATAATATATATATAATATATAAATGACTTGGATGATGGAATAGAAAGTTTTATATTCAAGTTTGCAGACAACACTAAACTAGGAGGCTCGGTATGTTGTGTAGATGGGAATAAGAAGTTACACAGGGACTTAGACAGATTAAGTGAGTGGGCAAAGCTGTGGCAGATGGAGTTCAATGTAGGGAAGTGTGAGGTCGTTCACTATGAACCGAAAAAAGATAAAGCAGAATATTTTAACGGGGAGAAATTAGAAACTGTGGAGGAGCAAAGAGATTTGGGTGTCTATATCCACAAATCATTAAAAACTAGTTCCCAGGTTCAATCAAAAAGGCGAATGGAATGTTGGCCTTTATCTCAAGGGCCTGGAATACAAAGGGGAAGAAATGATCCGTCAGCTGTACAGAGCGTTAGCCAGACCCCATCTGGAGACTGCGTTCAGTTTCGGGCACCACACCTCAGGAAAGATATATTGGCCCTGGAGTGGGTGCAGCACAGGTTCACCAGAATGTTACCAGGCGTAAAAGGGCTAGCCTTGATCTAATTAAATGGCGAAACAGGATCGAAGGGCTCATCCTGTTCCTATGTTCCTAACCGCAGCAGAGAAAAGCATCACGTGAGATGTGAGATGTACCTGCCAGCAGCCTTCCCACAGCCCCTGAGCACACACTGACTTGATGGTTAGATTTGTGACTAGTGCGAAGTACCAACTGCTGCTGCCAGTACATAGCAGAACAGTGCAGAGCAGTGCAGTGCAGAGCAAAGCCGCCTATTACTGTGAATATTTTATTGATAAGGACATTTTCTCAGTGCTGAGTGAGTGATTCTCAATGTAGCTGAAGGGCTCCCAGAGGTTCAGCTTGCCTTGGCTCATCCCATAAGTGGAATGATTACATTTCCACTGGGCTGGGTATTTGGGTCATGAACACGTTTCCCAAAAGAACTTGAAGTTGTATGGAGCTCCCTTCTGTTGGCAGCCTGGGCAGAACTCATTGCTGGGAGCAGGAAGTGAAGTCATCACCTGCCATTTTATTCTGAAGGAAGAACCTTGTGATGTGCTCTCACTGACCTTGTGATCAGAATAATGCAATGTTTGGTCTCTTCATCCTTGTAATATCCAGTCACTGATGTCATTCTGTGATGATATCAGAGAATTCCAATTACGATCTAAATTGGCTGCAATGAGCCTCTTAGAAATAATAATAATAATCCTTGCATTTGATACAGCACCTTATCATGTCTGACATCTCAAAGCGCTTCACAGAATATACAGTAAATTGAATTGACTGTATATTTTGTGGGCGAAACACAGCAGCCAATTGTGCACTGCAGTGTTCCACAAACAGTCATGGATTGAGTGACCAATTTTTTTTTTTTTAAGGAATTATTACCCCTGGAAAGTGATCTGCCAATCAACTAACAACCGGGTTCCTGCTTATTGCTAGGTAAACAGAGGCGTGTAAGTGGAGTAAGGAAACTTGCCCAACGTTTCCCCCTGCCGGGAATCAAACCCAGGTCCTCTCGCTTGCGAGGCGAGTGCTCTAATCACTGGGCTACAGACTGCCAATGGCCTCAAGGATAGGCACCTCCTCATCTGAAAACTCTCAAAGGCCATTTGCAATATTTATATTCAAATAACGCATGGGCCGATTATATTTCCATGAGGGAGGAGCCACAATTAACAGGTTCCCACCTGCAGATTAATAGCTGCCAGTGAAATGGTATGATTTATTGTCGGTTTAAAAGCTGACTGTAAAATCAAACGTGACTTCCGAAGTGAGTGTGTGACTCGCATTTTACTTTGTATTGGGGAAAACCAAGTCCAAGAGGAACTGAGTTTAAAGATCAAACTGTTGCTGATATTTGGAGTTACAAATAAGCAAAGCATTTGATTGTTCGGCTGTTGATTGCAGATTACTTGGAAAGGTGATTCTGGGAAGCTAACTGAGCAGCTAAAGGACTCATTCTTGCTAAACAAGCCAGCCCTCCCCACACACACAGACGGCACTTTGCCTGCATTAGCGTGCTGGGTAAATGCTTTATTTCTGTTTAGATTCCCGGCTTCTCTGTGTTCTTTCTAAAGAATATGTTGAAATTATGTTCCACGGCAGTGCTGAAGCGCAGACGAATAATTCACTGTCACTGCATACGGCCACCTCTGGCAAACAAAGAATGGAGCAAAATTGTAGAAAATGAAGCCGTCCATATCAATCAATCAGCCATTGTCAGGGACTAAATGAGCTGAACTGACAGGAACACAAGAGCAAACAGCCAGATGTTAGTCACAGGCACTCAGCCTGCATCACATCAAACCACAGCACCAAATGTAACTCTTAAAGAGACATAACCCACAACCTGAGCCAAATGTAAAGGGGAAAGAAATACCCATTGTTAATATGTACATATCTCTGGTGTAGCCCAGCAATGGAGTGTGCTTGCCAGCCGGGGAGAGAGACAGCATGGTGCTATGTGATGCTGTGAAGTGAACTCGTTGCTGTTTGTTATTCCATGGTTATGACTTGCTGGGTCACATGAGTATTCTGGCCTCTTGCATCATTGTCTTCCAGCAGTGAGGACATGACTTGAATGAGCATCACTACCTTCCTGTGTGAAGCCCGCACATTACAAAATCACTCTCAATCAGCTCTTGACGACTGCTGTGCTTCAAGGGGGCGGGTAACTATAGGGGGCAAATGCTTTCAACGTGAAGTACTTACCCTTGCACATGCTTCACAGCATATCTCCTTCATTTTCCAGAGAACTCAGTTGTTGGCTGTCTCCTGTGTGGAGCCATGGAAACATAACTTACAGTGCGAGGCAGGCAGCTGCAGAGACTGATGAGGGGTCCAGGGTTGTGTGCAGTTGGCTTTCTTCCAGACTAGCATGAACACGGTGGTCTATTGTTAATTCCCTCCCAGTTGGGTAGGGGGAGGGGTAGGGTTGAAGTCTGGTATCACCAGAACACTTACACAGTGTGACGCCTCTGAGCCCCACAGAAAATAACTCTTCACATCTGTGAAAATAAATATAACTGTGGAACATCAAAAGGTGAACACTTCACTCTTCTCTTCCCCTTAGTCAGTCGCACCGCAAATTACCTATTATAGTGTGTTGAGTTTCCAGTATACGGTTGAGTCAGAGTAAAGTCTGTTAAACCCAATCAGACACCAAGCCCCAAGGGGTCCAGTACCAGGAAGGATGTTGTTCCAGCAGAGTGGATTGCTCACCACATTGTCTTCATTTACTTGCAGAGTGTGGCAAACACTAAACTATCTCTAACCAGCATCCCATAGATTTCTGTGTCTTAACCTAGGTCCCAAACATTGATTGGATTGGATTCAAAACCAACTCCCCAAGTGGCTGGAACAAGCCTCCATAACGTACAGTCGCCCTGTCCGAGACTGATATTTTTACCAGGGCACTGTTGGTACATTTTCTTTATGTATCAACCAGTATACAAATGTGAGCAAAACAAAATGTTTCCCTAAATATTTCTAGGAACAAAGGCTGGATCTGGGACCAAGGACAGTCTCACTTTCCTTATCGTGTAAGAATATCTGACTCACCTCTTACTCACCTGTCACTGGATTTAATCCTCAATTCATTAACTCACTTGGAAAATTCCAGATCATACTAGAGGGCAGGCTAGAGAAAGGGGATACTGTTTTGAGGAGTGGGGGAACGGAAGAAATGGTTCAAAGATTTCTCCAAGTGCTGGACGCAGACTCGGTACTCGGTCTCCCCCGTGTTGAACAGGAGTTGGGACTACTCGCTCGGTGAAGACAGTATCACCTTTCTCATCCCTCTCCCTGGCAACGTACCTGCATAATAAAATAATCTGAGACAGAGTTTTATAAAGAACGTAGTGATCGATCATTTTAATTGTCAATGAATTATTTGTGTGTGGGTTTTTTGGCTTGAGGTACATCTGAAGTGGCACTTTATCACATTTTGGAGGCCGTGCGTTCCCTGTGATACACTGCCACAACTGTCCTTGCCACCACCTTGGCTCAATAGCTACGGAACACAATCCTGTCATTCTTTTCTAGGAAGTAAAGTGAAGCAAAGGTCCCTTCTCACCATCTTCAATATCCCACTGTCAAATCATTTATCTGTCAGGTAAAACCTGAAACACATCAAATCATATTTCATTCATTCAGTTTAGAGGTGTAGAGGAGATAGTGAGTTTCTTTCTGATATTGGGAGGAATACCCTGGGATATTGGGATGGTATAATGATCTTATAGAGGATTGGCTATTAAGCAACTCAGTAGGTTAGATCTGTTATTTACAAGTTGTATAAATAGAATAATGAGCAGTCAAGTCATGATATAAAGGTGTGTGCAATCCTCAATTGGTTCTAGGACAGCAATATGCACAGTAAACAGCAGTCATGTACACAGATAGCATAGCTCCAGAACCAAAACCAGACAACATTGGTAAATTGATCATATGATGTTTGTTACTTGTTCAAAAACTAAGCAACATAAAGCCAAAAGGTAAAATACTTCAGATGCCGGTAATCTGAAATAAAAACAGAAGTGGCAGGGAAACTCCCTTCTCTTTTCAAATAGTGTCATGGTATCTTTAGCATCCACTTGAACCTCAGTTCAGTGTCTCATCTGACGCATGGCACCTTCAATAACAACCTCCAGTGCTTTCCCTGGGTCTATACTGGGACATTCGCCTACACTGTGAACTGAAGTCCTGATTTGGGGTTTGACCCACAACCTTCTGACTCATTGGAGAAAGTATTATCGAGTGAGCTAAGTTTACTCTTTTATAATAATAAGAATCCTTGCATACAGCACCTTATATTCTGAAAATGTCTCAAAAAGTGTTTCACAGGACTTTTACCAAATAGTGGAATTAATTTGTATTTGTAGGTGAACGTAGCAACCAATTTTGCACACAGCAGTCGAATTCAACAAACAGCTGCAAAGTGAATAATCAGTTGTGTCTGGAGGGTTGTTGCCTGGAACACTAGCACAAACACTAGCTAACCTGGCCTTGGATGTAAGGGGTATAGACAGTAAGACCTGGGTGAGGAGAGGAAATAAAAGCTGATGGTTTACACTTGTGAACAGCTTCTGAGAAGAAATTAATTTAAATCCTTCACATGATTCTCTCTCTAATGGCTCACCATTATCACAGCCTCCAGCACAAGTGACTGGACTATAATTATTTTATTACAGAGACCTGACAATGCATCCAAGTAACGCAGTAAATAAAATGAGCTGTTTCGCAGTGTGTGTCACTAACATACAGGGTAGACTTTGAACTTTGTGTCAGTGGCGATAAATCTAGTTCCAATCTCATTGTTTCCATTGCTGCTCGGTGTGTGGCTATTAGCCAGTTCAATCTATAATAATAATAATAATAATCCTTGCATTTTGATATAGCGCTTTTCACGTCGGAAGGACGTCCCAAAGCGCTTCACAGAACACTGTAGAGTGAATTGACTGTATATTTGTGGGCGAACGCGACAGCCAATTGCGCACAGCAATGTCCCACAAACAGTCGTAGATTGAAAATGACCAATTTATTATTGTTTTTGGTTTTGGAGGGATTATTATTAGGCTCTGTGTGGAGTAAGGAAACTTGCCCAAGGTTTCGCCCTCTGCCTGGAATTGAACTCAGGTCTCTCGCTTGCAAAGCGAGTGCTCTAACCACTGAGCTACAGGACTCCACAAATCTGCCCCCAAATGAGCTGCATCCATGACAGATGCCTCAGTTTGTGGGTCAAAAGCAAACATTCGGGGGTGGGGAGGGGGCACATCTTCATCTTCATTCCCATTTCACAAATTCCTTCTGATGACCTGATGTTGACTGTAATATCATTCTCTGTTTTCACTTAATGTTGAGTTATTTTTTGAATGGTCGGTGTCTGTGTGGAGACTTCATAGTATCATAGAACTATACAGCACAGAAGGAGGCCATTCGGCCCATCGTGTCTGTGCTGCCTCTTTGAAAAGAGCTTCCAAATCAACCCCACTCCCCCCTCTCTCCCCATATCCGTGCAAATTTGTCCCCCCCAAAATAATTATCTACTTCTCTCTTAAAAGTTGTTATCGAATTGGCTTCCACCACCTTTCAGACAATGCATTCCAAATATGAAAAATTCACTGTTTGAAAAAATTTCTCCTCACCTCCACTCTGTTTCTTTTAACAACTATTTTAAATTGGTGCCCTTGGGTTAACGACCCATCCGCCAGTGGAAATAGTTTCTCCTTGTTCACCCTATCAAATGCCCTCATAATTTTGATATTTCTCTTCTTAACCTTCTCTGCTCTAAGGAGAATAATCCTATCTTCTCTAGCCTCTCCTGATAACTGAAGCCCCTCATTCCTGGTGCCATCCTGGTAAACTATTAGATGTTACTATTTTGCATTTGTAATGATGTTCACCATTAGGTGAAATTCTGAACCTTATTTGTCCAACTTCCTGCACAGCCTGAGATGCCATCAGTGTGCAGTTGCGTTAGTAAATGAGACAACATAATTGCATTGTACATATTTAATAATATCACTGAAATATTCTGGGTGTTCCCCACAGTCACTCAGCTAAATCTAAATTTAGGAATTACACCACTGCTGATAACACTGGTTTATCTGTGAACATAATAATAACATCCACAACCTTACCTACACGCTGTTTCTTATAGAAAGTCATGAGAGTATGGATGTGTGGGTGTATATGGGGGGGCAGGTGATGTGGGGTGTTTATGCTGTAACATTAAGACTTGCTGCCAATACTGGGGGCTGTTCTAGTTTGCCAAGACTCCTATCCTGTCTCTGTGCAGCCAGAGCTGGTTATTAAACAATCCCATAAGGATTAGGGTTGGAAAGAAGATTAGAGGCAACAAAGCTAGGAAATATTTAAAGACACAAATGTGCGCCACAGCGGGCAAAAAGAGAATGAAGTATTGATGAGGTTTACAACCTAGCATTATTTAAAGTAGTTTAATTTCAGAGTGAAGAGAATCATGTCAATCATGTCTGGGTTTTGCAATCTGGATTTCCTGTCATAGTAATAATATAATAACAATAATCCTTGCACTTGATATAGCGCCTTCTCAGTGAGCCAGTGTCTGCTGTTAATCATCTCTCACACTGAGGGCCACAGCACCATATCTGCAAACTGTATTTGTAAATCCTGAATCCTGCCATGACCACGATACATCAGACCTGCTCCAACAGCTTCTACACCTAGTGAGGGCACAAACCCAGCCTGTCAGATGTTTGGCAACAGAATGGCAAATACGAGCCAGCCCTCTGTGCCGGTCTCTAATCTGGGTCCTGAGCCAAGAGGGTCTGCAGTATTTCAGGGCACTGCTGATGACAACCCAGCCCAGCCTGGCTCATCAGCATGACTTGGAAGGGCAGACTAGTCAATGAGGACAAGGAATCCTCCCACTCCGCTCCTGTTAGCCCTGCAAGCCAAAGCCCTAACGGGTAGGGTAGTGTCTCAAGCACTCTGGGACGCTGCCCGGCGTGAGGGGCACTATATAATTGTAAGTTGTTGTTATAGGGTGGTCCTAGCTGGACAAACAGCTGGAAAGCTTGCCAGACAGTGTTCTCATTGGCAAGATATGTGGTTTTAGCTGGTTAGACTCCAGCAGTTGCCCCAACACACATGCTGGGGCACCCCCAAACCCTGGCTCTTGCCAACCTAAGCCTAATACAAATTAGGTAAGCAGGGTGTGTTCCTCCAGGGAGATTGCATATTCCATTCCAATAATGGAATTTCATTATCAGTGGGATGCATGGTTTGGTTGGGTTTCCAGTTTGGTTTGGACACTCTTAAGCACGGTGATGGGTTTCTGTATGTGTCAGACACCTGGCTAGCCAAAAAACAACCTATGGGTGTTTGGGTGCTGAATTCGATGCAATAATTTCATGACTTTCTATTAGAAACACCCTGTTTGTAAGGTTGCGGATTTCCTGTTCACAGACAAAACTGTGACCAGTGTAGCCAGAAGTGGTGTCATTGTAATGTTGAGATGTTTTTGACACCAACGTTTCCAAACCAGGAGATGCAGTGAGTGGAGAGAATAAATCCTGTCAAGTGGAGAATTGCTGCCTGTGGGTTCCCAGTTTAGGAAGAATTGTTGTAAACTTAAGGAGAATATTCTAAGCTCCCCCTCCCGGTGAAATTGGCCACTGTGCCTCTCTGTTCACGCTACGCCGTGTGAAGGCTGCTGCATAAA
This sequence comes from Callorhinchus milii, assembly GCF_018977255.1. NCBI lineage: Eukaryota > Metazoa > Chordata > Chondrichthyes > Chimaeriformes > Callorhinchidae > Callorhinchus > Callorhinchus milii. The sequence goes on from NW_024704763.1 coordinate 282,056, forward strand.
TGCAAGTTGTTGTTGTACTTATATTGGCATCCTCTGTTCATTAGCAATGCAGTAACCAGAGGAACCTAGACAGCAGTTTATTACACCTTAACAACAGGGAAACCTTATTATTAAATCATCAGCACAGCAAGCAGCAAATCCAATCACAGTTATCCCTCTGGGACTCTCCACTGAGTAAGATGCTGAAAGACTTAAATAAAATTAGTTTACAGCTGAAAGACCCGATTCTCAATTATTTTTTTTTTTACCCCATCTGTTTTCTGTCACTGTTCAGAATGTGCGTGTGATTTGGCTATGAATAGTACGAGCCCGAAATTCTACCATGAAGTTTGTGGCGCGAATGATGGCGAGTAAAATAATACAGTAGGTCTTACAATCCTAGAACAATTCTAAAAACAAATCAAATGTTTAAAATGCTGAAACTAGAATTATCCAGCAAGGCAGATACTCCACACAAAGCAGGTCTCCAAGATACACCATTCATGTTGGGAGGACTTCTCAAAACTCTTGAACAGCAAACCTGTTGCATCCCATTGTAAATCTGCTAGCTAAACCTCTAGCTAAACCTCTGGCTAAACCTCTAGCTAACCCTCAAGCTAAACCTCTTGCTAAACCTCTAGCTAACCCTCAAGCTAAACCTCTTGCTAAACCTCTAACTAAACTCACTAGAAAGAACATTTGGTTCTGATGAACAAGTGGAGAATTTCCTTCAAGACGTGTGGTTCCACTTGGATGGTCACAGAAACACAGTGATCCCAGACACTGACGCTACCCTGCTGTGTGCTGTACAACCACAAGACCCGGCATTCAAGACTGTGATGCGGGGACTGAAAATTGGCTGTGCGGAGTATTGAACAGAATGAATATTTCAGGCCCTGGAGGAGAAGTTCCAGTCACTTTAAACACTCAATTTTCAGCCTCAACAATCAGATTATTTTCTACATCAGTGCCCGCAGCTTCAGGGACTTGGCCATTTCCTGCTCTGGGTGAGCCAGCTGCAGTGTGACAATAACAATCACATCTACAAGGTGATATATTTCCATTAGGACAGTGAGGTCACCTGTCGTGCAGGGTGACTCCACACTCTGACTGCCTACACCCTGTAGCCAGGCTCTGTGCAAAGCACACTCGTCAGCGCTGGGATACATGGCTCATGTGTACAGCTGTTGAGTTGCTTTTACTGTTTCAGGCCCTTATGTCTCACATCAGTCACATTCAGAACAGATTAATGTCACTCTCAGGGAGCTGAGCTGCTGCATAAACTGGAGAAACGCAACATGAGGGATTCTGTAGCTGAATACATGAACAAGAAGGGAACAGGGTGGTATGGGAGAGGGGATTAGAACTGGTCGAGGCTCATGTGGAATATAAACACCGCTGGCTCAGTATGACTTAACTTTAGTGGACAGATGCTCTTGTTACCCTGCCCTATGCATGTTCCTTGATATGGTCTCCTGTCCTCCAAAACATTTAATGTTTGTCATTCACTTTCTGGCTCTCTGTGGGATGTTGCTGTGAACAAACAGGCTGCTGTGTTTACTCACCTACAAATACACCACAGTAAAGTACTGCAAAGCGTTTTGAGATGTCTTGGTGATGTAATAAGACGCTGTATCAAATATGAAGATTATTATATGTGCTTAGCACACGCTGTCCTGTCCTCTCTGTGTTCTGTGGCTATGTAGGATGCTAATTCTGCAGCTTCTCACTTGCTCTTTGAAGTTCTGGAGTCGTGAAGTGCAGTTTGTGAAAGCACTGAGACTAAGCACAGGTGAAAGCTGAGCGCGGTGAGACTGTCAGAGCAGAAATCTAATATTCCTCATGGACATTAAACAGTTGCTCAGCTTTTATGTTCTTGCATCAAAGGAACGACGTTGCATTGTAAATAACCTGGAATAATTTGTAAATGAAAGAGGTGCTCAAGCTGTGTGCTGCTGTACAAAGCAGCTTCACCCTCTCCTCAGCCTCTGAATGTAGCCTTCAGGTGTGTGGGCCTCTCAGGTGGTAGCTTGGTGATGGCTTACCTCAGGCTCTGCATCAGGAGGGAAAACAGCAGGTTTGGTTTCACAGCCCTGGAGTGTGGAGTCCAGATAGCTCAGTGGGTAGAGCCCTCGCCTCGCAAGTTAGGCAAGTTTCCTTAATCCACACGCCTCTGTTTACCTAGCAGTAAGTAGGAATCAGGTTCTTAGTCGATTGGCGGATCGCTTTTCCAGGGTTAATAATCTCAAACAAAAATTAAAAAAATTAGTCATTTAATCAACGACTGTTTGTGGGACACTGCTATGCACTATTGGCTAACACATTTCACCTACAAAATATACAGTCAATTCACTTTACAGTTTTCAGCCTCTCAGCCCCGAGGCTCTGGAACTCCATCCCCCAGTGCCTTCGCCTTACCTTTCCCTTTCCTCCTTCAAGGCCGGTCTCAAGACCTTTCTCTTCAACCGTGCCTTCAGCTCCCCTCTCGACTCTCTACCCCCTCCCTCCCTTCCCTCCCCTCACCCTGACCATTTCCCCCCTGCTCGGGTCCTGACCCAACTGTACAGCGCCTTGGGACGTCCTCCCGACATGAAAGGCGCTCTATAAATGCAACCTTGTTGTTGTTGTTGTATCCTGTGAAGCACTTTGAGACATCTCAAAGAGGTGATAAGGTATCAAATGCAAAGATTATTATTATCATCATGATCTCGTTGCTGTTTTTGCAATGTTAGTTCAGACAAGGTTTGAGCAGAACACAAAAGGTTTGAGCAGATTCAGTGCAGTTGATTTAAGCCACTGCAGTGGGACTGCTCGGTTTTGCCAAGGTAATAAATCTACAGAATCTTGGTGGCCACACTCAGTGGCTGACAGAGCTGTCACACAATGCAACAGCTTTCATTACACCTACTAAATAGCCTCAGTGTGAACAGAGCTCTGCAAAGGCATCTGAACATGCAACAACAACAACCACAACTTGCACTTACATAGCGCCCTCCACGCAGAGTAGCATCTGAGAGCGCTTAACAGTGGCGGAGCCTGACTCCGAGAGACAGTCACACGACACACACACACAGGTATAAAATCATTCCACACTACCTTCAGAGCGGTGCCTGGCTCTTGATCTGCCCAAATGGAAGTGGAATAAGATTAGAGTAACAGCAGTTTCACCAGAGACTCAATTAGTGGCTTATTCTACACCGCAAACCTGCTGATTTCTCACAACAACATTGATTATGTGCAAATCAGATCCCGGTAATTCCATTTACCATCAGGTCAAATGGGATTACAGATCAGTTACACTCAGGTCCTCGCTCCCTGTGCATCGCTGCCTCCATTACACTGTGATGTTGGGGCCCAATCAGGTTGTGAGATCAAATCTGCTTAATGTCAGCCAGAGTCCCCAAATTCCACCTAATCTTAACCTGGAAAACAGCCTTGGTTTAAAATGTAACAGAGTGCAGAATTCTAGAAAAATTTTAAATCCGGTCTTACTCAGGAGCCAATTTTCTGAAATTATTAAAAGGAAGCTGGCTTCCAAAAGAAAACTGAATTTAAGAATTTTCCATCTTACATGTTAAGACAAACAAGAACCACAAATTGCAAAGGTTACTACAGGCTGGGATTAGGGGCTTTGTGGGTATAGTTGCTGGCCGCACATGAAAGACAACGATATATGGAACAGAAAAAGTGGGAAGCGGAAAAGTAATCCTGTTTTAAAAGGACAATAGTAACTGCTTTAACATGCTCCAAATACTGAAAGCACAGAGATAAAATGAGCTTCAAAGCGCTTCACAGAATATACTGTAAAGTGAATTGACTGGGCGAAATGTGGCAGCCAATTGCACATGGCAGTGTTTCACAGTCGTGGATTGAGTTCCCAAATACTCATTTCAAACTACCATTTTCGTCTACAAAATGCATAACGTATATATATTCTGTGAAACGCTTTGAGAAGTATCAACTAAGCCTAACTATATCAAATACCAAGGATTATTATTATTATTTTCCGCATCACTGTTGACCATGCTGAGCAGACCTGCCAAAAGATGCCAGGGTTGGAATTCAGTTATAAAAGGAATTGAAAACATAAAATATTTGTTCAAAAAGCACTTGTGTTCTCGCTCGCAATCAATCACTCATTCAATCGTAGTCAGTGGAGCACATTACAGGGACATGGGAGGCAGATGAGTGTGTGTCAGGCTGAGGTATCACACCAGCGATCCCACTAAAGAGCAAACCTTTTAGCCCCATTACAGAGAGCTGCAGCCAGGATTTCTGCTGAACAAAAGGCTTTGGCCCATCACTAATGTGATGAATGGCTGCTCTGGTCAGTTAAAGCCTCCATCTCACACTTTACCTCCACATGTCTTGGCAGCAACCAGAAGACTGATGAAAAATCCAGTCAAGTAAATTGTTTAAGAAAATGTGCAAACACTGGCTCAGACCCCTGTGCGCAGCCACTCCTGGTGTTCGTAACTCTGTAATAACTGTTATTTAGGGAAGTTGCTCTCCTAGATGTGAAGCAATCTCTTATGTGAGACAAACCCTACACATTCAGTGCCTTCAGCGATGTGAAAAATGACAACACTTCATCTTAATATCCAGGAAATTTTTAAAATCAATCAGTAGTGTGTTGAAGAGCTAATTGAAATGATTGGGAGCGATGTGCTGTGCCAGAGAGAGGCTTCTGTGTCTCAGTGACTACAGTCACCTCATCAGTAAATGTTTATCCCAGCATCACAACATCAATCATTAATCACTGCTAACAGTCAGTCCCTACAGCTTTACTATCTCTCCCTGTTTAATTATTACAGTGCTGAAGAAACATATTAATTAAACAATTATTAATTATACAAACTTTATCGAACATTTACAGTTTACATATCTGTGACGCAACATCACTTGTCAACAGTATGTGAGTTTGTGCTGCTCTGTGAGAGCCTGTTCAGTCCTGAGGAAGGCAACAATTTTCTGTTTTAGAACCAGAGGAAATTAGATACAGAGTAAAGCTCCCACGACACTGTCCCAGCCCCACTCACAGGCCAATCTCCCACTACACTGTCCCAGCTCCACTCACAGGCCAAACTGGCCCAGGGTTGGTGTTGGGCTCGGGTAGAATAGCTCAGATGTTTCTGGGACAGAGAGACCTGAGGTTAGGTCACTGTGGCATGTGATGTGCTGGAATGATTGCGTTTGTGCCGTATCTGCTTTTAATCTTTAATAAGCAACGCATTGATTCCATTTATCAAGAGCGGTTAATGGCTTAAAGCTCTCACACGGCTCCAGTCCGTTCTGGACCTATTTACAATATTGATGTGTATTCAGTAAAGTGCTTGAGTTGCCCATTTCTCACACATTCAGATTGGTGCTGCGAGTCTGGCTGACTAGCGGTTTGTGGCATTAAGTACAAGGCTTTCTCACTGCACTTTAGGCAAAGCCACTGCAGCATTAACAGCCACAGAAACATGAACCAAGTTTCCCACAAATCTGCATTGGAGTAAGTGGAAAGTTTTGATTTCAGCGTTTGTGACAGCAAACTTTCAGGACATGGAGGACTGAAGCTGAAACTCCCACAACACGAAGAGCTGACGTGAGATAGTATTAGGTTCATTAAAACCTGAAACATTTACTAATACACATGATCCCCTTACCTTAAGACTCAAGTATAAATGTTGTGTAACTCGTGTATCTTTACTGTATTAGATTTATAAGGAATGTTGGTGAAAGCATCACTTAATGAGGTCTGTGGAGGATCCAATGTTACCAGCGATTTAGGTCACCAGATTTTGCGGCTTTTTGCATAGAATCATACAGCACAGAAGGAGGCCATTCAGCCCATCTGTTGGGAGTTTTTTTATGCTTTGCTGCAACAATTTGCAAAACTACAAATTTTAATGAAATCTGGCAACATTCTGGCAACTTTTCGTAAACCAAGTCACTTCCCCCTTCTCAGAGAGAGATAGACAGAAAGGGAGAGAGCTCCAGTCACTTTCAGTGTTGCCCTTGGTGCTACCCCCTGTGCCACGTTTTTAAGTAAAACACAAGGCTTACTTTGTAGCTGTGCTGTTGCTTTAAGGTGTTTTTACCAGTGTTGGTCTGAGCTCATTTGTCTCTCAGTTGGTGCCAAATCTCAGCCTCAGAGATGCCACCAGATTGTGTATGTTGCCAACCTTCCACATTCTGCTCTCACTACAGTGCAATGCTCCTGGAGTTATCCATCTCCTTAAAGTACTCAGTAACCAGCCACCAAAACGGAGTTCCCAATGCCCCATTTCATGAGTTTCCTCACTCATGCAATCAGTCGAGTCATTCCCAGATTCCCTGCACTGAGGTGAAGCTGTGACTGTGGTGCACAGGTAATCTCCAGTCCTGTCACACTGCAAGCGAGAGGTCTTCACAGGCTTGTCTTCAAATCTGTTCAACAGGGTTCTGTTTCTTTCAATGAATCAGATTTAACTCTGACTCTGACCAGATAGGGGACGTCCTCATCATAATCACTGTGATGTTTTAAGTCCTTCTTAACAGAAATTTTGTAAGTTTCCTTTTGGTGCTGAATCCTTGCACTTTTGTTAAAGCAGTGAACCAGATGGCACTTTATTTTACATTTATTTTATTTTACTTTACAAATGAAAGGCGCAGGGTTGGGTGGATTGATTGAACACCACAAGTTGTCTGTCTCTCTATCTGAAATCATTAGTAATTTAGATAATGAAAAAAAATGTTTTAATGGAAATCACTTCATAAATATTCACAGAAACAGCTGGGAAACACCATTGCAATCACTGTTTGATTTGTGATTCCCTAACTGGGGTCTGCCAGCATGTGGCTCACATCACCTGCTGGGAACATAGGACAGGTTCAACCTGCCACATGATTTAATGTGACTTGTAAACCAATGGTGTGTCAGCACTGATGCAGGATAACAAAGCTGTGCTTGAAGGGTGGCAAGGCAGAGATAACTAGGGGCTGTGAACAACCCATTCACCAACTCACTGCTGCTGGACACAACACTAAGTGGCTCTATGATTGTAAGAGGGCCCAATTCAAATGGGGCAGCGTCTCAGACTGTTTACTTGCCTGATCTCAATAATAGCGGGTGGCAGCCTAGAACACCATGAAGTGAAATTAAATTGACTGGAGTTTGGGGAATAGAGAGTTTATAACAGTCCTCCCATTGATTACAAAATTTACCAGGAAAATATTGTGACTAGTATTAATGGTGTCGCATTTATTTGCTTTAAATCTAATAAATTAGACCACCTAAACAATAAAGCAAGCAATGATCGAAACAAACTAATTGTGCGGCAGAGGAAACATGTTAACATTTATTTCTGTTCCATTGAGTCTTTCAAACACTTGGCATTTAATCCTATGAAACCAGCCATCAACGTATTGAATACTGACGGGGATTTGTGAGCAAATAAAATTATTTTAATCCAGAAATCAGTCAGGCATCAAATTAGGATTTAAGAAATAAAATCAAATGTTACCAGCACATTTCAGGGATCTGTGGTGTGTATTGTTCTAATGCTGCCACCCCAAGGACTCATAGGATTAAAAACTGAACCAAATCAAAGGAGAGGCAGAACCAACACTGAAAAACAAGATTCTACCATTTTAACATGCGTCATAAACTCAAAATATACATAAATGCTAATCAACTCCCTGGCGGGAGAGCCTTTACATGTTGTGGCCAATTGCTGAGCATTCGCCCTGGCACCTGCCTCTGCTTGTCACTGCTGTGTCTGGCCATCACACACACAGATATGGTCATCTAATTGGCAGCCTATTCATGGAGTTTGAGAATTCTTTTGTTTACTGGTCTTGCTCACTCCAGGAAAATTCAGCTGAGGAGACACTGAGGGAGGAGGAGCAGAGAAGAAGGATTGGGCCAGAGAGCGTAGGGCTGAGGAGAGCTTAAGGCAAAGGAAAATAATGTGGTAAAGATGCAAAACCATGTGGCAAGTTACATCAGCAGCGTATTGGATCTCTGAGACAGAGCGACTCAGGTCTGCTCTGGGGGGCAATGGAGAAAGCTTTACCGAGATGCTTCACCTGCTCTAATCCCTGAAGCCAGTCTTGTCTGGAATATAAAAGTCTGTGCTTGTGGTTCGAGGAATAATCTGAGATGGAGACTCATCTAATGTTAATGGTAATGTGTTTCTGTTCAGCTCCGTGTAAACAGCTTTCTGCCACCTCAGTTTACCATTGTGTAATGTTAATGGTTCCCAGGAGGGGACACCAATTAGAAAGGAATAAAACCACAAGATCAGATTTTCTTTACTGTCACATTATACTTTATCTTTTAAAACCTTGTTAAAAGCCAGCTGAGAATGCTGGGAAGGTTAGAATGTCTCACAGAGTGTTGAACATCTTCACAGAAAAGCTCCACACTGAATACACTGGGCTATTAGCAGCAGGACATTACCTGGGCAGATACACATGAGTGTACAGTGTGATGACATGTTCCTCTGTGATGGTCACTGAGCTGCCCTTTCACCTCTTGGCTGTGTTCTGAGACCAGCCCGGGCTGAAGGTGTAAGTCCTGTCAGTGTAACTGTGACGGTGGTCAGTGTGACTGTTGTGTGCTTTGCTTGTTAATTGCTGATGATTATTGTATAATGTCTGCTCTAATGGCAGACAGTGTTATAATTTAGCTCTAAAATGCTGCAATCTTGTGTGAATCATACCTGCGAGATTTTGGAAGATATTTAAGCAGTTTTGCTCCTGCTGTTTGTACTGTTTATAGTGCGAATGACACATGTTATTAACGATGGATCAGTGAAGTATTACAGAGCTTAAAAGGGTAAAAGTGGCCCTCAATCATGGTGGGCCCTGGACTGTCAAGTTGAGAAGAGGGAAGGTGAACAGACAGTTCAGAGTAAATTACTTCACACAGAGAGCAGTCATTGTAAGATAGGCTTCTGGGAGAAGGAGTGGAGGCAGATTGTATCATCAAATTCTGCAGAGAATTAGATAGCTTTTTGGCCCAGATATTGATTTGAGGAGCAGGCGAGATAGAGCAATGGAAGATTTGTTTAAACTTTGGACCAAACTGGTCTTTACTGGTCCTGTTCAGTCGAGTGTAGCCAACAGGAACAACAGCAACAACAAATGACATTTATACAGTGCCGATCACTTCAGGAGGACATCCCATGGCACTCGCACAGAATGCAGGAAAAGACACAGCTCAAACATGCAGAAACCATTCAAGTCTCACACCAAGGCTTATGATGCCATCAGAACTCCTAATAAAATACAGCTTCTTCCTGCGATACATCTTATTAACATTTGTACTCACCTCCATCTGTCTTACACACATTCTTAAAAGACAGATTCGGAAGAGTGCAAAGCAATTAGCAGGGACACTGCAAGCACACAGGACAGAAAGCTGTGAAGGTAAAGGAGTTAATTAAAGTTGCCACTATTGTACTTTACATCTTCATTTTGGTCCACCCAATCATTGGCGTAGCTTTAAATGTCTCCTGTTCCTGCTCCATTACCTCACTGAATGAAACTTCTAACCCCGTCACACCAAAAGCAATCAGAGGGTTTCCTACACAGGCAGCACAGGGTGACAGACACGTTCAGTGCTGGAGTGTTTCCTATTAGTTTACAATGTGCCCTTTATTCTCTATGATTTGTAGTACAATCATTGAATGAAATTGGTTGGGCAATGGGATTGGGTTCACAGTGCAGGCTCCTGTCATGTCCTTGTGACTGCACAACTGCTCACCGCTTTGGTCAGTGCAATAAGAAAGTAATTGCAGGTGTCAGCACACGTTGATGTGTGGATCTCCCTCCACTCACTTCACTGTCTGGACAGCTGCCCAGTGCTCGCCTGGAACTGACTGAAAGGGAGACACAATCCCTGTCAAACACAACCCGCAAGAAATAACAGTCACATCTTGTAAAGCACACGCCCACAGTCATTATAAAGTATCTTAAAGAGTCACAAATCTCCACTGACACTCCAAATCCAAGGTCAATAAAAGGGAGTTATTATTCACTTGTCAAAAACATGGACTGTCAGTGCCACTGTGTCAGAGAGACCTTGCTGCATGGAGACAGTCTCACTTTAATCAGGAGTGCACCCACCATCTAACAGAATGTAATAGCCGCTGAATGTAGTGCTCCTGATAGTCCTTGCTAGTCAATACAGTATGGTCACTAGGCACAGCATTGTCTGTGCTAGCCACTGCACTGCCCCAATAGAACTTGCTTTCAAAATCTCTCCCCTCGCTTCCTCTTTCCCACTTTAAAAATCTCATCAACTAACTCGGCATCAGGTTCTGCCATTTGCTAAACGCTCCGAGACACAACCCTGTGTGAAGGATACTATATAAATGTAAGTTGTGTCATTTCTTTGGTCAGCATCATTAAATTCTCCTGGTTCTCTGCTTGGTGGCCATCGCTATACCTGTCACGCTATAAACTCTCTGAGATGTACCATATAGCTGAGAGGTGCTGTTCCAGTGTAAACTGCTATTATTGAAAGCAACGACATTTCAATGATATACTGGTAGGGAAACAATTAGTTGGAGTATTTTGGCTGTGAGAGATTTACTTGGGCAGTATCCGGCTGCCACAGTCAATATGAAATTTAGACGCTGCAGTATATCACCAGTTCAATAAACAGATTAATAGAAATGTCAATAAGATGTTTAAGCAATGTTGTATAATGTTATAGCACCAATACTATCTTAACACAGTGGGGTGATGGGTATTGACAAACGTATTGGACCTTCAAGAAATGGGCAGCTGTCTGGTGAATACAGTTACTTGATTCTCTCTCAGTGTTTGTCAGCTTTGAGGCATCCTCCTGATGTGAGGGTATAATTGTATGAATTTACAATCATTGTATATTGTGTTGTATTGGGCATGCAAACTCTTTGTCTTTATTTGGATGAGATTCTACAAAAAATATATCTTTTATATCTTTAAAAATAATTATAGTTTAAGGTCTCAGCTTAGCTCAGTGGTTAGTGCTCTTGCCTCTAGGTCAGGAGTTTGTAAGTTCAAACCCTGTAAGAAGACTTGAGCTCACAAACTAGCCTAACACTCCAGCGCGGTACTGGGGGAGCGATCTATTGTCAGAGATACTGTCCTTCAAATCAGACATTAAATTGAGATTTCGGTCTATCTGTTCTCAGGTGGATGTTAAAGATTTCATGACACTTTTCCAAAAATTAATAAATACATTTGTGAAATGAGGACAATCTAGTGGCCTCTTGGCAAAGCTTGGGTTTGAGTCCAGTGGGAGCTTGTGCTGGTCAGACAATAGGTTTAGAGACCACATTACAGTGTGCTTTGGACACTCTAATTGGCAGTTCAGTGCTTTTTTCGAGCTTTGGGGAGAAGTTGGAATGCCCTTAGATACACACAGCAACTTCTGTGCAGAGGATTTACACAGACTGAATAGCACAGAAATTGTCCACTAGGCCCAACCAGTCCATGCATACTCCACATGAGTCTCCACCCACTCCTTACTCCCTCCGACAACCTTTTATTCCCCTCATGTGAAGGTCTTGCTTCCTCTTGAATGCATCTACACCATCCGATTCAACCATCACTTCAGGCAGCAAGTTCCACTTCATTCACTCTAATCCAATGATGTGGATTAGAGTGAGTGGAAATGATGCCAATGGTAGACAAAGGAATGGGATAATAACTAGAGCTTTGGGAACATCGCCCACTGGGGGCTGGAAAATCAGCTGATTCTCAGCAGCCTGTCATTAGCTGCTATTAATATCCTGTATTATTAGGCAGTCACATGGAAAGTGGTAGGAAGTGCAATAGTGTCTCAGCAGGTTCCTCTCTGTACTCCCTGAAATGAAAACTAGGATCAGAAATCCAACCCAACAAACCGTGTGTGTCTGACAGGTTGACCCTGATCAAGGCAATATCTACAGCTCATGTGGTGATTGTATCTTCATCCGCGATGATGTTTCACAGTCCTTCTGCTCTGCTCCTCACTCCTGCACCTGTGTGGTGTCAGGCTAAGGCACAGAATGAGAGAATACAAGGAAAATGCAACAACTTGTATTTATACACTGCCTTTTACATCAAAGAACATCTCAAATTCCTGGACAATTAGTGATTAGTAATATTACTTCATTCTGCTTGACATCAGCCAATTCTGACTCAGAGAACATACTGTCTGTCTTCCTTGTGGACTAGACGCTAAGATTATTGATGATGCTCAGACCAGCTTGTTGTTCCTTGTTTCTCAGCGTTGGCAAACAAGGAAAATGAGCTGTTGTATATTCCTCTTTGCATCAGTGTGTTTATGTTAATCCTTCGGAATCAAGGCCATGGTATTTGGTAACACTATGAGATATCACATGCTTCACTTCCTGCAGGGATTATTATGTGCCAGGTTTATTGATTCTGTTCACTGCAGCTGATTCAGGTCCATGGAAGATAATGGTTTTGATGAACCATTTTCCGATTTTATACATTAGGTTCATCAAGTCTTTAATCTCAGTCTTGAGATTTCTCCCTTTCCCAGAACTGGTGTCACTGCTTAAGCAGTAAATGTAAACAATATCCTGGTTTGGGAGTTAATGGGTGTCTTTATAAAGAGCCAGTAATGGGTTAAAGGTTGGATGCCAGCTTCCTAAGAAAACCTGAGAAACAATCATGGCTCTAACTGAATCTCCACAAATGTAGGGAAATTGTACCAGCTGGTCTGGAAGACAGTCCTCTTCACAAAGGAGAAGTGGCACAGGCAGGAGATGAGACCCTGTTAGTTTGACTTCAGTTGTTGGTAGAATCTGTACAGATGGAATTACCAAACACTCGGAGAAACACAAGCCACTGACGACCAGTAGAGAGTTATTTGAAGAGAATATAGATCAAGGTATAGGTGGGTTTATATGGATTGTCAAAAAACTGTCCAGCCTGCAAACATTTAGGTAAGTCAGCAGACTGGACAGTGGGGTGGAAGGTGCAGTTCGATATAGGAATATGTGAAGTATTACATTCAGGGTAGATGTAAACAGGGAATAGGGAAAGGAAATACATCTTAAATGGTGAGATTGTGAATGCAGTATAGGAGCAGGGAAACCGTGGTGAGCAGATACCCAGATAGATAGGTTTCAAAAGGCATTCAGAATCTTGATGTTATATCTAGAGACGTGGAATGTTAAACGTGTCCGAGAGGCCACTCTTGCAGTGCGGTGTACAACACAGCAAAGTTATTGAGGCAATGGAAAAGATTCACAAGCCTGTTACTATGGATAAAGGGTTTGTGCTGCTTGCTCTCAGTTCTGAAATACTGAAAATCCATTGTAATGAGTGGATCTGAAGCACTAAACATATCCTGATTGAATGGAAATGACTTAGAGGTGGAAGGTTTGATATGGGGCTGGAACGGCCTGACTGAGTCACCAGTAGCAATTAAGGAGAAAATGAATGATGAAAATCCAAGGTAATTATGTGGAGATTTTTAGTCATCTTCTGCAGCATGAAAAGCCATTATTAGGTAATTAAATACTAATTGAGCAGTGTTTCCGTGGCCATTGTAAAGTAACCCGATGCGCACAGCTAATCCGTGAGAAGAGTCTCATGTTGTCAGCTTGGTAAATACCAATGCTTGTGAGGTTTGAGAGTCTGTTCAGTTTAAATGGAGGAGAAACTGAGATTGACATTAGAGCGACTGTACACCATGCTGCCTTGCCCACAAGTACCTTGTGATTTCACTGTAGCTGTCGCCAGAAGCATTTACACCAAAGATGTTTAACATCAGGAACAATGGACACAATTGAAAGGTTGTGCTTATGATATTTAAGGGCACTAAATTACATTTTTCCGATATTCTCCTCTCTTCTCCTGAAGCGCTGACATCCATTGGGACAGTTCCAAAATCACTAGATATCCTCCATTAAATCACCAACTGTTTAATGTTTGCCTACAAAATACACAGTTACTACACTCTACACTAATTCCAGCTTTGAGATATCCTTCTAACGTAAAAGGCGCTCTATCAAATGTAAGGATTATTATAAAGTTCTTCTTTGAACCTTTACAGTAAGCGTTGACAGGGAATTCAACTGCCGGAGGGGAAAGCTTCACAACTGAATCCAATTCTCTCCTTGCTTGGCATTCACATGCCCACACTCCAACAGCAGGCGGTAGTTTGCAGTCAAGAAAGAGTCAATGCCCTCACTTTGACATCAGTAACTCTATGCTGGCCAAGCCTGAAAACTGGGCCACTCCCTAATCAACATCTGCAATCTCAGGATAGAGACCAATAATCAAATACTCCTGAGTTTACACTGTGACAGCCAGCCAGAGTTAAACATTTATTCCAAACCCGTTCATTGGAGCTTATTATACCCACAAGCTTGAGGCTGCTGATGCTGTTAATTCTGGCTCTCATTCCACATGATTGCCACAAACTATGAGCAACAACAACCACTTCAACTTGCGTTTTATACAGCACCCTTCACACAGAGTAGCTTGGCAATTAACAGTGGCGGAGGTTGACCTTGAGCCAGAGAGAGAGAGGCGACTGTAGGCATGGTCGAAGGTCTTCAGGTGTGATCTAGAGATAGACAAGAAGGAGGTGAGGTGGAGCAATTGAGGCAGAGAGTTCCTGAGTTTCAAAAAAGTAGAAATTTGGATGAAAGGTGGGGTTTTGAGGAGGGGGTGATAGTGGTGGTTTTGAGGGGGAGCGAGGAATGGGATGACATGTCCACCACAGGGGACAGAGGAGGGGCAATTGGGTGGGAGGGAGTCGAGGCAGCAGATGGTGATTTCATATGGGTGATGATGATTGTGAGGGATGAGGGAAAAATGGAAAAAAGGAGTTTAGGGCTCAGTGGTGGGAACAGTAGAAGACATAGGGGGAGAGGCGAGGACAGGGAGGTGGAAGAGGTTGTAGCCAAGTGGATGTTGTCTATTTGAGCCACATCTGGCCGTGAATTGTGAGGCCTGTTTTATGCCATCTGCACTCGAGGGCACAGGATTGGGATTTAAGGGAAGCAAGGTGGCTGTTGTTCCAGGGGCAGTGGGTGGGAGACAGTCCTCGATTCAGGGGGCAATGAACTGAAAGTGGAGGAGAGACAATCATTTAGCAGCTTGATGTCTGCATCTTCGTGGGTAGAAGGCCAGAAGGAAAGAAGGGGCAGATAATATTCTTCTGTCAGGACCAACCCAGTGCGCCAACCCAGAGCCCCAACCCAGAGCCCCAACACAGAGCTCCCACGCAGAGCCAACACAGAGAGCAAATTGATGGCCGTTGATAATGGTAATTGCGCGTCCAGCTTTAATCACCGCACTCAGCTTCTAAATATTTCAGTGGAAGGAAAAAAAATCAGGAGCTGTTTTTAAACATTGGAGTGTCTGGTGTGAGCCATCAACCACCTCAGCCTAACCTCCTGTGCCCATCAATAACTTCACAGCAGGAACTGAAGCCACTGTTAGATCCTCAGTAATGTATAATTTATAGTGTAGAAAAATATCAGGCTGGAGACTAATTCCCTTCAGAAGTCGTGTGATGGCTCTTTCTCACAGGGAATTGCCCATCACTTCACAAAGGCTGACAGACATTCTCTTTTGGGAATGTTATATCCAGTTCTTATCAACGTTGTTCTTAAACAGCAGAGGAACAGACAGCAACAGAGAGCTGCAAATCAGTTGGTTAACAGGACTGAAACATGAAGTGTCAGGGTTTCAGCGCTCCGAGACACTATCCTGGGTGAAGGACACTATACAATGCACGTTGTTGTTGTAAACAGATTAGTCAAAAGAAGGTAAGTACGTGTGAGAGCGATCCTACTGTTGCTTAAAAAAACACCTTTCCACCATTAGATTGATATAATTGCTCAATTTACACCAAACAAAGCACAAAGAACAGCCTCACTGAAAAATAAAAACATCACCTTTCTAACAGAAAGCTCTGTTGCTGTTTCTCCTGCCTCAGAGAGAGTGTCTGACCTCCATCCCACCCCCATCCTTCAGAGAAATAACTGTTCTCAGGAACAGTGTGTGGGTTTATATAAATATAAACTAGTTTATATATTGCTCTGATAGATGTTTGGATGGGCTGTACAAAGTGAGAGGGACATGGTGAGATAAGAGTCACCTGGCACCATGGTTGCAGCCAGGTTCACTATCAGCTCCAGCGCCAGTTGTGTGTTAGTGAGTGAACTTGAAGCCCCTCAGGCCTGAAAGCCACATTTAGTCACAATATGAGCTGCTTTATACAGAGTCATAAAATGTAATTATAGTGGTATTGAATCACAGGCTGACCTTAAACCATCATACGCAAAGGCTTATCTGCTGTCATTGTTCTCCACTGAACTGAGAAATTACTTCATGTAAAACTTCAGTCCTTTTGCTCTGGCACTGGAGAGATTCCCAGCAGAATGTTGAAACCTCAGTGTTTAAACCACAGCAGGGAGCTGATCAATAAATACTGGGCAGAGGGAGTTCAGGGACAACACAGTGATGCGCTATATCACTCAAATACCAACTGAAACTTTGGTTTGTATATTTTCCCCTCAGGCAGCAGGGGGCCATTTCCCCAGAAAGAGAAAGAGAGACCCCTTGAGGGAGAGGAGGAAGGGAAATGATTAACGTAGAGAAAACTCCAGGCTAGTTTGGCTGAATCACCTGGAGAGGGAGGAGATATTTCAAACTATTACACAGCAATGCAACCAGAGACACTTATGGCACAGAAAAAGGCCATTTGGCCCACCGTGTCTGTGCCGATCCCTCAAAAGCAACCCTTTCAGTCTTACTTGCCCTTTCCACGCATCCCCTCCAGCTGACTCTTTAAGGTATCTGACGAGTTCCCTCTTGAAGGCGAGAATGGATTCTACCTCATCCACTGCTCCCGGGAGGGCATTGCCTGACCTAACTCCAGTTAACTCCTGATAACTTGACCCTGGCTTAACTTGTCACGGCTACTTAAGTCATCATTGCTGTTAATATTCCACCACATTTATTTATGTATTTATACATATGCCTAACTCTTCACTCCAGATAACTCGTCACTGAGCCTTTTTCTGGGCTCAGTGACCAGTATTCTTTGTGAAAACAATTTCCTCTAATCTCCCTATTTACTTGTTTAACCGGATCACACAGGAAACCTCTTCGATTGGAGTAGATTTAATAGGAGTCCTCCCATAGGAGTCCTCCCAGTTGAGTATAGATAAAGACAAAATGTCTGTCTGAGTGTGTGTCTGTCTCTGTGTGTGTGTGTCTGTCTGTGGTTGTGGTCAGTGTGTCTGTCTGTCTGTCTGTGTCTGTGTGTGTGTGTGTGTGTGTGTGTGTGTGTCTGTCTGTCTGTGTGTGTCTGTCTGTGTGTGTGTCTGTGTGTGTGTCTGTGTGTGTGGTGTGTGTGTGTGTCTGTCTGTGTGTGTGTCTGTCTGTGTGTCTGTGTGTGTGTGTCTGTCTGTGTGTGTCTGTGTGTCTGTGTGTGTCTGTCTGTGTGTGTCTGTGTGTCTGTCTGTGTGTGTGTGTGTGTCTGTGTGTGTGTCTGTGTGTGTGTGTGTGTGTGTGTGTGTGTGTGTGTCTGTGTGTGTCTGTCTTTGTGTCTGTCTGTCTGTGTGTCTGTCTGTGTGTGTGTCTGTCTGTCTGTGTGTGTCTGTCTGTGTATGTCTGTCTGTGTGTGTGGTGTGTGTCTGTCTGTCTGTGTCTGTCTGTGTGTGTGTCTATGTGTGTGTCTGTGTGTGTGTGTGTCTGTCTGTCTGTGTGTGTGTGTGTCTGTCTATGTGTGTGTCTGTGTGTGTGTGTCTGTCTGTGTGTGTGTCTGTGTGTGTGTGTGTCTGTCTGTCTGTGTGTGTGTCTGTCTGTGTGTGTGTCTGTGTGTGTGTGTCTGTCTGTGTGTGTGTGTGTGTCTGTGTGTGTGTCTGTGTGTCTGTGTGTGTGTGTGTGTCTGTGTGTGTGTCTGTCTGTGTGTGTGTCTGTGTGTCTGTCTGTCTGTGTGTGTGTGTCTGTGTGTGTGTGTGTCTGTGTGTGTCTGTGTGTCTCTGTCTGTCTGTGTGTGTGTGTCTGTCTATGTGACCCTATATCCACATGTGCTGTCAGTGAAGTTGTATCATATACATCCAGTTTTATATATAAGAATTGAAGCTGTCCCCGCAGCGCCACTCGGTGGTGGTACCCGGGAGGTGCATCACCCACATGGTGACTTCACCCAAACATCCAATTCTCATCAAATTATAACATCTCTCATTCCTTAGAAGATCAATTGTTCATATTACAACAACAATAATTGTGTTGCTGTTGTTGTTCATTTTACAAACAAACAATCTGAGAGTTTGTTGTATTGATATTGTATACAGGCAACTTGGGAGGTCAGAGTGAATACCAGCCTCCTCTCAGCCTTGCTGCTATGATCTCGCCCCCACCTCTACAGTCAGAGGAGACTTCGAACACTAGTCTGCCATCATTTCATCATATCTATTGATTATAGGAAGTAAACTTCATCAGAGGATTACATTGATTGGGACATCCTCTCGACGTGAAAGGTGCTATACAAATTTAATTTTGTTGTTGTTGCTGTATTTTGTTGTTGTTAATTACCAGAAGATGTTCTCATTTACATGACTTGGCATCTGTTATTAAGCAATCCTAATAGGAAATACAGCAAATTAGACACCATTGTTACAAAATCAATAAAATAAGACAATGTTAATACTGAATCAAAATTATTTTCATGTGTTTAATGTTTGAAAGGCATCCTGATGGTTCCCTTGTGTGTTATACGTTCTAACCAATTACGGCATTTGAAAAGGATTAGACAAATACTTGAAGAATGAAGATAAGAAATGGTTTGGAAAAGAGGAGAGGGATGGGATTAGATGAGATAGCCCCAGTGGGATAGTGAGCCACAACAACTTACATTTGTATAGCATAGAGTAACGTCTCAGAGCTTCACAGAGTTGGTGCTGGACACCAAACAGGTGGGGGGAGGTGACCACGCTCAGGGTTGAAAAGGTAGGTTTTTATGTGATTCCTGGACAGACAGCGAGGGAGTGAGATGGAGGAGTAGAGGGAGAGAATTCCAGAGGGTGGTGCACAGTGACTCAAGCCTGATGTTTAGTAGCAAAGGTTCTAAGCTTTGGTTCAGGCAGACAATGTGAGGCACCTCAAGGTCTCAAGACCTTTCTCTTTGACCGAGCCTTCAGCTCCCCTCTCGACTCTCTACCCCCTCCTCGCTCCCTCCCTTCCCTCCCCTCACCCTGACCATTTCCCCCCTGCTCGGGTCCTGACCCAACTGTACAGCGCCTTGGGACGTCCTCCCGACGTGAAAGGCGCTCAATAAATGGAATCTTGTTGTTGTTGTTGTTGTTGTTATCTTCCAATCTGATTTTCTTCACTGTTAAAGAAAGAATCTCTCAACATCCATCTGTTGAAAAGGCACATATTGCCTCACATTCAGCATCCTAGGGAACATTTTCAAATCATGATTAGATTAGTTATGCCAGGTATTTAGTCACACTGAGCATTCTGTCGATTTAATTACCGAATCTACCAGATGTTCCTTCTGTGGAGATTGATTCTCTCAAAATGTTTATTGGCCAACAGCTTCCATGCAAACAGAGACATAAGCAGAGTAGGTCTCTTCCCATGTTTTAGATATCAGCTTGGATTAGTTAGAAGAACTCTCGCGTCTGGGTCAGAAGGTTGTTGGTTCGAGCTCCACATTTTTGGGGGTCAGCCGGATGTCTGATACATGTGAAAGCTCTCACCCATATTTAAGAGTCTCCAAATCAGATTGATAGGTCCATTGCCTTCCACCCACACCTGTTGTGTACACGGAATTCCTTTGGTTGCAATGGGCAAACTGCCCTTTAGGTCTGTGCTTGAAGCATTAACAGGAGCCGAGTGGAAGCAATCCCTGCCCACAGTGACTTCTGGCCTCCAAATCCTAGTAAACAGCCTGTTTGGCTGGTCCTCATCAGCAGTGCCCTGGAATACTGCAGCTCCATCTGTCTCAGGTGCCAGACAACCGAGACCACTCGAGAGGATCGACTGGAATCCATTATCCCATTGCCTTGAGATCCCGCTTACCCGCCAGCCAGGAGGATAGTGTCCTGGCCAGCATTAAAATTAATTTATACGCCAAGCAGATTATAAGCCAATTCATTTCACATGTGTTTGTGGGGTTTTGATGCGCACAAAATGATTGCCATATATGTCTACATACACACATGTCATCAGTTACCTGTAAAGTGCTTTGAAAATGTTTAGATTTTGTAGGTGCTGTAACAAATTCCAGTGGTGGGAATATTATTCTATCCTTCGGGCTGAAATACAGCTGTTGTTTTCTTTCACCCGGTCTTGGAGTGACTGTGAGATTCCAGCACTTGGCTTCAATGATTACGTGAAGCAGAGTCAAACTGCGTTACTCCAGGTAACTGACTGATTGTTAGTTCAGAATGTTTCCTTCTTCCATCCTGTCGAAGGGCTGTGCTGTAAGGACGTTTATTTAAGAGCGTTCTGTGCAGTATTGGAGCATTCTATCCATGGGGAGCAGTGCAACTGAACAGCATTTTGTAGAATAAAACGCACCGTAAAATATAAAATATAGCATATTATTAAAAGGATAAGCCTCAAATCCTTTACTGAATCTGCCAGGCTCTGGATTGGCTCAGTCGCTTTTGGACATTTGGAAGGACAGCTGATTGCATAGCAATGCATCTGAATACTCACACATGTGAACTCCATGTATTACAGAGGGATCTGGACGGTGCAGCAAACAGCTGAATGCACAATGCGTTACAGTAGCTGAACTGTTCTGTCAGCAAGGGAATGCTTTGCACTTAGCACATTCCAGAGGCAGTTTAATGGACTGTGATGTGTTGAAGTGCAAGAGAACTCGTGGACTGCATTACACAGAGGATGCAATGGATGAGGTTTGTCTTGCAGATTGACTCCATGAGTTAACACATTTAATTTCCCCATCTGTTCTGCTGTGTTCCACACCTTAACCCAGGCTTTTCTACATGGAACCTATGAGCAGATCAATAGAATTCATACACACATCCGTGGGTGGTCTGAATAATACTCCCTCCGCAGTGATAATGTAGCACATAATGACTGCCACATCAGTTATAACCCATGACGCGGCATGAATTATGAATTAAGATGTCAAGAAGTTGAGTGTTTATGAGCTGAAGATAATTTAAATTTAATTAGAAAAGGAATTAGCAAGTGAATAGTTTGTTCAGTAGAGACCGTTCATTTGGTGTGCTTGTTTCTCTCGATACCTGCTCTCCTGGTCAATGGATTATAATGTTTTCCCACTTTCACCGTATAGAACTATTAGAGGGGACACACGTTCTCCATGACCCAGAACCAGGGATGTTGTAAGCTGATGGTGTAACTCCTGTTAATGGCACCCTCTGCTCCATCTGATCCATTGTAACACATAGTAAGCTGGCTGTATCAGTTACTGTCACTCATTGTGGATCAGTAAAAGCTTCTTCACCCTCCCTAGCTCTACATTACTGCTTCCCTGAGCTTGTCAAGAACCAAAAAGGATTTGAGGCCCACCTAACCTGGCTTGCAATCCTGATACCCCACGTAAAATTCAATCACATTTTGATGAATTGGATTGGAGCTGCCTGCACTTCACCTGCCCTCTCTCTGTCTCTCTCTCTCTCTCTGTCAGGGAGAAGAAGCAGAGCCACAATAAGGAGAGAAATCACTAGTAACACACCGGAACATATAATCAGCTGAACGCAGTTTCCCTGACAGCACATTCACCCAAACTGAATATTTCACCCTCAGGTTCCAGGTTCCTGGGTGATAAGCAGCCTCGCAGTTTAGTCACTCGGGTTTTGATGTAGCTCAGCATGGTATTCACTCAGTCACATCCAGGAACTTAGCAACATCAGTACCGCAGCAGGCCATTCAGCCCCTCGATCCTGTTCTGACATTCTATAAGATCATGGCTGATCTGTATCTCAACTCCAATTACCCGCCGTTACCCCATATCCCTTGATATCCTGACCTAACAAACATCTATCCGGGAATAGAGTTCTCTCCCTCTCCACGTCTTGACCTGTGCTGTCTCTGTGTAACACATGCTTCTATCCTCATCACATCTCTGCAGCCTTTCCTGGCCTGGCACAAATTAGCTGTCACTTTGCTTTTCAGAACATTTCTAATTGATTTCAGTCTGTAAAGCACTTTGAGATGTTTATTTTACCTTACCTGAAAGGTTCCATATAAATGTAATTTGTTGTTATTGCCATATAAATGTAGTTTGTTGTTGTTATTGCTATATAAATGCCAATTGGAGTTCAGACAGGATTGCACACTCTGCTGGGGTCAGGATTCTGCTCATTGAGGATCAGTCACTGCATTGAAGCAGCCGCTCAGTGAGAACATTGGGTGCTTAAGCTGCACTTAACTAAAGGTTCCTGCACATGTAACCACGACTGCAGTATTCGTTAATCTCCGAGCCCACAGCAGCCTGCCGTGCCACCAGCCAGGAATTCACAGGGTGATTAGTTTACTAATGATGTGGAGTCTGCCTTTCCAGCAGCCGGTTACAGAGAAAGGAGGCCGTGGAGTTATTGCAAGTAGTGAAATATCTGCTCAACTCATCCAACTAATGTTAAAAAGTGCTGGAACTGCACATTGTGTACACAGGCTGTTACTGTCTAACGTACACAGGCAGCTACTCCCTAACGTACACAGGCAGCTACTGTCTAATGTACACAGGCAGCTACTGCCTAATGTACACAGGCAGCTACTGTCTAATGTACACAGGCAGCTACTGCCTAACGTACACAGGCAGCTACTGCCTAACGTACACAGGCTGCTACTGCCTAATGTACACAGGCAGCTACTGCCTAACGTACACAGGCTGCTACTGCCTAATGTACACAGGCAGCTACTGCCTAACGTACACAGGCAGCTACTGCCTAACGTACACAGGCAGCTACTGCCTAACGTACACAGGCTGCTACCGTCTAACGTACACAGGCTGTTAGTGTCTACTGTACACAGGCAGCTACTGCCTAACGTACACAGGCTGCTACTGCCTAACGTACACAGGCTGTTAGTGTCTACTGTACACAGGCAGCTACTGCCTAACGTACACAGGCTGCTACTGCCTAACGTACACAGGCTGCTGCTGTCTAACGTACAGACTGCTACTGCCTAACGTACACAGGCAGCTACTGTCTAATGTACACAGGCAGCTACTGTCTGATGTACAGTGATTGCACCTGTCCGCTCACAGCCACAGGGTGACACTGCTCCGCAGTGACCAGGGGAGGGGTCTCTGGTGGCAGTTGGGACAGTGTTTGTTAATCACAAATGACAATTGTTTTGTTTGGTTATTGTTTGGTTAGTGTCACTGGACACTATCCCGCCTGAAGTTGTTGCTGTTGTCATCATATACTCGCTTCCCATAATGGGAGATCACTGAATAGTAAAGCAATGAATTGGGAGACATTGTGGGGAAAAGCGAAACATTGGACATGTAAATGAAATGGGCAAACGTATTTATTTTTACTAATTAAGTATTCATATTCAATGTTCCTCAGAAGTCAAAGACAAAGCGGTTGAGTTGCTTCAAGTATTGTGGTTTGAGATAGTGCTGTAGCTCACTCTTCGTCACCCACACGTGGTCCTTGACGTCCGTTTGCAGGTCTCCATTTGTCAGCATTGCTTTAAAGAAGAAAACCTTGGCTCCCTCATAGCCAGAGGAGCGCAGTGTGATGGGATAGCGATATTTATACAAGCCACTGGGGGCTTTGCCCAGAAAACATGCCCTCAGTTTGTCTCCTGCAGAAAGACAGAGAAGCTAAAATTAACTGGAATATTTACCCCGGGACAAACACCAGCCAATGACTGATTTAGAAATCGAATGACACACGTGCACTGGAATCACTTGTTTTTACACAGGATTAATGGGAAGCCGGGAACAGGAGCATTTGGTCCATCAAACCCACTCCACCACCACCAATAGCTTGCATTTATATCGCTCCATCACACAGGGTAGGTCCCAGAGCGCTCCCACAGCCCATTCCAGGTCACCTCCTCCCTCCTGTCACCTCTGTTAATATTCCTACCTCCCAAATATCTTTCTTCAATCACTTGATTGATTTGGCAGATATAGTTTTCTATCTTAATGTGAAAATCTTTCCTCCAACCTGTGCCTCTGTGTCTTCCCCATCTGATAGCCTCACCTGACAGTGCTGACAGGGTACGCTCTGCCGTTCTCCGCAGGCTTTCCCAGGGCTTCCATTCCCCCTGGGGCAACAGCCACAGCTCCTCATCCCCAAGCCTCTCCTTCACCAGTAATATCAGCTTGTCTTCAAGTTTCCTGTTCAGTGACAGACGATCATTCTCCCTGTCCGCATCTACAGCACAGAGGGTGAGACGGTTACTAGGTACCGGTATACAACAACAACAACAAGATTCCATTTATAGAGCGCCTTTCAAGTCGGGAGGATGTCCCAAGGTGCTGGACAGTTGGGTCAGGACCCGAGCAAGGGGGAAATGGTCAATGTGAGGGGAGGGAAGGGAGGGAGCGAGGAGGGGGTAGAGAGTCGAAAGGGGAGCTGAAGGCACGGTCAAAGAGAAAGGTCTTGAGACCGGCCTTGAAGGAGGAAAGGGAGGAGGCAATGCGAACGCACTGGGGGATAGAGTTCCAGAGCCTCGGGGCTGAGAGGCTGAAGGCCCGACCACCAATGGTAGGGCGGTTGGGGCGGGGGATGTGGAGCAGACCGGAGCTAGAGGAATGGAGGGTACGGGCAGGTAGGTAGGGGGATAGTAGGTCACAGAGGTAGGAGGGAGCAAGGCCATGAATGGCCTTGTAGGTGAGGATGAGGATCTTGAATTCGATCCTCTGGGGGATGGGGAGCCAGTGGAGGCGAGCGAGGGTGGGAGTGATGTGGTCGCGGTGTCTGGTGCGGAACAGTACACGAGCTGCAGAGTTCTGAATGACCTGCAGTGTGGAGGGAGGTGGCGGGAAGGCCGACGAGGAGAGAGTTCCCATAGTCCAGCCTTGAGGTGATAAAGGTGTGGACCAGTTTCAACCGCGTGAGGGGTGAGGTAGTACCGTAGTCTGGCGATGTTTCAGAGGTGATGGAAGGCGGTGCCAGTTGTGGTGCGGATATGAGGAAGAAAGGACAGCTCAGGGTCGAACAGAACCCCGAGGTTCCTGACCGGCCTTGAGAGGTGGAGAGTGCAGCCTTGGATGCTGATGCTGTCAGCGCCTGAGGTGCGGAGGCGCTGACGTGAGCCAATCAGGAGGGCCTCAGTTTTGCGTACATTGAGCTGAAGAAAGTTGTCTCTCGTCCAGTACTCGATGTCGGACAGACAGCTGTCAGGACATCGGGGGTCGTGGAGTTGAGGATAGAGGAGGAAAGGTAGAGTTGGACTATACGAGCAATCCTTGGACCAAACAAGTAATCCTTGGACTATACGAGTAATGCTTGGACTATACGAGTAATGCTTGGACTATACGAGTAATCCTTGGACTATACGAGTAATCCTTGGACTACACGAGTAATCCTTGGACTATACGAGTAATCCTTGGACTATACGAGTAATCCTTGGACTATACGAGTAATCCTTGGACTATACGAGTAATCCTTGGACTAAACGAGTAATCCTTGGACTACACGAGTAATCCTTGGACTACACGAGTAATCCTTGGACTATACGAGTAATCCTTGGACTATACGAGTAATCCTTGGACTATACGAGTAATCCTTGGACTATACGAGTAATCCTTGGACTATACGAGTAATCCTTGGACTATACGAGTAATCCTTGGACTATACGAGTAATCCTTGGACTACACGAGTAATCCTTGGACTATACGAGTAATCCTTGGACTATACGAGTAATCCTTGGACTATACGAGTAATCCTTGCATTTGGTATAGTGTCCACAACGTAAATGTCAAAGTACTTCACAAGTTTAGCGGCTGCGTATATGTGGACAAACACGGCAACCAATTTGATCCCAATTTGACTGACAGCCATCAAGTGAGTAATGAACCTTGTACCCGCTTGGCGGGGCTGAACTTCTTTAGCTTCTGGTCCCAGGAGTCCTCCAGGTCCTGGGCAGACACGATCTCCTGCCCCACCACTTCCTCCTCGTCTGAGTCGTAATCATCAGCCAATCTCCGCCGCACTCTCTCCTCGTCCTCGAACACTCGAAGCTCGTGGTCAGAATACAGACTTTTCTCTTGTTCCATCTGTGAAGCAGAGAACCGCACTTGTACCCGATCACACTTACACCCGATCACACTTACACCCCGATCACACTTACACCCCGATCACACTTACACCCGACCACACTTACACCCGACCACACTTACACCCGATCACACTTACACCCCGATCACACTTACACCCCGATCACACTTACACCCGATCACACTTACACCCCGATCACACTTACACCCGATCACACTTACACCCCGATCACACTTACACCCGATCACACTTACACCCGATCACACTTACACCCGATCACACTTACACCCGATCACACTTACACCCCGACCACACTTACACCCGATCACACTTACACCCGATCACACTTACACCCGATCACACTTACACCCGATCACACTTACACCCGATCACACTTACACCCGATCACACTTACACCCCGATCACACTTACACCCGATCACACTTACACCCGATCACACTTACACCCGATCACACTTACACCCGATCACACTTACACACTTACAACCAACGGGTAAGTTCAGTGAATTCTCCTCACACTGACACTGACCCGAGGCCCCGGCGCGGCCTGAGGCTGAGGCTGTGGCTGAGGCTGTACCCGAGGCCGAGGCCGAGGCCGAGGCTGAGGCTGTGGCCGTGGCCGAGGCCGAGGCCGAGGCCGTGGCTGTGGCTGTAGCCCCGAGCCGAGCCGAGGCCGCTCACCTGCTGCAGTAAGTGTGTGACTTCGGTCTCTCTGGGGTTCGGTGTCCGGGAGACTGCGGCGCTTCTCTGCAGACAAACGGCCCCGAGCAGCCGCCAGCGGCCGCCCCCCCCCCCGCCCCCGCCCCCGGGCCCCGGGCCCCCGGACACGGGCCGCACCGCCAGCGCGAGCCCCGCGGCCGCCAGTCTCCGCGCCGCCATGTCCCCCCCTCCCCCCCCGCGCCGCGCGGACTGTGGGGCCCTCCCGCCCTCGGCCCCGCCCTCGGCCCCGCCCACAGCCGCGGGGAGGGGGGGGGGGAGCGGCGCCATGTTGCGGGGATTGTGTGGCCGCTTCATCCCGGCCTCCAGGTCAGTGCGGCCCGGGGGGGGCGGGGGGGGCCCGGGGGGGGGCGGGGGCGGGGATCAGTGCGGCCTGACACTGAAACGGGGCCTTATTACCGGTGTCTTGTGTATCAGTGGCAGCGGGGGGGGGGGGGGACAGGCGGTGAGGGGGGACAGGCGGTGAGGGGGGGGGGGGGGACAGGCGGTGGGGGGGGGGGGCGGTGGGGGGGGGACAGGCGGTGGGGGGAGAGGTGTATTAATTGAGTATTAATTGAGAGGTGAATGAGGGTTTACTGTGAGGGGATAAATGCGAAGACGTGTGGGGGGTCACTGGGGAGTGACGGGTCTGTAGTCTGTGTGGAGTCCTGTAGCTCAGTGGTTAGAGCACTCGCTTTGCGAGTGAGAGACCTGAGTTCAATCCCCGGGGGGTCAGTCAGGGCGAAACCTCGGGCAAGTTTCCTTACTCCACACAGAGCCTAATAATAATCCCTCCAAAACCAAAAACAATAATAAATTGGTCATTTTCAATCTGCGACTGTTTGTGGGACATTGCTGTGCGCAATTGGCTGCCGCGTTCGCCCACAGATATACAGTCAATTCACTTTACAGTGTGTTCTGTGAAGCGCTTTGGGACGTCCTCCCAACATGAAAAGCGCTATATCAAATGCGAGGATTATTATTATTATTCCGGGGGGGCATCACCGCGGGGAGTGTCGGGGGGGGGGGGGTTATGGGGGTGACGGTGGGCAATTACTCGCTGATCTCTCTCTGCCCCTCACAGAGCCGTGGCCCATGGCCGCCCAGTGCTGACCAGCTCGCACAGGTGGCAGGAGGACACAGGGAGAGATGGCAGCTCCTCACAGCCTGAACCCACAGCAACGGCTCCCGGCTTCAGGTGATCCTTCACACACAGCAAATAATCAAACTCAGCGGAACCTGCAGCGCAAATCCACTGAATGTTGTTGATGAATAAGTGGCTTTCTCGTCTCCAGATTGTTTGCGCTGAGACACTTTGTGCCTGTGTGTGTTACAGTATTCTGCCCCCAATGCCGGGTGAGGACAGCCCTCTGCGCTGGGGTGGCAGAAAGTACGAAGAGCTGCCCATAGCCCACGTCAAAGCAACGTATAACAAGTAAGCCGCGTCTGAATACATGAGCAGACGGACGTATAGCTGTGTTGTGACTCCTGACATCTAAACTCTTCCCTGTCTCCCAGCACCCACATCCAGGTGACGAGCCACCAAGGGGAGTATGTGGTGCGCACTTCCTGTGGAACGGAGGGCTTCAAGAATGCGAAGAAAGGCACCCCGATCGCAGCCCAGACGGCCGGCATCTCAGCAGCAGTGGTACTGAGCCTTTGTTCCCATAGTAAATGTCTCTCTAACGTCAGGTCAAAGAATGGCCAGCTTGGTCTCCGTTTGCTGTGAAGCGTTTTGAGACATTCGCTTGCCGTGACAAGTATTCTATCAAATTAAGGATTAATATTAAAATGAGCAGGCTGCGTTCTTGCTCAGCAGAGAGCTAAAGTGAGATCTTTTGGTAGTTATCTAAATTCTAAATCATCTTTCCTTTGATTGGAATCAGGTAAAAAGTAAAGATTTCTGTTGATTATCGGTTACACAAGGGCATCAATTGGGGATCATCACCATAAAGAAAGGTTACGAGAAATTCTCACCCAGAGGGTTGTGAGAGGACTGAATGTCAGTGCACAAATGGCCACCAAAACCAAGTCCACAACAACAGTTAAAAGGATTGTAAAGATACTTGGAGGAAAATAATATAAAACTTACAGGAAAAGAAGAAATATGAGAGAGCTCCAGTGGGGAGCGAGCACCAGCACAGACCTGTTGGCTTAAATGGTATCTTCTGTAACTACGTAATTATTGTCAGATCAGGTCCTGAATTGGGCCTGGGTGTTGATGTGAGCAGGAATGGGGTGAATGGTCTTCCCTGTATTCTGTTGGTTTGATGCTGTTCTTGCAGTTGTAGGTTTGATTGCAATGAAGCAGTTGCTTTTCATTGCACTGCCCATGATGCTCATCATTCACTGGCAGCCGCTCACACTTGCTGCAACATCCATAATATTTATCTTGCTGCTTTCAACATTTTACCCACAAGTCATAAATTTTCAGTCATAAACTCAGCATTAACCACTTCATCAGCTGTAGTGTGGCCACAGCACCAATTCTGGTTATTAATAAATGGCCTGAAACACTGATTGTGACACTGACTTGCTGGTAACACTGGCTGTCAGCCCCTGCAGTGCCTTTAATTCATTGAAAGTTAAAAATCATACCCTCAAAACATAAATATTCCCATCTAAGCCACAGTGTCCTCTCGGCTAGTTGTTTCTGTGCTGCCCTCGCTCGCTCGCTCACTCACCTACTCACTCACTCACTCACTCACACCCTAGCTTACAGTCTGGCTATCTCTCTGCGCATGTTGATAATAATAATTCTTGCATTTGATATAGCGCCTTATAATGTCTTCAAGATGTCTCAAAGCGCTTCACAGGATACGCTGTCAATTGAATTGAATGTATATTTTTGGGGCGAATTGCGCACAGCAGTGTCCCAAAAACAGTTGTGGACTGAGTGAGCAAATTATTATTTTATGAAGGGATTATTACTATGGTGTGTTAACTGTTCTCAGAGCACTAACCAGTGCATAGGGTTCTCTCTACGATTCGGTTGGTAAAGTCGGAGCTGGGATAATACTGAGCCACACACCCAAAAGATTCTCAACTCAACATTCAGCTAAGGTGATCAATAAGAGGTTGGCTCCGCATCACTAATTAATCATCATATTTCCTTAATATTCATTGCCAAATTTGTGTGAGAGAAATTTGTGCGTCGGCTCCTCTTGTACTATAATAATAATAATCATCCTTGTATTTGGTCTAGTGCCTTTTCACTTTATCGAGTCATCTCATAGAATTGACTGTAAAATGCATTTTATAGACTGTATTTTACAGGGGAACATGACAACCAATTTGCTCACTGCAATGTCCAACAACCAGTCACCAATTTTATTTGGGGGATTGTTGGCCAGGACACCAGGAGAAGTTCTATTCTTCTTTTGAATCGTGCCATGGGATCTTTAACATCCACCTGAACAGGCACAGACAGGCAGCTCAGTTTAACATTTCATCTGAAGAACAGCACCTCCAACAATGGCCTCCAGTGGAGCTTAAGCCCACAACCTCCTGACTGAGACATGAGAGAGCTGCCAACTGAGCCAGGCTGACACCTATAACTGATGCTTTACCCCTTCATTCAGAATTTCATCCCATTTATCTTTTGCCCACTCACCCCTGGACTCCTCTCACCCTGTGTCTTGGGTAATTGGAGCCTGCTTCACTGGGAGAAATGCTGTGCTTTCCTCGGACACTGTTTGATCTCAGTGATTTATGAGCTTTCTACAGAGCTCAAGATTAACTGTTTGCAGTTTGCTTTTGGCAGTTATACACCAGGCAGCCTACCCTGCACCAGCTCCTCACGTGAATGGAAGCCAGTGCTTTGCCTTTAGGCTAAAGGTTAGACTGTTGTCGGGCTCTATGATCCCATCAGGCCTCTACAGTAACGTCACCTGTTTAGGTTACGTAGCAGCTCTCCCCTGTAATGAAGACACAGCTGATTCTGACGTTCACAGCAGCTGCCTGTCTGTTAGTGGCAAACACGTGTCTCACACATTTCAGTTGAAATTCATTACATTTGCTGCTCATCCTCCTGGATGTTTTTGCAGCAATACGGCCAAACCTGTCTCTAGGGGACTGGGCAAAGTGGCCTTGATATAAGAGTGGCATCTGAGTAAGGGTTTGTGTGTGTGAGGGTGGTGGCCTGAACAGGTTTGTCTGTATTTTCAGTAGTCGTGGTCAGTTTGATGTGAGTTGTACACGGCAGTGACCAGCAGAGGATGGCATTGCCCTGGTACAGGGAACATGCATGGCTAACAGGCAGTGTGATTAGATGTTGCTGAGGCTCTCGCTGCTGATCAAAAGGTGGCAGATGTTTGTAATAATACAGCAGCAATCCTGGTGAGGAGGGGAGATGAAAGAGCGAACACACAGAAACATTGGAATAAAATGATTTCTCTTTCTGTTTGTCCACAGAAAGCTGCTGTTAAAGGTGTTTCCTTTGTGCGAGTGCAGGTGAAGGGGCTGGGCCCCGGCCGGACGGTGAGTTATTGACCAGGGCTGGTCCCCTCCTGGCTGCAGGTTTGGTTTAGTTGCTGCTGCAGCAACAGCCTTTGGATCTCATCGGCTGAATATGGTGCATTGTGTGGTTCCCACGTGGCCCTGTGTCTACACCACTGAGCAATGCTCAACAATGAGAACAGTTTCTGTGGCGCTTGTGATCTGATTGGATGATATTGACTTCAGTTAAAGTTGAGCAATGACATGACTACAGATCACAAACTTGTATTTACACCGGACCTTCACGCGGGGTAGCGACTCGGCGCACTGAACGTTTCGCCAAATCAAACTTAGATTCTTGTGTTTCTTACAATCTTTGTTTTATTCTGGGTTATTGATTGTTTTTTCAGCACTAAGCTTTTCTGGTGCTCAGTTAGTTTGTACGGGTTAATCTGCAACTGGTGCGCTGCTGAGTTTCAATGGAAACCACATAACAGTTAGATATCGGCCCACAGTGAGTGAGTGAGTGAGGCTCAGGAGAGTTGAAGCTGTGAGTCTGAATGCTCTCTGGTCCTCACCCACATGTGGAGCTGGGCATTGAGGGGTAGTGGGTACTCTGGCTGTGGGGAGAAGATTGGAACGAGTATCTGACCTACTTGTGTTTGATTGCGTAGCCGCTGCTGCTGGCATTGTGAAAGCATGATTTTATACGATCAGCATCATTGTGCTTTGTCTTGGTTTGTTTTCTGTTGCAGTCTGCCATCAAAGGTCTTGCGATGGGTGGCCTGCAGGTTGTTTCAATCACAGACAACACTCCCATACCTCACAACGGCTGTCGACCACGCAAGGTCCGCAGGATGTGAGGCGGTTCCTCACCCCCTCAGCTAAACACTGACTACGTCACACAGAGACAGCGGCTTCTGCTCTAACGTTCCCGTGTAAATCTGTCTCAGAGTGTACACAACAATAAAACCTGACTGTCTACTGGGTACAGCATCTATTAATGTAGCGCCTTTCACACCGAACATCTCAAACTGCGTGACAAGTCTAGTAGTGAGTGAGCAGGAAATGGGACATTTAAGGATGTGGCTGACCAAAGGTCAAGTGAAAGTGAGGTTTTTTGGAAGGTTTTGAAGACAGAGAGCGAGTGGTTTTAGAGGGATACCAATGAGCTCTCTCATCTCAGAGCAAATCCTACAGTCTTTATGTGGCTTCCGAGGACAGTTCCCTTTCAGATCTTACTGAGAATGAAGAGTAAAATGTGACAAGTGATGCCGGTTTCAAATGACGAGGGTTAAAATCAGGTTAGTGTACATTTGCTTGTAGAGTCCCCACTCGCCTGTGGCGTGTGTGTGCCTGTGATGTGCTGATGTCTAGTCCCTTTCTCAGTGTGGTATAAACAATACAGCCAGCTAAATCAGCATCCTTCTAATTCGTTCACGCGTTGATTATTTTTCATCAAAATACCTTTCATTTTAATTGGAGCATTATCCCGACGAGTGCCAAGATTTAATACAGTCCAGTAAACTCCAAACATACTGCAAAACCTGCACCGATAAAAGTCATTAATGGACATTACTCACACATTCTAAATCAGTATCAGCCACTGATTTCCATAATAAAAGAGATTAGTTGCCATTTCAGTGAGGTGGGGGACAGCAGGGTGGCCAGTTAACCTCCCAACATTACCCAATAAATATTAGTTCAGATGCACCACTGATACAGCCAGATTCTGAACACTTCACAGGAGATTAAACTAAATGAATTGTGTCTGTTCTACAGCAGTGTATCGTGCTATTTTCCTGACTGCGTTATTTTAAATTTACAATAAATTATCTTTCAGTCTGAAATGTTATTTGCTGCACCGGATTCTCACCCTCACATACAAATCTGCCCACGCCCTCGCACCCCCCCCCCCCCACCCACCCACTCTGTAATCTCTAGCTTTGTTCTTCTGCTCAGCAAACTCAGGCCACTGCGCATTCCCCATCATCAACAGCCGTGGCCTCAGCCGGTTCACTTTCTAGAACTGCCTCCCTCAACCCCTCTTTTCAAAAATCTCTCTTCCCCCCCCCCTCCCAGATTGGTGTCTGGCACAATGTCTATCCTCTGAGACGTTGTTCCAAGTTAAGGTGCTGCATAAATGCAAGTTATTGTTGATTCTTCATTTTTAAATGTTTGCTAAATTATCGAGAATAAACTTGCTGATGCTCACAATGAGGCTTTGTACTTAGGGACGTCCTCCCGACGTGAAAGGGGCTCTATAAATACAATCTTGTTGTTGTTGTACTTGTATCTAGTGCCAACTTAATTATCATTCTATAGTAATCTCTACTGACAATCTTGTCGTTAAAGAACAAGTGCAAATCAGTTAAAATACGTTGTTGTGCTCAGTGCAACTGCTGATATTTAATCCATCGTGTCACACCTTGTGTCACACCTCGTGTTACCCTCTGGCATGGGAAGCCCCCCCATAAAACAGCTGTAACAGTAGACTCCAGTCACAGGCTCTCTGTCTTGTTCTCTCTATCCCCCCCTACACACACAGTACTGAGAGGGGTACTCACAGCCCTCATTGTTCTATAAACAGTATTCATACAGCAAAATAACCAATTCATATTCCTACAATTGTATTTTGAACAGTATGGTATTTACTGCATGTTATTCAGCCATAAATGGCAGTTCATTTGGAAAGGATTGTAATTAGCTGCTCGCAGACAGGTCGAGGCTGCCCCTCGCTGCTTGTTACTCCACTATCCTGACAAACCAGAGACCCTTCAGCCCACATGTGTCAGAGGACAGGAAACAGCACAAAGTGAGGACAGACAACAAAGAGCACTACAGCCTTTGATGCAGCATCACAATTCGCTGCCAATTGTAGGGCCTTTTTCAGTTCATTAGCCGGGTCCTTCTCAGGTACACTGGAGTAGTTTCTGTAAGTGGTGAAGGTTCTCTACAAGACAACCAGTGAACCCACTGGAGAATTCACTTGATCTTCAAGCTCTTAATGCATTTCCAGCCTGCGTTTCACAGGGACAACATCACCACATACATTTGTTATTTTGTTTAAAATGTTGGTATATTTTGTACTTGTAAAGATTTACCTAATGCTAATCAAACTGTCCTGCACACAGCAATCACCTCCAACTTCTACACCTCGTGTCTGGACTGCCTTTCCCGTTACACGTTCCATGTTTCCTGCTCCCATTAGCTGAGAAGGAAACAGCTTCGCACACTTACACACCTCCTCCACTTCCACTTCACACATCTCCTTGGATCTTTGAACTTGACAAAACAGAAAAAATCTCAATATTTGGGCGAAATTACACAAGAGCATAAGAAATGCTAGACGAAAAAAGACCAAGGTCCATCTAGTTCGCCTTCCACCTTCCTGGTGGTCGCATGCACATATGTCCCAAACTCCTTATGTGATATATCCCATAAATTACCAGATTGACACAATGTAAATGATGACAAAGTTGGGATAAATTCACACGTAAACGGGTGTCAAATGGCTTGGGCCTCACAGCCTCCACAGAAAAGTCACTTTAAAACCAGGTATATTTAATTTGTAAAAATTTAAAAGGCAGCAACACAGAATTCGTCAAAAAATTCCATTGTAACATCTTCATAATGAAATCAAACTTTCCACAATAATTCATGTCACAAATGAAATGGAAACTCAGTATCATAGTTATACAGTAGACAGGGCTGTTAACAGTCACACCATCAGCAGGCAGAGTGGTCAACGCTGGAAGGAGAATCACCCCAGCCATTCCCATTCCCAGGTTACAATGAGTTTTCCAAGTGGGAACCTGGGAATGATGCCGATTTATTGCAGTGTCCATTTCTTACTCATCAGTTAACCCTTGAAAATAGCCAAATGTTGATCTGGTTACAACACAAATGAAATGCAATGGCCAGTCCTTTACATGGAGATATTTCCAACACAACATACAGCAGGTTTCTGTTTCAGGATCACACATGATCTACACTTGTGCATTGCCTCACTCAGCAGAAGAGGTGTGAAGGTTAATGTGAAGATATTAAATGTCCCTGACAAAGTGTTGCCACATTTCACCAACTTTGTGGTATTTTCTGAAAAGAGTTTCTTGGTTCTCATGGGGCTGCAGCACAGGGGTCTACACACAGACGTGCCGCATGTGGAAGCTGACCACGTACTCTGCGTTAGTTCGCTGGACCGAGATGGCAAAGGGCTCAAAGGGATGGAACGTGAAAGCCACAAGACGCCTGACTGTGTGGTTGATTGGCCGGCCCAGGAGTCCTGCCTGGATCTTAAACTTCAGGAGCCCGGAATCCCTGGCGTAAAACCTACAGCAAACAGTGAACACAATCAGGTCAGCGACATTTATATCCTCTGAGCCAGTCAACAACACAACACAGAGATGCTGCTCGATATCAGCCAGCAACAATGCTCATAACCCTCATTATTATTATTATTACTGAAGCAGCTCACACAAGATTGGGTTCCTTCAATCACACGAGGACACTTGCTTTAACAGCTGCTAAAGGTCTCTTTGAAGTTGCCATTTTAGTTTGATTTCAGTTTCTGGGGCAGGTAAATGTTTCTGCTCATGTCGGTGCTGTATATCGGACACAGAATCCAGATAAAGTATTGCTGGTCAAGTCAAGCTCCCTTTACTCCACTCACCACAATATGTCTCTACCCAAACCACAGAATAGAGCCCCTTATCGCACCATTTTATTTCTTACCAACCCCCACTTATCCCGATAACGTTTCCCAATGTAATAGCCGACAGGCAGCATGTTTGTGATGCGAGTCCAGCCCCGGTTAGAAACAGCCACCAGAGATGAGACTTCATACGGTCTGGATTGGGGAGCTCAGGTTTCAGAGGTTAAAGCGCAACGTTAAACTCAAACCCACCAGATGCCTTGTCCTCCAATTCGGGGGGAGAGGGGAAGCCTGCAGTCAGATCACTCCCCGGAGACCAGGCGTAAAACTAAACTCAGCACAAGTCTCCAAAGCCAATCTTACACACAGACCAGCCTGTACATAGCCGGTTACTAAACACAGATAACAGACTGCAAACCATCACCTCTTTGCCCAGGTTACCTGATGGGGTGGTCACCACAGGTCTTTGGTCTTTCCATGACAGAGACCCACTTATCATCGTAGCTGAAGAGCGAGAGGTCAAGGTAGGGGCTGCTGCTGTAGGACTGGGCGCTGATGGGCAGCTGCCCCAGGAGACGCCTCACGGCTTCCGTGTGGCCTCCATACTTGGCGTTTACAATAGTGTCTTTAAACCTGTGAACAAGCAGCGACATTGAGCACACAGGCCAGGGGAGGATGGCAGAGATTCCTAAACCAGCCGAAAAGGAATGTTTGTCACGTGCAGTGGAGGCGACACTCACCGGCGCTGGATCTGTCGAGCAAAGTTGTTGCTGGAGGCTGAGCAGGGGAACTGCACGGCTTCACTGTGCAACGTGGCGTTCCGATACAGGTCACAGAAATTCTCAAACAACTGCAATAGCCCATCACACGTGTTCTCAAACACAGCGAGGACCTGTGTCGTCACCATGTTATACACCACAAAGAACGAGGGCTGAAGGCGGACGAGAGACAGAAAGGCCTCAGTCAATCACACACTAAAAACATCACATCTGCACCAATACAATTGAAACCTCTCACAGGGTGGGAAACAGACCTGAGCAACACAAAGGACTCAGCTGGGGCTGGTGTGAGTACCTGGGCGTGTGTGTTAGTGGGGCTGGTGTGAGTACTGGGGGTGTGTGTGTTAGTGGGGCTGGTGTGAGTACCTGGGGGTGTGTGTGTTAGTGGGGCTGGTGTGAGTACCTAGGGGGGAGTGTGGAGGTACCTGGGAGGGGTCAGTGACCCGCAGGGTGACCACATCCTCACTCGCGTACTTTATAAGCAGGTGATTCTCATCGAGAAGCTGCATCTTCCACATGCGGAGCTGCTGGAGCTGATCAAAGTACTGGAAGAACCTGCGCTTGGCGGCTGCACTGCCGTCCTGCTCCGCTCTCTGCCACAGGTACACCAGCAGCCGGTGCTTCAGTGAGTTCAGCGTCTTCTCCTTGAAGGGCCGCGAGGTGGGGTTCTGCCCGTCACCCTGAGCCTCAGGGTACACGGCCGACACTGTCAGCAGGTCGTCCTCGTAGCAGAAGCGGCCGACTGTGCGCACGTCGATGAAGGTGCCCTCGGGGGTGACCTGGAAGACGTGGATGGTCTGGTGCTGTACAGAGAGGACAGCCAGGATGTTCTTGTACAAGTACAGCCCCTGGTTGTGTGACAGGATCACCTTGTCACACTTGAATGTCCTGGAGTCACACAGGCTGCCCGTGTGCAGGTCGATGATGTGCAGGGAGTAATCCTCCAGTGGGGAGCGAGGGTTTGGGGTGACGGACTCGTTGTTTCGGTACATCTCGAAGAAGAGCGGGTGCGGCTCCTCGGGGAGATAGGCAGCCGAGCCCACTATCACGTAGCGACAGTCGTCGGTGAACAGGCTGCACTCGCGGTTCAGGTGCTCCCCATTAGCCGCCACACTGGTCACGTGCAGCAGGAGGAAGAAACGCTCAAAGAGTTTGCTGCGGATGTGCACGGACTGCAGGTCGCTGGCCCCGTTCAGCAGCATGTCGCCCTGGTAACCCTGCAGCAGGTCCTCAGCCGCCTGGCAGCCTTGGTACTCATAGATCTCCAGCGACGTCTGGTCCAGCGAGAACGCGATGAAGTAGCGGCCATCGGGGGAGAATTTGCGCAGGAAGCAGGGCGGCTTCTCCACATTCACCACCGTGAAGTTGGGGAAGATGTTCTGGTGGAGGCAGCGAACCAGGTACCAGTGAGCACCGGGCCGGCCCGAGTGCATCCGGCGTCGCTCCAGGCGGTCAACCACGTTCTGGTTCTCGATCCTCCGCGGTTTAATGGTGGGTTCCTCATCTTCCATCCTCGTCCATCACCACGTCCACATCTCAGCCCTGACAGACACGGACACACAGTGACACACGGCCACACACCCCTCCCTCTCACTGCCCCTCAACAACAGTAATCACTGGGAAAGCCTCAACACCTCGGAACAACGTCTCTAAACACTTCACAGGATTTACTGTATCACAGACACACACACACACACACACGACACAGACACACACACAGACACACACACACACACACAGATACACACACACACACACACACACACACAGACACACACACACAGACACACACACACAGACACACACAGACACACACACAGACACACACACACACAGACGGAGCTGAGGCCACTTTCCCAATCCCGGTCCCCCCCCCCGGGCCCCGGTGTGTCCCCCAGTCGTCGTCCCCCCAGTCCCCCACCCCCCCCCCGCCCCCCCCGGTCCCCCCCCCAGTCCCCGGTCCCCCCCCCCCCCCCAGTCCCCCCCTCCCCCGGTCCCCGGTCCCCCCTCCCCCGCCCTCCCCCCCCCCCCCGGTCCCCCCCCCGGGCCCCGGTCCCCCGGTCCTCCCCCCCCGGTCCCCCCCCCCCCCGGGCCCCGGGACTGACCGTTTCTCTCCCCGGGGGTCAAGGCCGCCGCCAACCCACACTGCACCGCGCGGCCAACACAGCGCCACCAACAGCCCCCGGAGAGAACAGCAGCTCCTGCCTCACCCCCTCACACACCCCCTCACACACCCTGACACACCCCCTCACACACCCCCTCACACACCCCCTCATACACCCCCTCACACACTCCCTCACACACCCCCCTCACACACCCCCTGACACAACCCCTCACACACCCCTGACACACCCCCTCTCACACCCCCTGACACACTCTCACACCCCCTGACACACCCCCTCACACACCCCCTGACACAACCCCTCACACACCCTGACACACACCCTCACACACCCCCTCACACACACCCTCACACACCCCCTGACACACACCCTCACACACCCCCTCACACACCCCCTGACACACACCCTCACACACACCCTCACACACCCCCTCACACACCCTTGACACACCCCCTCACACACACCCTCACACACCCCCTCACACACACCCTCACACACCCCCTCACACACCCTCACACACACCCTCACACACCCTCTCACACACCCTCACACACACCCTCACACACCCCCTGACACACCCCCTCACACACCCCCTCACACACCCTGACACACCCCCTCACACACCCTGACACACCCCCTCACACCCCCTGACACACACCCTCACACACACCCTGACACACCCCCTCACACACCCCCTCACACACCCCCTGACACACCCTGACACACACCCTCACACCCCCCCTGACACACTCACCCACTCACACGGCCACAGTGAGTGACCGGTTGATAGTCTGCTCACATCTTTGTCTGTGTGGGGGTGAGAGTGGGCGACATTCACTGCATGAAAACCGTCCCTTCTGCTCTGCAGCGACGTGAGTTGTAACCCGGAATGGCATTCCCAGGCGCGGGTTTGGAGACTCCTAACCAGGCGTTGGGTTTCCTTGTGTGTCCGACGCCAAATCCAAGTCCCCGTGGAGTCTCGCAGCCCAGTCTGTGACCGTGGCTCCGGCTTATAATAATAATAATAATAATAATAATAATCCTTGCATTTGATATAGCGCTGTTCACGTCGGGAGGACGTCCCAAAGCGCTTCACAGAACACACTGTAAAGTGAATTGACTATATTTGTGGGCGAACGCGGCAGTCAATTGCGCACAGCAATGTCCCACAAACAGTCGTAGATTGAAAATGAACAATTTTTATTATTGTTTTTGGTTTTGGAGGGATTATTTTGTGTCCCCTTCGCTCGGGGGAGAGAGGGTCCTGCTCGTCCTGTGAAACCGTGTCTCCCCATCTCCCCCCCCCCCACCCCCCCCCCACTCCCTCACACGCGTGGAGGGGGAGAATTATCTTACTTTAACAGGATTCCTGCCCGTTCCTGTCGATGTTATTCAGAATTGTTTTGTTAAAAAATGTGGTGATATTGTAAGAATAAATAGTGAGAGTGGGAAGAAAGTGTGGAGCAAGATTTGTACCCAGAAGCCTCCCCGCGCGGCTTTGGTGGCACAGTAAAGTGTTAAATATTCCTGTTACAGGGTTAAACATGCCGTATTTTTAGCATTGATTCAACAATAACCATTTCTGTTCAGTCTCCAAGGTAACAACATAAACCTTTTCTTTATTAAATAACAGCTCTGCTCTCATTTGCTTTGTTTCCTCTGGTCCTCGTGCGCCTGTCTCCCTTCTGCCTCCTCCTCCTCCTCCTCCACTCACATCGCTTTTCAATCCCACTCACTGGTTTGATAGTTATCTGCATAAACAGATTATCGCTGCACAATGATGGCCAGTGTCTCCTCTAGACCTGCCGGGCTGTAGGAGCTGAGGTCACCTGATAGCCAGGCTCCCCGTCTGCACCGAGTAAAGGTTAGTCTGGATGCATTCTGCCATCAGCTCCGAGCTGTAATTATCACTGTGTGCTTTCTAGTTTACCTCAGACACCGTTTCACTAACTTGATCCTTCCTCTTGTACAAGCGCATGTCCTGTTTCTAATTACGGACAAATATCTGTCTGGGAGCCGGTCTCTTTGTTAAGGTTCCTTGTGTAGTGTGTGCTTCACTCTCTTTCTGTCAGCTCATCATCAAGTCATCATCATCACCCAAACCCATGGATGAGGGACACTGGGCAGATGGGTTGGACTGAAATGTCCAGGTAAGAAAATACAACTTAGGATAAGGCTGTACTTGTTGTTGGAGAGGGAGTGGGGGGGGGATTAATGCTGTTCACACATCTCAGCCCTGCCAGGGTAAGGGGGTTGGGGGGAGAGAACTCTTGTCTTTGCGAGAAGATGGAATAACATCTAACAAGCGCTGTAACCTCACCCGAGGCTGGCACTAAGCTCCTTCCAGGGCCCTTACGCCAGCATCCCATAATATGCAACATCCCATAATACTCAACATCCCATAATTTCCGCGATATGGGTGAGGACAGTGAGCTTCATGACACTTGAGTTCTGCCCACTAACATCTATTTGCTTTTGGTGCTTCTGAAGGAAAAATCAATGTAACCTTTTGTGTATTTTCTGACCATTTGTAAAACATTCTCAACTTTACGCCCAAAATGTCACCACGACTAAACCCAGTCAGTTACTGACATTCTCTGACAATGGCACCAAACTGGAAGAAGGATGGAAATGTGATGTGATTCAGACTTGAAGAAGGCTGGGATGTGGGCAGAAAGGTGGCGGCTGATGTTTAATAAAGTAAAGCTATATCAGCAGCAAATGTCGGGTGATGTGGGTCAGGAACTGGATGTAAAACTTGAGTGTGTGGGGTGGGGCGGAGTGCTGGATGTAAAACCGTGTGTATGTGTGTGTGTGTGTGTGGGGTGGGGTGGAGGGAGGGAGAGAGTACTGGATGCAAAGCCTCGTTGTGTGTATGTGTGAATGTTAGTGTTTAGCTCAGAGGGTAATCTATTGAGATGATTTTGAATTGTATGAGGTTTTGTTCAGACCACACCTGGAGCATTGAGTGCTGTTTCACTCTCTAGTTCAGGAACAATGTTCAGTTATTGCAGCTAGTGAGCGCAGGCTGACTCTAGAAATTCTAGAATTTACTTACTTGGCCTCCCTGGAGCTCTTCTCTTACACAGATCTGAGGAGAGACTTGACCGAGATGTATGACCATCAGGAAGGGTTTGATAAAATTTTATAAATCCTCTCTGCTTTCTGAATGTGCAGAATCATGATTGTGCAAAGTGACTGGGCAGCGCATGAGTGGGACAAGGAACTAAAGGGGTTTAGAGAAACCAGACAATTACTGGACATTAATAGGATTCAAGGATATGAGAGAAACTTCTCCCTTGAGCTGTCATGGGGACTGTCCATGGAACAGACAATAGACCTGTTACTGTCCGAGGGGGCACAGGGATGTGTTACTGATGGATCAAGTCTACACAAAGTGTATCATTCTCTACCTCTATCTTGTGTGTTTGACATAAATACCCCATATCATGCTCCTTGCTTGCCCTGGAAGCAGTGGGCCTCAGGGGTAGGGGGCAAGCGCTCTGGGACGTTACCCTGTGTGTGGAGCACTACATAAATACAAGTTGTTGTTGTTGATGGCCTGTATCTGAGCTGGCTCCGGTCTCCTGCCTCCAATTGTCATGTACAGAATTTGGGATTGAATTATTCATCCTGATGTGGGAAAGCGAGCGGGCGGTGCTCACAGGCTGTGAGGTATAGAAAGGTGTGTTGCCTGGCAAAACCACTTGTTACTATGGTTTCCTGTCCATCGACCTCTGGCTGCTGGAAATTCACAGGATGTTGTGAATGACTCATCTGACACGCTCCCTGTCTCTGGCTTGCTCTCGCCAGCCTCACACCACAGGGTTAACCCTTCACTGGTGAGAGCAGCGCTGAATGTCAGCAATGACGTCAGGTGAGTTCAGGTGAGCTCTGAGACAGTGTCTGGCGTGGAAGGCGCTATATAAATCCAAGTTGTTGTTGTTGAGTGTAACGCCAGGAGCAGTGATGCTCAAAAGGGCCACATTAAAACCCGTATCTAAAAACAGGACTCAAACTAAACCTTCAAACACCTGAACATATTATACTTGCTTATCACCTGCTCGGCTGCACAATGCCGGAGCCTGTGACGTTGCGTGAATAAATTGCCATCAGTCAGCCCCACAGTATGTACAAAGCTGATGCTCCAGGTCAGCGCTGGGGGAGAGGCTTCATTGTCAGTGGTGCCATCCTTCAGATGAGATGTTAAACCGAGGTCCTGTCTGTGTGTTCAGGCAGATGTTCCAAAATCTAAGCCGCTATGGGAAAGAGGGGAATTTCTCCTGGTGTCTCAGCTGTTTGTTCACACTATGACTGTGGGATGTGGCTGTAGGTAAATGGGTGGTTGACCTGAGGTGTTATGAACACAGTGACTCCATCTCACGCCCCCTCCCCACACACTGACACCCCCTGCCCATACACTGGTGGCGAGGGCTGGGTTGGGGGCTGTAAGCTCGGAGCGATGGTGTGTGACTGACAGTAAGTGGCAGTAACCTGGGAATTATGTGATTTGAATTCAACTCGTTTCCAAATGTCAGACACATCCGGATTGATCCTTCCTTCATTAACGCAAGGCTGCTAATCCATCCCTGTTAGCCGTGGCTTTTAATATATTCATTTACATTTAATTCATAGCGGGGAGACCGAGTCGGGGCTGCGGCTCAGCTGTGGAGAGACAGAGAGTATCTGAGATGTTCCCGTGTGCAGCGCAGCGCTAACGCTCAACACAGTCCAACACGTGGCACCGGTTCTGTCGGTGTTCAGTGGAGCTGAGGTGACTGTTGGTGACTGTGCCCCGGGGTCTGACCCACACGGAAACCTGTCACACAGTGCGTGAGTGCTCCCAAACCGGACTGACAGCTCCACGTGTGATTGCCGGCGGTGTTTGGGATGGAATGTCTGTCTCCGGAGAGTCACAGCCGCGTCCGGTGCTGACACCGACCGCGCACTCACTCGGCCACGGGACCGCGGGGTCGCTGGACAGGCGAGAGGGCAATGGTTTCACGGTGTCACCACAGCCTGTGGTGGCTGTGTCTCGGAGGGCTGCAAGGCGAAGGATCCCAGGTCAGCGGTTCAGTCACTATGGCTGCTGTGATGACTGATGTCTGGCTCAGTGTGGAAGACTAGTGATTTTGTTGTATAATGAAAACTGAACAACAAATCGCAGTCTTCCTCATGGATCCCGACACGTTCACCCGGTCAACACCCGGAGGAACATTCTCCCCGCGATCATCCCATCCCACACAATGCTTCTAACTCGTTCTTTCCCAGAACCTCACCTTGTCCAGCCCCTGGCACCCAGACCCCGGGCCCAGACCCCGTGCCCAGCCCCAGGCACCCAGACCCCGGGCCCAGACCCCGTGCCCAGCCCCAGGCACCCAGACCCCGTGCCCAGCCCCAGGCACCCAGACCCCGTACCCATCCCCTGGCACCCAGACCCCGTGCCCAGCCCCTGGCACCCAGACCCCGTGCCCAGCCCCAGGCACCCAGACCCCGTGCCCAGCCCCAGGCACCCAGACCCCGGGCCCAGCCCCTGGCACCCAGACCCCGTGCC
Organism: Callorhinchus milii; assembly: GCF_018977255.1. Lineage (NCBI taxonomy): Eukaryota > Metazoa > Chordata > Chondrichthyes > Chimaeriformes > Callorhinchidae > Callorhinchus > Callorhinchus milii. The sequence goes on from NW_024704763.1 coordinate 326,484, forward strand.
CAGCCCCTGGCACCCAGACCCCGTGCCCAGCCCCTGGCACCCAGACCCCGTGCCCAGCCCCTGGCACCCAGACCCCGTGCCCAGCCCCTGGCACCCAGACCCCGTGCCCAGCCCCTGGCACCCAGACCCCGTGCCCAGCCCCTGGCACCCAGACCCCGTGCCCAGCCCCTGGCACCCAGACCCCGGGCCCAGCCCCTGGCACCCAGACCCCGGGCCCAGCCCCTGGCACCCAGACCCCGTGCCCATCCCCTGGCACCCAGACCCCGTGCCCAGCCCCTGGCACCCAGACCCCGTACCCATCCCCTGGCACCCAGACCCCGTGCCCAGCCCCTGGCACCCAGACCCCGTGCCCATCCCCTGGCACCCAGACCCCGTGCCCAGCCCCAGGCACCCAGACCCCGGGCCAGCGCTTTGGGACATTCCCCCCCGACATGAAAGGTGCAATTATACACGTGGATTGAAATTGTTTACAAAGTTAATACATAAAAAACTTGTTTCAGATTCTGTAAATTGACAATAAAACCTTGTAACAGAAACAGGAGACATTATGGTGCCCTGTGTTTTAATCAGAGGATGTGACAGAGCAGCGTGTTTGAGGGTCAGTGTGTGCGTGTGTGTGAGAGAGGGTCACTGTGTGTGTGTGTGAGGGTCAGTGTGTGTGTGTGTGAGGGTTACTGTGTGACGGTCAGTGTGTGTGTGAGGGTCAGTGTGTGTGTGCGTGAGGGTCAGTGTGTGTGAGGGTTCGTGTGTGTGTGTGTGAGGGTCAGTGTGTGTGAGGGTTCGTGTGTGTGTGTGTGAGGGTCAGTGTGTGAGGGTCAGTGTGTGTGTGTGTGTGAGGGTCAGTGTGTGTGTGTGTGCGTGAGGGTCAGTGTGTGTGAGGGTTGTGTGTATGTGAGTGGGTCAGTGTGTGAGAGGGCGGGGCTGAGCTGTTTCTCAATGAGAGCCCCGCCCCAGGGCGTGGCCTGGCTCCCGGGGGCGGGGCCTGGCTCCCGGGGGCGGGGCCTGGCTCCAGGGGCGGGGCCTGGCTCCCGGGGGCGGGGCCTGGCTCCCGGGGGCGTGGTCGGGTTAGGGGGGCGGGGCCGGGCTCGGGGGGGCCGGGCTCGGGGGGCCGGGCTCGGGGGGCCGGGCTTGGGGGCGGGGCCTGGCTCCCGGGGGCGGGGCCGGGCTCGGGGGGCGGGGTCTGGCTCCCGGGGGCGGGGCCGGGCTCGGGGGGCGGGGCCGGGCTTGGGGGCGGGGCCGGGCTCCGGGGGCGGGGTCTGGCTCGGGGGCGGGGCCGGGCTCCGGGGGGGCGGGGCCGGGCTCGGGGGCGGGGTCTGGCTGAGCTGCAGCCGCGGCCTTCCGTCTCTCTGTCTCTTCGGGTCGTGTCTGAAGCCGCAGCAACTGAGGGTCGGTGAGTCAGTGTGAGTGTCTCAGTGTGAGTGTGTGTGTGAGTCAGTGTGAGTGTGTGTGTCTCAGTGTGAGTGTGTGTGTCAGTGTGAGTGTGTGTGTCAGACAGTGTGAGTGTGTGTGTGTCAGACAGTGTGAGTGTGTGTGTGAGACAGTGTGAGTGTGTGTGTCTCAGACAGTGTGAGTGTGTGTGTCAGTGTGAGTGTGTGTGTGAGTCAGTGTGAGTGTGTGTGTCTCAGTGTGAGTGTGTGTGTGTGTGTCTCAGTGCCCTGTGTGTGTGTCTCAGTGTGAGTGTGTGTGTGTGTGTCTCAGTGCCCTGTGTGTGTGTCTCAGTGTGAGTGTTGCCCTGTATATGTGTGTGTGTCTCAGTGTGAGTGTGTGTGTGTCTCAGTGTGTGTGTGTGTCTCAGTGCCCTGTGTGTGTGTCTCAGTGTGAGTGTGTGTGTGTCTCAGTGTGAGTGTGTGTGTGTCTCAGTGCCCTGTATATGTGTGTGTGTGCCGCAGTGTGAGTGTGTGTCAGTGTGTGAGTATTCTGCTTTCTGGTTGATGTTGAGACCGGAAAGAGTTCTGAATGTGTTGCACACAGACACACACGCGTGTGAAGGCGGTGCTGCCGTGTGACCGCTGAGGATGACGCCCAAGCCGAGCGGTATGGTCAAGGCTGAGGAGACACCAGTGCGCGTGGCCGTGCGTGTGCGTCCGCTGCTGCCCAAGGAGACGCTGCACGGACACCAGTCCTGTGTGCATGTGGCCTCCGACTCCCGGCTCCTCACCCTGGGACACGATCACTGCTTCTCCTTTGACGTTGTCCTTGACCAGAATGCCAACCAGGAGGAGCTCTACAGCACCTGTGTGGAGTCCCTCGTCCATGCCTTCTTCCAGGGCTTCAATGCCACCGTATTCGCCTACGGGCAGACGGGATCTGGCAAGACCTACACCATCGGGGAGGCCAACATTGGTACGTTCCTACACAGCACAATACCATACACTGCCCACATGGCCACACACTGCCATACACACTCCCAGCCTCTCGCCCTAACCTGCTGCCCGGCCACTCACCCTAACGCGTAGCCAAGCTTTAATAGTTGCGCATTAGGAATCCTGCGTCTTCCATCTCCAACACATTGCCCACCTCCAACCGTACCTTTATCCTAAATGCAGCCGAAACCCTCATGTATGTGTTTGTCACCTCTCGCCTGGATTACTCCAAACCCCTCCTCGCCGTCTCCCCATCCCCACTATTCACAAGATCAGCTCATTCAGACTCTGCCGCCCACATACTGACTCTGACCAAACCCTGTCACATCTCCCCAGCTCTGGCCCAGGCTCCATTGGCTCCCCATTACCCAACACATCGACTTCAAGACCCTCACTCTCGTGTTCAAATCCCTTACCCCCCTGACCCCTCCCTCCCTCTCCGATCTCCTCACTCCCCAATCCACCACCTGGCGCCTCCGCTCGACTGGCACCGGATCCTGCTCGTCTCCCACACCTTTCACCCCATCATCAGAGCTCACGCTTTCAGCCACTGAGCCCCAAAACTCTGCAATACTCTCCCTCAATCTCTCTGCCTTGGCCCCGCTCTTCCCTTTTTTAAGTCCCACCTGAAAACCTTCCTCTTCGATCGTGCTTACGGCCACCTCCCGGCTCGGAGTCAGGCTCCGCCACTGTAAAGCGCTCTGAGACGCTACCTTATGTGGAAGGTGCTGTATAAGTGCAAGTTGTTGTTGTTGATTGATGTTGCAAATTGCTCTGTGTGTTGGAGCTGGACTCCAGCTGTCTGCGAGGACAGGCTCCAAGTGAGGCAGGCTTCAGTCAAACTCACAACTTTCTAGATTATACGCAAATTTTATTTATTTAATTATCATCCATTTTCGCTTGAGTTTTAACTGAGGTCTGCCTTGTGTGAACAGTTGCGTTCATCCCTGTCCCTTTCATACACATGTTAAAGTTTTTCCTTGCTTTATATTCTCTCATTTAAATTCACTCCAAATATTCTGAATAATTTGTCGTTCATCTCACTGTTTCTGCTGCTGCGAAACAACCCTCACTTCATTTCTAATTAATTTCGTTCTGTGAAACACTTTGAGACGGTCCTTAGGCCATATAAATGTTTGTGTTCGTGTTAACCCCTTGTAGTTCAGTAGCACATTGCTAGACGGAGCTGACACACATTGACATGTCCTCGCCTCTTTGCCAGCCTCTGTCAGTGAGGAGGACCAGGGGATAATCCCACGCTCCCTGGCTGAGGTGTTTAAACTGATTGACGAGAATGAGGCGAGAGACCACACTGTCAGGGTCTCATACCTGGAGGTCTATAAGGAGGAGTTCAAGGACCTGCTGGAGGTGGAGACGGCAAATAAAGACATTCGTATCCGTGAAGATGACAAAGGGAACACAGGTGAGTGGAGAGACCAGTGCCAGAGCGGGACTGTGTATGTGTGTGTGTGGGGGGGGTGGGGGGGAGTGTGTGTGTATATGTGTATGTGTGGGGAGGGGGAAGGGGGGTTGTGTGTGTGGGTGTGTATGTGTGGGGTGTGTTTGGGGTGTGTGTGTGTGTTTGTAGGGTGTGCATATGTGTGTATGGAGTGTGTGTGTCGAGTGGGGGTTTGTGTGTGTGTGCGCAGTGTGTGTGTGGAGTGGGGGGTTGTGTGTGTGGAGTGTGTGTGTGTCGAGTGGGGGTTTGTGTGTGGAGTGTGTGTGTGTGTGTGTGGAGTGGGTGTGTGTGTGTGTGGAGTGTGTGTGTGTGTGTGTGTGTGTGTGGAGTGGGTGTGTGTGTGTGTGGAGTGTGTGTGTGTGTGTGTGTGTGTGTGTGTGTGTGGAGTGTGTGTGTGTGTGGAGTGTGTGTGTGTGTGTGTGTGGAGTGGGTGTGTGTGTGTGTGGAGTGGGTGTGTGTGTGTGTGGAGTGTGTGTGTGGGTGTGTGTGTGGAGTGGGGGTTTGTGTGTGTGACCTGCCCAGTCACGGTGTGTTGCTGGTTGGCTGTGTTGCAGTGCTGTGTGGGGTGAAGGAGTGTGAGGTGGAGGGCCTGGACGAGGTGCTGAGTTTGCTAGAGATGGGGAACACGGCCAAGCACACGGGAGCCACTCTGGTCAACCCTCGCTCCAGCCGCTCCCACTCAATCTTCACGGTGACCATGGAGCAGCGGCGAGGCCAAGGGCGAGGCCGGAGTGGAGACAGCAATGGGAACGCCGAGCTCGGCACCAAACTCCTAATCTCCAAATTCCACTTTGTGGACTTGGCCGGCTCGGAGCGCATCGTGCGGACGGGGAACGCTGGGGAGCGGCTGAAGGAATCCATCCAGATCAACAGCGGCCTCCTGGCTCTGGGCAACGTGATTAGTGCCCTGGGTGATCCCAGGCGCCGGAGCGCCCACATTCCTTACCGCGATTCCAAGATCACCCGCATCCTGAAGGACTCGCTGGGCGGCAATGCCAGGACCCTGATGGTGGCCTGTATCAGCCCCTCCGCGCTCAACTTCGATGAGAGCCTGAACTCGCTGAATTACGCCAGTCGCGCTCGCAACATCCGCAACCGAGCGGTGATCAACTATGGCGCCGAGGGGGAGGGCGAGGGTCCAGGGGGGCTGGCACGGCAGGTGCAGGTTCTCCGCCAAGCGCTGGAGAGGACGGAAAGGCGAGAGCCCAGTGAGGGCTATCTGGCCCGGCTACACGCACAGAGCGATCACTACCGCTCCTGCACGGCGGCCGCTCACTGTCTCCTGGCCGGGCTGCGAGAGGCCGGGACCCTGGGGCCCGAGCAGGGGCTCAGGGTCAGGGAGTGGATGTCTGCCGTGGAGGAGGCGCAGGGCCGACTGTCCACAACCTCCGACAGCGGCATCGGAGACCAGACTGGAGCTCGGCAACTCCACAGGGACCAGCCCGGCCGGCGGCAGGTAAACACCGGGGCTCGGAGCGACACTACCTGGGAAGCCAACAATAACCGGGGGAGGTGGGGGGTGCGCGTGCAGGAGCTGTGGGTATTGTTCTGTATAGTGCCCAGACTGACCCCCCCCCCCACCTCCAAGTGCTGTAATTAATCATAATAATAATCCTTATATTTGACATATATATATATCACCTCTTCCATACGTCTCAAAGCGCTTCACACCATATACTGTAAAGTGTAGTGACTGTGTATTTTGTGGGTGAAAATTGCTCAGCCACCAGATGGATTCAATATAGATTAGATGGGGTGGGGGTGGAGGGGACTCGGGGCTGAAAGTTACCAAAATTCTCAGTGTTTCAGCTTTTATAAAAAGACTTTGAGTTTTGGATGAAGTCTCATTTGATGTTGTTATTACGGTTTACAAACCGCTTGTGCAGAGGCCGGTGAGTACATTGGGTCAGATCCCAGCTCTGTGTCTGCCCGGCCTGCGTGTGGCTGCTGTATGTTAGTGTATGTAGGAGGCTGTGCTGTGCCAAGGCCACATGTTAGTGTGTCAGTGCGGTGCTGTGTCTCAGTGTTGCTGTGTGTCAGCGTGTCGCTGTGTGTGTCCAGCGTGTCGCTGTGTGTGTCCAGCGTGTCGCTGTGTGTGTCCAGCGTGTCGCTGTGTGTGTCAGCGTGTCGCTGTGTGTGTCAGTGTGTCGCTGTGTGTGTGTCAGTGTGTCGCTGTGTGTCAGTGTGTCGCTGTGTGTGTCAGTGTGTCGCTGTGTGTCAGTGTGTCGCTGTGTGTCAGTGTGTTGCTGTGTGTATCAGAGCAGTGCTGTGTGTGTCAGTGTGTCGCTGTGTGTCAGTGTGTCGCTGTGTGTGTCAGTGTGTCGCTGTGTGCCAGTGCGGTGCTGTGTGTGTCAGCGTGTTGCTGTGTGTGTCAGCGTGTTGCTGTGTGTGTCAGTGTGTTGCTGTGTGTGTCAGTGCGTTGCTGTGTGTGCCAGTGCGGCACTGTTGTGTCAGTGTGTCGCTGTGTGTGTCAGTGTGTCGCTGTGTGCCAGTGCGGTGCTGTGTGTGTCAGCGTGTTGCTGTGTGTGTCAGCGTGTTGCTGTGTGTGTCAGTGTGTTGCTGTGTGTGTCAGTGCGTTGCTGTGTGTGCCAGTGCGGCACTGTTGTGTCAGTGTGTTGCTGTGTGTGTCAGAGCAGTGCTGTGTGTGTATAGGCTGCCACTGACCCTGCGAGGCTGGAGGCACAAGTGCAGCGTCTGCAGGAGGAGAACAGCGACTTCCTGGCGGCTCTAGAGGACGCGATGGAGAGGTTCAGGCAGCAGGTACACGTGGTGGGGGGGGTACACAGGGGCAGCGGGTACACAGGGGGGGTACACGGGGGCAGCGGGTACACGGGGTGGGGTACACAGGGGCCAGCGGGTACACGGGGTGGGGTACAGGGGCAGCGGGTACACGGGGGGGGTACACAGGGGGCAGCGGGTACACGGGGTGGGGTACACAGGGGCCAGCGGGTACACGGGGTGGGGTACACAGGGGCCAGCGGGTACACGGGGTGGGGTACACAGGGGGCAGCGGGTACACGGGGTGGGGTACACGGGGGGCAGCGGGTACACGGGGTGGGGTACACAGTGGCCAGGGTCAGGGCGTGTTGGTGCCCGGGTATTTATTGTCGTTTGTGTTTCAGAACGAGAAGCTGTTGGATCAGCAGGACTGTATTGTGCAGTTACAGAGCAGATTGTCAGCCGGCAGCTGGGGCCCCGCGGTCAGCCCTCGCCCCCGTGATGATGTGAGCCACAGGCCTCCTGTCCAACCCGTCTCCACCGCGTTCAGCAACTCAGTGAACTCTCCTCGACTCCCAAATCAACTCAATACTGTCCTCTCTCTCTCCTCCCTCTCCCCTCTCTCTCTTGCCTCCTCCCTCTCCCCTCTCTCTCTTGCCCCCTCCCTTACTGATTTGTACTCTCTTCCGTTCGACACTGTAGTAAAGAGATCGAGTAACAATGTGTTATAGACACAGCGCCAGACGTCGCTGGGGAAAGCCTTGTGTCCGTGTGTGTCTGACCCTCTGATCACACTGAGCCGGTGAGACACTGTGTGTCCGCCGGCAGCCACTGGTTACTGCCCCCGACACTCACTGTCTGTTTGTTTCCCGCCAGACGTGGCCTCCCCCAGACACGGGGCCCGGGCTTGGGGCCCCAGGAGACCAGGGGGCTGGGCTTCATGTGGATTCCAACACCGACGCTGAGTGTGGGACCTCACAACCAGAGGAGGCGACCGACAGCAAACTGGAGTCCAGCAGGTGGGCAAACACTGTACACTGCCCGGGCCGAGGGGCTCCAGGGTAACACTCTGGGACACTGCCCTCATGAGGGGCAAGTTGTTGTAAGTTGAGAAGCTGAATGTATTAGAGATGTCAGTAATCCTCTCCGTGTCCACACCTTGCGGCGCCAGACATTCACTCCCTGCCTTGTCTTTGCTTTCAGACACGGCAGGAATCACACCTGGACTGAGAGGCACCTCCCTGAGGCTGAGCAGAGTGAGGGTGAGGACGTGACCGCGGCTGTGCAGGGCTGTGTGAGGGGCTGACACTGTGTGACTGCGTGAGGGGCAGGACTCTGTGAGGGGCTGACGCTGTGTGACTGTGCAGGGCTGTGTGAGGGGGTGTTGCTAACACTGTGTGGCTGTGCAGGGCTGTGTGAGGGGGGAGTGCGGGCTCGGGGCTGCTCCCCTGGCTCAGATGACTGTGAGGACGTGTCGGGATCCTCGCTCAGGAGCTGGGAATGGAGACTGGCTCAGGCCCAGCACCAGGTCAGGGAGTTGGCCGTCAACATCCGCATGAAGGAGGAGCTCATCAAAGAATTGGTGAAAACAGGTGAGAGAACGAGTCCCGTTCGCAAGCGAGAGGACCTGGGTTTGATTCCCGGGTGGGGCAAAACCTTAGGCAAGTTCCACGCGCCGCTGTTTACCTACCAATAAATAGGAACCCAGTTGTTAGTCGACTAGTGGATCATTTCTGGGGCTAATAATCCCTTCAAAAAGATAAAAAGGAAATAATAATTTGGTCATTCAATCCACAACTGTTTGTGGGACACTGCTGTGCACCGTTGGCTGCCACATTTCGTCCACAAAATACAGGCAATTCACTTTACAGTATATCCTTGGAAGGGATTTGAGATGTTTAGAAAACTCTCCCCTTGGCTCATTGTTAGAATCCGCCGCTGTGAAGCGCTCTGGGACGCTACTCTGTGTGAAGGGCGCTATATAAATGCAAGTTGTTGTTGTAGAAAACGTTTTAAGGCGCTTTGCAAATAAGGATTATTATTATTGTGTGTGTGTGTGTGTAGTGCCCCCTGATGTACACACTGAGTACTGCCTGTCACCCACAGGGAGGGAAGCGGAGACCATGAACGAGCAATACTGCCGCACGATCAGCCGCCTCGAGCAGGAGGCAGAGAGGGTGAGGGCAGAGGGGGCCGAGGCTCAGCAGCAGCTCCAGGAACTGGAGGAGAACCAACCGAGGGACCCGGTGGAGAAGGGCAAAGTGCAGGAATACCGCAGGAAGGTGAACGCTGTGCACAGCGCAGTGCAGGTCAGTCACTGGTCACTCACTGGGCAGCCAGTTACAGCTGTCGTAATAACCACACTGGGTGCTGAGCCCCAGGGGGTCAGTGGGGGCTGGTCACTGTGTGATGGGGGTCAGTGGGGCTGGTCACTGTGTGATGGGGGTCAGTGGGGCTGGTCACTGTGTGATGGGGGTCAGTGAGGCTGGTCACTGTGGTGGGGGTCAGTGGGGCTGGTCACTGTGTGATGGGGGTCAGTGGGGCTGACCCTGGGCTGTGTTCCAGGCATTGACCCGGCGGAAGCGGGACACGGAGCGTCTGGTGTCCTTCTCGGTGCAGAGCGAGAGGCGGATCCTGGAGATGGAGAGCAACGTGCGGCTGATGAGGGAGCGACAGGCGGCGCTGCAGCGGAAGCTCAAGGAGGAGACGGACCAGAAGCGACGTATGGAGTGCGAGATGCAGCGAGGAAAACATCGTGTGAAGGTGGGAGGGGGACGGGCTCAGGAAGCTGGGCCAGCGCTTACCAACATCAAAACATAATGATTAGCTGGACAGAGTGGACCAAGGTCCGTCCAGATCACCTCCCACCGGCCTGGCAGTCGCTTGACATGACGTACCCTAAACTATAGATTGTAATGAGCGGCTGTTAGTTTCCCAATGGATCCCCGTCTGTAGCCATTGGTTTGACCAGTTCACTGAGCGTGTGAGTGTGAGTGTAAGGCAGCACCTCCCAGCTGGGGGCGCGGAGAGGGGGGTGATCTGTGTACTGTGTGCCGCAGTTGTCTTGGGGGGAGAGATGTCGCTGGAAGGAGGAGCTCTCACTGCTCTGGGCTGGGGAATGGGGGTCCTGAGAGCGGGGGAGGGGGGGGGTGTTGGGGAAGGACACGAGGACATTAAAAAAAGTCCACATTTAATCCGGCACCAAGTCAGTCATTGCTGCTCATCTTTCAGGAGCTGGAAATCAAACAAGAGCAACAGCAGAAGATCCTCAAGATCAAAACAGAGGAAATCGCAGCATTTCAGCGGCAACGGCGGAGTGGCAGCACCGGCTCCGTCACCAGCACCAGCACCAGCACCAGCCAGGAGGAGCAGCAGGTCAGCCACACACCAGTGCACACTCACACCTGTACACACCTACGTATGCACACACACCTGTACACACCTACGTATGCACACACACCTGTACACACCTACGTATGCACACACTCCTGTACACACTCACACACACAAACCCTCCCCGAATCCACCTCTGGATTTTTCCTGTAGAAAATGGAGGAGCAGAGGCGGTGGCTGGATACAGAAATGGAGAAGGTTCTGGAACAGCGAAAGGCATTGGAGGATCTGGAAGAGGAGCTGAAGAAGCGAGAAACCATCGTCGAGAAGAAGGAGGCACTACTGCAGGAGCGGAGCGGCCTGGAGAGCAAGCGGCAGCGTTGCAGTCAGGTAAGCCAACGCCCCACATGTGTGCGTGTGGCTGTGCGTGTGCGTGTGGCTGTGCGTGTGCAAGTGGCTGCGTGTGACTGTGCGTGTGCAAGTGGCTGCATGTTGCTGTGCGTGTGCAAGTGGCTGTGCGTGTGCAAGTGGCTGTGCGTGTGACTGCGTGTGCAAGTGGCTGTGCGTGTGCAAGTGGCTGTGCGTGTGCAAGTGGCTGTGCGTGTGACTGTGCGTGTGCAAATGGCTGTGCGTGTGCAAGTGGCTGTGCGTGTGACTGTGCGTGTGCAAGTGGCTGTGCGTGTGCAAGTGGCTGTGCGTGTGCAAGTGGCTGCATGTTGCTGTGCGTGTGCAAGTGGCTGTGCGTGTGCAAGTGGCTGTGCGTGTGGCTGTGCGTGTGCAAGTGGCTGTGCGTGTGGCTGTGCGTGTGCAAGTGGCTGTGCGAGTGGCTGTGCGTGTGGCTGTGCGTGTGCAAGTGGCTGTGCGTGTGGCTGTGCGTGTGCAAGTGGCTGTGCGTGTTGTTGTTCCCGCAGGCCCTGAGCAGTGACCTGGAGCGGGTATCGAGCCGGATCGAGTGCCTGGAGCAGGAGCTGTGTGAGAAGGACTGGCAGCTGCGGGGGGGCAGTGCCAGTGAGCAGCAGAGGCTCCGCCAGGAGATCGCCGGCCTGCGGCACGAGAAGGAGCAGCTGGTCAGGCAGCGCAGCGAGCTGGAGGACAAACTGCGGCTCGGGACACTGCTGTCTGCAGAGGTCAGGCTTCCCCAGGGTCTGAGTGGGGGCCGTGCGGGGCTGGGGGCAGGGTGGGGGGGTCTACGTTACAGTGCGTGTAGTGTGGGAGTGGGGCTCACTTTTCCAGTGTGGATGTGATGACAGTGACAACGTGTTACAGACGGTCATTAACATGTGCACATTTGTGGTTCTGTGCCTCTAATTCTATGTGAGAGGGAGTGAGCGAAGCATGTGTGTCAGTGTGTGCGAGTGTCACAGTGAGTGTGTGTCACGGTGAGTGTGTGTGTGTCACAGTGAGTGTGTGTCACGGTGAGTGTGTGTGTGTCACAGTGAGTGTGTAAGAGTGTGTCACGGTGAGTGTGTGTGTGTCACAGTGAGTGTGTAAGAGTGTGTCACAGTGAGTGTGTGTGTGTCACAGTGAGTGTGAGAGTGTGTCACAGTGAGTGTGAGTGTGTGTCACAGTGAGTGTGTGTGTCACAGTGAGTGTGTAAGAGTGTGTCACAGTGAGTGAGTGTGTGTATCACAGTGAGTGTGTGTATCACAGTGAGTGTGTGTGTCACAGTGAGTGTGTGTCACAGTGAGTGTGTCACAGTGAGTGTGTGTGAGTGTGTCACAGTGAGTGTGTGTGAGTGTGTCACAGTGAGTGTGTGTGAGTGTGTCGCACTGAGTGTGTAAGAGTGTGTCATGGTGAGTGAGTGTGTGTATCACAGTGAGTGTGTGTGTGTCACAGTGTGTGTGTGTCACAGTGAGTGTGTGTGTGTCACAGTGAGTGTGTGTGTCACAGTGAGTGTGTGTGTGTCACAGTGAGTGTGTGTGAGTGTGTCACACTGAGTGTGAGTGTGTGTGTCACAGTGAGTGTGTGTCACGGTGAGTGTGTGTGTGTCACAGTGAGTGTGTTTCTCCCGCAGGAGGAGCGGATGCTGTTACAGTTGGACGAGGCTATTGAGGCTCTGGACGCTGCGATTGAGTACAAGAATGAGGCGATCACCCAGCGGCAGCGAGTGCTGGAGGACTCTGCCACCCTCTCCCAGTGTGAGATGAACCTCATGGCGAAGCTCAGTTACCTCTCGGCCTCCGAAACCCGGGCACTGCTCTGCAAGTACTTCGACAAGGTTCACATCAGCTGATACTCACTGCGTGTGTGTGTGTGTGTAACGCTGTGTGTGTAACGCTGTGTGTGTGTAACGCTGTGTGTGTGTAACGCTGTGTGTGTGTGTAACGCTGTGTGTGTGTGTAACGCTGTGTGTGTGTAACGCTGTGTCTGTGTAACGCTGTGTGTGTGTAACGCTGTGTGTAACGCTGTGTGTGTAACGCTGTGTGTGTGTAACGCTGTGTGTGTAACGCTGTGTGTAACGCTGTGTGTGTAACGCTGTGTGTGTAACGCTGTGTGTAACGCTGTGTGTAACGCTGTGTGTGTAACGCTGTGTGTGACGCTGTGCTGTGGCAGGTGGTGACGCTGCGGGAGGAGGAGGCCCGGCTGGTGCTGACGCTCGGGGAGCTGGAGCTCCGCGGGGAGGAGCAGCAGAGGCTGGTCCAGTGGCTGGAGTCCGCGCTGGAGCGACAGCGACTGGAGACTGACCGCAGACTGACACTGCAGCAACGAGAGCATCAGAGCCATCTCCAGCTCCTCCTGCAGCACTGCACAGGTCCTGGGGGGAGGGGCCAGGGGGAGGGGAGGGGCCAGGGGGAGAGGGGAGGGGCCAGGGGAGGGAGGGGCCAGAGGGTGGGGCAAGGGGGGAGGGGCGGGCGGGGTCAGGCTGGGGGGGCGGGCCAGGCTGGGGAGGGGCGGGGCCAGGCTGGGGAGGGGCGGGGCCAGGTGGGGAGGGCGGGCCAGGCTGGGGAGGGGCGGGGTCAGGCTGGGGAGGGGCGGGGTCAGGCTGGGGAGGGGAGGGGTCAGGCTGGGGAGGGGCGGGGCCAGGCTGGGGGCGGGGTCAGGCGCTCTGGCTGCGCTGTGACTGACCCCTCACTGCTGCAGGTCAGATGGATGAGGAAATGGCCGGGAGCCGGAGGCAGTACGAGGCTTGTGTCCAGGGTCTGGAGCAGGAGCTGCTGTGGTACAAACACAGTCACCAGGAGCTCAGCCTGAAACTGCGGGACGTCTCCCGCTATCTGCGGAGCCACCCCCCGCAGCTCCGTCTCCACGGTAACGGCACCGCGCTTCACCCACAAGTTAGACAGTCAATTCACTCGACAGCGTATCCCGTGAAGCGCTTTGAGACGTCGCTCAGACGTGATTACATGTGTAAAGCGCCTTTCACGTCAGGAGGACGTCCCGAGATGATGAACAGTCTGGGATCAGGACCCGAGAGTGGGGGTGGGGGGGGGGGCAGCGTTGGGATGAGGGAGGGCAGAGGGGGTAGGAGGGCGGCTGAAGACACGATCAAAAAGAAGGGGCTTGAGTCGTGCCCTGAAGGAGCCGAGAGAGGGAGCGAAGCCGAGGGACTGTGGGATGGAGTTTCAGAGTGTGGGGGCAGAGAGGCCGAAAGCCCGGCCGCCGATGGGCGGGCGGGTGGGGTGGGAGACATGGAGCAGACCAGAGCCCTCTGAGCGGAGGGAATAATAATAAATAAAAACAGAAGTTGTTGGGAACACGCAGAAGGTCAGGCAGCATCTATGGAGAGAGGAAAGTGAGTTAACGCTTCGGGTCAATGGCCTTCCGTCTGAACTTTTATTCTGGATTATTATGGTTCTGCTGCTCTCCTGTGGTCACTGAGGTTCTCAGGTCAAGTCTGATTCTACTCTACACAGATAACCATTGACTATCGAGGGTTGTAGCTTTAAACTGTGTGGTCAGGTGTAGTGGACGGAGATCTGGGACACAGAAGCAGTAACTCCCTAATCAATATATGATCAGAATTCCAACAATCGCTCTGACTTTAAATCTCACTCCTGTCTTCACTGTTTTTGACTGGAAATTCAGCAGTGGTTCATAATGATATAATAAAAATGATAATTTGGTCACTCAGTCCTACAGCTGTTTATGGAACGCTGCTCTGTGCAATTGGCTGTCGCAATTCGCCCACAAAATATACAGTGAATTTGCATTACAGTATATTCTGTGAAACGTCTTGAAGAGGTGCTATATTACATGCGAGGATTATTATTATTATTAATTTGACGTGCGTGGACCTGGAGAACATGGCTGTATATGTGTGTGGGGCTGTCTGCGTGTGGGTGGAGCGGTGGGGGTGGCTGTCTGTGTGGGGGTGGGGTGGGGTGTGGGGGTTGCTGTCTGCGTGTGTGTGGGGGGCTGTCTGCGTGTGTGTGATGGGGCGCTGTATATGTTGGGGTGGGGACGCTGTCTGTGGGGGTGCTGTGTGTCTGTGTGTGTGGGTGGGGGCTGTCTATGTGTGGGATGGGGGTGGGGGGGGGGGGTCGGGGATCACCCTGTATAACAGGGCTGAGTGACGCTGTGCTAATGTGTGACAGGGCCTGGCCTGGGTGCGAGGGAGGAAGCGATGCCGCTGGAGGTGAGGGACGATCGGGAGACAAACATCTCAACACAAGAGGCTGCAGGGCTGGCCCCTGCTGAATGGAGCCCCCGCCCCAGAGAGGCTGCCCCGCTGCCTCGCCCCCGACCTCGCTGCTCCCTGCCGCCCCCCGAGAGCGGGCTGGGGCTGACAGAGCTTCCATGCAACCGCCTCCTGTCGCCTGCAGACACCCCACCGCAGCGCACTCTCCCCTCGGGACACAGATCCCAGAAACTGCCCAGGAGAACCAGCCTGAGTTCCAATCCTGAAATCATTGACGTGCGGAAAAATCCAGTGGGATAAAGACTCGGATACACAGTTGGCTCAGAACAATATCACCGCGACTGAACGGCAGCAAAAGGAGCTTTTAATACCAGGATTTCTTCTAGATTCCTGGGCAGAGCGAAACCTTAGGCAAGTTTCCTTACTCCACACGCCTCTGCTTACCCAGCAGTAAGTAGGAACCCGATCATTATGGTGAATGGTGGATCGCTTTCCGGGGGTAATAATCCATTAAAAAAAATTAAAAATATATAATAATTTGGTCACTCCTAATAATGGATCCACGACTGTTTGTGGGACGCTGCTGTCTGCAATTGGCTGCCACGTTGCGCCCACAAAATATACGGCAAATAATGAGAGGTTCCTCACAAGGAGATCGTCTGTGCTGATGTTCACCACCATCTGAGTTCTCTCCCCAAACCCTTTAATAATCCGGTTTACTGAACAATAAGTAGGAATCTCATTAATCGACTGTTGGATCGGTTTCCAGGAATAATCCTTCCAAAAAAATTTGATCACTCAATCCACGACTGTTTGTGGGACACTGCTGTTCTCAATTGGCTGTTGTTTCGCCCACAGCATATTCAGTCATTTCACTTTACGGTATAGTCTGTGAAGCTCTTTTGAGACGTCTCGAAGATGTAATAAGGTGCTATACCAAAGGCAAGGATTATTATTATTGTAGATTCAAAGAGCAGCTGTGGCGTCTAAACGGATTGTGAATCAATTGTAAAAGTGAATCGTTTCCAACAGGAGTATGCGAAAGCTTTGTGATCCCGGCCAGAATTTCAGTGGGGAAACAGCGCACTGGTAGTGGTGTACAAACACGCGCCTGTGTGCTCAGTAAGTGTGTGTGTGTGTGTGTGTGCATATGTGCACGGACCCACGTGCGGAAGGACCATGGGAACCAGTGGGGCAAGTGGAGAGAGCCACGTCCAGTTGGGTGGTCTCTGTCTGGGCTCGCAGTACAGCAGGGCTCCGTGGGTGGGTTATACAGCACAAGGTTGATTCCCCAGACTCCCCATATAACTATTTTTGGAGGGCGGGGGATTGCTTCTCACACACACACACACACACACACACGCGCCTTGATTTACGTCCTATTACTGGTCCCCCGCTCCCTGGGAATGGGAGCAAAACATTTCTAAGAGGGAAGAGGGCGGGAGGGATAAGTTTACTTATTGTACGAGTGCAAAGCTGTTGAAGTCGGGGCCGGGGTTCGCTCAGGGAGGAGGAGGCTGGAGCGGGAGCTGTGAAGGTAGAATTTGCCGCGAGCCATTCCTGGTGTCCTGTAGCTTTGTGTGGTTTTTTTTTTAACCTCTTGTCGTAAGATGTAATGAAGTCGGCTGTCGGTCGGCTTTGCATTAAACACGTGTACTGTTACGCTGTCTTGCATTTTTTTTTTTTAATTGGGGGGCGTCCATGTGGCACAGCGAACACTGATGGGGGAACCATTCTCTGACGGTTACGTTTCTCACACCATCCGGTCCCAGACTCTTATTAACACAATTTCATCCCCGCGTGACTGCAGCGCACAGACCTCCTCTGCCCGGGTTTGGTGTACGTGGGGCCCTGTTGTTGTAATCGTTTTGCTGTCGCTCCGTCTTGAAGATAATAAAGCACAAAGCACATCACCGGGTGATGGACCTTCCCCCCCAGGAACGTCACACCCTCTGTACAGAGACTGAGGGACCTTTCCCCGTAAACCTCCGACTGCAGAAGGGAGACCCCATCACTGGGGGCAGCGCAGGGTTTACGCTCTGAGCGTCAGTGACCAACAGCAACGACAACAACAACTGCAGCGACGACGACAACAGCAACAACGGCGACAACAACGGCAGCGACAACGACGACGACGACAGCAGCGACGACGGCGACAACAGCAACTTGCACTTGTGCGGCGTCTGGGGGGGGGGGGGGGGGGATTGACCCGGGGGGGGGGGGGATTGACCCCGGGGGGGGGGGGGGGGGATTGCCCGGGGGGGGATTGACCCGGGGGGGGGGGGGGGGAAACTGCAGCAGAACAGGGACTCCTGAGTTGCTATGACAACTGAACTCTATTTTTATTTGTTGAAAAGAAAACGTAGTGATGATGACTTGTTGTTGTTGTTGTGGCGCTGTTGCCCGCGGTGGGTGGGGGGGTGTGGCAGTAAAAGCGGCCGAGCCAGCCAGGAGTCGAACCTAGAATCTTCTGATCCGTAGTCAGACGCGTTATCCATTGCGCCACTGGCCCGTGTGGGGGCACAGCGCCGCTTTAGGCCCCTTGTTTCGCAGAGGCTGCGGCTGCTGTGCTGTCTTTGGCCGCGGGGTGGCGCTGCCCCGGGAGTGTGTGTGTGGAGGGGGGCGGGTCCGGGCCGCGAGCTGCGGAGAGCGACAGCCGTTTAACCCAATCAGTAACATGGTCATGATCAGACTGAGCCAATCACAGGTCAGATCAGACTGAGCCAATCACAAACCGAAGAGCGGTGTTGGCGCGAACTTGGATCCCAGTGTTGTTGTGAGGCGGGTTGGGCGGTTTGCGCGGGTTGGGCGGGAATCTTGTCTTCCCTCCGGACACAGTTAGGAAGTGACTGACGGAAACCGCCCGCGGGAGGCGCCGCATCACATTGGGCTACTTTTGGGCTGGTGTTTGGTGGCCTTTGGGCTACAAACCTGTCAAAGCCGGTGCCTGAGGCCTGGGAGCGGGTGGGGGGGACGTTGTCCGGTGAGGCGGCCGCGGTGTGTCATTAGCTGCCGCCTTCCCCCCCTCACACCGTACCCGGTGCCGGTGACCGACCGCAGTGCCGGTGTGAAGCGCTCCCAGACGTCTCGGAAGAAGTGCTCGGGCGCCGGGGCCGAGCGGACGGGATGTCGCCGTGAGCTGCAGCAGCGGCTCCCGGTGCCCGGGCCCTGCGGGGGGGGGGAGGGGAGGGGGGGGACGTGTCGGTGTCGGTGCCCCACACAGACGCAGTGGCCTCGCGGTCGGTTCCTGGCGCGGGATCCGGTGCGGCTTCGTGTTGTTCACGTGAGTTTGTTTCCCGCGCGTGTGAGTGTCGGTGTATGGAGCCGCCGCTCCCGGGCGGCCCGGGCCCGGCCCCGGCACAGGGGGACCGGGAGGTGTTGGCGTGTGTGGGAGCAGAGGATCGGGAAGGAGTGCGGCGCTGTCTGGAGGGAATGGGAGAGAGAGAGGTAACCACTACAACAACAACAACAACAACAACGAGGTCCATTTATAGAGCGCCTTTCACGTCGGGAGGACGTCCCAAAGCGCTGTACAGTTGGGTCAGGACCCGAGCAGTGGGGGGGAATGGTCAGAGGGAGGGGGCGAGGAGGGGAGGGGAGGGAGGGAGGGGGTGAGGGGAGGGATGGAGTGAGGAGGGGGTGAGGAGGGAGGGAGTGTGGAGGGGGTGAGGGGAGGGGGGTGAGGAGGGAGGGGAGGGAGGGAGGGGGTGAGGGGAGGGATGGAGTGAGGAGGGGGTGAGGGGAGGGGGTGAGGAGGGGGTGAGGAGGGAGGGGAGGGAGGGAGTGAGGAGAGGGCAGAGAGTCGAGAGCGGAGCTGAAGGCTGAAGAGAAAGGCCTTGAGACCGGCCCTGAAGGAGGAAAGGGAGGAAGCGGCGAAGGCACTGGGGATGGAGTTCCAGAGCCTCGGGGCTGAGAGGCTGAAGGCCACCGATGGTCGGGCGGTTGGGGCGGGGGATGGGGGCCGACCGGAGCCGGAGGGACGGAGGGTACGGGCAGGTAAGTGGGGGGATAGTAGGTCAGAGAGGGAGGAGGGAGCGAGGACAGAGCCCTGAGGGACACCGCACGAGACAGTGCGGGGGGGGGGGGGGAGGAAAAGCCATTCGTGGAAACAAAAGTGAAGACGGTGGGAGAGGTACGACCTAAACCACTCAAGGACAGGGCCTTGAAGGTTGAGAGGTGGGAGGACAAGCGGTGGAGGAGGATAGAGTGGTCGACCGTATCGAATGCTGCCGATAGGACGAGGAGGCAGAGGGAGCCCTGGTCCCAGAGGGTCGGGATGTCATTGGTGACCTTGACCAGGGCAGTTTCTGTCCAGCAGCACCGGCGGGACGCGGCGCGCGGGGCTGTCGGTGTCCGTGTAACGGCCGCTTGCTCTCTCACTGCAGCTCGCGGCCCTGATCACACGCCAGGCCTTGAGAGGGAGCAACACCGGGACCGTGGTCAGAGCCATCCTCAGAGGTCAGTGCTTGAGGCGCGTTGCTCGTTCCGGGCACTGTTACGGAGGGCATATTCGTGAGAGGTTTGGGGGTCCCGACAAACCCCCGTCTCTCGTTCGTTCGTTCGGTCACGGTCTCTTTCCCGTAGCTTCCCCGGGCGGGCGGGAGGACGGCACGTGTCAGCGGCTGCTCGTGTACCGG
Source organism: Callorhinchus milii (assembly GCF_018977255.1). Taxonomy (NCBI): domain Eukaryota; kingdom Metazoa; phylum Chordata; class Chondrichthyes; order Chimaeriformes; family Callorhinchidae; genus Callorhinchus; species Callorhinchus milii. Next base: position 345,573 of record NW_024704763.1, read on the forward strand.
CACTGTGTGCAGCTGCTGGAGTCGGGGGACCTGCAGGCGGAGGTGGCGGCTGATGTTACTGGGACGCTGATGCTGGAGGTGAGGTCCGCGCGGTGCCCCCACGTCCCCGACACACAAACAGCAGCGACACGTTTAGGCGCTGCCCCTCATGTAGAGGAGGATAGCGCCCCAGAGCCCTTGGCAGTGGCAGAGCACCACCCCGAGCCCGGGGGGTGGGGTAGGGGCGGGGGAGCGGGGTGGGTGGGGGGAGCGGGTGGTGGGGGGGTTGCAGGGTGGGGGGTAGGTGGATTAGACGTTAGTTGCTTGTTACATGGTGGGAGATACCGGACAAGCGGTTGGGTCAGTGCCGGGCGCTGCAGCCCTGGCCTCACGGCAGATGACCATACGGTGTAACGTGAGGAGCTGACGGATAACCAGAGGTTGATGTGGGTCCTTTTGGTCACAGGCACACCGGCTGCCGGGAGGCACTCTCGCTGAGCTGGCAGGCTGTTACGTGGATGCGATCAAAGGGGGCGGCATTGCCAATGGCAAATCCCTGGAGCTTTTCCCCACCATCCTGACTGCCCTGGCATCCGCACAGAGCCTGGCGTACGGCAAAGGTAATGTTACTCTGATTGCCTTTGCTTTGCAAACACATTGACTGCTGAAGACACCGGGCCGGTCAGACAGGTCTCATGGTCCCCGTTTGCCTCACTAGGGCAGCTGAGCGGCGAGGAATACAAGAAGCAGCTGATCAACACACTTTGCTCCAGCAGGTGAGGTGGCACTGGATGTCAGTCTGTACCAGTTCTATATTTTCAATCACTTTGGTTTCGCTTTTCTGTGCATTGTTTTTCTTTTTGGCGTTTAGCAAAACAAATGTTACAGAGATGTCTTCTGTTTATATTCCAGATGGGAACCAAAGTGCGTGATTCACCTGGCGTCAATGTTCAGGTAAGGGCGTGTGACTGGAGCTGATGGAGTGAGCAGGAAAGTGCTCAAGTCTTGGTTCCCATTGTCTGGCTCGTACCACGGCTGTAAGTTACTGTGTGCAGTCACTTCTTCCTGTCCCAGGCCACTGCTTGAGTTCACTGGCTGCTCTGTTTTCGCCAGGGATGTACCAGTGAGTGTGGAGGAACTGCAGTTTGTTGTGGAGAAAGTGCTGAGGATGTTCTCCAGACTGGAGCTGCAAGAGCTACCTCCTCTGGTCTACCAGCTACTGCTCCTCTCGGCCAAGGTAAGCACAGACAGACGTGTGAGCACTTACCGAGAATCAGTGTGAAAATTAATTTGATATAACTAATTCAGGTAATCAGTGTTCAGATCTAAAGGCCATCTTGGGGAGCAATTGGCTGGAATTTCAGCTGTGAACTATTTGGATCAATTTGCTGTATCCCCTCCGCCTTGCCCTTCCTTCCCCATCTTCAGATCGTTCCTGACGACCTTTCTCTTCGACTGTGCCTACCGTCACCTCATCCTGACTTGGTGTCATGCTCTGACACTGTCAAGTGCTCTGGGACGCTTCGGAAACTTGGCTGCTGTCAGGGCTGTGTGACTGTCCCGGTGCAGTGATTGTGTCTGTGTATCACTCTCCCACAGGGCTGTAAGAAGCTGATTTTGGAAGGAATTATAATTTTCTTCAACAAGCAAGATCAGCTGCAGAGAGAAGAGCAGATGGACACTGAGTGAGTTATACCCCACATTGAATTCTTCCCTCCCCCCACCCCAAGACAATGCTCAGCTGGTAGCACTCACTTCTGGGTCAGAGACTTTAGCCCCCAGTCTAGCCTGACACTTGCATTATTGGGGGAGACTGGATTGCAGAGATGCTGTCCATCAGGTTAGATGTTAGCCTGCTTGTCCCACCTGCTTGTTCAGGTGCATGTTAAATATCCTGCGAGGCCCCTGTGCACAGGCGCTGCTTACTTCATGAGCGCAGTGTGACACGTTTCCTTGTGTGTATTGTAGGTCTACAGAGCTGGAAGTTGCCACAGTGCCACAGGAGCAGCTGCGACATGTGGAGGGAACAGTTATTCTCCACATTGTGTTTGCTATCAAACTAGACCATGACCTGGGCCGTGAACTCATCAAATGTCTGAAGGTGAGACTGTCTGAGCCACGCTTCTGTTTGCCGTTGGCAACTTTATCATTCAATCATAGGAAGACTTTTGTAGGTTTTTGTTTAAATTATGTGTGTAATTCTGTTATCTGTGCAGTCAATGGTTAGAACCACAGTTGTGTAAAGTTACTAATATCTGCTTTGTCCTTTTGTTATTGTAGACGGTGCTGTTTGTCATGATCGCAGTATGTTAGCGTACATAACTAGTCTGGTTTAAGAATGATCACTTCAATTGCCTTGTGTTTGTGTTGGGTTTAGGCTGGTCAGCAAGGAGATAGCAGCCGGCTTCTCTGCTCCTTCAACATGGCGCTGATCCTCTCTGTGACTCGCATACACCGGTTTGAGGATCAGGTTAGTCCTTTGTGGCAGCTGTGACCTGCTGCTCATCAACAAGTTACACACTAAAGTTACACTTACCAGCAAAGCCCCAGGAGAATGGATCTCACACTGTTGACAGAATACTGGTGCATTTGAGAATGGATTTGCCTACAAAATACACAGTCAATTCATTTTACGGTATAATCTGTGAAGCGCTTTGAGTCATCTTGAAGACGGGATAAGGTGCTGTATCAAATGCAGGGATTATTACAATTATTGTTGGATCTTGTTTAACATTTAGTTGTTTTAGACAACATAGTCTGTTCAGTACTAATGTTGAACAGTGCAGTGTGAAATGTGTCAGTGACAATTCCTAACATGTTTGTGTTGTTTCTCTCCAGGTGTTTGACTTACTAAAAGCAACCATCATAAAGAGCCTGAAGGACAGCCAGTTTCAGCAGAATTCCCGTTTCCTGCAGGATCTGATGCCGACACCGAGCAGTGTGTCAGACATGATACTGGAGACGGTAGCAAACAGGTCAGGGCTTTGCTTCTGCAGTGCGTCACTTTCCTAACAAAGTGCGGACGTTTTTAAACTTCATAAAGGTTTAAGCTTTGTCTCACAGTTCCATTACGCATTACTAGAGGCTAGTCTCGATCACTTTTAAAGAGTGTTAATTTTTCAGTTCTGACAGAATTGCTGTTTATTGAGTTCTGTGCCTTGTGCCATGCCAGACACAGGAAGCACAGACATGTCAGAGACGAGGAGATAGGCTGTTTAGGAGGTGTCTCAGTGCTAGTCTGTCCTCAGTTACATATTCTTCTAGACTGTTTGTGCGCTGTTGTGCGCAATTCGCTGCCACGTTTCGTCCACAAAACATACAGTCAATTCCCTTTACAGTATATTCTGCGAAGCGCTTTGAGACATCTCGAAGATGTGATAAAGCGCTGTATCAAATGCAAGGATATTATATCCACTGGTGCTGGTAGATAATTAGCTCCTTGTCAACTTTGATCGCTGTTGTTGGAGTTTTGATTGAGAAGCTGCTCTTAGTGTTTCCCTTTTTGCTGTTTCTAGTGTGTTTGGTTGGGACCACGTCACTCAGGCGCTGGTTCAGATGGGATTCATATTAATGGACTCTTTTGGGCCGAAGGCGGGTCCATTTGGGAAAGCTGCCGAGACCAGTACAAATGGTATAAGATCCCCGTCTCAGCAAGCGTGCCGCCTGGGAGCTGCAATCCTTCTGCAAACGTTCAAGGTTAGGGTTTGCTGTAGCCCAGAACAGCCTAGCCTGTACCCTGCGCTGACCCTGCCCACCTTGCCCACACACCCGCATCTTTCCCCGTCACCCAACACACAGCCCTGCCACTCCTGAGTTGGGCTCCAATGCAGATAAGCAAGTGTGTGGTTAGCTGCTGTCTGAGGTCCAGCCTGAAATGGTGTGTTTTAATTTAGGTGCATGAACCAATCCGCAGCGAAATTCTAGAGCAGGTTCTGAACCGAGTGGTTACTAGGAGCACCTTACCCATCAACCACTATCTAGGTAAGTAACCGGGTAACATAGACACTAACCAGGTAACACACCATTAACCAGACAAGTAACTGGGTAACATTGCTACTAACCACGCAAGTAACTGGGTATCATAGCCATTAATCAGGCAAGTAACATGGTTAGTAATCCGCAGTCAGTCCTTGTTTACCGGTTGCTTTGTTTGCGTCCTGCCAGATCTGCTGTCGGACATTGTGGTCTCAGCCCCTCTCATTCTGTTGGACTCTTCCTCCAAGGTCATCGAGGCCTTTGACCACCTGTCCTACCTGCCCCTCAGCACGGTGCAGGGGCTGCTGAAGGCCATACGGGTAAAAGCTCTCCTCGTGTCTGTTGTTATACAGTGTGATTGTTACACTCATCACGACCCTCAGTACCAGAGCCGCATAATATACCTGAGACCTTACATTTCTCTCCCCCCCCACCCCCCCCAAAATGCCGTAACTGTTCCCTGGAGTAAAGACAGCAGCTCCCCCTTCCCAAACATTTACTCCACCCGCATCTCCTGAACCCTACCTTGTGCGAATACCTCAGTTAGTTGTAAGTGGTTGTGGAAACTCTGAACTATCTCCCTCAATCCCTCTGCCTTGCCCCCTCTCCCTCCCCACTTTCAAATCCGGCATAAAAAGTCCTTCCTTTTTGGTTGTGCTTAATATCACCTCCCCACTCCCTCTACCCCTTAGCTCGGGGTCAGACTCCGCCACTGTCAAGCTCTCTGGGACCCTACCCTGCATGAAGGGCGCTATACCAATGCAAGTTGTTGTTTTGTTGTAAACGGGTGTTGTATCTGAATGACTGTTCTCCTTCCTGAAGCCGCTGCTGAAGGTCAGCATGTCCATGAAAGATTCCTTGATCCTGGTTCTACGCAAAGCCATGTTCTCCAGGTAAATACAAGTGGCTTCAGCTGCCCAGCACATCCCCCTTCCCAGACAGTCACTCATTGTCATAGCAATAGGCTGTGTGGCCCAGCAAGTCTACACATGAGCCGTTTATTCTGACTCCACTCGCCCCCGCCTGTTAGTCCACACCCTTTAATATTCTTCCTCTTCAAGCATCTATCTAATAGAATTGATGGAGTCTATCTGAACAACAGAGAATGTCACATTCTCATCAGCACTCTGTAAACAAGGATTTTATAGCATCATCTTTAATGCACTTTGTAGTTATCCCTGTGGAGATATGTGAAACTCACTGCAGGGTCTACGCTCTATCAACCTCTCTCTCTCTCTCTCTCTCTAGTCACTTGGACTCTCGGAAGTCTGCTGTCGCTGGTTTTCTGCTGTTACTGAAGAACTTTAAGGTGTTGGGAAGTCTGGCCTCCAGCCAGTGCACCCAGTCTGTCACAGCCAGTCAGGTAACCTGCTGTCTCTCACTTACACACTGTTGTTTGTGTTCCTTTGGCTGTTTAGTGTTGCTCCTATGTGCAGTGCTAGGTGGGTGAACAAAGCTGAGAACCTTGTGCTGTCTCTCTGCTCAGGTGCAGGTAGATGTTCACACACGTTACAATGCGTCTGCGAACGAGGCTCTGTGCCTGGAGATCCTGGGTAGTCTCCGGCGGTGTCTCAGCCAGCAAGCCGACGTCAGACTCATGCTATACCAGGTAAACGTCCCCCTACACAGCGATGTCCTGTGGATTACAATTACCAGATGCACAGTGCACTGGGCTCTCCAGTGCTGACCTGCTGAGCAAGACCTGTTGTGCTGGGGTCAGGTTGATGTACTTTTTTGCCCTTTTGCTGAATTGTCTTGTATTTTCTAGGGTCTGTTTGACGTTCTGCGGCGGAACTCTCAGCTGGCAAACACCATCTTACACACCCTGCTGTCACAGGTACCCTGGTTAGCAATCCTTGCCAGCGTCTGGTCTTCACGTTCCCTCTCATTTCAGTCATCCCCTCCCGCCCTCCCCCCCCCATGCTGGTGTAGACACTAACCTGACTTCTCTTTGTTGCAGATGAAGCAGTATTACGAGCCGGGAGAGGACCTGCTGCCGCCGCTCAAGCTGGAGGCCTGTATCACAGCCCAGGGTGATCACATCCACCTGCAGGAGCCTCTGGTAACTCCAGCTCACACACTGACTTGGTCTGATCAGAGGGAGCCAGGCAGGTCAGGATGTCCAGTCTGTCATTGTGCTCAGGGGAGGGCAAGTGGAATTCTGAGCTTTCCTTGTGGTAGGAGTTTGTCAGTGTCACCTGTACAGTGGAAGGGATGCCGAGCTTAAAACTGGTCAGAGTTTGTATCATGTTTGAGTCGACTTGTTGCAGTGACTCCTTGACATAAAGGATACAGTGCCGATATGACCAAAGCACTTTGTTGGTAATTACCGTCGAGTGTGGTCTGTTTGGTTGACGAACACAGCAGTCAATTGGTGCACTGCAACGCCCCACAAATACCCAGGAGATGGATGGACGATTAATCCGGAAAATTATTTGCCAGGACCGACAAGGAGAACTAAGTCCCTTTTCCAACTGTGTCACATGATCTTTGGGACTCTATCCCGCTTGAGGGTGCCATAAATGCAAATTATTGTTGTTGGTCTTTCATGTGGACCTCAATATCAGGCAGACGGACATCTCATCAGAAAGATTAAACCTGGTGTATTCCTTCCTTTGTCACAGGCGCAGCTTCTGAGCTGTGTACAGAGCTGTCTGGCCTGGTGTCGGCAGACGCTCCCTCACACCAACGCCCACCACGACGATGAGGATGCTGATGATGATGATGCGGACAGCAGCTTTCAGAACGAGCTGGAGGAGCAGCTGGACTCCATCACCCTGCGCATGGTGAAGAGCGAGTTGGAGGACTTTGAGTTGGTAACTGCCCACAGCTTAGCGCTTCTCACTTGGTCTGGTTCTCCTGTCACTGAGCTTTGGAGAGTGACTGAGGAGATTAACATCGAGATCATGATAATGCTCTAATTTCAGTGTCTCAAGTGTAGTGATTGTGCATTTGCAGGCGAACGCAGCACCTATTTTGCGCACAGCAAAGTCTGACAACAGCCATGAGATGAAGGAGCAGTTTATCTGGAGGATTGTTGGCTTTTGTGCAATTGGCTGCCACGTTTTGCCCACAAAATATACAGTTAATTTGCTTTACAGTAAATTCTGTGAAGTGCTTTGCGACGTCTCGAAGACGTGATAAGACTCTGTATCAAATGAAAGGATTATTATTATTATCTAATGGTTATGTTTGTAAAAGGAGCTCTCTAATGAACTGCTAAACCTGTCTAGACTCCAGAGCTCAAAACTCCAAACAGACTTAGTGCTGTGTGACCATTTGTCTTAAAGCTTAAGATTATGCAGAATTGTGAAAAATTCTTAATTTGAGTGTTAATTTGGCCCTTGTCACTGAGCAGCCTCCCAGCGCTGTCCTAATGAAGGGCGTTCTGTAACTGCAAGTTGTTTGTTTTTAGTTTAAGAGCAGCAGAATTCCCAGGTGGAATTTCGGGCCTTGGCTAAGGATCCTATTCGGGCCGTGGCTTTACCAGCTCCCGTTGATCCAAGTCTTTTCCTGTGTTTTTAGGACAAATCAGCAGACTTTTCTTCAGGGACCAACGTAGGTGTTAAAAACCACCTTTATGCTGTGCTGGTGCTGGGAGTGTTGGAGGTCCTAATGGAGTATAATTTCACCATCGGCGATTACAGGTACAGTGTCTCTCGCTGGGGCCTTCACTGTGATAAACTCTCATCCTTTCTTCTGCTGTTTATTTGATGTTGGCTATTGTGTTCTGATTACAGTGTAAACCGCTTCCAGGATGTTCTCAGCCTTTTCCACCGTCACCACAAGCTGTGGGAGTTATTGAAGGAGAAATCTGGCAAAGGCAAACCTGCCTCGAGCTGGAAATCCCCCCGGAGCCTGCTCACGTTCCACTTCCTCTCCCACTTACTGACCAACCTCTTCAGGTACCCGCTGGCACCCGCTCTCCTAATGTTACCTGTCTGCCTGCGAAATCTCTCTACACCACACTGTTCCCACCCTCTGGAACTCGAACCCGTGCCTCCTTCAAAGCCCGTCTCAAAACCTTTCTCTTTGACCGTGCCTTGGCCACCCTCACCCCCCTAACCTCCACCCCTTCTTCCCTCAGAGATAACACTCAGAGCCACGAGGAAAGCCTGTCTGTACTGCGCTCCAGCAATGAATTCCAGCGTTACGTGGTCAGCATGGCTCTGCAGAAAGTGCAGCAGGTGGAGGAGAGTGGGCAGGCGGACGGACCTGACGGACAATCACCTGAGAAAGTTTTTAAATATCTCTGTGACATGACCCGGTGAGCACTCGCCCGTTCCTGCCAACGTTAGCGGGTTTCTTTACACAAATTAATATTAACCCTGTAACTGCGAAGAGCGACACTGAGACTCCGATGCTTTCTGTTGTTGTTGTCAGAGTCCTGCTCTGGAGATACACCTCAATCCCCTCCGCGGTGGAAGAATCCGTAAAGAAAGAGAAAGGGAAGACGATCTCGCTGCTGTGTTTGGAGGGGTTACTGCGCATATTTAACACTGTGCAGAGCAGATACCAGGACAAGATGGAGCAATTCCTCAGCGCAATTGGTTAGTGAGCTCGGAGAATCCCCCTCACCGCGGGCGTATACACTGGTTGTACAGGATTATAGCCTCTTGATCAACAACAACAAAATTACATTTGTATAGCGCCTTTCACGTTGGGATGTCCCAAGGCATTGGGATGTTCCTTCCCAACATCTGGGCAATCAGACGGGTGATTGTTCAGATGTTGGGGATGAAGTGTGCTAATGTAACAGTAACGAGTATGTGTTTACAGACGTGAGTGAGGAGGGAGAGGAGCAGGAGAATGTCAACATCACCGACAAAACCGCCTTCCACATCCGGCAGTTCCAGGTGGGTTCTGAGCCGCACACTCAGCATCGCCTGAAGTGTGTGCGTGTGGTTCCGGCTCCCAGGGCAGGCTAGGCTGGCATCGCAGGGCACTGCATCGCAGGGCACTGCTGGGGCAGCTCTGCATTGCCACTGCGCCATCATTGTGAGATGTTAAACCACAGTCTCATCTGCCGGTGCTTCAGAGGATCTTAAAAGCCCTGTGACCTCATTGGCAAAGAATATCTGTGTCAGGCCGATCAGCCCCAGATTGGATCAATGCTTCATGTCACGGCTGTTTGTAGATCTGGCTGAATGCACGATAGCTGCCGTGGTTGCCCACAATTAGTTACTACACTAGAACAAAATCTCGAAAACACTTAGACATTTTGTCAATAAATAAAATATAATAATAATCCTTGCATTTGATGCAGCGTGCTATCACATCTTCGAGCCGTCTCAAAGCGCTTCACAGAATATGCAACAACAAAATTACATTTGTGTAGAGCCTTTCACGTCGGGAGAACGTCCCAATATATTGTAAAGTATAGTGACTATGTTTTGTGGGTGAAACGCGGCAGCCAATTGTGCACAGCAGCGTCCCACAAACAGTCGTGTATTGAGTAACCAAATTATTATTTTTAAGGATCATTATGTGCATGACTGAGATTGGCTGAACTCCATGTCAGTCCTGGTGGTCGTTATGGTGTGACCTCCTCGTTCTCTGTTCACATTCTTTTTCTCTTTCTCTGCCTCCCTCTCTCACACACGCACACACAGAGGTCACTGGCCACCCAGCTGAGTGGCAGTGAGGAAGAGTTTAACAGTAAGGAAGCACAGCTGTTAGTGAATATCTTGTCCACACTCTCGCGACTATTGGATCGCGCATCTCAACAGGTATGTACCCCTGATTTCGAGCGTTACTGTGATTGTCAGGCCAGCGAGGAGACGAGCATCGTATTGTGTCTACCCACAGCTGGGGGCAGCTCCCTCCTCCCGGCCCTACTGGGGTCTTCAGGCACCTACCTGCCGACCAACAGCATAGGAGACACTGTCTGTTCCCACATGAAGGCAGCTTCCTAAACCGCGGGAATCTATCCGGGGAAGCCCCTCACTGCACACTGTTGGTTTAGGGTGTGAGTGAGGCTGTCACTGTATAACCTGGCTGTTTCTCTGTTGACAGTTTGCACAGATGTTAACATGGACGGAGAAGATCTGTAAGGAGAGCAGTCTGGGTAAGAGAAACTGCAGCTGAGAGAGCTGGGGGAGTGGGGGGGGCGGGGATGGCGAGGATTGGAGGTGGGGGCTGATCGTGGAGACTGGGAGGGTGGGTGGCTGGGTGGGTGGAGTGGGGGCTGGCACAGGGGAGTAATGGGATGCTTTATTGGCAGAGGATGTGCAGTTCTGCCGAGGTTTGATGAACCTGCTGTTCAGCCTGCACACGTTGCACAGGAGCCCGGTGGGGCTGCTGCGGGAGCTGTCTCAGGATATCCACAGCCACCTGGGGGACATTGACCAGGTAATGGACTCTCAGTGTAAATGGTTAGGGCGAGAGCCAGCCATACAGCCCAGCCTTACAAACACTACACCTGCTCTGTTCTGCCCCCCCTAACACACACACACCACACATACATGCCATGCCACCCCCCCCCCGTCGCCCCCCCACCTACACACACACACCTGCTGCATATGCTTTGTTCCGCCCTCCAAACACACAGACCATGCACACATGCCATACACCCCCCACCTACACAAAAACACATGTGGAAACCTGACAAGTTTATAACCCCTGACCCACCCCCACTGGTGTGCAGTGCACAGCTTGGTAACCATATCTCTCTTCTATTCAGGAAGTGGAAATAGAGAAACACTCCCATTTTGCCATTGTGAGTCTCAAGACAGCAGCTCCGACTGTGATGGTAAGTGTCAGATTCAGTCGCTGAGCTCCTGGTGTCATTCGCTGAGCTCCTGGTGTTAGTGTCACTGATACTTTTCTCTGCTGCAGCTCCTGGTTTTGTCACAAGTGGCTAAGGTTCTGGAGGAGGTTGAGTGGCTGATTATCAAACTGAAGGGTCAGCTGGAAGCAGACAGAGGAATGACAGGTGGGAAGAGAGGGTAAGGAGGGAGTGGGGAAAGGGAGGGGTGAGGAGTGGGGGAAGGGAGGGATGGAGGTTAGTGATGACCATGTCTCACCCTGTTTGATCGGCTTGTTGTCTGCCAGAGGAGGGCTCTCCGTGCTCAAGTGCCCAGGAGGCTGTGGAGAAAGCCGCCATTCTGCAGCTGGCTACAGTGTTGACGGCGTTTCATGAGCTGATGCAGACGGCCATCCCGGCCGGCTCCTGTGTGGACGTTCTCCTGAAGGAACTGGCTAAGATGTACAACATCCTGACGGCTCTCGTAAAATATGTGAGTGTGAACCCCTGCCTTGCTCAGCTCTGCTCAGCCCTCCCCTGCTCAGCCCTGCCCGGCCCAGCCCTCCCCTGTACAGCTCAGTCCACACAGGGGATGGGGGGGTGGGGGTGCAGTGGCCTGACCTCAGGGTAATCCACATCCAGCAGCTCAGCTCCTGAATTGGGAATGAACTCAGTTCACTTCTGGAAGGGTTTCGCGTGAGTTTTCAGAGGGAAGAGGTTTGTGAATCTTCACAATCAACTACAGTGTGTGCCCTGACAGCCCCACCATACAGTGTATTGTCCCGTCCCCCCCGTGTGTCCCGTCCCCACACCCCGGAAGAGGCATCGTTGTAACATATATTCTTTGTGTGTGTGTATATATATATATATTATATATAAAAGCTTTCGTTTTTTTCCTTCTCTCCCTTTCCCCCTCACCCCCAGTATATCCAAGGTTACACCGGACACACAGCTCATCTCTCTCCCAGGTTTGAGAAGCTGGTGAGTACATGGCATTGTTTCTACAAACAACAACACTTACATTTATTCAGCACCTTTGACGTGGGAGGGAGGACACATTCACAATCACACCCAGCGATGGGGGAGCTCGGAGACGTTTCCTGTGGACAACCTCAGAGAGGTGAGCAGCAGAGCTGATGCAGAAGAAGGGAGGGAGGCAGCAGCCATCAGGGTATGAGAGTGTGCAACAGTGTTTAGGTTCTACAGTGACTCGCATTCAGCCCCCGCCCACCCGTAGCTCTGCCTGTCCCGAGCTTTGCACGTTTCTCACCATTCACTGGGCAGAAAGTAAGTGTCTGATTGCTGTTCCCTCAGGTAAAGCTCTCTGGGTCCCACCTGACCCCACACTGCTACGCCTTTATAACCTACGTCCAGGTAAGTCATGTTCCTGCCAGTATCCCTCCAGGGATCAACCACTGATCAACCACTCAGACAATATTTACGCAGTATTTCTGTAGCATCCTTTGTGCAAGAATTGATTTTGTTAGTTTGATAGCACCTATTACATCACTGAGTCTCAAAGAGCTTTACAGGTAATTCTTGTGAATTCCAGTGATTGTATATTTTGTAGGCAAACGTGGCAGCCAATCTGATCAGAGCAACGTCCCACAAACTGCCATGATGTGAATCGTTGGCCAGGCGACTGAGAGAAACGGCTCCATTTGGTGTCACAGGATCTTTAATATCCACCTGAACAGTGTCTGACTGGCTCCCTGAGAGGGATTGGGATGTAAAATATGGGCCCGATTCTGGGGGGAGGGGGCTCGAGAGCCAATCAAGGGAGGGGCACTTTCCCAATTCCCCATGTAGCTGGGACACCGCTGCCTGAACAGGAGGTTGGAACCTCAGGTTAATGTCACAGCTGAAGACCTGCACCTCTGTCTGCAGTGAGCAGCGTGCAAGTTGTCAACAACAAAATACAACAAAATTACATTTATAGAGTGCCTTTCACATCAGGAAGACGTCCCAGGCCAGAGTGTGAGCTCAGCTCCCTGAGGTGAGAGGTAAACCTACAAATGCAGTTGCCTGAGCCTGGCGTCTGATGTGGTTTATTTCGAGTTGACGTTATAACTGCAAACACTGGGAACTGGGGGGTTGGGGGGGGGAAAAAGGAGGTTCCTCTGACTCTGTTTTTCTCGACAGAATATCCAGAGTGAAATGGGGAGTTTGGGAGCAACTGTGGACAAGAAAAAGGACAAGAAGGAGACAGGAGCCGTTATTGCAGCTGCCACGGTGCGTGTCTCACTCAGGTGGAGCCTCAATGGGACTACAACAGTATCCACTTCCTGGCTGCCGTGGTGCTGCCCAGTGTGAGAGTGTGTCTCAGTGATGCTTCACCTTAAAACGTTTTGATTTTCTTCAGACATTTAAACCCTTATTTGAGTGAATGCCAGAGCTGGGTCTTGCTGTGTGTGTGTGATTGTGAGCTGGTTGTCTGTCTCTGTGAGGGATTGTGCATCTTCGAGCCTAAGTAAGTTAATGTTATGGATTGAACTCAGTGTGTTAACAACGCGCTTGTTTCGGTTCTCAGGCTAAGGTGTTGCGTGAGACCAAGCCGATCCCCAATCTGATCTTCGCTGTCGAACAGTATGAGAAGTTCCTCATTCACCTCTCCAAGAAATCCAAGGTAATGTGGTACTGTCTGCACAGAGAGACCGCACAGCAACCAGCACTCACCAGCTGTGAGTGAACTGTCAGACAATCTGCCCTCTCTCCTCGGCTCTTCCCTCCCTGTGTGAAGTGCTTTCATCAGGATAGGAATCCTGGCCAGTGTAGCCACCTCTATATGTCTGTGTGTGAGACACGTTGAATCGTTTACACAGTTCAATCACCAATACCAGTCTTCCCAGTGCCTCCAGCTAACAGTACGTCCCGTTGAAGTGGAGGTACAGATCAGCCATGATCTAATAGAATGGCAGAACAGGCTCGAGGGGCTGAATGGCCTATTCCTATGTTCCTACATCCTGTGCAGGTGAATCTGATGCAGTACATGAAGCTCAGTACATCCCGGGATTTCCGCATTAATGCGGCCACGCTGGATGCTGCACTGCAGGACCAGGAAACCCAGGACCAGGAAGAACCAAGTGATCAGGTAAAGATCTGTGTAATTCACAGCCTGAGGCAGGTGACATACTCTAATTGCCCACTTCACATCATTCAGCTCCATTCTTTCACTCCCTCTCCCCCTGGGTTCACAAGCAGAGAATGTACAGAGATCGTGTCACTGAGCACCACAGCTACACAGGGTGTACTGCACATCTCCTGTAAAGTGGATGGAACAGGTATGTTACACTGCAAGCCCCTGGTTCTGAGGGAATCACAGCAGCAGCGGGGTAGAGGAAACAGAGTCTTCAAATGAACCAAATTGATTTAAACAAAACTAGAAGTTTATTCAACAAGCATTAATATCTTATTAATACTGTCCTCTTTCAATGGATATCATGCAGCTGGAGAACCGAGAAAACCAAGAGCCAAAAAAGAAGAGGAAGAGGAGGTGAAACGAGCAGTACCAGACTTTGCTCTGTCCCAGCAAAGGAGCAGCAGAGATGCGCAGACAATCTCTCCCCCTACCCCGTGCCAGCGAACCCCAACCCCACAGACCTCCAACCCCCTGCCAGACACTCCCAACACTGAAAATGTTCCCTCCTCCGGGGCTCCAGACACTCTCACTCACGTTTCCCACTTTGTCTTCATTTCTTTTTGCTGAGAGAACCACCAGTTTGTTCAATGGTTTGATAAATATCAAGTGCTTCTCCTGAAACAGAAAATATAGATTGTATAATATGTCCCAGATTGAAAAATGCACCACGTCTGTTAAAGTGCTAAAACTTGAGTTGCGTGTTGACATTTACCAGAATAAATTGAATTCTTGAATTGGAATCTACTTGAGTCCGTGTCTGTATCAGTATTCTCCCTCCCCCACTCCCCCACTCCCCAGTGGCTGTACCTGGTGGGATGCCATAGTGTCTCTGCAGCCCAGTGGTGTTGGAGGGAGTCTCACAATCCATCGTCACGTCCTTCCTCAGACACACGTCGATATCCACAGCACTGAAGAAGGCCACAGACTGGGGCAGGTCACTCATTCCCAGCTTGTAGGCAAACATGCAGCTAAAACAAGCACAGGCTGATTGTACATCGCTCTCTCGTTACTGTTGTCATCGGTCTAAATCTCACTCATTCGCTCCCACCATATGTGAAAATATTCCACTTTTGCCAAGTAAGTAACCAATCCCATCTGATAACAACTGTGATAGAGGATTCACATTCTGCTCCCTCTTTGCGTAGAGATTTTTCTAACTTCCCTTTAAATTTTTTATGACTTTCTTACCTTTTCTATGTTGCTGACTTGCTGATCAGCGGAAATAATCCTCGAGCTCCCTCTCCCAGGGCACTGAGGCCAAGTGCAGTAATATTACAACAACAATAAAAGATATCAACCTTTATAGGTCTCACCGTGTCAGCAGGTTAGTAATCTGCAGGGCCAGAGCAGCTCGATAGCGGTCCTCGCTGGTCACCAAGTATCGCACCTCATCGTGAATACTGATACAGAACCGGCCGTCAATGCCAAACTCCTCAAACAGCCACTTCATCGAAACCAACATCAGGTGCAGGTAATCCACGGCCGAGCTCTGCACCACCCAGTTCACTCGGCTCGTCATAAACTATGAGGAGAGAGTGACAGATTAGGCATGTAGCTGCTGTGCTGCGTCACTGCCGCTCCAGTGCATCCACTCCTGCAACTGCTGCACCCAATGGATCACATATTGCACTTCTGATAAGATTGGAAGATCTATAGATACAATATTATTTAAAAAACTGGGCCATTCAATCCACAACTTGGTGGGACGCTGCCGTGCGCAATTGACTGCCACATTTTGCCCCAAAAATATACAGTGAATTTGCTTTACAGTATATTCTGTGAAGCGATTTGAGACCTTTCAAAGACATAATAAGGCACTGCATCAAATGGAAAAATTGCTATTTTAATTGTCACATGCGTGAACCCGGAGAAGGTGTGATCAGGAGCTTTGTCTGACTGTCGTGTTCTTGTCCATCAGATTCTTTGTAACTTACCTGAAATAAGAGTGGGAACAGGACTCAAACATACCTCATTTCCCACCACCGCAGGCTCCAGTGCCCTGCTGACAGAGCAGCCCAGCACGGGGGTGTGTGGGGAGAGAGAGGTGGCAATGCTCTCCAGCTTGTTGAACATCTCGGACTCGGTGCCCCCAGACCAGAGCCGCTGCTTCACCACATCCCATTGGACACCTCTGGACCTGCACAGGGAAAGGCTGGAAATCACACAAAGCTTCGGATGGAAATGAACAGGACATGGACTAACTGACTGAGGGACTGTCACACTGGATACGTACAATTTTAGCACGTTAGGGTATTTTGGAAAGCGTAGACTGACATCTCCAGTACTGAATGCAGCCTTGGTGTCACCGGGAACCTATCGCACTGCAACAACAATTAGCATTTATACAGTGCGCTTCACGCCGGATAGCGTCTTGGAGCGCTGCAAGTGATCAGAGAAGCAGCAACCACACCAGGGTTGTTCACATCCTAGTTTTACTTTCAGGGTGATGACTTCTTGGTCAGCTTCAGGTCAGTGGGAGGAGGGCAGTCACCAACTGATAATGATAATGCTGCATTTGACATAGTGCGGTTACACTGCACAGAGTGGAATTAGATGTGACCTGAGAACTCTCAGCTGCTTTAGATGTTGCAGTTCCTACCAGTGACCACAGGAGGGCAGCGCAATGCAGAATTATAATAATAATCCCTCTGTTTGATTACAGCACTTCACCACTTTGTGGAGACGTCTCAAAGCGCTTCACAGAATATACTGTAAAGTGAATTGACTGCGGACATTTTGTGGGTGATACAAGCCGGGGGGAGGGGGCGGGGGAAAGAGGAGCCCCTGCGAGTAGATATCCCATTATTTTACACACTTCCCACAAACACAACAATGATACTGAGCGCCGTGTAAATTCAGCAATGAAACGGGACCTTTTTGCTCCTTCCCTGCGGATCCTCCGAACGTCCTGTGCCGAGACGGTGCCGTCCTCCGCCCTGTCCACCTGGATACCCAGCTCCTGTACCAGCCATTCCCCATCGTCAGACAGCAGGTACCTGGGACACACAACATTTTGATACAGGAAATGCACCAAGCGAGCCAGCCCGGAGACAGGTCAGTGCCGGTGTTTATACTCCACAAGTCTCACGCCTCTCCTGTGCGCACTCACACTCACCTGCGCACTCCCTTGGTGGCACTGTACAAGCGCTGTGCTTTCTCCTCGGCTTGCTGGGGTGTGAGGCGGTGGTTGAACTGTGTGAGAAGCCTCTGTGCGAAGGCCTGGCCGGCACCGTAGATGCGAGCGTAGTTGAAGACCTTGGCGTGTTCCCGGCTGATGCCCACGGTCGCTGCGGTCACACTGTGCAGGTCCGTGTTCCGACTCCTTTTCCCCTGGAGCGTCATCCAGCCGAAGGCGGTGCAGCCTATCACAGCGGACAAAGTGGTGTCAGCCATACTCCCACCTAATCACTAATCTCTAAGCGTTCCCGTACAATCCCAAACAATCCCGGCCCCGCTCTTACCGTGTATGCCTGTGCTCTGAGCGTCCCCCAGTATAGCCGCAATCCACAGCTCCTGTGAGTCCACATCTGCTCCAACCAGATGGTACCCGGGCGGCACCTGCACCATCGCCTTCAGCTCACTGCCCACACGATCTGCCTGCGGGGAGGTCAGCCCGGCTCAGCCACGGCAACGTCCGTGTGCGTATGTGTGCGTGTGTCCCAGTGTACCCGTGTGTGTGCCCGTGTGTGTGCCCCAGTGTGTGTGCCTGTGTGTATACCAAATCCACCCCGCGTGCCTGCACATACCCGAGCATTGCTGGCTGTGAGCCAGGTGGGCTCCACTGCCCGGCGTGTCACGGTGCCGGCGGTGATGACCAGGGGAATGATGGCCCCGATGCTGTTCTCATCATCAAACTCAGGGTGTCTGCAACAGAGAGTGATACCTCACCTACAGCAGTAACACACCAGCCCCAGGCTCCACCTCTAGCCCAGCCACTGGCACATCTCAGGCCACATTCTCAGCCACCCCCTGCCCACCCCCCCACCCCCACACACACTCCGTACCTGGCCACAAGTCGGGGCAGTTCGGTTTTCCTCAGCATCACCACCATTTGGGAGCTGTGAAGAAGGCAGCAGATGACAGGGTTAAAATTCTCTCCTACATCCCCAGAGCGGCAGCCCCCAGGGGGAGGTGGGGGGGGGGGGTCAGGAGATGGGGAGGGGAGCGGGGGAAAATGAGGGGCTGTATCACCTGACCCGCTTCTGGGCATTCCTCCAGAAGGAGACCATCTTGTTGATCTCCAGCGCTCTGGTGGCGTTTGCTGCGTCGGCCTGCAACGTCCCATCCTCCATCTTAGAAAGGAAATCCTTGGCAAAAGGGCTCCCGACATTATGGTGATTTCCGTCCTGAGCAGAAAACAGAACAGTTTCTCTCAGCTTCTCCCATAACCATCCTTCTTGGGGGAGATGGGCAGAGTCGTGTTGGCTCAAAGGTCACATGCTTGGCAGCAGAATGTCTAATTCGAACCCGCTCTCTCTGTGACTGTCTCTCGTCCGGTTCCTGAGCCAGGCAGGTCCGCAGTATTCCAGGGCACTGCTGATGATAGCACAGCCCAGCTTGGCTCATTGGCAGGACCTGGAAGGGCATTCCAGTCACTGGGACAGGGAACCCTTCCACTCAGCTGCTGTTAATGGGTACAGTGGTCTGAGCTGGACATGCAGTGGGAGAGCTTGCCAGACAGCGCTCTCAATAGCAAGATATGTAGTTTGGCTAGTTAGACTCCAGCAGCTGCCCCAACACACACTCTGGAGTCCCCAAGGCTTGGTTCTCGCCAACCTGCACCTCATACTCTCCAGAACTAGTTTGCAGCAAGGGTCCCTCCAGGGCGAGTGCACATCTATTCCAGACAAGAAAATTCCCATGTGTAAGTAAGTGTTTTTTACGTATGTGGAACACTCAGTCTGGTTTGGATATTCTCACGCAGTTACAGGATTGCAAACGTTAAGAAACCTGATGACCCAAAAAGTCATGTTCTCCCCCATTCATCTGTTCCCCCCACTCTACCCGGGGACACAGCAACACTGGGTGCGGGGGGCATGGTACACTGCGCTGTACCTTATGTGGAAGCCTGAAAAACCAGCATCCCGGGATATTGACCTCATTGTACGGTCCGTTGCCGTGGTGATGGGAAGGGTGAGTGTCCTCGACAGACGTTTCCATCTCGTCTTCTTCATCCTGAAACACATGAATTCACATCACTCGTCCCCAATGCCCCACTTGCCCTCCTGGTCTCTAAATCAATGAAGCTGAAGCCTCACCTGTTCTGGTTGTTGCCTCTGGTCTCTGGCCACAAGTCCATCGATTTCCTCCATCTCCAAGTGACTGACCTCCTCCACCTGCAGCGACACAAACAGCTCAGCTCAATGCTCAGCCCCACCCGGCCCTGTGTCTGAGGCCAGGCTGTGACTGGCTGGACCCATGTGCCCACACACCCTCTGTGAGCACTTCTCACCATTTGCCACAAGTTGCTGTCTGTCAGCAGGATGTCCTGGCTATGAATCCGCTCTGGCACTTGCTGCTCCAGCTCCTGGCTTTTCCTCTGACAATGTTCCCGGTAAAGCCGCTTGATAGTCCTGACAGACAAACAGAGAATGCACCTGGTCAGTACTGTTCCCAAGTGAGTTTTCTGTCTGGCCCAGTGATTGGATGCCCTGTGTATGTCAATGTGAGGTGTGTGGAATCACCAGTAACAGTAACCAGAGCATTGCACTCTACTATTAGTGTATCTGGTCAGTGTGGGGTGGGGTGTGGGGGTGGGCACCGGTCTGTTTGGGGGCGGGTGTAAGGAGGGATGTGGTGAGCTAGCACCCATGTGGGCAGTATGGCTGGTCGAGGCTGGGTGTGTGGGGCAGAGTTGTGTGTGTGGCAGGCGAGGGGTGGGGGGCTGGTGGGGGTGGGGGTCAGGCGGGTGGTGTGGTTGAAGGGGTAACATGCCGAGCTGGTACCTATGTGGGCAGCAGGCCTGGTCAGGGCTGCTGGAGGTGGTTCCCAGGTTGTCCTGTCTCCCCGGCACGAGGTAACCCCAGCCATGGCTGTCAGAGTAGTGCAGTGGGAAGCCGTCCCAGGCCAAACGCATCAGTTTGGGAGTGAGCCGCATCTGCAGGGTGATCAGGCTGGGCCCCGGTGTCCAGGCCACATCCTGCAGGCGAGGACACAGCTTCCTATACCAGCTGTGAGAGAGCGGAGAAGAGCAGAGCATCACTGGACAGCCGGGACCGTAGGGACCGAGCGACACCGAACTGTAATTATACAACAGGAAAACTGGAGGGAAACAAACTAAACTTCAAATTTCTTGAACTGAAGCTTTCAAATGTTTACATTTCACAATAATCCACAGGATTATTTGATCATAACAAATTTACAGCAAGGACATCCCACAAGAATAATAATCCTTGCTTTTGAGCCAGCGCCTTATCATGTCTTCGAGACATCAAAGCGCTTCACAGGATATACTGTAAAGTGAATTGACTGTATATCTTGTGGGCTAAACATGGCAGTCAATTTTGCAAGGCAGCGTCCCACACGAGTCGTCGACTGAATGACCAATATATTATGTTATTTTTATAAACATTTTTTGGAGGTATTATTACCCCCGGAAAATCAATCTGCCAATTGACTAACAACTGGGTTGCTACATACCGCTAGTTAAACAGAGGCGTGTGGAGTAATGAAACTTGCCTAACGTTTCGCCCTGTGAAACATTCAGAGACAAATTCACTTCCTGACCGCCACCCTGGAACTGTCCTCAGGATTCCTGGCAAAGTAAAGCTCTGTTCAGTGACCACTCACCCTGGGTGGCCGGGAAGGTGCTGCCTTCTCTTTGGGAGCAGACGGACTGTCTCGCTCAAGCCCTCCAGGCAAACGGTGCTCGGCGGGGGTTGGGTCTCCGCGTCCTCCGAGGGGGGGCCTGGGTCTCTGTCAGGGTCGGCTGATCAGACAGGAAACAACGTGCATTTCTGAAGTGTGCTGAATTGAAACTGTAATTACAGTTCCGTGAGTGTATTTACAGGCAACTATTGGGCACACAGCAAGGTTTCACATATAGCCACAAGTTGACTGACCAATTTATTCCATCCTTCGGATAGGATGTTAAACCGAGCTCCCCGTGTGCCTGTTCAGGTGGTCGTTACAGATCCTGTGGCCCTGTTGGAAAAGAGAAGTGAGTTTCTCTCTCTCTCCCTGTGTCTTGGCCAACAATCCCCCCAAATAAAATTGGGCACTCTTGACTTGGCTGTTTGTGGCTGCTGTGTTTTACCTACAAAATACAGTCAATCTACTTCACAGTAAATCCTGAGAAGTGTTTGAGACATCTTAGTAACATAAGGCCCTATATCAAATGCAAGGATTATAATTATTATTATTATTACATATCTGGGGATTGTTGGTCAGAATAAATCAGGAGAAACTCACTGCTCTTTTCCAATGGTGCCACAGGATCTTCAATGTTCCCCTGAACAGGCACAGACGGGAGGTTGGTTTTAACATCTCACCTGAAGGGCGTTGTTTCCGACAATGTAATCACCACACCCCACAGACCCTGCCCATGTCTGGGAGCTTAGCCTCAGCAGTGACTGTGAGACTCCAGAGAGCAAGACACAGGGAGGCACACTGACCTGTGTGCTGCTGGCTCAGACGGCTCTCCTCACCAACACCCTGTGCAGCTTTCTTCTTCTTCCTCACGCTCTTCTTCTGTCGGAACTCCTGCACATCCCACTCCAGGTCCCACAGCCACGCGTCCTCCTTGTACCTGAGCAATGACAGGGAGCTCACTGTCACACCATCTAATACACCCAGCAGCACAAAGGGTACAGGCTTGCCTCCACTTCATTACCCCTTCCCAGGCATCCCCTCTCCCCAGGTACCGTGACCTCTTTACCCCTCCCCATGCAGTGCTCCATGCCCCCCATTACCTCTCCCACACACAGTGCCCACCTCCGTTACCTCTCCCCATGCAGCAGCTGGCAGGCCTCGTCAGCGAGGTTCATCAGCGATTTCTTCATCTCTCGCTGCAGTTCCTCATACGTGCCCTGTGCCTCATCCTGGTAACGCTCCCAGTTGTGGTTGACAGGCAGGTAGCACTGGCCCATCTCCAGCATACCAGCCAGGGTCACAGGGTGTGGGCACCTGGGGAAGGAGCAGGCACAGACAGCGTTACACCAGGAGCCCACCCCAGCCCAGTCCACCCCACCCTCGCCCGCTAACCCACTGACCTCCAGCTCCCATGCTAGCCTGTGCTCATCTACTGATCTCTGATGAGGCCACAATTGGTCCCCTTGAGTTGGGGAGCAGTCAGCCGGGGCTCCTGCTCCCGATTTCTATTCAGTGTCAGTCCTGCTGGAAGGAACAAGTGCGGACGCTGGCTGAGGACAGGAACATGTCTGCCAAGTGCCAGGCGGGGCAGGTAGGGGGAAGAGGGTTATTTGCACCTGTTGGCAGTGAAGGCTGGCGTGGGCTGATGAGGAAGTGAAGCCTCACCTTTCCATGAAGAGCGGCAGTTGCTCACTGAACACCTGATGTGTTGCCTGTACGTCCAGCGCACAGTACTGCATCAGCTCCTGTACCAAACAACACAGGTCAGTGACAAGCAGATCACACGCAACAGGTTATTCACATAGTGATCACACATCAATTACATGGAGACCATAAGCCACATGTGTCAGTAACACACTCTCTCTCTCTCAATGTTACCTGGAAGTTCTGCCTGACATCTTTCATGTTTCCTTTGACAAAAACCTCTCGGGCCTCCTTCTCCAGGGGTTTGCCCCCCACGTACAGAGCATGGACGTCCGCCAGGTTATTGATGCTGCTGACACTCACCCAGTCCCAGGCATTAACCTGCAACACACAGCCAGCAACAGAGAGCGAGACAGGCATCAGTCATCGTGTACAGCATCGTCAGAGAATCACAGTATCTTGCAGTTACATCTTGTGGACGTCTGGAAGGGCTTCAAAGATTATCGGGATCGGCAAGCTGCTGTGCACATACGAGGATGAAGTTGGAGAGTGCTGATCTCATGCCTACCCCTGGCTTCTTGGCCTGGCTGTTGGTGCGCTGAACGTGCTGTTTGACTTGCTGCAGCCCCCTCCTCTTGCCTTGCTTACTGGCCATCCACAGGCTGCGCTGGAAACCCGTCAACCCTGCGATCGCCATGTGCAGGCTCAGCGTGTCCAGGAAGCGCAGTCTCGTACCCTGCAAGAGTGACCGTGGCTTAATTTGTGCCACCGCGGCTCAGGGCAGGCAGAGAACAGCCGTCTCTGTATCCTGAGCAGCGGGGAGCAACGGGGAGAGACACAGAGAAAGACTGGGAGAAAGAGAACAAAGACAGTGACAGAGACAGTGAGAGTGAAATAGACATAGTGGAAGACAGAGAGAGTGAAAGAGAGAGACAGAGACATAGATGATAGAGACACAGAGAGTAAGAGATAGAGAGACACACAGACAGACAGAGTGAAAGACAGCGAGAGAAACAGAGACACAGTGACAGTCCTCCGTTGCTGGTAGTTCAGCTCACCTTAATCAGATATTGTTCCTTGATGCGTGCTCGGTCAAAACTGACATTGTGACCGACGACCAGCCTCTCTGGCCACTCGCCCTTCGCCAGGCGGCTGCAGTTTGCAGACGTTTCCAGTGGGATGAGGTCAGCCAGGGTCAACTGCTTGGACCACGTGTAACGCTGCTCGATCAAGCGCTTGCTGCACCAGGAGTACCTGCAGAGATGCCAGTGTTTACACCCGAGGGGGGGTGGTGAGGGGCGGGGGTGCAGAGAGTGGAGTTTACATGATGGAAACCATTCTTCATGGGACCATGGAAACAATTCCATTAGCAACACGGCACCCAACAATCTCTCGCACATTACTATAGTATATATAAGTGTACAAAGGAAGTCCTGGCCAACAATCACCCAAATGAAATTGGTCAGTCACTCCATGTGGGACACTGCTGTGCGCAACTGGCTGCCGCGTTTTGCCCACAAAATGTATATATTACAGTATACTTCTGTGAAGCGCTTTTGAGATGTCTCAACGACGTGATAAGGTGCTATATCAAATGTAAGAATTAGAATTATTATTATCTCAATGCACTTTACAGAACGATATTAATTAGAGATGACATGCACCTGCGTTTGCCTACACTAAAACACCATTACACGTTACTGTAAATCCTATGAAGCACTTTGATACGTGCTCCTGATGTGAAAGGCGCTATATGAAATGTAAGAATTATATTATTATGAAGTGACTGCTATTTGCTCTCTCTTCTCACCAGCCAGTTGGAGAGGCAGCCACAGCGAGGGTTGGGCAGTGCCCTTCAGATACGCACACCTCCACGTCAAACACCAGGGCTCTGTCGTCGGGGAACTCCACGCTCTTCGCTTCCCCATTCGGCCCATACTGTGTCCAGCCCAGTGCCCAGCTCCACTTGGCCGGCATGTCTGGCAGCTGGGATTCGAGGAGATGGTTGGCTGCCTCCAGGTAGTTCAGGCTTTGCTTCTGGGCCAGGATCCGGAAGTGCTCCTCGATGTTGTCGCCGTACATCTTGGGCAGCTGGAACTCCACCTGGGGCCGCACCGAGATGTCCTTGTCCCACAGTCTGTGGTGTTTGAGGTGCTCAATGCTCTGCTGCACGGCCTCCTCTGTGGCCTGTGGCTTGGAGCTGCCAAAGATCTGCTCGTGCAACACCTGGGACAACATCTGGATGTTCAGGGGGTTCACACGCGCTCGGCTTTTCCTGGACTCGGCACATTCCGGCGGCGAGGAGCTCACTGTGGAGAAGGGGCCCTGGCTCAGCGCGGTGATAGACTCCCGCAAGTGCGGCAGCGTCACTCCCGGGCGTCTGTGCTTCAATAACGCACGCTTCATCCTCGTCATCCAACCATCTGTAGAGGGGCAGCGGCGGTCAGTGTTAATGGGAGGAGGGGTACCTGTGTCGGGGGGGGGGGGGGGGAGGTGGATAGCGCCGCATGTTTTGGGGTCAGTCACGTGTCTGACACAAGTGGAAACCGTGCTTCAGAATATCAAAGCAAACTGAGATTTCCACACGTCCCACCCCCACACACGTGGAAATCCCACAGAGAGAGAGATTCCTGTGAGGGGCTGTGTGGTGGGGGGTGTGGGGGGGTCTTTGGGGGCTGAGCTGTGGGGGGGGTGGGCCTGGGCTGTGGGGGGGGGCGTGTGGGGGGGGCGGTGTGGGGGGGCTGTGTGGGGGGGGGGGCTGTGGGGGGGGGGCTGTGTGGGGGCTGTGGGGGGGCTGTGGGGGCTGAGCTGTGGGGGGGGCTGTGGGGGGGGCTGTGGGGGGGGGCTGTGGGGGGGCTGTGTGGGGGGGCTGTGGGGGGGGGCTGTGGGGGGGGCTGTGGGGGGGGCTGTGTGGGGGGGGGCTGTGGGGGGGCTGTGGGGGGGCTGTGGGGGGGCTGTGGGGGGGGCTGTGGGGGGGCTGTGTGGGGGGGGCTGTGGGGGGGCTGTGGGGGGGGCTGTGGGGGGCTGTGGGGGGGGGCTGTGGGGGGCTGTGGGGGGCTGTGGGGGGGTGTGGGGGGGCTGTGTGGGGGCTGTGGGGGGGGGGCTGTGGGGGGCTGTGTGGGGGGCTGTGGGGGCTGTGGGGGGGCTGTGGGGGGCTGTGGTGGGGGGGCTGTGGGGGGCTGTGTGGGGGGGGCTGTGGGGGGGGCTATGGGGGGCTGTGGGGGGGGCTGTGGGGGCTGTGTGGGGGGGGGCTGTGGGGGGGCTGTGGGGGGGGGGCTGTGTGGGGGGGGCTGTGTGGGGGGCTGTGGGGGGGGGGTGGGGGGCTGTGGGGGCTGTGGGGGGGCTGTGTGTGGGGGGGCTGTGGGGGCTGTGGGGGGGGCTGTGTGGGGGGGCTGTGTGGGGGGGGGGGGCTGTGTGGGGGTGTGGGGGGGCTGTGGGGGGTCTCGGCCTCACCTCCCGCGCTGCTGTCCCGCGGCTTCACCGCGAACCTGAAATTGGGAAATAAGTAATAAACTGTTCGGCTTTTCCCCCTTTTTAATGGCCGCTGTGGGTCAGGAGGGGGCGGGGCCTGGGCGGGGGGCGGGGCCTGGGGTGGCGGGGGGGGCGGGGTGGGGGGGCGGGGCGGGGGGGGGCCGGGGTGGGGGTGGGCGGGGCCTGGGGGGGGGGCGGGGCGGGGGGGGGGGGGGGGGGGGGGGCGGGGCGGGGTGGGGGCGGGGCGGGGGCCGGGCCGCCCAATGCCGCCCTCAGTCGGGTCCCGCGCGCGCAGAGAGAGAGAGAGAGAGAGACGCGGCCGAGCGGAGGCTTTAGGCACTGGGGAGGGCAATGCTCTCGGCGGCCGCGTGGCCTAATGGATAAGGCGTCTGACTTCGGATCAGAAGATTGCAGGTTCGAGTCCTGCCGCGGTCGGTGTCGGTCGGTGTCCTTTTTTTTTGTTTTATAATTTTAAATTTTAGACAATGATTTGCATGTAATTTAACGGGAGGAACACTCGCAGTGAGAATGGCTGTGGACTTGGTTTAGTTTGGTTCGGACGTGTCGGCAGCTCCGCACTCAGAGCGCCTTCACGTTGGCCTCTCGGTGCCTCATCACCTTCGGGTTATTGAGACATCTCAAAGTGGTTCACAGGATATACCGTAAAGTGTAGCGTTACAATATCTATATCTATATCTATATATATGATTCCCGGACAGGACAAGACCTTCGCCACATTTCCTTACACCACATACTTCGCAGTACGTAGGAAATTGGTTGTTAGTTGATCACTTTTCTGAGGTTTTAGTAATCCCTTCAAATTAAAAAAAATTATAATTTGGTCACTCAATTCCACGATTGTTTGTGGGACACCGCTGTGTGCCATTGTCTGCTGTGTTTCGCTCATGAAATACACAGTCGATTTTACTTCACGGTATATTCGCGACGTCTCAACCGTGTGATGAGGTACGATATCAAACGCAGGGAACATTATATTTATTCGTAGCTGGAAATGGTGGAGGAAGGGTTAACCTGTAAGGTTGACACTCTTCCACTGCTGACCCTGTGCGTGATGGTGTGCAGTGCAGATCCACGGGGGTCAATTAGAGCAGCCGGACATCCGGGGAGAGGATCAAATGTAAAGTCAAGTGACAACGAATGCCCGGCTGCTGCTCCAGGTTCATGTCTCTGTGTGTGGCCGTGTTTGCTGAATCCTCTTTCCTGGACACGTCCCGGACACATTGGCGCCAACCAGCAATTGGTCTGTTTGCCGCCACCCTCCACCCCATGCTGAGATGCTTTCCTGGCCACTGGGGGCTCTCTGGTACTTTATCACAAAGACCATTCCCACATCATGGAATCCGTTTAATGGTTTGCCTTTTGGGAGCTGATGGAATCAGCTAATGGTGCTGCTGAGCAGGTGGGACGTAGCTCAGGATGAGTTCAGTGGCCTCACAGGCTTGCCAACCGCTTGCACCACAGACCAGAGGAAGAACTTGGCTTATTTAGAATTCGGTTTTCGGAATTACATTTATACAACGTCTCTCACGTTGCGAGAATGTCCCAAAGTATTTGGAATCATATCTTGCTCTCCACCTCTCTTGACTCGAACCCCCAGTTTGGGTGCAAACCTTTCACTATTCAGCACTTTGGGATATCCTCCCGACTTGAAAGGTGCTGTATAAATGCAATTTGTTGTTTTATGGCTGATCTGCCTTTCCTCTGCATCGCTTAATATACTTAATTCTCAAGTATCTCTCCCTCTCTCTCTCATCTCTCTCTGTTCAACATCCCAATTGATTCTGGTCGAGCAATCTCAGTGCCCTCCACAATCTCTGCGGCCTCCACTCTGTGTGAAGAGAGATTCTAACCGTTGGTTTAGCTCCAGGTGTAAGATCACGTCCTCATGTTTTGGACCCTCTACCAGAGGTTAGAGTTGTCCATGGTCTGGTATGTCAATTCCCTTCATTATTTTGAACACTTCAATCAGATCAACCCTTTCAGCACCTCAGCCCTGGGTATTGGATGCCATGTTTACCTGAGCCCTGCTCACGGAAAGGAAAAGAAAACCTAACAAATGGCATGAAGGTAAACCTGGAGCTAAACCGAGAATTAGAACCTTTGTTCACACAGAGGCTGGTGAGGGAGGAGGGAGGGTGAGTGCTGCTGTTAGACACCGGCTGACCCCACTCCGCAGACAGTGTAGGGTTTATTAATTTCCCAGCAGTTACTGGCGGAGGAGGTGGAGGCACGTCTGCCTTTACGTAGTGAGAGATTCTTCATTATTCTGTTGCTGTGGCAACCACAACCCCGGCATGCAACCAAAGATGCTTTCAGTGAGCCGTTAACCCTCGAGGTGCTGGCAGATCATGCGGGGCAAGCACCAGCTTTGTTCCCATACTGTGAAATCAGATCCAATTTAATTTCCAATTTAGCCGCCTCGTGGCCTGAAGAATAAGGCTTTGAATCAACAACAACAATAACAAATTACGTTTGTATAGAGACTTTCACATCGGGAGGATGTCCTAAGGTGCTGGATCGTCAGGGATTTGGATTCGAGCAGGGAGTTGGGATCAGGGAGAGTGGAGGGCAGAGAGGGTAAGGGTAGGAAGGTGACCAAAGAGGAGGGTCTTGAGACAAGAGAGAGGTCAAAATATTACATGTTCAGAGTCCTGCTGCAGTTGGCGTTGTTCACCTGATCGTCGGTAATGTCAGTAACATTGATCATTGAAAAGGTTGTAATAAGAAGAACAGGCACAGACTTGAATGACTAAATGGCCTCTTCTGTGCAGACAATTTCTGTCCCAAAATTCATCTCCCATCCGTGAGGGTTAAGTGGAGTGACTGGGTGGCTGGGAAGTAAGCTACAACAGCGCCAGGATCTGTCAATAGGGCATTGAGTCTTAATAATAAAACAGTGGAATTTTCACAGCTGAGTCCCAGTCTCCCAGCAACATGCTCCAGAGCATGGCTGCCTTACAGCTTCCGGCAATGCTGTGCCTGGCAATGCCACGCTTTGGTGGTAAGGTAACTGGGCATTCATCCCTATTGCCAGGCACCTGGCGTGGGGTGGGGGGGGGGGGGTGAGGGGGATAATAACCATGTCCAACTCAGTCACGTCAATTAGCCCAGCCTGTGCTGAACTCACACATATCAGAGAGCAGGATAGAGACGTGTGCTGAATGCCAGCAGATCTGCACCCACACAAACTGAGCGCCTGGTGCTAAACTATGTGTTTGTTTTAAACAGCAAACCGTGCCAGCCTGCTCCTGAGAATTCCCATCCTTCTCCTTCCCCCCAGGTCCCGGACTCCCGAACAATGAGGGTCTCTCCTCCGGCTGTGGCTATTGTAGGCTTTGAAACCTCCCCCGAGTGTCTGCCCGCAGTCTGAATGTGTATCAGCCCATTCTGTGTGAGCGGCGCTTGGCAATGTGTCAGCCGGGCTTCAAAGTGGCAGTGAGGTGGCAGATGGGACCTTTATTCCAGACGGTTTTTTCTCACGAGAATTTATGTGGGCATCTCAGCGTGATTTACATATTTGCAGATCTGGGCTGATACACAAACCAATCAGCCAATGGGGTGAGCAAAGCACCTCATTATACACAGAGCAGAGCCCGGCCTGTCAGCAGGGATGGTCTGTCTGTCTGTACACAACAGTCTCTCTCACAGCATCAGCCACATTTAACCTTCTGTCAGCAAGTGAACTGTGCAGACTGGCTGCAACCATCTCCCCTGCTCACACCCAGCTCCCCTGCTCACACCCAGCTCCCCTGCTCACACCCAGCTCCCCTGCTCGCACCCATCTCCCCTGCTCACACCTATTTCCCCTGTTGACACCCATCTCCCCTGCTCACACCCATCACTGTTGCTCACACCCATCTCCCCTGCTCACACCCAGGGGAGATTTCTGCCGCTCTCTCTCCCAGCATTGCCTTGAGAAAGGAATTCTAACACTATTAGGTAATAGATGAATGAGGTGTTCTAATAGTACCTAATCTCAAATGAAAGTAACAAGCGACTAATCACCTACGTAGCTCAATGGTAGTGATTTCCTCCTCGCAAAACATATAGGACCGGTCAAGGCTCAGCTAATTAGTCATTTCATGTAAATTGACCTTATCAGTACTAGCATTTCTGGTGGAGAAAATTCCTCATTGACTGCAGTGCAAAGAATCTTTCCTGAAAACAATTTCACGTTACACATGTTGAGACATAGCGATTCCTGCCCTGCGTGGTACATCAGCACCAGCTTCACTTGCAGTTCATCTTCTGGCTTTAGCTCAGGCTGTGGTCAGATCTTACCCAGGACACTGCGCACAGTGCTCATCATCACCACACACAAGCACTGCTCGGGTCCCAGAGGCGTGTAGAAGAGAACAAGGAGGATGTTCCCCAATGCTAGAGGAATGAACTATGAGCAACGATTAGGAAAACTCGGGCTCTTTAGTCGGAAAGAGACCGAACCATGTGTTACTGTAAGTAACAGAGATGTACAGGATTTGAAGTGGGACTGAGATAATAAGCACTGCTTCACTCTTTGCAATTCACATACACAATAGAGGGCTCCAGTCTCCTAGAATAAAGGGAACATGGTTGAGGCTGGAATTCAGGTTGAAGTTTGAGACTGGGTGAAGTTGAGTTGAAATTGGGCCAAGTGCCTATTCTGCACAAAGTCCATAGCAGTGTATCCTTATAATGGAGGTGAGAGCAGATAGCTGTGAAGCCAGTTAGGGTTCTTTCTATTGGAGCAGAGACGATTTAGGGGTGATATGATTGAGGGCGCTATGGTAGCAAAAAGATTGGGAGGAGAAATGGTGGGGAACTACAGCTGACAGATAATTCAAGACTGCCTGGATTTAAGATTATAACTAAAGAATGAAAGAAGACATTTACCAAATTTTATGAGAAAGTGGGATGATTATGTTGGGATGAGTAGAGTGGGGACATTAAAGGAAAGGATAATAGAAACCACTGTTACAACAACAGCAACTTGCATTTATACAGCGTCCTTCAAGGGCGTTGGTGGAGGGGCGTAGCATCCCGGAACGCTTGGTATTAGAGACAACTGAGAAGGAAGGGTGTTGGAGATTACGGAGAGGAAGGGTATAAGGAATTGCTGAGAAGGAGCGGGGAACCGGGATTAGGAGAGAAGGCTTCACTGGAGCAGCAACACTCGCACTGAAGCAATGGGTTGGGACAGACACCACCGCGTCCAGTGCCTCACAGCCGTCTGGAGTGTAAGAACACGGGGTGGCCGCCAGGTGGCGCACACGAGCTGCCGCTGAGCCGGAGCTCAGACACACAGTCACTTCACTTACAGTAACACATGGTTCGGTCTCTTTTTACCGTTTGACCTCGTGGCTCAGACACGATGGGCCTCTGGTGGCCTCCTTCTGTGCTGTATAATTCTATGAAAAGGTTTAAAATAGGTCTTGGAATTAAAAGTGGCTTCAAATGTTCCGGATGCCATGAGGGCACCGACAGAGAGGTCTGATTCCGGCAACGATTCTTTTTGATGACAGTCTTAGACTCAACTGTACAGCGGATAGTGTCAGTTTGGGAGTTTATCTGATCATCTATTTCGAGTGTTTAAATGTGAAACGTGGCAGTGAAAGTTGCATCTGATTCCCTGCAATTTTAGCAATTTTGAAAGTACAATCTGCTTTTGCACAAACAGCTGTAAACTGCAGTGCGTATAACTTTGTTGTATTGTCCTTTCAGTTTTTGGGGGGCGGTGGGTGGGGGGGAGTCTCTTATCACGTGTGTGTATGGAAGCAATTTTATCCTATAGTTAATTATCGAAAGCTCCGCCGCTGAGTTCTGAACCGGGCAGTGGCCACACAGCGGCGAACCGGGAGCTTCACCGGGAAACAATCGCTGCAGAAACAGCCGATGGACCCGAGAGGAGCTCTGCAGAAAAGCTTTTATCTCCGCGTCTCCTCTCCCGGACTTGTGAGTGCGACGGAGTTATTGTGAGTGAGGGTGAGTTTGAGTGTTTATGAGTGATTGTATGAGAGTCATTGCGTCTGTGTGTGTATGAGAGAGAGAGAGAGAGTGGATGTGTTAATATATTTATGTGTGTGTAACTAAATATACTGTACTTCCATAACGGGCTCTACATAGCCGTGTGTCTGTCTGTATTTGTGTGTATATGTGTGTATAACTGTATATGCATATACGGTATTTGTGTATATCTATATATATTTCTGTGCACCTACGTATAAATTTGTACGGGTGTATGTCTGTGCTATATATTTATGTGTGTACAACTGTGTCTGTGTATTTATTTGTGTATGTATATGTGTGTGTGTCTGTGTTTGATTGTGGTGTGTATATTATATGTGTGTGTGCCTGTGTTTGTATGTATGAGTGTGTGTTTTGTTGTGTGGGTTCTGTGGGTTTGAGGCGGTTCGTTATTCTTGAACTTTTACATACATTTTGAAGTAGATCATCTCAAAATTAAAAGTGAACTTGTCGGGAATAGTTACATTTCCAGCCTTCAACGGTCAGTAGTCGATCCGATCCCAGTCTGTATTTCCTAACAGTACGACTCGCCATCAATGCCACATTTCCCAATCCCATCGCCAGCCCAACCTGGGAGATTAGTGAGAAATGAGTGGAAATCCATCAGATAACGAGAATAGGAATGCGGAAGGTCTGATTCTAGTGCCGATGTGATGTACAGGACGAACAGTTGGCTAACTCGCTGGTATGAGGCTTAACACGAATGTGTAAATGAAGCAAATACAGTTATGACATAAAGTAACAGACAATTGTAATGTAAAACTATTACATTTACTGTTCCCGTCTGAGCTGCCTGTGGTCAGTCATTTCAGTGCGGATCAAACAACGTACAGGGTCATTGTAGTTGTGTTTGTGAATTATGCCATTACTGTGTAGTTACTGGAGGTGTGGAACATTTAATAGTAACATAAATATCAGGAATATTCCGTACGAGGTTGTGGAAGAGCATTGGGTACTGTGGAGACAGCGAAACCTTCAATTATTTCTCAAAGGTGAAGAGTAACAGGGAACGCAATGCAGGGAATGTGTGCGCGGTTGTATCGTGTGTGAATTCAGGCCAATCTCTCCGAACTTTCATTACCCCCACCCTACCTCCCCCCCCCCTGCCCCCAGCCGCACACCACCACCTCCCCCCCCCCCTCTGCCCCCAGCCAGACACCACCAACCCCCCCCCCCTGCCCCCAGCCAGACACCACCCCCCCTGCCCCCAGCCACACACCACCACCCCCCCCCCCCCTCTGCCCCCAGCCAGACACCACCAACCCCCCCCCCTCTGCCCCCAGCCAGACACCACCAACCCCCCCCCCCTCTGCCCCCAGCCAGACACCACCAACCCCCCTGCCCCCAGCCACACACCACCACCCCCCCTGCCCCCAGCCACACACCACCACCCCCCTGCCCCCAGCCCCCCAACCACCACCCCCCCTGCCCCCAGCCCCCCAACCACCACCCCCCGAACCCCACCTGCTCCCAGCCACACCCCCCCCACCACCCTCGCTGTCCAGCCCGCGCTCCAAATCACAGTCACTTCACTATTTCAGTTTGGAAAGTTACCGTCTCACTGATTTCCCGAGCCAAGAATTGTTTACAATCAGTAATAAGTCTGGACATTAACCCCAGAAATTGTACTTCGGGAAGTTTGTTAAACATAAGTTTCGTTTTTCTGAGAGAAAAACGAAAGGGCTTTGTCCAATTACACTGTGATTACAGTACATGTGGTGCAAGTGTTAGCTGTGTTACCTGGTAAACAGTAAATGAGAGAAGTTGATAATAAAAACAGTAAACCCGGCGCTGTGTGGGGAAAGTTATCCAGGAATAAATAAGACTGGCATTTTCTGGCCACACCTTTTTATTCACAATAATCAAAGCGAAATAGTTTAAATTAGTAACACACCACCGCGAATTATTACCCAGTAATTGTCTGCACTCGCTGCTTCCCTACAGTTCTGAAGTTCAAACATCTTCACTTTGGTTTCATAGACAAATTAAATAAAAACAATATAAGAACCTCAGAACATAAGAATTTGCTGGCGAAAGAAGACCAAAGTCCATTCAATTCGCCTTCCACCATCCTTGACATGTCGTGTCCCAAAATTATATACTGTATCCCCAGATATTATTTTCTTGCAGAAATCTATCTAATTTGTTCTGGATACAAACGACACTTTCTGCCTCCACAGTCTGTCTCCCCGGGGAGCCTATTTCCATAAGTTTACTGCTCGCTCACTGAAGTTGTGGTTCCGTAGATTTGTTCTGAATTTAGCTCCATTCAATCGCAAACCTTGTCCTCTAATTCTACTGTTTAGTACAAGATAAAACAGCTTATCCTGGTCTACATTGTCTAATCCCTTCAGAATCTTAAGCGGTATAAATATACAGATGCAAATATAGCAGCTGGAATATAAACATCAGAATGATTAGTATGTTCTGGCTTGAAACTCGCCGCAGGATCAAACATCCTCTCGTGTTTCTCAGTGTAAATTCAGCCTCTGCGCAGCACAAAAATACTACTTCAAGCCGTTTGTAGCGAATTTAGATTTTTTTTGCAGATAAGTGTTTTTTAAAAAATCTATAAGTTTAAAATAAATCGATAACCACCGTGTTTATTAGCTAGATATCGATTCCTCATAATAATTATTCGAGTGTTTGAGTAACACGATACGCTCACGACATCAGTGCCTGGATTCAACCCTCTCAATAAAACATTTCATCTTTCTGGCAAGAAATATTATTAATATTATTATTTCAGGGTTGGAAAGTTGCTGCTTTAAAAATGTTTATGTTATGGATGTAAAATAATCCTGGGTGATAGCGGACAAGGAGATATTACAATTATTTTCGCCCACAAAATATACAGTCAATTCATTTTACAGTATATTCTGTGAAGCGTTTTAAGACGTCTCGAAGACGTGATAAGGCGCTATATCAAATGCAAGGATTATTATTATTAATTCCTCTTTATTTTACACCATTCACAGGCATAAAGCACCTGAGTCTGTGTCAGGGTCACTGCTAACCTCTGGGTCAGGGTCAGTCTATGTCAGGGTCACTGAGAGCCTCGGGGTCCTTCTCTGCTCAGTTCTCCACTTAAACCTGACGTGACACATTTTTAGAGCGTTTAAATATTTTACTTTTCTTTACATTTTTTGCAAAATGTAACATAAAATATAAGGAGGAGGTCTACTTAATAGAACGGCATAAAAATATAAACTAAAGTAATTTTCAGTTAACATGAGCGTACAATTATTATTACAGTAAAATGTGTCAATGAGAGCAAGGAGGAATGTGTGACTGACTGAAACACATCAGATAGCATTAGCCTTTCTCTGGCCACATATTGGCTTTGGTTGATCAGATATTGACTCTGTCTCTGCTGTCCAGAGTGTTTGAGGGCTACAGAATATGTACACACACACACACGCGCGCTCTGCATGTAGTCAGTTACCATTCAATGTTTTACTGCCTTGTTTATAAATGACGGATTTTCTGATCGGGCAGAAACTGTAAACACATATCAATATCTGTATTGTGGACAATGTCACCAGGAGATGGTTTAATGTGTGAATCAATTGATTTCAAATAACGTATAAATAATTTGAAAGCGGACAGTTATGCCTGGTTCTGATTGGAAGGTTTTTCCAGCAGCTGTGCACAGAAACACACTGAAACGTCCATCTGCATCTGTGCCCGAGTCGCAGCCTTAACGCGGCGTGTTACTGTTTTATATATACAGCCGCTGTGAGGCTAAACATGAGGTCTTGTGGTATCTATTTAACGGTGTATATGTTACTGATCAAATCTGATTACTTTTGATTCTCTGTGATGAAATGTGTCGTAGGGAGTCTGTGTGATATCTCTGCTGAGCTCTGCCACCACTGGTGAGAGACAGAGTAATGTAAACACAGGCTGCGTGGGCACCAGAGTTGATAAGGTTTGACTAACTCCGCGCTGTCCTGTGATGTGTTTCACATTTCACCCAAAGCAGGAACACAGCAGCTCACTGAAACACGTTAACTTCACCAGGGGCATACGAACATAATAATTTGCTGGCGAAAAAAAACTAAGGTCCATCCAGTTCGCCTTCCATCATCCAGGCAGTCGCTTGACGTGTCGTGTTCCAGAATATATACTGTAGCCTGAGATATTATTTTAATTTGTTCTTGACAGTTTTATTTTTTATATTTTAAAAATACATTTTTAATGAATTATCCTGATTTATAGTCTTGTTTTTTTTTGGCTGAAAAATTCTCCTCAAATCACATTGTTTTAAATGTGTCCCCCAAACACACGCAAGTTCCATTTCCGTTTGGATGAGACAGCGGGTAATTTTAGTATCAGATAATTATACAGGATGAATGAATTTGTTGCAGATTTATCGAAGACAACCATCTTGGATTGGATGCTATTTCCTCTCATTGGGGCCGCAAAGTTAAAGTGGACTAATAACATTTTATTCAATAGATAATCCAGCGTTTTATATGTTTTGGGGGGCATTTAAATAATGTCCCATATTGCTAGAGTGTGGAGTGAGGGCAGTTTGGACTGGGTAGGTCAGATATCTGTGTTTATTTTGTCAAATAGATCTGTACCATAGGGTGTTTGCTCTCAACATCCTCATTGAATCGGACTGTTCATTGTGATACGTGACCACCAGGTGTCGCTCGTCTCCACCATTTAAACCTCAAGCAAAGCTGTGGCCGCGGCTTCTCTGAGGGCTGTTGTGGTTTGTGACCATTCTATCTCAATTTTATACACTCGTCTTCTTCTCTCGCCCTCTCTCTCTCTTTCTCTCTCTCTCTCTCTCCCGAATTTACTAATAAAATAATCTGCAACACAATCAAACAGCCAATAAAATAAAGTGCCCAGCGATGCCAGGGATCAAATGCAAGGATTGTACAAGGATTATTTACAAAATTGTGCATGTTTTGGTCTAATATTGTAAGCTTGGAAAGAATGCAGGTTTTACCGAGTTCTACTTTAAAAAGATTTATTTTAAAAATGCAGATAAACACGATTTTTTTCCCCAGCGTGTAATGTCAATCAGTTTTAATCAAATAAACCCAACCACAATGAGGCTGGGAGTGGGGGAAATGTGTGGATTTATAACTATCAATAAAATCACGATAACTTTTTAGAGTTTAAATTCAGAGTAAACACGACAACATTATATTATTCCCCTTGTCTCCCGTGGCCATTTCTATGGGATTAGATTCGATAATGGCGAGTTTTAGGGCAATGACATTTATGCATTCTCTGTACTCAAACATTCAGTGACCACAGTCTGATTTCCAGATGAACCCACGTTTCAATCCCTCAATTAAAGCATAACATTCCCTGCATATTGTCAATAAAGTATTTCAAATATAGCGGTTAGATTTCATCGCTTGCTGTTTGCCTTTTTAATTGAAGATTTATGTTTGTAGTTAAACTCAGCCAGTTTAAAACGGAAAAATTGCAGATATTATTGATTCTAAAATCCTTCCCATTTGAGGTATGATTGTCTACACGCGGCCCAATCTCGCTTGTTTGTCACTTACATAAAGTAATTCCCACACTGCGACGCGCAATCGTTACATTGCTCCACGATTTACAGTTTAATGTCTGTTTTAAATTGTTTTCTTTAACGTCAATGTCTTCACCTGAATTCCCATCGGGAGAAACAGCCGTCGGTGTTACACGTTCCAATATTCCACAGCCACAACTCTCACTTGCGTCACTAACTTCGTTTTATTTCTAACCCAGTGAATATCACAGCCAAGTCTCGCCGCCCGGCACACACGGCAGGTACCTGGCAAGTGCACACACAGGCGAGAAAGTGCTCCATCGTTTAGTTTAACAGGTTGGGAATTAAGAGACAGACAATGATAATCGCCTCTTTCTGTGACCTTAAATAGAACCGTGTAAACAAACCGCGTGGCCTCTCATTCATCCTGAAACACTACAGGACCAGAGGCACAAAGCCCGGGGCGAGGTCACAGCCCCTCAATGGTGTCAGCGACATTGACCGCGACCACTGGAGCAGCGCTGGACTGGGGCTCAAGGCCGTGTGCTCTGTGTGTGTGTGTGTGTGTGTGAGCGGCGGGAGGACATGTGTATGGCCTTTTTTTATTTCTTTCTACACAGATCCTAACTGAACAAGGTGAAAAGCAAATACATTAAAAGCAGAGCTCAGTGTATATCTGTGAGGAGGAATTATGACAGTGTGAGTGTTTTACACTGAATATTCACAAATGCTTTCTCGGAACTGCACCCACAAATTCCCTTTACACCAAATATTGACACAAATCAATGTAACGGGATAATCAAGCGCTGGGCTTTCTGTATGTGTTTCTCTCACTTTCCTGGTTATCACAGGAAATGCACATTTCCGTTTCTTTCTGATACACAGATTCAATTTAATAATAATAATCTCTGCAGCGTTTCGCCCACAAAATATGCAGTCAATTCACTTTACAGTATATTCTGTGACTCACTTTGAGACGTTTCAATGACGTGATGAGGTACTGTATCAAATGCAAGGATCATTATTAGTATTTGATATAGCACCTTATCACGACGTCTTCGAGACGCCTCAAAGCGCTTCACAGAATATATTGTCAAATGAATTGACCATATTTTGTGGGAGAAATTTACAGCCATATACATAAATATATCTAATCATTTTAAAAACTCATATATAGTAGAGTTTTTTAAAAATTAAAATTCAGTTTAAACCCAATTCATATATGGATTGCGGTCTTTTGAATCATTATGTTAAAACATATTATTTTAAATCCTTTAATAATGATGCGCTCGTCTGTTTTTTTTAAAAAATTGAAACAATCAGAATGATTTCAGTGTTGGGATGGGAGCTGCCCTGTGTTGTGGAATGGACGAGGTGTCGGGGTGGTTTGGGCTCTCAGTAACCCCCAAACTCCCTCACTCCACGGCCAGTGGGTGCCGGGCACTGGGCACTGACTGCACTTGGCAATATGAGCGGCGAGGGAGTCGCACAGTACAGAGCAGGTGCTCTCCTCATCTCCTCCTCGCACTCACTCCGCAAAGTCTATAACAACAGCAGCAATTGCTTATCATTTAAACACCCATTCTGTACATGTGTCCACACCGGCAGCAAAGGGGTGTCCGGTGAATAGCCACGTTTCGCCCTCACAATATATAATCATATCATGTGAAGCGCTTAGAGGCGTCTCGGAGATGTGTTAAGGCACTATGTCAAATAAGGATTAATATTATTAATATGTGTGAACCATAAAATGAACACTTTGATTGATTACCGCTGCAGGTTGTTGGCTGTACATTGTACAGAGTCATCACATGGCTTGAAACCTGGACTCAGGTAGGAATTTCTCCCGAAGCCTCTCCTCAGGTTACAGATGCCGATGGGATGAATTCAATATCACAGGGAACAATAATACATTCGAAGGACATTTAATCCACCGCGCGTGTATATAATGTAACATAGAAACAAACAGTTTGTATTTACTCTACGTTTCTGATGTCGTCAAATGTAGACATTTATTGTAAAGAACAAGGTGGTGAACCGAGGGGGGTCAATCAAATGAGATGTTCACAAGCAAGGAGACACTACATTTCTGCAGGTGTAAATTACATATAAATATATATAGAATAATAATAATAATATTAATATTAATCATAATAATAATTATTATTATATAAATATATATATTTATGGGCTATAAACAAGATGCGGTTTATTTTACTTTATATAACCAAAAAAAAATCCGGTTGTGAATGGATTCCTGGCTCTAACCTTGGCGGCGTGACTACGTTTCACGTTGGTTCCCAACCTCCTGTGCAAAGTGTTGAGTCGCCGTTAGATATTGAAATCCCTAGAATTCAAATTTGTTTCGCAAAGAAAAACTGCTAGTATTATTTCCCTGTATATTTGCACGTGTAATGTGTGGCCAACAATTGCCTTCGGAGACCGTCACGTATCTAACTACCACTGCAGGGAATTAGCGGGAAATCGCGGGGTTCCGCACTTTGTGGGTGACGTGCTGCCGACGTGAGCAGCCTTGGCCCCCAATGAGACATCCATCGGCTTATTTTATGAAATGCCTCCATCTCTCTCCCTTTCACTCCCTCCTTCTCACTCCCTCTTCCTCTTCTCTTCTCCTCCCCCTCTCGCCCCCTCCCCCACCCACCTACCCCTCTCTCCCTCTCCCTCTCTCTCTCTCTCATCTCCTGTCCCTCCCCATCCCTCTCCATTCTCTTGGCAGACCCTGACCGAGCTGGAGGTGCTTTGCGGAAGGCGCGGCGCCAGGCAAGAAGAGGGGAGGCGGCAGATGCAAAGCAAAACCTGGATGGGAATCGGCACCTCCTGAGCGAAGGTAACATCCAGCCTTCTCTCTGACACTCTTATTGAACACCATCAAATCCTGCCTCACTTATAGTAGGAACGCCGGCTGAGGGAACAGCGCGAGTGCTCACTGTGACATTCTCATATATATATATATATATATGATGTTGTTCATCATCTAAGATCTGTTTAAAGCTTATCCTTTTCCATTAATTTACTACGCTTCTGTGTAACTGTAGACAGGGAGAGATAAAGAGAGAGAGGGGGAAATGGGTGCTCCTTCTCTCTGGGCTCCCCATTTAATTTGCTAATACTGTAATATTGCGGATTTTTCAAAAAGAAAGGCGGAAGGCTGGTTTGGAGACCAGCGCCTTGGCCGGGCATCTGCTGAGCTGTGCTGGGCTGAGCTGTGCTGGGCTGAACTAGACTGGGCTGAGCTGGACTGGGCTAGGCTGTGCTATGCTGGGCTGGGCTCTGCTGTGCTGGGCTGGACTGTGCTGTGCTGTATTGGATTGGGCTGTGTTGGGCAGTGCTGTGCTGTGTTGGATTGGGCTGTGTTGGGCAGTGCTGTGCTGTGTTGGATTGGGCTGTGTTGGGCAGTGCTGTGCTGTGTTGTGCTGGGCTGTGGGGAGGAGCTGTGGGCCAGTTTTGAAGCTACTAAATGAAACGCAATGGTTGGCAGCGGCGGACAATGGAGCCAGTGTGAGAGGAACAAAGAATTGGCAATTCTCTTGGTTTGCAGGACACGTTCGCCTCTTTTGGTGGCATTAGGGGAAAAAAGACAAATGACCAGTGTTCGTGTCTCCCTCCGCCCCCATCTGTGAGAAAATCTTGAAAAGTTGAATTTGGAGCCTTTATTTGGGCGCCAATGAAGGAAGTGTGAGTGACTGGAGCGCCCGACTC
Source organism: Callorhinchus milii (assembly GCF_018977255.1). Lineage (NCBI taxonomy): Eukaryota > Metazoa > Chordata > Chondrichthyes > Chimaeriformes > Callorhinchidae > Callorhinchus > Callorhinchus milii. Next base: position 386,583 of record NW_024704763.1, read on the forward strand.
GCCAACACTGCCAACCGCTACACAAACAAGTTACTTTCTCATTAATGAGAAAAAAATCAACTCACTGAAAGGATTAATACAAAATAATATTTTTGAAATAGCTTAAAATTCTATAGTTTGGCTTCTGAAATGTATTTTAGGAATGAGGTGTATAAAGGTAATTTATTGGTGTTAATATTATTTTGTTTGTCAATAAGCCCGACTGGTACACAGTGTCCGGCATATCAATTAGGAAATCCAATCTTTAGTTTAATGGGGATATAATAAAGATGTAACTGTTAAATATTTTTGAAGCAAAGATTAACATTTTTTAAAAACAAATCTAAAATCTTAAAACAATTAATCACAGTTTTATGGAAATATGGTGAATAAAATATATTTTAAATTATCTTTATTAAGTCTCGCATATGCGATCATTTATTTCCCCGTATTCCTGGAGTGAGTGAGAGATATAGGGAGGGAGAGAATGGATGATAGAAGGAAGGAGGGAGTGATAGAGGGAGGAAGGGAGAGAGTGAAAGATAGACGCACGGATGGAGTGATAGAGGAAGGGAGAGAGTGGATGATAGAGGGAGACAGTGAATGATAGAACGAGTGAGGATGCGAAGGTGAATGGGGAGAGAGCAGAGGCTGGAGGGTGGACTTGGCGCTGTTACGGTGAGGTTGGCGGTGACTCACACTGACAGCTTTTCTCCACTGTTTCTACCCGCGCTCAAAAACCTCCTGCCTGGCCACACTGCCCAGGACCGGGCAGAGAGAGACTCTGTGTCAGCTCCTCTGCTCAGAGCAAACTTTTACCCACAAACACAATCCCACAATCTCCGCATTAATTTGCAAAAAGGAAAATTAAATAACACATTTTCCAATGAGAGATTTTGCTCGTTTTTTGACTTTTTTAAAAAAATAATTTTAATTTTATTTTTATTCCAAAAAATATAAAGGGAATGGGCACAAAGGGAACCGAGCGTTCGGTAATGATTGAAGGTATTTAACACAAACCTTTTTGGTTTTTTTTAGAAACGAAAATAACCCGAGAGATGTTACTGAGTGCCTGTGGGCGAACAGATTGTGGGGAAAATGTCTGGGTTTGGGGGCTTGTTGACTGGATGTTTCTACATTCGACGTTGATGAAGAGAGAGAGACATGTATGTTTCCATATTAATGCCTGGGTTTGGGGGCTGGGAGCTCGGCTTGTTAACTGGATGTTTGTACATTGAATGTTGGTGAAGGGAAGAGAGAGGCAGATTTTCCAGGCATGTATGTGTCCATATTAATGTAGCTAGGACAGCGATATTTACATATGGAGCATTTGTACCCGTGTGACAGCGAGTTGGAGGTTGCCTGGGTTGGGCAGGTAAACTGAATTAGCGCGAGATAAAGTCTTGCTGCAAATTAATTTGAGGAAACGGCTTGCTTTGATGTGATGTGATTGGCGCTGCTGAACAGAGAGGAATGTGTCGCTGATGCTTGGCGGAGCGTTTGGGAGGCTGGTCACCACCTCCCCCTTCGCTTCGCCCCCCCCCCCCTACTCCCTCCCTCTCCTTTGCTCCATCTCCTCTCCCACCCCTTCCTCTCTCCCCTCTCCCCGCTCTCCTCTTCCCCTCTTCTTTCCCCTCTCCCCGCTCTCCTCTCCCCCTCTTCTTTCCCCTCTCCCCGCTCTCCTCTCCCCCTCCTCTCCTCTCTCCCCCCCCCCCCCACATTGTGGATGGTTGCAGTCTGGCGCTGACGTCAGCGCGGGCTGCGCAGGAGCGAGAAGCAAACGGTTGGACAGATTTGGGGAGAGACCGGCAATAGGAGATGGACACCTTCAGGAGTGGCTGCGTCTCAGGTCACCTCACGGCGCCAGTAGGTACAGAGCCACTGGGGTGAGGGTCTAACTCGCTCGGTGGAGTCGTGATCAATGTGGGGGAAGGAGCTGTGTGGGCTCCAGCCATTTCCCCGGCGCCGGGTTCCGGCAGCCGATTCCCCCGCTCTCTGTCTCTGGGCTCCGGCAAATCCGCTCTCCCGCCCCGGGGCCCGGGGCTAAACCCTCATCCGCTTTGTTTTATGGCTAAAGTTTGGGGCAAAAAAAGCGCCCCCCCCCAACCCTGCCCCCCGCCCTCAGGCGGGGTGAGGGTGAGGGGAAGCGGCAGGCGGCGGGAGTTCCCGTTTGGGGATTGTCGGTGTCGGCGCGAGGGTAAACTTGGCGGGACTCGGTTTAGCGGTTGTGGCCGAGAGCGCGGACTGGGAGAGAGTTGGGGTGGGGTGGGGGATAATGTGAAGCCCCCTCCTTTACCGCCTTGTGCAACGTTATAGTTTAAGGGGAAAAACAGCTTTGACCAACTGACCTGCGGCTGAGGAGGAAGGACATCACCGGGCGCGCGTCGCTGTCGTTGTCAAGTCCATGGTGAAAGCCCCAAACAATTACTCCTGCGCCCCAACCCCCCCCTTCCGCCGCGAGGACAGACCCTATTGTTCCAATTTGCCCAACTCTTCCACCTCAGCCATATCCCCTCACAGACGCATTCAAAACTGGGCGCGTTGGCGGCGGAGGAAGGTTGGTTTGGTTTGTTGTGGGCGGCTGGTCGCGATGTTACCACGCAGAAAGCTCAGTGAGTGGAAAACACAGGCGTGTTTACTGCTATAGCGATGGTGTGAGCGGTGCCGGGGGTATAAACAGCAGCCGGGTTTTGAGCCTTTCAGCCCGAGGATGTTAGGTGAAGCGCGGTAGCTTGTGCTTATGCTCGCTGGGGATGTGTGTGTGTGTCTGTTTGCAACGTGTGTGCTCTGTTCTCTTTTAATGATTGTTTTTTTCTCATTGCTGAGAGGAGCACAGACACAGGCTGACACTGTAAGATAAGTTGTTGAGTGTAAAAGCCAAACCGGTAACTGCCAGTTTGCAATCCTTCCTTTATGAACCTGATGCACTGTTAACAAATACCAACTGAACCCATCGAGAGTTCGCTCACACAATATATAGTCAATTCACTTAACAGTGTATCATGTGAAGCGCTTTGAGACCCCTGGAAGACGTGATAATGCGCTATATCAATGCAAGGATTATTATTATTATTATACCAGTCTGTGTGAGTGTCAATTCAACACAAATCAATGCAATGATTCTTGTCCGAAATTTACAACATGGCTGGAATCGGATAAGTTAATGAAAGTACGGTATAGTTGCATTTATCTGAGACCCGTTTTGCTAACATCACCTGTTACCTGGGGTGGGCAGGATGGGCTGTGTGCGCGAAAAATTGCGCCACTTTGCGCTGAGATCGATTAGTGTGGGAGCTGTCACACACACACACACACACACACAGACACATAGGGCACAATTACAACAATACACACCCGGGGATTCAAGTGACTGGAGTTTTTTTTACTGAGAGTACCCGCTAGTAATTATAAAATAATACTGCGTCAGACACATTGTGCGTACAGTGAGGAATCCTCGGCGGGATTAATTTAATAATAATAATCCATGCATTGCCTCTTTATCTCTGAGTAACGTGGGGGTGGCACAGACTCACAGTAAAGTATAAAACGGACCAGTTTGTCTTTGGAAATACAGGAGATGTGGTATTATAATGGGAAATTGTTTTGGTGGATTAAGTGATGGATTCAAATGTGTGTATTTAGCGGAGTGGATTCAGGCTACAGGAACTTGTTACTCAATGTGACCGGTTGCTGCTTGAAAGATTAGCAACATCCAATTTAAATATCCTCCCCCGCTACACACCGCCTCAAAATAGCCTCTTCGTGCTCTCAGCTGTAGTGTTATCACCGATTCAGGGAGGCCACGATTATATATTTCAATCACATATGTAAATGTGTGTTTAATAACGTCAGGTTTTCTATAAATAACCTCTAGTAAGGCGCTTTACAAATGTAATTTGTTGTTGTTGTAGTGATAACATGAAATGCCCATTGAGTGTGTGAGGAAGGTGACTCGGCCTGATCTTCAGGGGAAGAGCACAGGAGCCGGCAGCACTATGGTCAGCGCCTCTCACGGGTTAATGTTCACATCCTCATCTGTACATTCCTGTATGTCACATTTATGGCGTTTACATGTTTAGTTGGTGTAATACACACCTGTGCTGCTGCTGCTGTTTGCCACAGGCCTGGGAACCGAGCAGTCGCCATTCTGTGTTCCTTGAGAGGCCTTTAGCTGCGCGATTCCATGCCGACTTATTGCTCAATGCTTCACTGTTAATACACTGACACCTTCCTGCCCTCCACCCCACCACAAACTGCTACACACACTGAAACCCCCCGCCCACCCCCACACACACGCGAACTGATACGCGCCTGCCCCCACCCCATACCCACACAGGCCTATTCTAACAGCATATCATCTATGTATACCCCAACACACTAACATTGCCCCCACCCTCACATACTCGCATCAATCACATCGATACGAATAATATAAAATCTTTACAACGCCCATTAACACAAAGCCACACTGACACACTGTGACACTCATTCACTTCAAGACATCATTTTATTTTCAAATCATTTAATTATAATATATAAAATAATGTTTCAGTATTTTTGCAGCTATTGTATTATATTATTTATATAAACTATAATATATAACATACACTTAATAAAATATATATGTTTTCCCAAATTGATGCCAATAAATATGAGAAGAGATTACAATGCCTAGTGGGTGTTGCTGTGCCAGTACCGGGAGCCGTGTGTGTGTGTATATGGGGGTGGGGGGTGAACCCCTGACCCAGTTTACTAGATATCTTAACCTGAGAATTAGAGGTTCAGGTAAGTGACATCCCGCCCATTGACGCTGGTCACGACAACAGGCTGAACAGTGTCAGAGGAAATAGGCAGAACTCTCACAAGTATTTATTGTGTTCTCTCTCTCGTCTATTCTCTACCTTTATTTTATTCAGTTAATTTATTCTTTTCTCGATTTGAAATAAGGCTATAGATGGTCGCGACGAGTTTGTATGTCATAGGTAACAAAGGTCCCTAACTGTGGCAATTGTGGTGACAGCCTGAGCAGAGCTCGAGTGTTGGTCACCTCCACGGACAGTTACACACTAATTCCACACAGCAACATAGTGACGGGCAGAAGGACTGAGGGCTGGAGAGGGTCAGATACCAGTTGTAACTCGAATCAGTAACGTATTATATCCACCCGGCCACAATATTATCCATTATGCTCTCAATAGCTGAGCCGGAAATGGATAAACCGCCTCACACACGACAAAGTGAGGCTTGCAATTATTCTCACCCATAACAAACTAAATGTGTCTAATAATATCTAAAGGGCTTCAGTTGAAGGGAAGATGATTCCAGTTGCGCAGCGTTGCAAGAGCAAGGTGTGAAAGCAGCCCCTACGCTGTGTGATCGGTTATTGTCTCTCTGGTGGCCCGAGGACAGCCTGTCCGTGTAGGGAGGAGGCTCAGAAACCATTCATTCGCTTGTATTAATTACCGTAAAAATGGAATAACTCGAGCAATAGGAATTTCCGCTCACACTGATGACTGTATCTGGAGTTGTGTACAATTCTGTTAACAATACGTTTATTTTACATTAAACAGGATCAAGTATAAAAGTAGTTTGTAGTTGGACTGAATTTTCCATAATTGTTAACAACAACAAAACTACATGATTGTTAATATTATTATAAATATTGTCAGTGATAATATTATTCATATTATTAATGATAACCATATTATACATTTTAGCGCATTTATTGTCAGAAGAACGTCCCAAACTGTGGTGGATCAGGTCAGAGTCGGCCCGCAGCTCACTCACTAATGTCCTTGTTCTGTTCAAAATAATCTCGTTTCCAACAGCCTGACAAACATTTAATTGAAATTCTGTAAAGAAACGGAAACTGGGATCAGGTGAATACGTGGTCACAGCGGTTCCGGTTTTATTACAAATAGATTCCATTTGTCAGAACAGCCACATAACGCTCGACGTAAATATTCTATAGAAATAATTGTGCATTAGGAATCTGAAGAAAATCCACATCTCTGGCCGAAATTAGGTTTTGTTTTCCATAGAAATGTTCCAGCTCAGAGGGAGGCGAACCTTGGTGTTTGTGGATTTTAATTTAAAGAGTGAATGGTGTGATTTTGTGAGATGATTCCTGGTGTGTGTAATATGTCAGTACATTGACCGCATTGGGAGGTGACTTTCAGTCTGGCGGGTTGAGGGGAGGAGAGTGGGATTACGAATCAGGCAATTGTTATTCCATATCTAAACGGAACATCCCCCCATTCCTTCCTACACGTGTGCCAGGCGACCTTTGGCTTGTTATAATGTTATAAAGGTTCTCAGTCGATCTGGATTGAATTGTTGCCGCCTTCACCTGTAATTGAGACAATGTGAAATTGGAATAGGGAATAAGATGTATACAGTCGAGGATCAGAATCGCAGCAGGTTTCACATCAAACGAGTTACAGTACTCCCAATGCAGACAGCACTGGGATCAATCAATGTAATCCCACTTGAAGCGTGACTTTTGCTGTGTTTGGGGATGTATGGAGTGCTCTGATTAGAGTCTGTCTGTAATTTACAATGTGTCAACTGTATACAGTCAAACGCTAGCTCTGGATTCTTGCTGGTAACTAGCTATCTGAGTTTTTTTGTTATTTTAAATAATTGCAAAAATCAAATTACAAAAAGCAAATTTATTATTCCAAACATTTATTTTTGAAAAGTACTTATGAAACGAATTCAATAAGGAGCTGTGCAGCATTATCAGAAATAAAACGTTCATTTGTACAGTGTTATTGTTAAAGCCCTCAATGTTAGAAAACTGGAGCCTGGGTTTAATTTCAAGGGCAGTTTATAAAGTGTTGGTTGTAGAGATTTTTAGATTAATTATTTGTTACATCAATGAAAAAAGATAAAACAATAAATTAAGAAATTTTGTAGTATTTTGTTTAGTTGGTTAATGGGTAGCAGCAATATTTAGAAGAGTTTATTTTTAAGAAATGAATTGGAATTCCCCCCCCCCCAAAAAAAAAAAACCACCTCCACCTTAAACTGAGGGATATCACTCCCTTTCAGACTTTCAAGATAGAAGTTAAACGAAATAACAATTTACAATGTCTGAATCCAGTTTAAGTTTACACTTTACAGTTTTTGCCTACAAAATACACAGTCAATCCACTTAACAGTATATCACATGAAGGGCTTTGAGGCATCTTGAAGACATGATAAGGCGCTGTATAAATGCAAGGATTATTATTATAGATTTACTGTGCAATAATTTGGGAAGAGTCATTCTAGGTGTGCGCCTGATTTACACAGATAATCTGTTGGGTGCTGATGTGAAGGAACATTCGCTGTTTGTTTGCCCATTATTCCTGTCCATTCCGCCCCTCCATGTTTGGCGGGAACACAAATATCTGTGACCCACTATTGTCCAAAATAGTGGGACAAGCCGGTGGGTAATGAAGCATTGCAGGAATGTTCAGCTAAACTCGACTGTGTCAGCGCGGGACACACTGAGGCCTAAAGATTCAATCTCTGTTCAGTTACATGAGAAGGGGTAGAAGTCATGTTTCCCGGCAATGGGGTGGAGGATAGTTTTGTGACCTAAACAACTTCTGATATTCTAATACTTTTTTTCTCTCTGGGAGCCGTTGGCATTGTATAGAAATACAATTATTATTGATGTATAAGAAGTGCAGACACACACAGGGGGTGGATGGCAGGCGAGGACTGTTGCTTTAAGTTGCTGTAACTGCACACGCCATCTTCTGCCTTTGCTTCTCATTAAAAATAAAATCACAGAAAAAGGGTTTTTCAAAATGGAAACCAACCCTATGGGTATGAAGGTGTGTGGGATGTCACTGGGGCGGAAAGGGGGTGGAGGGGGATCGGGGACCGGTACAAAGGCCACAATTCGCTGTTTGGGTGAATGGAGGAATTTCCACCTCCCAGCAGAGACATTGCTCTACAATGTTCATTGCATAGTATTTAATTGCTAAATTTCTTAAAGCAAGCCGGGCGCCTTGCTAATCGTTGCCTGCCTAAGACCTGCTTCAGTAAGCCAGCTGCTTCCTATGCCTCTGCTGGGCTAGGTGGTGGCTGTGACTGTGCGGTGCGGTGGCTGTGGCGGTGCTGTGGCTGTGCAGTGCTGTGGCTGTGGCGGTGCTGTGGCTGTGCGGTGCTGTGGCTGTGGCGGTGCTGTGGCTGTGGCGGTGCTGTGGCGGTGCTGTGGCTGTGCGGTGCTGTGGCTGTGGCGGTGCTGTGGCTGTGCGGTGCTGTGGCTGTGCGGTGCTATGGCTGTGCAGTGCTGAAGCTGTGACTGGGTGGTGCTGTGGCTGTACTGTGGCTGTGGCGGTGCTGTGGCTGTCTGTGGCTGTGACTGGGCGGTGCTGTGGCTGTGGTTGGGCTGTGGCTGTGCAATGCTCTTACTTGACTCGGCTGTGTGGTGGCTGGGTGGTGTGGTGGAGATGCTGTGGCTGGGCTGTGGCGGTGCTGTGGCTGTGATGTGTGATACTGTGGCTGTTCTGGGCTGTGGCTGTGGCGGTGCTATTGTTGTGCTGTGCGGCGCTCTGGCTGGGCTGTGTGGTGGCGGTGCTCTGGCTGGGCTGTGTGGTGGCGGTGCTCTGGCTGGGCTGTGTGGTGGCGGTGCTCTGGCTGGGCTGTGTGGTGGCGGTGCTGTGGCTGGGCTGTGTGGTGGCGGTGCTCTGGCTGGGCTGTGTGGTGGCGGTGCTCTGGCTGGGCTGTGTGGTGGCGGTGCTCTGGCTGGGCTGTGTGGTGGCGGTGTTGTGGCTGGGATGTGTGGTACTGTGGCTGGGCTGTGCTGGGTTGTGGTTGTGCTGTGCGGTTCTCTGCCTTGGCTGGACTGTGTGGCTGTGAAGTTTGGTTTGAAACACTGCGTGTAATTTATGCAATCCGAAAAGGGCGGGAAACCTTGTGATTTGAATGCAGTCTGTAAAGCCGCGGATTGGTTCGCTTTGGAGTTCCGTCACTGTACAAAAAGGTCAATTAACATGTGAAAAGGGTTGATCTGGAGAGATTAGAGGCTGGGGTTCAGTTACATCATGAACAATATCCCAGGCAGAGCCTAGGGTTGTCAGGTAGGGGCAGGGAGTGTGGGGTTGGCTAACCAGGGTGCCGAGTTGAGGCTAACGTTTCTTGTTTGATGACAGATGAAAATGTCTCCCGCGCTCCGATGTCCTGCTCCGGGAGTAGGAGCGGAAGCGGCTGCTGTCTTTGGTTATCTAGCTGTATGAGTTTATTCACCGTCATAAAGCTAAATAACCGAAAGTAGGAGCCCCTTCCCCAGCCTCGCACCGCCCAGCCCAGACCCCGCGCCCCGACAACAAGAGAGCCAACACGGCAGTCACCCGTACCAGGGACACTGCCCACAGGCAGCACGTGGAGTTTGAGTCGATGGGGATTCAGGACCAGAAGAGACTGTGAGTACCACTCTCTGTAAATACTCTGTGATAGTGGGGAATGTTTTGTTCAAGCGGGGAGTTGCCACTTGTTTGCAGATTGTGTGATAATTCGGGGGTTGGGGGTGGGGGGCGGAATTGGGGCCCCTTCTCGCCGCCTGCACTTGAACGGGGACCGGTTCCGGGAGGGATTTATACGGTAACTTACAGACCTACCTCTACAAACTTCTCCTTGTCGTGATGGATCACCACAGAAACACGCCTCTTGCTTTCAGCGCTTTGGCAGTTCACAGCACCGAGCGCGGGAAGCACATAGCCGGAGAACTTCCCGGTAACACCTCCACTTCTCAACAAATTGGCCAGTTTTCGGGCGGCTGCTGTCGGATCCCAGGCCCCGCGATCCTAGTTGAGTGGGTTGGCGGAAATACGGTAACAAGACGGGGTGGTGATGGTTGGGTGAGGGGGTTGGGTTGCCAACGTCCATCACAGACAAGGCACACTGGGAGCTGTCCATTTGGTCCTCCGAGTAACATGGTGCTGAATCCTAATGAGCTGTTAGATCTCCGCTGGCCGGCTGTCTGTCACCCCAGCTGGTTACTCCACCCGGAATTACCACAGAATCACAACCCGGCTTCGCTATCACCCCCCCCCCCCCCCCCCCACCACCACACACACACACACAAACTGATAATTACCTCTACAGATTTCCATCATTGAATTTAATATTTACTGTAATAAATGTGGCTCAGTCGCAGTCTGGCCTGGGCCCGAGCCTATCCCTGTTCAGTCTGGACTGTGATCGTATCATATCCAATACTCGCGTACCTGCACGTGTAGCGTTGCAATGTTTGTAAAGAAGACTTTTCTATTCATAAAACTTTACAGTGAAAATACAGTATTTGAAAATGCCTTTTCTTAAAGCTTGATTCATTCCAAAGTTTTTTTTAAAAATGTCCCTAAATTATATTTGCTATTTAACATTGACTTAAACCGTATTGATAACCGTGTTGGGTTACCGGTAAGGATGTCAAGGATTCTCTTCAACCATGCCTTCAGCTCCCCTCTCGACTCTCTACCCCCTCCATGCTCCCTCTCTTCCCTCCCTCACCCTGACCATTTCCTCCCTGCTCAGGTCCCGACCCAACTGTCCAGCGCCTTGGGACGTCCTCCCGACATGAAAGGCACTCTATAAATGCAATCATGTTGTTGTTGCTGTTGTTGTTGATTATTATTTCAACGCCGTAAGATGTTCTTCTTACGTGAAAGGCACTATATACATGTAAGTTGTTGTGTTGTCATGTTGGGGCTGTCAGCCACGTGAGACCTAGGCCATTCCCAGGTTTGATCTCCACTATTTGCTGGGTTACTGATCTCAGACAGCACAGCAGTTGCCCTCCAGACTGCTGGGTGAGTGAATGAATGAGTGAGTGAGTGAATGAGTGAGTGTGAGGGAATCAGCCAGAATTCCTGCTCCTATCACCATCCAGATGTTTTGAAGTGAGTGTGTATGTTGGGTAAGGACAGGATTGGGCTGAGCTGTTGCCCTGTGGTTGACTACCTTGCTAACAACCAGTGACAAGCGCTCCACCATGGAGATAGGCCGTGGGGTGGAGGTACTGGGCATTGAAAAAAGAGGAAAACCACAAAAAAAAGGTAATCTTTCAAAGCACTAAAAATATAAAATGAGTTGGATGTCAGGTAATATTTAAATGAAGATTATCCCCCTTTCTTTGCAACCCTCCTAAACATATATTTCTTTGACCGCATTTTTGGTCAACATCCTCATTTCTCCATGCACTCTCTAATAGCTGTGTGGTCTTTAACATTTTAATCCCAGGTGAAAATTGCTATATACATGTGAATTGTTTATTGAATTGAAATGCAGAAATTTGGTGTTGCCTTGTGCATTTAACCGTGCCAACCTGGTGTAATAGTGCCACCCTGGTGTAACTGTGACACTCTGTGACCTGCAATACCCACACTGTTGCTTGGTCACTACCTTAGTGAGTGTAGAAACATTTAATTAATGCCCTCTGCCTTAGCTCTTTTTTCCTTCCTTCCTTCCTTCCTTCCTTCCTTCCTTCCTTCCTTCCTTCCTTCCTTCCTTCCTTCCTTCCTTCCTTCCTTTTCTCTCCATGCAGCACTGATTTCTCACCCCCCCCACCCCCCTCTCTCAGCCCAATAAATTTCTAGCATCCGTTTAGTTTTTATAAAATTATTTTGCTTTTAACTCCGCAATCAAAAATATTGCATTTGGCCGTTAATCCGCTAAAGCCTGAAATGGTTTTGGGGAGTTTGGATTAAACGGCAGCAGCCTTGATGTGACATGTAATTACAGGCATTGAGTGCAGTCTTGCAGTGATGTTGAGCAACAACACTGGAGTACTTATACAGCACTATTTAAATTTAAATGCAACTTTTTTTTAAAGATGCATTAAAAACCTGAATACGTTTCCACCTTCAACCCTATCAATCCAACGTCTACTATCAGGGAGGGAGAGAGGCGAGAGAAGGAAATCGGTGCAGACAAGATCCCGTTAGTGATGGAAATAGTCTGCAGTTTGGACACTAAATGTAGTAAATATCAAGGGGTTTTTGCTTGCCTGATAGAGTTTTATTAGATAGAGGTTTCATTCTGGATTTTAAAGATTACAAAGATTAAGTCTTTTAATTTCAGAAATGAATCCTAATAAGTGGCTAACATATACCTGCCAGCTTGGTTCAGTTGTTCAGGTTCTCACCTCTGAGTCAGAGGTTGGGAGTTCTAACTCTACAGTTGACCTGAGATTTGTTGTACTGTGCAGTGACAGGCTGTGCTGGATTACTGAAAGTGCTTTACTGTCCTCAGAACTTTAAAACCAGAGTTGCATCTTCCTGTTCAGGGCGATGTTGAACGTGTCTTGTGATTTTTAAGTCTGGGAGTTTTTCCTGGTGTTACCTGCTTAACATTCCTGATGCTGGGAACAATTTGGCTGCCTACAAACAGTTACTGTACTTCAAAACATCTCAATAACTTTATTGATGAATTACGGTGATGTGAGAGGCACCAAAGGATGGTGTATTAGTTGGATGTGGTACCTGGTGTCCAACTTCTCTCTGCTTACTCCCCTCTACACCGGAGTGACAGTTATTGAGGTGCCATCTCTGAAGTCCAGCCAGTGACCTTTCATTGGCCTATTGTTTCTTTGTGAGGGTGAAAGCTGATTGAATCCACTCTACCAGTGTGCGATTCCTGGTTTGAATATTTGCCAGGAGACAAATAAGGACAAGAACAATAAATGTTAGCCAGACTGAGACTTCCAGCTCTGCATTAACACCTTCACATGGAAATTCCCCTGTGTCTGAATAGGAATGTGCACTCACTCCCTGGAGGGATGCATCTTGCTTGCCTAATGCCAGAGAGTATCAGGTGCAGGTTATCGAGAGCTAATGCTTGGAGACCCAAGAGTGTGCATTGAAGTGGGTCCTATTGGGTAGAGGGAAACTATCTGGACAAGCTTCCTCTGCTTGTCCAGCTAGGACCTCCCTACCCTGTAGGACTTTGACTTGCAGAGTTAATGTAACATGTGTAAGCCTCCAGGTCTTGACGATGAGCCAGGTTGCCTGGTGTGCCATCAGCAGTGTTTTAAGATCATGCCCCTCCCCCACCCTACAACTAACTGTGAGCTTTGGGCTTTGAGGAGGAATTGAAACCCAGGATTGACCTGATGTCATCTCTGATGTCAATGAGGTGTCGTACTTGGCATTTGCTTCCTCGCTCTTTGCTCCGAGATTTGAGTCCTCACTGGGTATGAGCCCAGAGATAGCAGGGGACTTGGGGGAACTGTAGTTGAGCTTTACACATACCCCTCTCCCCTCTTCCCCCAATTCAAAATAACAGTGAAGTACCCCCATAGTGGAGGGTACATTGCTGGGGGGGGGGGGGGAGGAGATGCTCTTGGTGCTGAGATTGAGGGATGCTTTCAATCATGACTGTGAATTCTCTCAGTGCAATCTGTAATCCCTCTCAGGCCGGAGTGGGATATAGGAATGTCTGGAGCTCAGTCTCTGCAGCACTTGAGTTGCACACAGCACAATGAGCACCCTCTCTGCACCGGTTTGAACAGTTGAGGAGATTTTCATAATCAATACTAGAAGGCTGTGAAAGTCTGGCCTCTTTGTGGCTGTTTTAATTCAATTGAAATCTGTGACCTGCCACTATGAATGGCTTCATTGTGTTGCAGGCTGAGTATACAGGCTGCCAGAGCCTGCCTAGGCTCCAGGGTCCCTCATCTACTTACTCAGAATGGGAGCAAATTTCTCTGTAATTACAGTTCCCACCAAACCCACTTTGTGCCATGTCGGCATCAGGACATGTGCGCTGAACTTAACCGAAAATTCCCCGTTCGTGTATCCCTGAATATTGTGGGTGCTGTACACACAGGGAGCTCTGAGACAGAAATCAAATTCCCTTCAATAATTCCCTTCTCTGGCTCCCAGCTCAACCCCATCTGCACTTGTATCTTTGAGTTTTGTTCTGTGAATGTTCTCCCTCTCATCCCCCAACTCCTCTCCCAGTAGGATGAATCAGGCGGCGGGGGGTGGGGGTGGTGATATTCCTAGGTGGGATTTATCGAGTAGGGCAGGGGTGGGGGCTTGTTCCCGGGTAGGGTATATCGGTGGAGAGTGATTCCGGGTGGGTTATATTGTGTGTGTGTGGGGTGGGGCGTTACATTGCAGTGGGGGGTTTGGGGGTTATGCTTCAGACCTTGAACTGATTAATTCTGGGCTCCAGTCAATAATAAGCAGTGTGGCCCGCCACTTGGCAAAGCTACAGCCAATTAAACGGCAACAATACACCGCGGCTGCGGCCTGCTCTTTGGTTTTCGGGAGTGAGAAGCAATCCTGCTATTTGTGACTGTGAGAGGAATACTGCATAAGGCACTGCCCCCAGCCTCCCTGTCTAACACCTCACCGGTTTGTGTTTTTCACCAGGATCTTGTTTGTGTAAGCCTGAACACCCCATCTCCCCCTCCCTGGAGTCTGTGAAGTTGACGTTCGGCTGACTTCCCAAAGCTGGGGAACCAGAGCTAACAATCTGGGATCTGCCATTCTGTGTCAAACACGAGCTGCTCTGCTCTGAATCCATCTTGCAACTTGTTTGTGGCATGAGGTAGGTGATACCAGAATGCAATGCATGTCCCTCTGGCCCTTGTTACACTAACTTTGTGAGAGCCTGCAGTGCTGAGGGAACGCATACCACCCAGCCCTGCTTCCTGACTTCTCTGCTCTGCTCTGAATATTAGCTGAATTAACACTAACACTATTACTAACACCATTACTGATCTCTCTATGTGCACCATGAATATGACAAAGCAGGTTCCAGGCTCGACTCAGAGCCTGGATTGTCACCTAATAATAGACAGCTTATTTATACTGTAAATATATTGCCCATAAAATATACAGTCAATTCACTTTACAGTATATTCTGTGAAATGCTTTGAAGTTTTCTCGAATATGTAATAAGCTGCTATGTCAAATGCAAGGATTATTATTATTGCAGAAGGTAAAGACAATGCTCCCCTCTTCTGGGGCTTTGTAAACTGGCTGACAAATATAATGTACATTGTACAAATAGTGGTCCAAAATTCCACCCTGTCCCAGCTGTAAGATTCTTTAATCTAAAGATTTCAGATTGTGCAGAAATGTGGAAAATTCTTAAATTGAGGCTTGATCTAGAAGTAATGTTTTCTGCAGTTATTAAAATGCAGTGAACAGATTTCCAAACTAAGACTGAATTTCCTGATTGTTGACAGTTTTGCGAGATGTTACATGTTTGACTCAGTGATGTCCTGATTTGCTGATATGCTGTATTTCCTGGTGTTTAGTCTCAGTGATGTTGCTACGGGTTTCACGCTGTCTTGTTAATGAAATCTTTGGTAGTGAGTGTGGGGCAAAGTAAGCTGCCGGGACCGCATTGTTTGAGTTTACAGGGAGCTAGCATCACTGTTTAACTCCTTCCAAGCCACAAAATAGATTGAGCCTCCTGTAACCTCAGTCCACCCTCCCTCCATCATTGGGAGAGCATGTGAGGGGGGTCAGCGGTGTATAAAGGGGGAGGGGGGTATATACCCAGGGTGAGAGGTGGCATATGTCAGTCTGTACTAGGGGGGTATGTGTGTGACATGTGGTGGTGTGTACTGGGGGTGTATGTGTGTTAATTGCCGGTGTGTACTGGGGCGGGGGGCATGTGTGTGACATGTGGCGGTGTGTACGGGGGGGGTGTATGTGTGTGACATGTGGCGGTGTGTACGGGGCGAGAGAGTGGGGAGAGAGATCACTCCAGTCTCTGGGATTGTGTATCCATGTGCTGCTTCTGTACATCTGTACACAGTGCTGGTCTCCGCAGCCCAGTGGCCTTATACACTGCAGCACTGAATCTCTCACCCTGACTGCATGCCTCATGTCTCCAGCACAGACACTCGCTGCTACAGTACGGAGCAAACAAGAGTGCTGATGCTAATGTTGGGGCTGGAATATTTTGGGGTTTGCTCTGTACTCTTCACTTTTGGCTGACAATGACAAGAGCTTCCCATTGCACTGCTCAGTCAATTTTGTTTTACAATTTGAGACACAGAGAAAGTTCTGAAATCAGGAGGCAAAGGATAGTAGAAATCTGGAGCTCTTTCCCCCAAAAGGCAATAGATGCTGGATCCATTTATATTTTCATGACTGAGGTGAATAGATATTTGTTAGATCAGGGTATCAAGGGATGTGGGGCAGGTAATCGGAGTTGAGGTACAGGTCAGCCATGATCTTATAGAATGGCAGAAGACTCGAGGGGTTGAATGGCGTCCTCCGGTTCTTATTTTCTTTCCTATGTCCCAGACGCAGGCAGTGAAGCACTGACACTGAGCCCGTTAGCGTTCTGTCTCTGTGCTGATTGCTCGCTGACTCCAGCTCTGACATTTGCGTACAGTAGTTCCTATCCTGGCTATCTCACGGATACGGTTTACATGTTAACCGTCCAGAGTCGCTCCCATTCACATTCACGTGCAGAGCAGAACAGAATAGGGCAGAAATTCTAGAACAAGGGATTAGCTCAATTCCATTAAAAAAATATTGCTCCTGTTCTTAGTGCAGAGCAACTGTGGGCAGGTAATGGTGGCTTGTGTTACAGCCAGCGTCTCAGTCAGTCTCTGAATGAGTAAACTGTGTGTGTGTGTGTGTGTGTGTGCACGTGTGAGAGAGAGAAAGATCGTCAGTGGGGAGGGTCACTTTGTGTGTGTGTTTACATGTGTGTGCGGGGTTTGCTGTGTGTTTGTGTGTGTACATGTGTGTGAGGGGTTTGCTGTGTGAGTGTGTGTAAGGAGTTTGCTGCATGCGTGTACTTGTATATGTGTGTGAGGGGTTTGCTATGTGTGCGCGTGTGTTCATATGTGTGCGGGGTTTGCTGTGTGTGTGTATGTACATACATATGTGTGAGGGGTTTGCTGTGGGTGGGTGGGTATGCACGTGTGCGAGGGGTTTGCTGTGTGTGTATACATGTGTGTGAGGGTTTTTCAGTAATTGAAATCGCTCTGCCATTTCAATCCCTGAAAATGTGGATGTGTCTCAGGTTCAGTAACTGATGTACAATCCTATCACTGTCAGGCACTGGATGTGCACTGATGGTTCTTTGCTAGAATGTTCCTGGGTTGCTCTTGTGTGTTGCCAGGAATGTCACCAGGTTTTAGTTGCAGATGATTTTGACTGTGTTTCACAATTCTGGAAAATGCTTACATTTTAGGCTTGGGATTTGGAAGCTGTTTATTTGCTAAGAACTGCAGAAATCACCTTCCAAATGGGGGTGAGCCTGGATGGAGTGCTGTTTCAGAGCTGGCACAGACACGATGGGTGGAATGGCCTCCCCTTTGTGATGCTCACCTTGGTGCTGCTCCCAGGTTGAGAGGTGGTTAATGCATGCAGGAGAGGTGGGAACCTGTTACTGTGCTCATCTACATACTTAACACATTTGGCGCCACGCTGCTCTTAGCTCGTTGCATAGCAACAGATTAGCCCTCAGTCTGTCAGGGCTGCGGGATCATATACAGTGTTCACTGGGAAACCACCACAGCCTCATCACGGAGTCTCACTTCCTGCTGGGACCCATGGCTCCGTGCCTTTCTGCAGGCACAATTTGGGACTTCGCCAAATTCTGTCCTTACTCGTGACACCGGGTGGGGTGTGAACCACAGTTGCCAGACTGCCTGGACAGGTTACCGGCTGCACACAGCACTGGGGGGAGAGGGGATTTCTCACTATTGGTTGGTTCATAGACGGTTCACACCACCCGGGTGATGGGGTGGGCTCCCGGGGTTAGATGCAGAAAGGAGAAATATGAAAGGAGAAAGCCACAGAATATCCCTCATAATAATAATAATCCTTGCATTTGATATATCGCCTTATCACGTCTTTGAGACGTCTCAAAGCGCTTCACTGAATATACTGTAAAGTGAATTGACTGTATGTTTGTGGGTGAAATGCAGCAGCCAATTGTGCAACCGCAGTGTCCCACAAACAGTCATGGATTGAGTGACCAAGTTTTTTTATTTTTTATTTGAGGGATTATTATCTCTGGAAAGCGATCCGCCAATCGACTAACAACCAGGTTCCTATTTACTGCTAGGTAAACAGAACATGAGTGTGGAGTAAGGAAACTTGCCCAACATTACGCGTGGGAATTGAATCCAGGTCCCTTGCTTGTGAGTGCTTGTATTACACAGTCACTACACGCCACAGTAAAATCCTATGAATCCCTTTGATACATCTCAGCGACATGATAAGGCACCAAGTTGAATGCAAGGATGATTATTGTCAGTGTTTCTGTGACAGCCATGACTAGGATTGTGCCAGTAAGAGTTTATTGTCTGCAGCTTATCATCCTGCTCATCCTGACACTATTGTGCTAGCAACTCAGCCACCTCACAGTGTCAGTGCGGCAACACTCAACATAGGCACACTCCACACTCACCCACACGCCAGATACTGACAGGGACACAATATTGCAGAGTCTGTGTTTGTGTGTGGGTTGGGGGGGGGGGGGGGGGGGGTACCGTAGTATGTATCTGTGTGTGTAGATGAATCAGATGGAATGAATCACAGACAAGAGTAAAATGGTCAGATATTGAAGGAGTCTGACGTCATGAAGGCTGGCCAGTCACTGTTTTTAATGATAACTGTGAAATTGCTGTGTGAGGAACACAGTCCGGAGTTCAGTGTTGTGCTGGGATGTGTTCCCCTGGGCTCTAGTCACAGTGTCTGTACTGTCTGTGTGGTTTTGGGCAGATTTATTGTGGGATGTAGAGGTGCCCTTTGAATGACTATTAGATCCAGCCTCAGTAGCCACCTGTGGGAAGAGTTTGAAACCCAGACAAGCCTCTGGTGAGATGTTTGGTGCAATGTCTGTGTGCCGGCAGCTCCCATTGATATCGTAAGTTTAATGGCAGATGACATAAGAACATAATTAGGAGCAGGATTAGGCCATTTGGCCCCTCAAGCCGGCCCCGCCATTCGATAAAGTCATGGCTGATCTTCTGACCTAACTCTAATTACCTGCCCTATTCCCATATCCCCTAATCCCTCTATTTCTAAAAAAAATCTATCATGACATCAATCCTCAAATCCTTGTCTTAATATTTTTTCAATGTTTGTCCATCTATGAACACCCTACCTATCAGGGCTGTGGTTAACAGCCAAGTGGGAAGAATCCCTTCTTCCAGTAACCAGTCTGTCCTCCAAGTCCTGCCAACAAGCACAGGCTGGCTGCCCCATTATCAACAGTACTGCGGTGTACTGCGACCAGAAAATCAACTCAATCGTGGTACACTGTAGGGGTGTGATTTGTGACACACTGGGGGGGTGGGGGTAGTGGTACATGGGGTGTTACGTAGGCCCGCTCCTGTGGTTAGTTATACAGGACTGGTGAATTTCTAAAATGAATATTGTATAAGAAGCTCTAGTAGTGACAATCTTTAAACTTCTGAAGGGGTTCAGATAATGAATCGTGAAAGATTATTTTATTTCCTCTAATTAGTAAATTGGTAACAAGGGGATAAACTCAGGTGTGACTGAAGAGGGAGGTTAGAGGAACCTTCAAAGGGAGAGAGGGCTGTTGAACATTTTGTTACAATGAGACCGAGAGCAGAACATTGAAAATGGTATTGGATAATCATCCAATGGGGAAGACTAATGGTACGTGGAGGGAAGGGGCAGCAGTGAGAGCACTGACTTTCCTTCAGATCACACCTGAATACTTTCCTCTTCAATCTTGCCTTTGGTCACCTCTCTCTCCCCAGCTCAGCCTCAAACGACACTGCTGTTCAGTGCTCAGAGACGCTATCCTCGTGTGGGGTATTGTGTAAAGGCAAATTATTGTTATTGAACGGGATCCGTTCTAAACAACGTCGAATTTATTTTTTTATAAAAAGAAACTTGATATGTGTGAGGGAAGATAAACCTGCTCTGGGGTATTCCTTTCCAGCACAGGCATGACAAGTCACAGTGACTGTGATCTCTTGCTCACCAGGGAGGGAGTGAGCCTGGGTCTGAGGGAGTGAGAGGTCAGAGTTGGGAAGAGATTGTTTAAAGTCATTTGCTTGGAGCCGCTCATGTGATGCCCTCCTCTGCTGGGGCCCGCTCCTAATCTGCAGATCAGCGCGATTATCCGGCAGCGGGTCTTGTATGTGAGCTTTGTAACTGCTACAAGACAGCTTTGATGCGGTCAGTCTGTGTGCGGCTGCTCCCTATAATCCTGGTGGGGAATGGCTCGCTATATGCCGGGGTTTCCCTGCGCCGGTACCGGGGGCCCTGGCTCTGGATGGGTAGAGAGAGAGAGACCGGTGGGGACGGGAGGAGCAAATGTGCTTTTATAAACGTTTTATCAAGTCAACCTCTCAAACATTTTACCGTAATTTCTGCCAAGTGGAGTGACTTCTTTATTCTGGAAAGTTATGGCAGCTAAGCGGGGGGGGGGGGGGGGGGGGGGGGGGCAGGTTTATTCTGGGGAATTGTTGAGCATTGAATATGAACTTCGGCCCAGATTTGGTGCTTTGCACAGAGGAGAAGGCCAGTCATTTCCTTCTCCCACCTCCCCCCCACCCGAAATAAAAATCATTTTGAGACATGCAACATTCCAGGGTTTGGGAGAAACATTGTCGCCCGGATCATGCCTCTGAATACAATACACAAAGGAGTTTAACACATTCAGATTATTGAATCAGGATGGATTGGTACCAGCCACAGATTACCGAACGTGTGTGTAAACCTCTTCAGACAGGGAGAGAGGGCACTGAGCAAACTGGCCCCAAAGGTCAGCATAACTTTACTGTGGGCTGTGCTCAGTGGAAGGCGAGTCTCGGTTGGAGCAGAGTCAGGAGCTTGCTGAGGGAGGCAAACGGCAGAGTGAATGGCTGGCACTGTGGGCGAATTCTCCCTCCCTACCTCATTGTTCAGGCTGGGGGTGGGCTGCACCTACCCCACTGGAATGGCGAGGAGGAAGCCTAGGCTTGTCTGGCGTTGCTAGGTGGAGAAGGGCTGTCTGTATGCTATGTGGGACTGTGGAGCTGTCTGTCTGCAGCCAGGCTCCGGCCCCCACAGCTGGGCTCATGTATAGCTCAGCCCTTTTTGGGTCCTGGGAATTGTGAGGTTCAAGGACAGGCTTGACATTCATTAGTCAGTCTCGGCGGCTCTTTCTCTCCAGTCACACATTCATGGCTGTCTCAGAGCAGCAGCTACTGATCCGCCTGAATTGATACCTCATGGCTCGGCATGCACTCCACAGACAGGCATCAACGGCGTGTCATACAACAATACCTGCCTCGGGGCTATTCAACAGGAGGCCCAGCTCAGCCGCAGCCCCTTCCTCGCACACTTGTGACTGCTGGGGGAGGAGGGTGACCTCTGATATATTGCTGCGTACTCTGGCTGAGCCTGTGCACTGAGTCTGACCCGCGCAGGTAACACTGTCACCATCAGCATATGAGGCCATTGGGCCCATCATTGCTCCTGTTTCACTGCTGCTGTGTTATCATCTTCAGTATTAATCTTACTTCACAGGAGAGGGGAGGAACGCCAGCTGACCCCTTTCCTGATCTCAACACGTGCGGACTATGCATCAGAGGGCATGGCCCCGAGCAGGACTACAAAACCCTGGCTGACTTTCCCCTCTGTAGCCCAGCAACACTGAGGAGAACTGTAACACCAACAACTGACCTTCCTAATGCCAACCAACTCAGTATAAAAAAGCATTTGACAGTTTAGCTTTAGATTTTTGTGGGGGGAGGGTATGGGGTGGGTGGTGGAGGTGTACATTATACTCACAACGACAGTGGAGGGTGTTTTACCGGTTTTGTTTGTTCCCAAACTGTTACTTCACAGGGATGTGTCCTCTTTAGCAGTCCAGCTCAGGTGGCACCCTCACCTCTGGGACAGGTGGTTGTGGGTTCAAACTCTTCATTGGGACTTTGACCTGATAATCCAGGCTGACACTCCAGTACAGTGCTGGGGTAGCGCTATATTGTTGTTGGAGGTGACTCCTTTGATTCAAACATTAAACCGAAGTCCCATGTGTGTGTGTTGATTTGCATGTTAAAAGCCGCCACTGTAGTTTTGGAAAAGAGAAGGGAATCGTTGTCAGTGTCAGTGTCTTGGCCAGGAATTCTCCAGATAGTGTTCAGGGCTGTTTGTGGGAACTTGCTCTGCTGAGACTGACTGCCATAGCTGCCTACATAAAACAATCACTATTATTGACATTTAATTGACATTTAATCATACCATAAAGGGTGATGGAAGTCGATTCGATAACAACTTTTAAGAGAGAAGTAAATACTTATTTGGGGCGGACAAGTTTGCAGGGTTATGGGGAGAGTGCGGGGGAATGGGATTGATTTGGGTAGCTCTTTTCGCAGACACGATGGGCCGAACGGTTTCCTTCAGTGCTGCATAATTCTATGATTCTATGAATTACTGCAAAACAGTTTGACATGTTTCATCATGTTGTGGTGCTATCACAATGCAAATTCTCTCTAAATATTTTGTGGTGTATTTAACAAGCCAGGCAGTGATTTCCACACTGGCTGGGGAGCTGGGAGATGACAGTTTTTTTTTGCCCATTTATAAAATAAAAAAAACGTTCAGTTCCACAAGTGCAGGACAAAAGCCGAGTGCTGAGTTATTTTAGCGCCCCGTGCATGTCACAGCTCAGGGCACAAAGGAGCTATAGTAGTGCTCACAGTGACTGGGGGAGGGGCGAGCAGTTGTCATTCAGTCTCCTCAGCTGGAACTCAGGCCAGGATGAAATGGGTAGATTTGCATAAGCAGCGTGTGTCAAGGTTGAGGGGGGAAAAAAAGATATCATGAGCTGGGAAATTGAAAGTGCTGTTGTAGTGAGAGACAGAGCAGAGAAAACCCTGAGTGAAAGGTCCGCTCCTACCCTGGGGAGATTAAATTGTCCAGAAACTTACCACACGACTTTTTCCCAGTCTTTAGTTTGAAGGCAGTTTGGGGCACAAAGAGAAAAGGAACAGTCTGTCAGTGGGAGGAGTGTGTCTGATCTTTATTTCATTAACACTTTCCGTGCCTGGCGTCTTTCACGTCGGGAGGATGTTACTGTTGATGTCACTGCTCTGATTTCACTTGCACAACCCCAGTTTTCATGTTGAGAATCACATTCTCGAAGCTTCCCCCAGCCTGAAAAGCCGATAATGAGTCAGTGCTTCCATTCCACCGCTTCTCTTCAGGTTATAACCATTGCCTGCAGCACCCCTTCCCCCCACCCCACTCGTTCTTTAGTCGGGCGCACGCTGTGGCGGTCCCCACCAGGACCCTTATTCAGTCTCGGATGGAAGGCTGCTCTGAGCCTCTTAGAAACATAGGAACAGGAAAAAGCCGTGCAGCCCACCAAGCCCGTTGCACCAGTTTGGCAGAACTCTAAGTTCAATTTCTTCAACTTCCTACATATCCACAACACAACTTCCCCATCCCCAAGTTTCTGTCTGTCTGTTAAACATGTCTCCAGGTGCCGTGGTCAGTAACACCTAAAGCCTGGGTACCCCTTATTGCTGCCTGTAGTTGGATTCCACCTCTGTCGGGTGGCCGTCTCTGGTCCCCTCTCCCCTTGGTTCATGTCTCACATTGTTACCTTTAAAAGACAGCAAACAACTGAGATTAACGTTGAACGAAGATGGGTGTACGTGAGAGAAGAGAGGCCGAGAGTAACACCTGGAATCTCAGTGTGAATATCAGAACTGTGGAGACTTCTATCCATGTGAATTTACCAAGAACCACAATGGGACAGAAATCGGCAGCACAAACATTCCATGGATTAGTTATTACATTAAGTATAAGGGTGGTACTTAGAGGCAGACTTTAACTGCAGAACTACCCCCCGCTAATCCTCCCTCTGATTTATCAAAGGGCTCAGTATTTCATGTAAGAAATGGAAAAATGTCCCGATTGTAAACTCGTAAACCATTGTCACCTGATGTTAATCGGCTTAATCTGGTGCCTAACCACGGCCGTGCTGTCCAGTTTTGGATGCTGAGTGTCGTAACTGGTTTCACAAGAGGGCTGGCGGTGCGGGCCAACAGTCAGGGAAATAGTGTCAAACACCGAAGCCAGAGACGAAAGTTAAAGGGAAATAGTGGGGAGGCTGGTAGGACATGTCTCGCAGAACCATCCAGGAAATCCTGATCATTTCTTCATCTGATTTGTTTTTTTAAATAAAGTAATGCTGTTTTTGCAGGAAAGATGATGGTGACAATCCTCGAGATTGTCTAATGAGTGACAATGGCAAAGGGCGGGAAGTGCTTATTTGAGCATCTGCTGTCGGCCTGGGCAAACATCCGTGAAGTGTAAGTAGTCCGCAGAGGAATGGGCCGTCTTGAGAGAGCCCCGCCTGGTATTGTGATTCTCACAGTTAGCTGTCATAAGGCTCTGGGACGCTATCCTGCGTGAGGCGCGCTATATAAATGTAAGCTGTTATCATTGCCTGGAAACCAGAGAAACGATTGGAAGTAGGACAGGATCACCAGGCTCTCTGTTTATACAGATGACTCCAAACTGTATTTGTCCTGGCCTCTACCTCACACTCATGATCCACAAAGCCATAAAATCCCTTTTTATTTATGTTTTGATCAGATGACATGGATACCTGCTGAACCCCTTCACCATGCTTAAGAATCTCCGTACCCAGAAAGGGCACAAACTGAGGACTGCACTCGGCCCCTTTCCCCACTGGGGGAGGGGAGCCTTGTTGCCGACCGGAAGTCACCTTCACTCCACCACTATTAATAATCACATTCAATGATCATTTAGACAAACGCGGATGATGCGGGAGACAGGCGCGTGCGCATTGCAGATGGCGCATTGGGATCGGGTGCTGGAAGGGTTAATGTGCGCCGGAGGGTGGGGGACAATTGGAGCAGATGGTGGGAGAGTTCCCAGACTCCAGGCGGCGTGAGGTGTTTTACAGATGAGGCTGGGGGACATTCTCACAAAAGAACTCACTCGCCGGCTTTGTCCCGCCTTCCATCATATTAACTATATCAGGGGGACTCTTGGTCCTTAATGCTTTTCTCGTAGAATAATCTCCAAAACGGATTGTCAGCACAACAATTTGCACTTACAAGGAACGCGTGAAAGCACTTTGCAAAGATCAGAAAGATACGAAGGAAATAGAATCCGTGGGCGGCAGGTTCTCTGCGTGGCGTAGGTCGGCTCGATTAGGAATTGTAGTTAAGAGTGTAAAATTCGCACCCGCGAATAGCTGGTGTGAACTGAGTCTGGAGTCACATTCACCCACTGAATGAATTGAGATGATGGTTTGGAGTAGTGAGACAAAGCGCAGAGCAAGCTGATAGTCAGTTCCCTGATCTGCCTAAGTACACGAAATACCTCAATGGTCTGTTGGTTTGCCAACCTTTTAATAAATACATCGTGCAATTTGAAACCAAGTGAAGATCATTTGAGATCCTGGGGAGTTTCTGCATAATCTGACAGTGAAAACAGCGGAAATCTGAGAAACAACGGTTGGATTTGGGCAGAATTAGAGGATTTAAGCCCAAGGAGGGAGTTAAGAAGTAGAGAAACAAGGCAGCGAGCCAATAAGCTAAAGAACACGTAGAAAGATCTTGTTTTGGTTTCTGAAAATTTCAAAGAATTTTAAACCTACACTAGAAATGCCCCAAACCGAGTTCTCTCGATCTAAACACCAGGGGTCAAATAGTTTTTCAGGTAGGTTTGTTGTCAACTATTGTATTCCAGTTTATTACGATGGAATTAGGATACTGTGTGGGAGGGAGCTCGTGTGTAATAATAACTTCCTATGTGTTACAATAACGATTCGCTTATGTACTCTCATCAGCCTCGGCGTTACATACTGCGCCTTATCCCAGCTAATACGCTGGTCTCATATTGCTTAAATATTATTGATGGTGATTTATTGAGAAGTATTATTGAGAAATGCGAAGTTACTGGTGGAATTTTGTTAAACTCTCCAGTAATTAACGAAAAAAATGCCAAGTGGTGTCTCTAATTGTCAAATGTTGAGTTAAGAGCACAATCGCGACAGTGGAGATGTGGTGGAACCGCTCCGCAATAGTCGGAACTATTATATTATATATATATCATTATCAAATACAATTCCGTTTCCAATATGAAAACTCTCGATAGCTATGTGTACACGTGACGTGTACGAACACCCAGAAGGGGATGGGATAGGATTCCTTCGAATAAGAAGTCGCCATTCCTTTCTGGTTGGCAATTGATAGTTGTTTTATTTCAATGTTTATCAAATCGCTAGAATTATTATAAATGGTATTTCCCCATCCACATGGAGCTGGGTTAATTCTTTATTTTTATCTATTATTACTATTATTGTTATTGTTATAAAGGTGGAGTGAAGCAATCCCCTCATAGCCTCTCGCGTTACTTTTCCAGGTATGGAGTGGATGATATCCTGGAAGCTGGAGCTCGGTTTCATTGTTCCGCATGGGAAAAACGCATGTCCATTCGGGAGGAAGGGAGCTGGGAAGGAAGATAATATGACCAAAAGAGCAACTTGACTCTCCCGGGTGATGGGTGTCAATCTCTCTCTGGCGCCTCTACCGGTGACGGCGAGAACACCGAGGCGCAGTGGTGACGCCTATTGAATGATTTGCTCTGGGACTCGATGCCATCAAGTATTCGTAGGAAATGGGTGTTCGACGTATTGGTCGTTTGCACGGCCTTTTTTTTTACTGGTTCCAAGTTTGCCTCTCAACTCAACAAGAAGCTAATGTATGAAATCACAGCCTGGAGTCAGACATACCTGTGTCGGCCTTTGCTGTAGCCGCGGGCTGTTTGCGAGCACCTTGCTGTATGGCAATAACAGGCGGATGAGGTGACATGATTACACAAACGGGCAATAAAAAGCGAGTGCTCTGTGTGAGGTGACCGTGTGAAGGGCTGGGATGTGTCTGGGATTCGATTACAAGGGTTTCTGGAGACCCGGAGCAGTGTAGGACGACTGGTCACGCCCCAAGGTCACTCAGGGAGTCGCGAGGCGTTCCGATCTGCCCTTTACCCACATGAGTGCCGATTAATGCGCGATTTGTTTCTAAATAGATTCGTTCCGTTTCCAATTGAAATATTAAACCCCATCAGCTTCCCGAGGATCCGGTTGAACCGCGAGCAATGTGACGTTTTCGGGGCTCGGGCGCGTCTGTGACAAACGGAATATGATTGAGATGTTTCCTGAGAACTGATTCGGGTCCCGAGCCCACTTTATGTGGCCCACTTCTACCACGTGGTTTGGTAATTGAATACCATGATGCCGATTATATTACAGAACCTCACAGATCTGAACAATGAGTAATGTTATAGGAGGCTTGTGCTGAACAGTACACATAGCGTGCAGGTTAATTACACCGCGTTACCCCTCCTCCCAACACAATTCATTGCAGAACAATAGGAATAAGGCGAACATAGACTGAAAGTACATTGTGGTATGGCGTGTTGCTGCTGTTGTGTTGAGTTCTCTGTGTGACGGTTAACAATTTACATCAGCTCGACTTTAAAGCTTAATTTACAGGCAACGTCCCCTCGTTTCACAGTCTTACAAACCATCGCGGTTTGTCTAATAACATTGTACAGTATGATAAGGCGCTGCACAGGGCTGACCTGGGCGACAGATCCTGCAGTAATGCCAGGAGACACAGAAGCAGCTATTTTTATTATATTCTTTAAACACGAAATTGCACCTAGTCATAACATTTGAGACCGTTTTGTTTTAAAATATAAGATGGCGCCCAAATCGTGGAAAATTCTAGAATCCAGTGTTAATTTGGCGGTGGGTTTTCAGAACCTGAGGGGTGGGAACTTGCTTCCAGATCAAAACGGAATTTTCCCAAATTCTTGAAGGCCTTCAATTTTAAGACCAATAATATGCCAGATCAAGGAGAGACAATGTGTATTTTGCTGAAATATATTGTACACAGGAGGTTAGAGCATTGCTGAGCACTTGATTACTGTACATAGTAAATACACCCCTCCCCATCGTGGATCCGGAATTTTAGAAAATGATATATGTACGTTTAAAACAAAACGAATGCTCTCTTACTTACCGGTTAAAGTGTGTAAAGTATTGGTGTAAAATAATTTTCTCCTGTTATATACCAATATCGTGTAATAAATGTACATGGCTGATGAATTCTTGTGTGGATTATCACTGATTCCATCACACACCGACACCGGCTGTCATTGTCCATTTGGTGATCGATTCACAAGGATCTGAGGAGTTACAGGTCTGTGGGAAATATGATATATTTTTTAAAAATCAGATGGAATTGAAAGATGATATAATAATACACAGCAAATGTCTCTACATTTTCTCCCAATCGTGGTGCCGAATTCCGGAAGGGTGGCTGTTTTTATCTGCAGTTCACTGTGTAATCGCTGGGAACTGACTACCCGTCAGCGGCCGAGAAACCGCCAGATCCGCGCTCACTCCGATTTACTTCAAAAACACTATCTGAACAAAGCTGACTCGAGAAAACACGTCGCGCATTCTAACAGTTACTTTTAAAACGTTACATGAATTGTCATACCCCATGTTCTCTGTCAAGTGATTTGGTGCTTATCTCTCCACACGACCCTCATACAAACCAATAATAAGTGTAACAGCGGCTGTTTTACAATTCACACAAATAAGTTTCATTTAATAAATGATTTCACAGAACGATTCATAGGTTTCTATTCCCAGATTTCATTCAGGAAATGACGAGGCTTTCTCTTCAATCAAGATTCAAAGTCCAGACCGCTGGGATAATAATAATAATCCTTACATTTGACACAGCGCCTTATCACATCGTTCAGACGTCTCAAAGCGCTTCACACGGTATACTGTAAAGTGTAGTGATTGTGGGCGAAACGAAATAACACACAGTAATAAGGAAATATTTGGAACAATTGTAAACGATCCTGACACATCGCAACCAGGTTAGAAGATATTGATTTATGTTTGTGCCATTTACAGAGACAGGCAGGAGCGATTATTGGTCATCAATAACCAGGTTTATTTGGGGGGTGGTGAGTGGGGGGGTCACTCGGGTCAGACTCACCAACAGCACAGGTGACTCGCGAAGACATAACCAAGAATGTATGTGGTTGCCCTACATTCTATGTGCAGCAATTGCCATTGCAGAATGTCCATCACCTTGAGACTGCTGAGTGATGTCTCTCCCACCCAACATACACACCCGCATCACGGCAATATTACTAGCTGGCGGAATTTAGCTGCTTTAAACTCCAATTTCCCGGTGTTAGGGTTGCATCAGATCTCATTCCTGTAAGTATCCAATGTCAATACTGAATTCAGGATGGATTCTGTGATGGAATGAAGAGATCCCTCTCCCACATCTGTACGTATTGCCGGGCGGGCGTCCATCTCCCATCAGGTGTGTGTGTGTGAACAATTTTACTGTATAAAACGGAACTTGTTACTACCTTCAACCACATCATCACTGGAACGTTTTGCTTTGATTTTGTCTGCTCATAAACAATTCCTCTCAATATCACAAGTAGCCACTGACTGCGAAGCCCCGGGCAGAGAGCAAACACTGTACTGAACCAAGTCACATTGTAGCTGGCCCGGAACTGCTCCGTTTTTCTAAATAAGCGAAGATCACTCGCAGCGAATGTGCCCCAATTCCCATTTTTCATCCATTTTTACTCGTTCATTTTTGTTAAGAGAATATATCATTCGAAGACGTTAGATCTGAGGCTATTATTATCTACACACACAGAAAATGCTGCAACAGTCACACATAGGTGTTGTTACATGTTCTCTGGTTTTAAAGTATTTTCAGTGACTGAAATAAAGTTCGAAGATACGAGGTAGAGAGTGAGTGCTCGAGCCAGCAATCGGGCTAAAGAGAGACCTGGAAGCCGCCCATTCCCCCGCACTTAATAATAATAACAAATGATAATCACTCGTCTGTCTTTCAGCGTTTAGCTGTTTGTTAATGAGCTGATGGACTGGAGAAAACAACAAGAGTAAAGGATATAAACCAGGAAGGTAAAAGCAGGGATACTGGGATTGTGTGGATGGAGATCTTGACTGAAACTCCCTGGACTAATCCTCGGATAGCACGAAGAACTCTTCATATATCTTTACATTGCTCGTAGATTGTTATATTTCCTGTATTACAGTACCATGTAGCCCATCAGTGCCAATCTCTTTTATTTTGTGAGCAGTTATATTTATTTCCGAAATAAACCTGATATAATAGCCCTTTTGTACACAAATATACCATGACGTGTATACAAGGCATCATGGGATTAAACCTGTTTATAGCACAGAAAGGCCATTCAGTCCATTTTACCTGTGCTACTCTATCTGTTCAGTGCCACATCCACCCACACACACATATACATCATCCTTTTATAACTTTCTTTTTTAAAATATTTGCCTAATTTCCTTTCAAATGCGACGATGGATTCTGCTTCAAGCACTGCTTTTGGTGGGGCGTTCCATGTCCCAAAAGCCCTGGGTGTACAAACAAACTCTTAATCTCGCTCAGTCTATGTTATACTCACCTAATAATCAGATGAGTATATACACTAACCTTAACTAGAGCATATAAATTATACATTAACTAGATTTTAATGGTATTTGACTATATGTCCGGCGTGGAGGGCGCTTTATAAATCCAAGTTGTTGTTGTTGTATGTACATTTAACCTCTGCAATGTCGCATTCTGTATAATTGTTTTATAGTGTATATTTAGTTTACGTGTGGAGCCCTAGGAATGCAAGGTACAGTATTAACTAACTCAATGTGTGTCGGACAAGAATCAAGGTTGATGAGAAAGCAGACACTTTCTCACCCAGCGCATTTTAACTGGGTGGGGCGCGGGGGCTGGGGTGGGCTGCAGACGACAATAAAGATCATCTGAAGCTGGAACCTGGAATGTTGTCCCCAGGCTGTGGGAGAGTTGCTGACGTCCCCTGCAGTGGGGATGGAGTTGCTGGCAGCTCCCACCAGTGTGAAGGGGAGGGGGGGTGAGAGGGGTGGGGGAAACCTTATATAACCTGACGTGTTTGCGGTCCAAGAATCATCTACCCCCTCCCCCCATCGCAGAATCATTCTAACTAATTCTAAAACGAACGAATACGATAGGTTAAGGAGTGTCGGGGGGTGGGGGGAAGCTGGCCGGAGATCACCCACCCCTACATTGAACGAAACGTTGGGTAACATTTAACGCATTTAACATCGAAACTTATCGAATTCAACCTTTGATCATCGCGAGATTGTGTAGCTACCAGCATCCATCCCCCTCTCTCTGAAGCCCACACAGCCCCACTCAGAGCCTGGGCTGGGACCTCTTGCACACACTCTTTGGGTTACAGATATTTGCCAGTGATTTTAATCAGGTAAACTCGCAAATAGATCGCTGTCTGATTCTAGTCTGTATGAAGCTAAGAATGACATGTCTGGCAAGGAGAGATGTGCGTGAGAACAAGCCCAGTCCATTAAAAAGGAGGCGAGCACCAGCAAGGCTTGAATTGTCTTTATATTCCCTTTTCCCGGGTCAGCTCACGGGACACGGTGCCTGCAAAGTTTTCCCGAGGAACTCACGGGCTTTGAGAGAAACACAGACTACAAAGAGTTTTTTATTTAAATTTGTTTTGAATTTAGCGGATTTGCATGAAAACTGCATGAAATGACCTCATCGACAGCTGCCATTAGTCTTTAATTAACTAGTGAATGGGAGCCCAGGCGGGGAGACTGGGGACGTGTCTGGAATGTAAGTAGGAGAACAGCCCGGGACAGACCACTACAGACACCATGTCTGAGCCGAGAGAGAGACACACACACACACGCACGCAGACTGCAATTAGCCTCATTCTCACACTTTTCACAGGACTCGACGGTTTGTCCTGATCACCGATTGTCGTAATGAATCTGAGAAACTTCAGGGAACCCAACCTAACCTGGTGCGAGCTCACCCACTGGAGCTGACTAGTCTAACCCGCAAACTAGAGTTCCTCGCCTCTTCTTTTACATTCTTCCCCTTCCGATATTATGTTCTTTTTAAAAAAAGAAACTTTACTGTCAAAATAAGATTTGATTCATTTTGTTTTACTGACGTTCACTCACCCAAGTTTAAACTTGGAGTTGTGACAAGATGTTACCCCCCCACCCCCAAGCTCATTGCCCGCGTGTGTCCAACACCCTGATTGGTCAAGGTCTGGTTGAAGGAAAGGTTTAGGTGCCAGGTTAGGGCCAGAGTTTCCAGCACTTTATAAACAGGCACAAAAAGATCGATGTTAACATTGTTTCTTAATGTAATGTTTGAAGGTAATTCAGGCAAATACTAAAAGGGCTACTAATCTGTTGGTTACCTGTTAATCTGATCCCTGTGTGTCCTTCAGTCATTGACGCTAAACATGTACAGTCCACAGGTGTTCCTGCACTTTAAAACATGTTTCGCTCTCACCTGTTAGTTATGTGATCAATGCATTGCCCCATTTTACACCCATTTTATTCAGTTCTCTGCATAAAACGGCCTGTCAGAGAATTTTTGTAAAATATTACAATTGACACGGAAGGCTGAGAACTGGCCCGAGCTGTGGTTTACACAACACTAACGCATGTTACATGAAGACAACAAGCAGCCTCCGGGAACTGGTGCAACAACATATCTTCATATCAATTAAGTCTACAATTAAGGGAGAAACGGTCGCACGTCGGGGTCAGTGCAGAGCGAGTGGCCCCGGGCAGTGCCCAGTGTGTGACATTAGGTGTGTAGTGGACGTGACCGGTTTGAAGAGGAAATAGACAAGTTCAAGTACACAGCACAGGGCTTCCCTGAGCGCTCAGGCCGCTTCCGGCGCAGCCTTTTGTTCGCCTCTAACAATTGTTCTTTATCTGATGCTGTACTTGCTGTGTGAGGGAGGCCCCGTTTCCAACTTAACCCACACTCTGGCGGTTTAGCGCTCAAATATCCTCCAGCCCCAATAGGTGTCCTAATAATACATAATAACATATGTCTCCCATTTCATCCCGAGCCGCGCCGAGAGACAGAGGTCACACAATCGGCACCCACACACGTTTTATTTTTTTCTTTAAAAAAAGTTTATAAGTTTCTGAACGTCATTGCAGAAGAGAAACAAAGTTGTACGTTAAGAACGTTGGTTTGTCGGCCACTTCATGTGAGAAGCTGTCAGTCGGAGCTGTGTATGGTCAGGTAAGTCTTTGGACAAGTGGCAAACAGCCTATGTGTTTGTTTTCGGAGGTCATGGCCGTATGGCCAGTGAAGAGAGAGAGAGAGAGAGCTCCTGTCGCTGGAATGTTATGGAATGTGCCGTTGGCTGGTGGTTGACAAGCGACAGAGGCATGTCCAATCCGTGCATAAATCATAGGTCAGCGGCGGCTGCTGTGTGACCCACACAAACCGCCGGGCTGGTCTGTGCTGTGGTCTGACACATGCTCGGCCCCGCTTCTCTCACCCCCACGACTGTTTGGAAAGTAGTGTCATCGCTCAATCGAACCCTAATCCGTTTAATCGATTATTATTAACCCTGCGGTGTTTTGATAGTCAGGGCAAAGTTCAGGAAACAAAGCCACACATAGCCCATAAAGCACAGTACAATTACAACCCCCGCCCCAACCCCCCCGGACCTTGAAGAGGAGAGTTTGTTCAGAGCAGCTTCAAGCCATTTTAAGAAGCCTTTTGAAGCAGCGCTAACAGCATTGTTAAATCCGCTGCTCAGTCTCTGCTGTTGAGCTCAGTCCCCAGTCCTGCCACTCAGTGCCTGGCTCCACTGCCAACACAGCGCTCAGTCTGTTTTCATATCAAAATAGTAATTACACTGATAACTCTTGAGAAGTTTCACCGAATGTATATCGCCATGCAGTTAGGAAACATGTTATCTCTTTCTCGGATGTTGAGTAAATTAATATTATACAATAACACAATGTAGCATGTTATTGTCTATATCCAATTTACCATTAACTGACAAAGTTGTCTGTTAAAGTATAATAAGCTTACAGTAAGTCCAATTATTGCTGTGCGCAAACTGACTGCTGCGTTTCGTCTACAAAACAGTCACTACACTTTACAGTAAATGCTGTGAAGCGCTTTGAGATTCCTCTCGACGCGAAATGCAAGGATCATTGTATTATATTTAAGCTTGCGTGTTGAGCACTGGAATCTGCCTCTAACATAGTGCAGCAAAATATTATTTGCATTGCTTCCCAACACAATATTACTATGTAACTGGATCTTATACAGCGGTGTTTACGTTCCTGGCTGGAGTGTGGTAGGATCATCGTTCATCCGCTGGTGTCCACCAGCGGCCAATCAATCGCACTGTCCGACCCAGCCGTGTCCTGACATCCGCACTTTCAAGTTGCCTTTGTGGGGAAAGTCAAACACTTGCTGGCGCGGAGGGACGCGTGGAGCTGAGTTTGGCATCTCCATGTTGCAGACGGGAATAACATACAATTCCTGTACATAGCCTCAGGCAGGGAAAAACCGGAATATACAATCTCTCAGGCAATTTGTTATTTTGCCTCTCGAGTTTGGGTTTCCTGACCACAGCTGCTGCGCCGAATGTATTAGTATACAGTAAATGTGCATTATATGTGCCGGTCAATTGCTCGGGAAATAAAATGAAGTGAAGAGACGGTAATGTAAATGGCTTTAATGTGAACTATAATCCTCAATCTGGTTTGACTCTTAATATTTTGCGGTACAAAGTGACCCCTTTTATACATTAACCTTAATCACTGGTGTTAATGCGGAGAAAGAGGTGCAAATACGCCGTGACCCGACCCCCTTTGGCCATTCTGGGGTGAGGTTTGCTCCAGCCCTCTGCCCTCCTCTCCCCTCGCCACCATCTCCCCCCCACTTCTTTTCCCCATCTTTCCCCCGCCCCACTCACACTCACACACACACACAAACCAAAATAAAATAAACAGCAGCACAATGGATTTTTGACTGAAAACTTCAGTGATGTTGTTATCAATCTGGCGCAGTTGGAAGGAAAGTATAAGGGAGGCGCAGGCGGGGAATGATGTCCATGCAGGTATAATGTCGAGGGTTTAAAAGTAAAGAGGCCGCTTTAAGCAACGATTTTCCAACCAAACTCGTTAGGTGCAAATGTCCACACCAAGTGCAGCGTTGAAAGAACATTCTGTGACATTCCATCAATACACCTCTCAAATTAAACCTCTTTCTTAACGCTCACTCCTACACAGGTAATGTGATTTGATTCCCAGCCTATTACTGCAAATTTAGCTCAAAGACGTGTTACAGAGAGTGTGGGGGGCGGGGTATGCTCTGTGCTGGGGCTGATGATGGCGCGATGTACGTGCGTACTAAATAGCAGCTCCGCATTAACACTCGGTATCTGGCCTCATTCATTGTATCTCCGTTAATGCACCTGCTGGGGTGATTGCTGAGCGCTGTGTACAGTAGTCAGGAAGATGCCTGACAATGCAGCCCTCAGCTGAACACAATTCTCTCTCTGTGCACTTCAGACTACGTTGCTCAAAGCAAATTGCCTTTTCCACAACCCGTTTACAACCGATTGCACTTGCATCTGTCGACCCTTGAAACAACCCCCTTTGTACGTTCACTCAATCTGTAAATCCGGCACCTCCCTGTCGTCTTGTTAACCCGCAACATATAATTCCGCACTGACATTACTGTAAAATCTATGTTTTTTAACTCAATATTATTATTTTAAGACGTGACCATTAATGTTAACGATTTAATTATTGCCTTGCATGTATAAAACATGTATATCAAATGAATTCGTGTCGTCACTATTTTATATTTCTATTTAATTCCCCCTAGAAATAAAAACTAATTTCCCTGAATTCTCCTATCGTTCTACATTTCATTCATGACCTTGCAAAAAAAATGCGGAGCTTCCAGGTACTGTCTCTCAGATTCCTGGCGATTTTGTCTGTACAGTTTCCTGGTTTTGGTCAGAGAGGTGACACTATTGAGAACATGCTGGCCCCTCACTGCCTCACTTTTATCAGTGTTAACCTCACTGATGGTCCACGCTCAGGTCCTGACGCCTTGGGATGTCCTCTCGACTTGAAAGGCCCCGTGTAAATGTAATTTTGTTGTTGTTAACGGTGTAGAGAGAAGATTAACACAGGACTCTTCACATTATATCTTGACAATTTGGTGAGGGCTCAGCTCTACAGTGGTGCTGAGTGAACAGAATGTCTGTTTGTTGTACAGTAGTAATTTACTGTATGAGCCACTCAATTCATTCTAGTTTCCATATTTGTCAGTTTGATCCGGATCTGAGTTCTGCGACATCTGTCTCTCAGCACCTGCATATGGTCTGATTGCCCACAGAGAGAGGCGCCAGAATGTGACTCTGTGAATGTGGATGGATAACAACTGTAATTAACTGCAATATCAGGGTTTATACATAAGATAGGGGGATTCTTAAGGGCACTAATCTAATACCTCACACATGGTAGCGTCCACAGTGCTTACATGCACCATCCTATCAAAGGGGACTTTGTAAAATATGTAATTTTTTTAATAATGATTTATGGCGAGAAATTGTGAGAATTAACATCATAATTCTTAGTTTGGTGTAAGAGACAGAGTATATAATATTATTACTTTCTCATTGAGAAGATCAATGAAGGGACAAAGCTGCCAGTGCAGGACATCATTCAGATAGGAAAAGAGCCAGAGAAGACGTAGTATGAAGACATGATTATGTGACACCAAGTTTGGTGGATAAAAAGCTAGAGATAGGGTTTGAAAGTTGATATCAATGTAGCCGACCCTCAGCCAATTGTACTAAACTATTGCTGATGGAGCTGTAAGTCATCTGACTCCAGGCCAGTCGACAGGTTTTAGCCTCTCCAGACATCAGCTCCCAGTCACACTCACCTCTTGCCTGTTTAAGAGCTTGGACCGCAGATCACTACTGGTTCCCAGCCCAGTGACAGTGATGATAAGGTTCTCACATCACATTGGGCATCAGCTTGAGGCAAAAGGCAATTAACTTTTTGCACAAATATAGTTTACAATCAGAGGTGCACTTTAATTCAGAAGTTGAGCTAATTGTGGATTGCAATAGGTCTCGTTCAACAAATCAGTTTTAATTAAAAGTAAGAGCTATGGAGTTGCGACGTTTAGCTGTGAAGCATGAGAAGTGCCCATCCGCTCCTCCAGTAATCATTCCCACCAAATGCTCGCATTAATGGTCAATAATTCTAGCTAATCATGCTGCAGAAATGCTCCCTGAGATGGTCTATTAAAGCTAACAGAGGCAGGCTGTTGACACGGGAGGGAACCAGCTCGCCTTTGTCCCGTTTCCTTAACAAACTCTAACCTCGCTCCCGTGTCAGTGTCTGTCAGAGTCTGTAATTAATTAGTTTGATTTCTAAACTGCTCCCAAATGAATGGGATGATATAATTAGCACAATCGATAGATAACAGGCTACCACTTTTACAAAAGGCGCCTAGCTGTGAACAGCACATGAGAAGCACGATCACATCCCAGCCCAACAGGTTAACAATAAAAAAGGTTTAATTTGAAGTCAAATCATTGCCTTTACAGACCAAAGTGTAGATTCCTGCAATTATCCACAATGTTCGTATGATCCACAAAATATACCATCAATTCACTTCACATTATACCCTGTGAAGCGCTTTGAGACGTCTCAAGGGTGTTGGGGTGGGGGAGGAGGTAGGCTGGGCCTGAGTTGAGGTGTGGGGGCTGATCTTAGCTGTTAGTTGATGTTTTAAAAAGAACCATTTGAAGTCCTCCATCCCACATCCAAAACAAAACAATAATAAATTGGTCATTTTCAATCCACAACTGTTTGGGGGACGCTGCTGTGCGCAATTGGCTGCCGCGTTTTGCCCACAAATATATGGTCAATTCACTTTACTATTCTGTGAAGCGCTTTGAGATGTCAAGAAGACTTGAAAAGCGCTAAATCAAATGCAAGGATTATTATTATTATCATCAGAAGAGGCCAGAAAATTGGGAAACCAATTCCAATCTCCTACCCTAAATCTGAACTTCAGCAGTAACAAGGAAACGTCACTCGGGGCCCTTCTCTCCTCGTTTATCTGTTAAATTTACATTCCACTGTCTAAACTTTCAATTGAGAAGTTAATAATCTGACACAAAATCGATATATCTCACCCACTGGGTCCCTGTGACCACTGACCTTTACCATTAGTAACAGCTAATCGCCCTGATCAGGATTAGTGTGTGAGTGATACAGGGACTCATGCTTTCACCGCGTTAACTTTAGGATTACAATGGCTCTAGAGATTACAGATGGTTAGTATCTAATCAGTGGGTCTCACTGCTGCCAGGATTGAATTCTGGGATAGGGAAAGGTCAGAATTGGTGTCAAATCCCAATCGGGACTGAAGTTGCTGGAAAATCTTTTTTTAAAAGTTCCCCGGCCGCACAGCCACAACCTGCCTCAAAAACGTCACCCATTCTCCTCGTGGTGTGGAGTTTGTTACACGCCCGCCCACCCATATAACACAGTACTCTGCTCCACTCTCACCTCTGTGACATGTAATTATGCCGTGTGTGCTGTCACAATAAAATTATATAATTGTTAAGATGTAAGATAGATTATAATGGGCAAAATGTACGGGGAACTATCAGCCGTTTAAACTGAACTAGTCTGAGTGACTGACAAGAATGCAATGACAAACAGAAGCTATTCAATATCTGATCACCAGTACTTTCTGTGGTGCGCACATCAGTCCCAACGTGCACATCAGAAACAACAGTGAGTAGCTGTGAAACGTTATTGTTTAAAGCCGTGCGACAATGGTTACTGGTGGTTCACAGAGAGCAAACTCTGGCAACACCAATGAGAGAATGTCAAACATATGCACAAGGTTGTGAAACAGAGCACACAGAACACCCCCCCACCCTTCCCCCACGGCCGTTTTGTATTTGGTTATTTTAATGTGTGGGGTTTGTGGTATATAGCAGATGCGAGTCCCTGGACAGGAATAAATGTACCTGGTTCCCAGCAGCGCCCCACACGTGTACAGTGAAACTCTGAGTTGCCAAACTATATACATGTTAGCTACCAGCTTCCTGCGCGAGAAGTTAGCATCGTAATGTGATATAAGTAACACTTAAAGCTCATTGACATGACTTGAAGGGAAACAATTGTTTACCGTTAATTAACAGCATTTCCTGTCCAGACTTAAAACACTTTAAACAACAATTATAGCGTATTTGTCTGTAAAGGAGGGGGAAAATGGTGGGGCTGAGAGGAGACCCTTGTTTTTCACAAGCTCCACCCAAACGGGGACTCCGTTCTCACGCAAATCAATTTAAAACATCGATTACCGTTAAAACATATATACGTCGGAACAATTCAATTCCTAAAATCGGTTGTGATTTTCTGTCTCTCTCCGGAATATCCCATCTATTGAATCATGAGAGTGAAAGAGGGGATTTTGAAAGGGACGTTAGAATATATAGAATCTAACGCATGTGTCTGGGCGAGTGTCTCCTGACCAGGGCCCAGTGTGTAGGGCTGAGTGTGTAATGGGAATGTGGCGTTGATGGTATGGCTTCACTTGGATGGCTTCACTGTGACTAACTAAACACACACGCACTCTGCAGTTGCTATGGAGCCAGAATCTACAAAATAGCAACACAGGAGGCGGGGGGGGGGGAAGCCAACAGATATTATATAAAGCTTTTCACACATTATATACGCCCGCACGTGACCAGGGACGAACCAAATCAATGCAATGTGCGAAGGATATTGAGCTGTTTAAATCTGAAAGCGAGAGTTTCCTTATAGAGTGGGTGTCGCCCAGTTTAAACTCAAGTTACCCCAGTCAAATAGCGGCTCCTAAAGCCTGACAGGGAGAGAATGATTATCTGGTTATTGATTACATTGAGTTTGTGGTTTGATTTGGCGGTAAAGTCAGTTTAAATCTTGTTCTTACTCGAAGGTGATAATACACACCCAATCTTAGGGTGACTGTGCCTGTGTGACTGTGCCTGGCATAGTGAGGTGTCTCTGTCTCACTGTTTCTCTCCCTCTCTCTTATCCTCACTCTTAGTTCTTTCTCCCTCGCTCTGAGTGCCCCTTGCTCCGAATGCTTTGATGAAAATGCTGCAGTTTCACAGAACAGCAGGGAGACTGTGATCTGATGAAGCTGCCACAGAACATGAGTGTATTCATTTCATGCTCATAGGACAGAGCGAGACCCTCCCTGACAGCGAGTGGTTTAAAG
Organism: Callorhinchus milii; assembly: GCF_018977255.1. Lineage (NCBI taxonomy): Eukaryota > Metazoa > Chordata > Chondrichthyes > Chimaeriformes > Callorhinchidae > Callorhinchus > Callorhinchus milii. The sequence goes on from NW_024704763.1 coordinate 426,745, forward strand.
TCACGTTTAAGAGCTGAAAGTAGCCAGTGGTGTGCAGAGACTGTGGCACAACTGAGCTGGGTGGAGGAGTTGGTTTTATATTTTTGGGTCAGCCAGGTGTCTGAAACATGCGGAAATCCATCACCATGGTAAAGAGTACCCAAACTAAACTGAGATTTCCATGCATCCCACCTACACATGCGCCTTGGGACGTCCTCCTGACGTGAAAGGCGCTTTATAAATGGAATCTTGTTGTACACATGGAAATCCCAGAGATAGATTTCAGAGAGTAACACTGTAAAACAAGAGCAGGCTTGATTACCAGGACCATCTATAAATTATCACTTTGATCTGCAGCAATCAATATCAATGTTTCCCTCCCAGTGCGATGCTGTGTGTGACGGCTGGAGAGGGACAATTCAGTACTGGGCGAATGTGGCCTGTGCGCTGTCAGTGCTGTGGATCCGTGTACCGTATTCATTTCAGGGAGTGGTTCAGACTGAAACAGAGTTCGATGGAATAAGATGTACTGCTATTGGTAAACATGCCTCTGTAAAAACCCGGTTGGTAATTGGTTGGTGGATCAATTTTCGGGGGGTAATAACCCTTCAAAAATAATGATTTGGTCACTCAATCCATGATTGTTTTTGGGAAACTGCTATATGTATCGGCTGCCATGTTTTGCCCACAAAATACACAGTAAATTCATTTTACAATATATTCTGTGAAGCGCTTTGAGACATATCAAAGACGTGATAAGGCGCTATATCAAATGCAAGGAATATTATCTTGTCTGACCGAATTATGGAAAACTGTGGCTCTTTCTACATGAAATACAAGATTTAGTCTCAATCCAGCCCTTGCATTCAGCGACTAACGATGCCTAATGATGGGTGAAAGGACTGAATGCGCAGGGCAAACTATAGAGAAGCTTAAAATAAAATAAAAGCGGCCACAGACTGGGGAGAGAGATTCCATTATCCTGTGTGCACCAGAGCCCGCGGCACAGAGCTGTGAGGAAAGTGCTGCTCTGGGGGAGGGTCAGGGGGTGAGGGCAGTTCACAGGGCCTTGCCTTTTCTTATGCTAACATATATACAGCTCTCAAACTGCTCTGTAACTAACCCACTGTAATCGCACCTCTCTGTGTGCAGGGAATGTGGGGCTGCAGCTAATGGCAGTGCCTTGCTGCTCATACACAAGCCATATTCTCTCAGCTTTGCTACATGGTTTATGCAGCGTTAAATAATCTTGTAAACTTCAGCCATGGGTCTTCTGCTAACTGTCTCGGATGGTGGCAGGTTGTTAATGAATGGCGTGGGATGTTTCTCTCCTCAGTGAAATAACACATTCCTGAACCACTTCGCTTTATTCATCGCAGTCTGAAGTGATGTCACACCCTGCCATGTTCATCATTCATAAACTTGTAAAATAATTTGGATGGAATCAGGGAATTGCAAAGGAACATTGAAATAAATGTGTAGTGAATGTGTCTTTTTGTAGGTACCTATATTGTAGGTAGACCTCTAACCAAAGGGTTACTATATGTTACTGTATTTACCTGAAAATCAAAAGTAAGAGGAGAATGAGAACTGACAATTCTATTGGATCTTTCCTTTAGACTCCAAGCATAAATGGTGGGATATAGTGATTGGGGGAAAGAGAGGGGATTAAGAATGTTGTTCAAGAGTATAGTCAAAACGTCAATGTTCGTAGATAGTTTTGAGTTAGAGAGAAAGGAAGCGAGGTGTTAGAATCCCAGAGGACAGGGTGTACAGGCTTTTCTGGTGTGTTTCCGAAGCTTGCTCCTCACCCACTTCGGGGAGGTACAGACTGCGTCAGGACATGGTAATGTAAGTGGGTAAGAGCCAGGGTTTACAATCAGGAGGAAAAGGTTAGACTCAATTGGAGTGTTTTGTGAATGGTTCATCACTTGGTGACAACCTCTGACCATCAACACTAGCCTGCAGCTTAGCACAGAAAATAGCTTTTACGCTACCGTTTTTTTGTGTAAAAGCTTCATTGAAAGTGCAGAATCAGTGCTGGGTTTTAAAGTTGCCGATTGAATGGTTGCTGTGTGTGGGTAGTGACAGCGCAATTGCTCTAATGAAGAAGCTAACACTGGGCTCGAGGAATCCATGGTCTCCAATGAATCAGAGTATAAATTATTCCATTGGAGTGAATAGGGGAAATCCACCTTATATCATCACCACTAAACCCCCTTTGACGGTTAGTTTATGTGAATGTTTCCAAGCATGTGTGGCTTTAGGAAGTTCCACTGAAGAATATACAAAGCCTTGTTGGGTTGCAGACAGCGATATATTACCCAGAAGCGTGAGTTTATAGAGATCCAAGCTGAGTGTTGTTCAGTGGGAACACTTAGTGTCTATCTGAAAAAAAACTCTTCACTCAAATTTGCCTTAATCTAAGCTCGCCTAGTTTTTCACAGCTCTTAAAATTAATCTAGCTTCCTCACTAAGTCTGAATTTGATAATTTTCCAGTTTTGCATGGTCATAAATGTGTTGACACCAAAGACACCAAAGCGTGTTATAGCCTGAGACCACGTGAATTTTAGGGCTCTGATCACCCTGGGTAAATCTGGTCCACTTTGCGTAAAGTTGCAAAGGAAATCCTCAACCACTTCACGATGCCAGGGATGTTGCAAAGGCAGTACAGGGACTTCCAAGCATTAAATCCCCAGAGCAAATCTCCGGCTGTTAATAAAGTGATTTGAAGATTGAGAGTGTTAAATGCTTGTATTGGCAGTCTCAATCAACTGCCGTTAGTTATTAAAATGTACCTTTAATATCAGCCTTAGGGATCAAGATGGGGAACCCTGCTGATATTGACTAACTCCAGTGCAATTTGAGCTTTATAAAGCAGGAAGCCATCAGGTTCAGTCCCTGCTCAGTGCTGAGTTGCTGATGTCAGCCAGGGCAGAGGGTCAGGGCTACAACTGGCCTTAGTGCCCCGGGGTCAGGAAGGGAAAGCCCACTTCTCATGATTGACCCCTGCTGGAAAGTGAGAATGTGTGCCACATCACACTGGGAGAGGGTGGGGCTTGACACTGGAGCACCCCCACCCCCCCACACACACTCCCGACACTGATTGGCTGATCGAGGGACCAAAGGCTGGTCGGTGCCCCTAAGAATGAGCCCCTTTAGGCCAGGAGAGGAGAAAACTTAAACTAATCCTTTACAAAACACCAGTTCAATGGCTGAAATTTCCATTTTAAGAGACCTGAACATGAATTATCTGCTGCCCCTTCTGACTTCAAATTATACGCTTGATTTGTCCAGATTTTTCAGTCGAGTTCACAGCCAGCCAGCCAGACCTTTGGTAGGCATTGAGCTATCAGGGAATGTGCAGACACCCCGCCCTACAGCAGAGCAGAGAATGTCTTTGTTACCGCGACGTTTGCTCCCATGTTTGGAAGAAAATCAACGCAGATTATCCTGAGAGACGTAATTTCACAAAAAAACTTAAACTTGTTATCTTGTTTCCAGTCATTTCACGCAGTTTGCGATTTGAGTTTTTTTTGTTGTTGTTTGGTTGGTGGGGGGGGTGTTATTCTAATGAAAGGACCCGCTCCTCAAACACATCAAACACCAAGTTCAGTATTTGCATAACAAACAGACACCAACCCAGGCTGTACAATAGTCTGGAAAGTTCTCCCAGCATGTCACCTCAACTTCACTCTGGGAGCTCGCTCAGACAGCAAGGATGGAACCTGGTGTGTGGGGGAAAAAAAACTTTCACAGACAGCAAACAAACTCCCTCGGCTCCAGGAAGAGATGCCAGATTTCTCCCAACACAACAATGCATAGATCAGTCCCCAGGTCAGCCACTCATCACCAAGCTGTGCGGGCAGTAATTGAGATCACAGGAGTGGTTTGGGTGAAGTGTCCTTCAGACCATTTGATTTCATTCTTCCAGAATGACAGCTCCACAACTTAATTTAAGTTAGAAATTTGAGTATGACCTACTGTGTGTGTTTGTGTGAGTGTGTAACTGTGTGACCGAGTGTGTTTGTATGGCTCAGTTGACAAAATTGCCGCACGTTGTGAAATGACACCAGACACCCTCATACAAACCCAGGCTGGAACCTTAGCCTAGAGACAGAAATTTGATGTTTAGCTCAGGATGGTGCTTAGCTGTTGGTTTATGCTCTGCTGAGATCTCATGAGGTGCACACCTCATTTACATTTATTTCACAACCTGACAGTAGGTGATGGTTAATTTTGATGAGAATCATTAATCCAACCTAGAGCTAGAATGTAGTCTGCGTGTAAATGCTTAAATTATTCTTTATAATAGCTAATATTATTTTAGTATTTTAATAATTTGCTTGCAAGTCACACATTTCTGCTTGTCACTTCTCTTTTTACAAGTTTACAGAGCTATGGGGAGAGAGCGGGGGAGTGGGATTGATTTGGATAGCTCTTTTCAAAGAGCCGGCACAGACATGATGGGTTGAATGGCCTCCTTCTGTGCTGTATAATTCTATGATTCTTGTCTGCTTTGTCCTACTCCCGGGATCACGAGAGAGTGCAAGTGGAAACATCCGGGTAGTTCAGTTGTTTGGACATTTGACCTGGTTCCTGGAGATTTGGGGAGATTTCTGGTTGGTTCCATCAGCCCTTAACTATTGTCAAGGATAATAACATGATCTAATTTTCTGCTCCACACAGTAAGCACATTCAATGGTGACCAGTGTGTCTGACTCACAATGAGGCCTGAGTTGCAATGAATATCCGAAACCCACATGCAACCCACCCAAAGGCTGTATGTCCTGAGCTGCAGGATTATCAGTGCAAATGCTATGATACTAATGGCTTGGGAAGGGATTGCATTGTGCTGGAGGCTACATGGATTGTTACTCACTGTCTCCTCAAATCTCATATCCAGAAAGCAGAGTTAGATATGGGGCTCCAGGTTTACACGTTAAAGGGTTTCAATTCTGATGTGTAATCGAGCCAGACACCTGGTAATTACCAACCAAAGCAAGAACATTGAAAGGAGGAGCCAGGAGAGTGCAACAAAGAGGCAGTGTCCTGGGATCGGTCACGTTCTTCTCAACAGGCCCAAACTTGCTGTGACAACCTGGGAACCTGCTCCTGGGGTATTATACTGAAGATGTGGCTCAGCCTTTCCGCTCTGTGCTGTAGGAAGGAAACCTAATGATGTGAGAGGAGCACAGGAGCAGCTGAGGTGGGGGCGCTTCCAATGCAATCTGTGATGTGGAAAGCAGATCAGGGCAGTGCCTGGATTTCTGGAACAATGAGAAACAGCACTCTCATCACCGGCAATTCTAATCTTCCTGACTCGCATATGTGCCATCTGCTCTCTCTCTCTCTCATGTTGTGGAAAATAACCTGACACGTTGTGTAATTAGCTGTTGTTCTCTGTGAGGCCCAGAGCTTCCAAACAAGTGTACCTACGACTCAACCTAGCCTCGCTCTGATGTCTGTACCTGGGGTGGTGGGTTTATGTGTATATATAGGAATAGGAGTAGGGCATTCAAACCCTTGAGTGTGTTCCGCCACTCCATTCGATCATACAGACGTGTGTTTTATATATATATATATGTATGTGTGTGTAAACATATGAATTTGAATGCACACCTACAATTGATGACCCATTTACCTGCCTGTCCCACGCTGCAGACCTGGTACAGGGAAGGCCAGTGTGGAGTGGTCGCTCACAGACTCGTTGCCCGTGTCCTGGGACTGCATCTCACAGACAGACATTCCGTGATTCCGCAAATCAATCATCTCAATATTTCCATCCCCGCATCTGTTCTCCACAAACCATCTCTCCCCAGATATCCCGCGGTGTTTCTGCTCGCTGGCACCTTTCCTAGTATCGGTGCTGTGTGTGAGAATGGCTGTTGCTGGAGATCTCCTGGTTACTGTGTAATGTGGTTGAGGAATGCCCTGTCCCACCTGCTCTCTGCTCTGAGGGCGCGACAGCTGCAGAACCTCACAATCTGAACAGTTTATTCCCTGGAATATTCCGTGCCTGGATTGCCGATGCTGCTTGTTGCACAGGGCATGGCACCGCTCTCTGATGCCATCCAATGTCTCCGACACACAAACTCGCTCAAAGCCCGGATCACACAGAGGCTGTCTGAACATCCACAAACCGGTGTCTGATGGTTGTGTGATCAGTGGAAAGAGAGAAGGGACAGATATGATCAGGGAGGAGTGAGATTTTCACCTTATTCCCAAATCAATGTGTGTAATAATGATCATTTTAAAGCAGAGAGTAAGTAGCGGGTCAGTGTGAGGAAGCGAGTGTGCAACAGTAGCTGTGAATGGCTCCGATTTTGCAAATTAATCAGCAATAATCAACTGGAATCCTCTGGGATAATTTAGTGATATCTCTAGTGTGTACCCGAGTCCCTATTCCCAGTTACTGGGCTCGGAATGTACATCTTAGAAAGTTACTGTACTCAGAGTTCAGTTTGCCCGTTGCCCGCTGTTGACCATAGGTGTCCACATGGATTATTTCCCACGTTACCCTATTCGCGCAAACTCTGAACCAAACCCGGATATGTTAACATTGATCAGAATTAAGTCTGGGGTTTGAAAGTCCAGCGAAAGATTCCACCTGGACAGGAAGCAGACAGACAGAACGAAGGAATTTCTAATCTCTTTAAGGTGAAGGTGCAGTTACATTATACTGTAACACATCTCACAAACTGTAAAGCATTCACACTGACCAGTGACCTCCAGAAGTGAGCGGCTCAGTGCTCGGCCTCTCCGAGTTATTATGTAATTACAGCAGTTTCGGCGCCAGATTTACCGTATGAAATATCTGTGCTACATATAAATAATAATAATAATAATAATCCTGGTAAAATTTCACATAGTCATGAGTGACACTTTCTCGGGGCGTTTTTTCCCCCTAACTGAATCAATCTATTCCTATTGATCTGAAATCATTTTTATTTTCCTTTTTTAAAAAATCAGTACTTTCCACAAGTTACTATTACTACTAATAATCCTCGCATTTGATACAGGGTCTTATCACTTCTTCGAGACGTCTCAAAGGGCTCCACGGAATATACTGTAAAGTGAATTGGCTGTATGTGTTTTGGGCGAAACATGGCAGCTTATTTATCCACGTTACCAGATAAATAAAATGCACATTTTCGTTAGGGAAGGACAGTAATTTACTAACGGGTTGCAAAGGATGAAGCTCTGAGCTTTATATCCTCTACACTGATACCAAGAGGTTAAAAAGCTGCCGTTTCAGGCGATTGTGTTAAAATGGTCCAAACTCCAGGTAAAACTTGCAGCTGAAACGCCACCGCTCCCAACATCACATCCCGACCTAAACGTTGGCAATGATTTCATGTCAGACGCGAGACAAATCAGGGAGCGATTGAAATTTCAATTATTTCGTTCATTTATGAACATTTAAATCCCTCCATTTTCAGGGAAACGTCTGTAACATGCGTCTCCTTCTCCTGCGCTGACCAATTCGCTAGTACATCATTTCACAAGAGAATAATGCTAAAACAGTGCCTTGTGTCTGTTTTTTTTAACATGTACAACAGCGAACAAATCACATTTATTGCGTCGGACGATTTGGATTCACGTGTCCACAAGTACAGAAAGCTTAATAATGTGACTGCTGGTGATTATAAGTGTGGCTCTCTTTCTATCACCCGCAAACGTCAATTCTAAGAATAATGAACATATTATTTCATGCTGCATTTGAAAACTTTATTGAAATACATTAGAAATATTGAAAATTGAGATATAAACCGCGCTGTAAGTCACAATAAAATATTGGGCTGTAAATATACTATAATGTGCTGTAGTGATTTTTTAAAATAAAAAAGCGAAACTATTTTTATGTTTGAATGAACTCTGGACAATGTTGAATATTTAAATTACAATTAGGAAATGATAGGAAGAAATGTTTTGAGTCCAGGCAAAAGTAAAGTGCGGATATTGTGGTGTGGTTTGTAGGTGCTGTCTGCAATTGTAAGCTTTCCGCCTTAATGGTTCAGTATATTTGGTCTGCGTGTGTGTGCGTCTCTGTGTGTGTGAGAGAGAGAGTTTGTGTGAGAGTATGTATGGGGTATAAATTGCCTTTTTTTAAAAAAAGTGACATTTTGTTTCGTTAATATTATTTGTCCTTTTTCGAATAAATGTCGGACTGAGTTGTGAAAAGGCAATTTCTCCCAGACTGAGATTTGCTGTGGGGTTTGCATATTTCATTATATTTATTATATTAACATTATATTTCACTGGTCTGAGCCCGGCCCAGCACATGGACTGGGCATGTCTAAAATACCCTGTGTTGTTTTCAACTCATCATATTAATGGCAAGCTCTGTGTCCCTGATCTGAGGAAAGCGGAGAGATAACGAAACTTCTATCACTTGGCCGATATAAACCGACGGGTTACTGTACAACTAAAGACGGTAGCACTCGGGGTAAACTTCTTCTGAAAACACCCTTTTCATTTTTCTCCACTTGTCTAAATATGAAATATGCTCAAGTAACTTAAACAATAAATATATGGAGATGAGAGCAGGGCCATGGATATATGCAGTTGGATGACTCAAAGGTTATCTAAACTTTCTAATGTGCCACTACGTCGTTTACCCGAAAATTCCTATTTTAGCGGCGAGTTGTCACCCTAGAAATCTTCACAGAAGATGTCTTAACTACATCTTAAAATCCTGCTTTAAAAATGAATTATTTTACAGCCAATACGAGGATGGAATTGACTGTAAAATGGGTGAAAAATTACAACTAATAGTTGGGAATTTGACCTCCGGGACTAAGCGGAGACGCTGCCCTGTCTGAGGTGCTCTCAGAAGGTTAGAGTAACGGAGGGTCTGTCTGCAGGTTCCAGTGGGCTCTAGTGGTTTCCAGAAACTGTGGGGAAGATACGGATTTTTCCTCGGACTGCCCACAATCGACCAGATAAATCTTTCCTTCATCTCCTGGTTCAGTGCCGATGTAGATGAGGCAAAGCAGCTGCTGATTTGGCCCACAAAAACAGTCACTGCACTTGAGAGTAATTACCTGTGAATTTTTTAACCATTATTGTTCTGGAATTATAAGATCTTCCCTTTTTCCCACGACACTAACTGTGTTTTTAGCCTTCTAATTTGATGTAAAAACAACCCTGAAAGAGTTACAGGACCTTGTTTTCGCGGTTCCATGAAAAGTTCCACGTCTAGAAGACGGAAAAACCGCTGTATCAAAATGTAAGGAAGGATTTATAAAGCATTTTCCTGAATTCTATAATGATGCTGAGTAAAGTCTAACCATAGCTCAATAATCCGCCCTTCAGTGTCGACTGTGTTTCCATCTGAATCTTTAATTCTCTGTTTGAGGGGTGGTTAAACTACACAGCTGACATGAGGCCACTGCTTTAAAATGTGCCCACTGCACAGAGACAGAGAGGAGAGAGAAAGAGAGAGAGAGAGAAAGAGAAAACGAGGGGAGAGAGAAAAAAAGGAGAAAGAGGAAGAGAAAGAGAGAAAATGGGGAGGGGAGGACAATAGGAAAAAGGAGAAAGAGAAATACGCAAAATGAAATTTAACAATATTTGTGTGTGGTGGGGGGGAGGACGGAAAACTGTGATGGAGCTGAAATTAATAGCGAGGTGTTTATATGGTGTAAAATAAAATCTTTTCAATTCGGCCTAAACGATGTAAACATTTCAGACGAAAATTAAATTATTGTTAAAGCTAAAAATAATCCAGTTGATTGACATTTTAACCCGCGGTTTCTACATGTGGATACAGTGTGTGGGCAGGTAATTACACTCACAGGAGAGCAGCAACGGGGAAAGGATCTATTCACCCCCTCCCACCCCCCCCCCCCCCCCCAAACACACACACATAGACACAGTGCCAGCCTTGCCCCCACCTCCACCACAGACACACTTACACACACAGCTCCCCCCCACCCCCGCATACACTCATTCACACACACGCGGATACATAAATCATTCAGAAGCTTTTCAGTCTGAAAGGAGTGTTTGCTAAAAGATAGTTTCATATCCTGAATTCCCGGGAAAAAACTGGTTGATGTTGAGCACCTCAAACAAGCTTCAGAAATACTGTACCACCAATTCTTACTGGGCTGAGTCTGCTCTACGTGTGTGCCAGTTTGACACACTGAGACACGTTTACTGTAATTTACACCAGGACAAGGTGAAGAAATGTATATGTTCTGTCCCTCTGTAACTTACAGTTACACACTTACAGATCATAGCAGGATTCAAGCCAAACCCTCCTCTCTGTCTGCAGTTTTCATCTCAGCATCGCTACCAGCAAATAGATTCACGTCACAGACATTGAAATAAGAAGTTACTTTTTATTTTTTAAATAATTTAAAACCAGCTTAACATGGCTTCAAGCCTCACACCCAGCCATGTGCAGGACAGTTACTTCCGGGTGGTGGGATAATTGAAAGTTCCGATGTGAGTGACCAGACAATATGGGGTGAAACTGATCCGATCGATACATCAATATTGTGCTGTGAGACTGGTCCCTCTGAAGGGCTGCACCTCAGTGACCGCCTGAGTTTGCATTAATGTGTTGAAAATATCCCATTGATGCGCCTCAACTCACACTGACCGGAATGGCCCGTGAAGATTGTTGTACATATAATAATCCTTACATTGGATGTAGCATATGACATGTGTTCAGCTACAAACTGTGATGAGAGATCTAACCATAGCTTTCGGTCAGCGTCTGCGGACTCCAGACAGAGCTTCACTACACCGGAGGCTGGAACTCATTGGGGGCAATGTATGTGTTTGTATATGTGCAGGGGGTGGGGGGGGGGGGGGTAGTGTGTGTTTTTGTATGAGTGGGGTGGGGGGTGGGGGACAGTATGTGTGTCTGTGTGTGTGGGGGGGAGTATGTGTATGTGAGTGGGGGCGGGGGGGTGCAGTATATGCGTTTGTGTGAGTGGGGTGGGGGGCAGTGTGTGTGTGTGAGTGGGGGGCTGTGTGTGTGTGCAGTATGTGTGTTTGTGTTGCGGGAGAGTGTGTGTGTGTGAGTGGGGGGGGGGGTTGTGCAGTGTGTGTGTGTTTGTGTGAGCGGGGTGTGGGGGGCAGTGTGTGTGTGTGTGTGTGGGGGGCTGTGTGTGTGTGCAGTATGTGTGTATGAGTGGGGGGCTGTGTGTGTGTGCAGTATGTGTGTTTGTGTGTGGGGGCGGAGTGTGTGTTTGTGTGAGTGGTGGGGGGGTGTACAGTGTGTGTGTGTGCAGTGTGTGTGGTGGGGGTTGGTGGGAAGCTGCAGTCACCGCCCCTGGTGGCCCGCGGTAATCAACAGGCTGTGATGCGCTTCGACTCCAGTCTCATTAAATCTGTCTTTGCGCCGAGGCTGTTCTCATGGCAACCATTAGGGTGGGTCACCACAGGACGAGCAGGAGCCCCCCCACCCCCCAAACGCACACACACATGCATACATACCACCACGATCGGAGGGGGGGGGGCGTGTAGAAGAAATACAGCTTTGGTGGGAATGTCGGTGGTTTATATGAGCTCAGTATTTATGATCTCAGCATGTTTGCTGATTACATTAAACTGCCTACCATTAGAGTGGGTCACCAAAGGACGAGCAGGAGCCCCCCTCACACACACACACACATACATACATACATACATACCACTGGGGTGGGGAGAGACATACAGCTTTGGTGGGAATGTCAGTGGTTTAATGCAATCAGAAAACGTACTGAGATCACACAATAAACACTGAGCTCATGTGAACCCATTTCCACCAATGCTGCATTTCTCTCTCCAACCCCCCACCGCACCATGGTGGTGGTGTGTATGTATGTATGTGTGTGTGTGCGTGTGTGTGTGTGTGTGTGTGCGGGGGGAGGAGGGTTCCTGCTCATCCTGTGATGATCCAGCGTGGCAGCAATGTTATCTCTCGGGTTAAATCAAGTGCTTAAACCGCCAGGCACTGTCAATCCACCTCCCTCCATACCCAATGTTCAGCAGGGCCCATGGCTCAGTCACTCGAGGTAGGCATTCTCCCTAATCTGCTCCTGCTAACTCTGCAAGCCAGAGCACTATGGGGTTAGAATGGTCTTAGCCGCACAAGCATTGGAAAACTAGTCAGACAGCGATTTCACAGGCAAATTGTCTAGTTATAATAATAATAATAATCCTTGCATTTGATGTAGCGCTTTTCACGTCTTCTGGACACCCCAAAGCACTTCACAGAATAGACTGTAAAGTGGATTGACTGTATAGTTGTGGGCGAACGCCGCAGCCAATTGCGCACAGCAATGTCCCACAAACAGTCGTAGTTATTGGTGGTTAGACTACAGCAGTGCTCCCAATGCACCTTCTGGGGTCCCCAAGCTTTGGGTTTCACCAACTTGCACCCAATACTCTCTGGAGTTGGGTAAGCATGGCGTGGAGACCTGTAGCTCAGTGGTTAGAGCACTCGCCTTGCAAGCGAGACACCTGGGTTGAATTCCAGGCAGGGTGAAACCTTGGCCAAGTTTCCTTACTCCACACAGAGCCTAATAATAAACCCTCCAAAACAAAACAATAATAAATTGGTCATTTTCAATCCACGACTGTTTGTGGGATACTGCTGTGCGCAATTGGCTGCCACATTTTGCCCACAAATATACAGTCAATTCACTCTACAGCATACTCTGTGAAGCACTTTGAGACATCTAGAAGATGTGAAAAGCGCTATATCAAATGCAAGGATTATTATTATTATAATATTATTATCCCTCCAGGGAGAGAAGGAGCAATCCATTCCAATACATAGGAATGTTCACATGCGGGTGTGACGCCTGGAATTGTTTGGCTTGGATACTCTTTAAGCATGGTGATTGGGTTTCCACATGTGTCAGACACCTGGCTGACACAGCACACATACACACTTTTCATTTATAGAGTGAAAAAGAAGCACCTGGGAGTGCTTACATGCAGCTCCCGAGGCTGATACTAACGTCATGCTAAAGGATAGAAGTCATGGATGATGGGAAGACCTTTGCTGTGTGTGTGAGTGCTCTGTTAAGGTCAGAGAGCAAATCAGATTCCCGCACCTCTCACATACTGGGGCTGGGGACCGGGGCCGGGAGAGCAAGTGACCAGCAGAGAGCCCGAACACAGGTGAGAGGTGCCCGGACACAGATGGGAGGAGCCCGGACACAGGTGGGAGGAGCCCGGACACAGGTGGGAGGTGCCTGGACACAGGTGGGAGGAGCCCAGACACAGATGGGAGGAGCCCAGACACAGATGGGCGGAGCCCAGACACAGGTGGGGAGGAGCCCGGACATTGATGGGAGGAACCTGGACACAGGGGGAGGAGCCCGGACACAGGAGGGAAGGGCCCGGACACATGGGGGAGGGGCTTGCACGTAGGGGAGGAGCCTGGACAGTGGGGAGGAGCTGACACACCCTCCCGCCGAAGTGGAGTGTTTGACCAGTTAAATATCACCATGTACCTGCCTCTGTTGCCTGGCAGGAGCAGGGAGGAAGCTGTAGTAACTGACTGTAAAGTATTAACAATAATTAAAAAGCAACGAGTGAGCAATAATTTCAGTGTTTACACAGCATTTAAACTGTCAACCATTCCACATCCCCTCCACTCCAACAGGTGCCGAGTTTCCGAGAGAGAAAGTATTTAAGAAATAATTTCATAAGGAGAGAGAAGAGAAGCATGTTCTTTACGCACTGATATACACAGAGAAGCGAGTAGCCTTTAACCATTTAACCCCCCAACCCCCCACCCCCATACAATTTCCTTGTCTTTTATCGACATATTTCCTCCCCTTTTTAAATGGTTCAATAATAATAATTTGGTCACTCAATCCAAGACAGTTTGTGGGACATTGCTGTGCGCAACTGGTTGGTGTGTTTCGTCCACAAAATATACAGTCAATTCACTTTTTACAGTATATTCTGTGAGGCGCTTTGAAATGTCCCAATGATGTGATAAGGCACTATGTCAAATGGAATTATTGTTGTCATTATTATTATTATTAATGCCCTCTTTAAATATACAATGTCTCTGTGCAGGTAATCTTTCATTCTCTCTGGAGACACAATGTCTGCATTTTGCATCCATCACCTTGTCAGTACATTACATTCACTTGTTAAAGGCTGACTTGGTTACATGCTTAACCATTTGATGACGAGAGCTAGTTTGTATCTCAGGTTAACCTATGGCTAGTCTGGTTCGCTGGTGAGTGGTTTTGTCAAACCACCAGAGCCACTGACCTGCTGCACATACTCTCTCTTTCTGTGATGAACGGTGTGTCCTGTCCTGTCAATACAAGTGAGTGGGTTTTTTAACATTTCTGCAGCTATGTGACACACAACATGTTACCTATAACTAGCTCTTAGTTAGGGCTGAGCATCAATACATGGTGTTGTTAAAGGACAGCTATATCCCCTCGCTACCCGCTCCTTTCTCATGGGCTGCAGAGGTGAGTGGCACTGGGGAGTTAAGAGGCAATTTAAGCGCAGTTCAAGCAGCACTCTGCATATCCTGTCTCTCCCTCCTCCCCACCTTCCTCCGGTGTCAGTTACTGAAAACATCTCCTTACGTGCTCCAGTTTTCTTAGTTAAGAAATCCATTAAGAAACATTGCAGAATTGATGCAGTAATAGTGAGCGACTTCTCCGAAAAAAAATAATAAGAATGTCGCATTCTCTGCCCCCTCATGACAAATCTATGTTTTGTGTTTTAAGTTCAACCCCTGCAAATAGCATTTATCAGAGGGGATTAAAGAGCACCGAGTGTTTATCGCATTTTATTCTGTTCTCTGCTCTCTGTTCAAACCATTGAATTGTAGCTAGGTTTAGTTTAGATTTTGACTGCAGTGCCGTATCTCATATTGAAAACGTCAGTAAAATGTGTTTTTTTATATGACAAACCCACCCCTGGGATGAATGTTTGGGTTAGATTTGTTCCTATATACAGCACAGTATGTCCCACACAGGATTGACTGATCACATAGACTCTCCCAGCTTTCATGATCATCTAAATGCCAGGATTAAGTGTGTTATAATCTGACAAGAAAATATTCATTATAATAAACAAACTCATCCAAATAAATAGCGTGGAATGTCAGAGCTGGACTGGGAGTGGAAGTGGAATAACAGGATTAATTCTGGATTAGTGAGTGGGTTTGGTTGGAATCACAGCAGATTTGAGGAAGAGTTTGGGTAATTGGCAAAATGGGATAATGTGAGATAATGCCATCCAAAGGACTGTTGATGCTGGATCCATTCAAATTTTCAAGACTGAGGTGGATAGATGTTCGTTAGGTCAGGATATCAAAGGATATGGGGTAAGGGTGGGTAATTGGAGTTGAGGTACAGATCAGCCATAGTTTTACAGAATGGCAGAGCAGGCTCGAGGGGCTGAATGGCCTCCTCCTAATCCTACGTTCCAACTCATCCAGCTAGACTGGGTGCAAGATGGAGGGGTGTCACAAATAAAGAGAATAGGGTATGGATGTGACCACTCTATGTGCCCATCCCCTCCACAAATGCATTTTACTAAAATACTCAAACGAAAGGCCCAGACCAATTTAGCCTCCTCCCCCCACTCCTCTCTGGCTTCCCCCACCCCCCTCCACTTACGTCTCCACACCCCCACACGCCGTTACTGACTCTCCCCCAGACTAAACCCTTTTAGAAGCTTCACCTCTGTCCCAAAGCAGGACCTGATCTCCAGCTCTGCTTGTGGAGCAAATGGGGAGCGACGGAATGAGGAGGGATCTCAATATATTTATTTGCACGCTTAGTATTTGTCACAAGGCTGTGGGGGAGAGAGTGAGGCAGTGAGGGAGGGAAGTGGGAGCTGGGGAAGGTGAGAGGAGCATTGTGACTACAGTAGAGAGTAGCTGGCTTGCTCCATACTGGTGTAGACCAATGCAATAAAATAAAATGTAACATGTCCCGATTAAAGCGTTTTGAAAGGTTACAACATGGTACTTTAAGTAAACCTGCGGTTTCCCGACTCCAGGCTCAAGCCCCAGCCCCAAACCCCAGCCTCAGCCTGGGACATTGAGATTTGCTGTGAGCTTCGCCACTGAGCAAAGCCACCTCTTTGCTGATCTTAGCTCAACTACCTGCCAGTCCAGCATCGGGAAACTTATTTTCTTTTTTAATCATTTTGTGTCCTCAATCAATATTTTTCTCAGGTATTTGTTCAGAATCTGATTGGCAGATTTTCCTTTTTTCTTGCAATTATACCGGGGTCTATAGGAGTTTGGTCTCAGACATTTTCGGGAACAGAAACAAGATCGGCTCCAGGTGCCTATTTACAAATACTAGAGTTTGTTCCCATATAGGCTAAAATTTGCGACATTTCATAACGCTTTTCCTGTGTTAATTATCACAAAGGACGCCTTATGAACCATCAAGTTCAATATCCGCGACCACTCTGAATGAATTCCCAAACTGCAATTTATTTTACGTATTTTAAAGTGCAAACTCGCCCTGACAGACCAGGGATTTCCCTTTCGTGAGTTGGGAGTGGGGAGTTGTGGAATGTAAAATATTCTCGCTGTTAAAACGTTACTTCCCCACGTTTAGAAATATCTGGGGTTTGAATAAACTTGTCAATGAACGTATGAATCAGATCCCAGATTTGCTGCTCTCAGGCTCTCACTCAGAATTGTTGCCGGATTTTCCGTTTCTATAAAACATATTCTACTGTAGCGAGGAAGTTAGGAATTTAAGTATAGTGTTTCTAAAACGTTTGGCTGACACTGGCCTCTGCCTGGCTGTGGGCAAGGTACAGTATCTCCTGTCTGACACACAGAGAGCCTGAAAACTAAATCTACAATTCAATGTTTTATAACGTCTTTTCCTTTGCTCCCCGATAAACCGCTACACTCTTCTTTATAGCCAATCATCTATCTCTCCTGTTGCAAAACAAATCATACATTTCATATAATATATTATAATAATCTCCCCCAAACGATTCTATTTACAGTAGTTAATGAAATGGCGCAAATCCCAACTTTTTCTCTGACTTTTCTCTCTCTCATATCTGCTGTGCACAATTTGACTGCCGCATTTCTCCCAGAAATATAGTCAATTCACTTTATAGTGTATTTTGTGAAGCACTTTGAGACGTCTAGAAGACGTGAATATATATCTATATCTATATTGCATATATAAATACAAGTTGCTATGTTGCTGTTGTGTTGTCTAACCAGAGATCCAGTGACGGAAGAAATGATATATTCGTTAATATCCAGAATTATTGTAAATTGTTTTTATATATTTACCTGGATTTAGCCCCTTGTGAAACGGTGCCATTTATGCAGAAACTAACAGATTGCGACTTCCGATCATTGAGAGAGCATACAGTCAAACATACAGTCTGAGCCAGAGTGTAATTAGCCTTGAGGTGAGCAATGATTTTGTCTCTTGTTTGGAAAGAAAATGTTTTACTATCTAAAAAATGTAAGCACCCAAAATTGTGACATTTCTGTTTTGTACACCAAAGATATGAAGAGATTTGTCAGTGTTGCTCTTCCCTGTGACAAGTGGCTAAAACGTAATCGTAAGAGAATATTTTGAGGCAGAATCAGAATAGGCTTTAAAAGGAAATCGATCAAACATTTGAAAAGGAAAAAATATATGTAAGGATGTGTGAGAGAGAGCGCGCGTGTGTGTGTGTGTGTGTGTGTGTGATAAGGAGAGCGTGTGTGTGTTCATGTGTGTGAGGGAGAGTGTGCGTGCGTGAGAGAAAGAGTGTGTGTTTGTGAGAGAGAGTGCGTGTGTGATATTGCACCTGTGCCCAGGTCTGGTGTCTGATCATTTCACAGCGTGTAGAATTAGCAAAATTATTAAACGCAGTCTTCATTTTCCAGCCAGTTTCTGTGGGGGGTTATTAAAAAAAAACACAGAAACCGCCTTCAAAATTCGGAATAAATGTAAGAATTTACCAAATTCTGTTCACTCTGAAATTGAAAGAAAAAAATCCAAATATAGGAACAAGTGAGATAAAGTGGTCGGAATGAAACTGTGAGGTAGAACACATAACAGCCAAACCCGGAAGCAGCAACTTTAATAATAATAACCACTTTATGTTTTTATTTATTAAATAAAAGCGAAGTAGGAACAATTTGTGTATTGGTTGGGTTTGTTGTCAAAGCCTGTGACAGACACTGCAGTCAGGAGGAGCGGGTTACTGGGTGACAGCGGGCACAAAGGGACAGAGGCAGCATTCACACTCAAAAACAATAAAATTACATTTGTATAGCGCCTTTCATGTCGGGAGAACGTCCCAGTCCCAAACATAAAAAAATACAGCACAGAAGGAGACCATTCGGCCCACCTCTGCCACACAGAGTCTCTGAGAAATCTCTCCAGTTTTTTCGCCACTACACACTCCACTATCTCCTTTTCTTGTTTTAAATATGTATTTAATCCACTCCTTAGCCTCCTTCAAGTTCCACCTCAAGACCCTCCTTTTCGGCCATGCCATCGGTAACCCTCTTCCCTTCCTCTCCCTCACCCCCCCCCCCTCCCCCACCCCACTCCCAACCCCAGGTCGGGTCTGAAATGCTGTACCCTATCCAGCGCCTTGGGACGTCCTCCCGACGCAAAAGGCGCAATACAAATGTAATCTTGTTGTTGTTAAAAGCGATTACACATTCTGCTTCAACCATCTTTTTCTGTCAGGAATTTTGTGTCCTAATAACTCTGTGTGTGTGTGTGTGTCTGTATGAGGGTTATTCTGTGTGTGTCTATGTGAGATGTGTATGTACCTGAGGGGTTGCTCAACTCCTGAATGTTGTTGGTCTCTCCAACTCCTCCGTCCATAGGCTACAGATCATCCAGAACTCTGCAGCCTGTGTCCTCTCCCACACGAGGCTCCTTGACCCTATTACCATCATTCTCGCCTGACTCCACTGGCTTCCCATCACATAGAGGATACAGTTCAAGATCCTGGTACTCACCTTCAAAGCCTCAATGGCCTTGCTACCCCCTAACTCTGCGACCTCTTAATCCCCTACCATCCTGCCTGCTCCCTCCGCTCAGCAGGCTCCGGCCTGTTTCATGTCCCCTGCCTCGCCTTCAGCTATTCTGCCCCCACCCTCTAGAACTCCATCCCTCAGTCCCTCCACCTCGCCCCCTCCCTTGTCTCCTTCAAGACCCATCTCAAGACCCTCCTCTTCAACCATGCTTTCGATCACCCTCTTTCCCCCCTGCCCTCCACCCTACCAAATTCCGCCCCCCAGCTTGGTTCCAAAACACTGGCTTGGGACATCCACCTGACGTGAAAGGCGCTATGCAAATGTGATTTTGTTGTTGGTGGTGTGCGTTTGTGTGTGAGGGGTGGTCTCTGTGTGAGTGTGAGTGAGTGTGTCTCTCTACCTGAGATTTTGTGCTGATGGTATTAAATCTGTGGCCTCTTGGTGCTGATTCACTGACCACGGAGATGGTTTCTCACTATTTAATTTATCAAAATACCTCTGAATTGTGAATAAACCTCCAAATTAGTTTTGAATGAGCCATGGTCCCTCTTTAACCATTTCTTGCCCTGCAACCCTGAGCGTGGGGCTGTGACACCAAATCTCAGTGCCTGGGGACCTTCCTGACACTGCACTGGGGACCAGTTTCACCCAAATTGTCAGAGTTTTGGGTCACTCGTTTATCAATGATAAATAATACTTTATTTATCAATAAATACATACTTTACTTCACAGATATACCTTACAGTATATCCTGTGAAGTGTTTTGAGATGTCTCAAGGGAACTATATCAAATGCAAGGATTATGAATATGATTAATGTTAGTTTTCCTGTTGAATCAGAGAAAATTCTCAGAAAAGTTTCAGAATTTTAAAAACTCCATCAGTTGGCTCATTATCACTATTCTAGCGTGAACCAAACAGTGTCAATGTCATAACTCGCCCCTGGCTCTGTGTCCTGCACTCTCTCTACACTGGGCTGCCTGAACTTGTGAGTGATTTGGAACCTTTTGACACCCTTATTGTATAAAACTATTACTCAGCTCCAGGTTCGTACCTTAAAGCAGGGGGAGGAGGGAGGTGGTGTTTCATGTGTTGTAGCTGTGTATAATGCGAATGAATGAGTTTTTTTTGTAGTGTCATTCCGTGCAATGTGAATAAATAGGAAGCAATTTTTTTACATGTCAATTACACGCGTTGTCCTGCATGTATGTAACTTTGAGCTTCAATATGTTTGAGTTTGTTTTAAAGAAGGTTTTGACAGAAATGTTTTGTATTAAAATGATTTAACAGGAAACATGCACAGAGCCTCGTGTCTGACAAATGCTGCCCTGCTCCTCGGTACAACAACAACAAATTGCATTTATATGGCGCATTTCACGTGGGGAGGGGAGGGTTCTGGCTCCCGATGGCCTGGTGTGGGTGAGGGAGTGCGTTAGTGCCTTTGTTTGATTCGGATCTGTTCTATTCAGTGTCTCAGTTAATAAATGGGAGGAAGGTGTGGAGCTCCCGTACAGCGCCATCTGCTGCCCCACCATGGAACTGCGCCTGGCACAGCGCAGTCACCACAATACAGTCAGTCACCTCCTTCCTGATTTACCCAACGCTGCTCCATGAAGCCAGTTTACACAGCCAGAGAATATTCTAGAAAAGCCTTTGTGCAAGATTATTCAGCGTTTTAGTTAAATCCCTCACGGGCCCCCACTCTCCCTCATTGAACAATAACATGAGGTGAGCTCACTTCCCCCTTCCCCGCTGCCCTCAAGGTTAATATCAAGTTCAATGGCATTGCCGGGCCGTGTAGTGGAGAGCTCACAGCTCCGTTGGCTCAGGCATGTCCTCATGTCTGCCTTTTGTCTTAAAGACAAATTCTTGTTTCTGGAAACTTGTCGGTGGCTCGAGGATGGTGGGGGCAGGAGGCGGGAAATAGCTTTTTAAACAAAAAAAAGGGAGTAATTCCCATGGACACGGTGAGCCGGGGCTGTGAAAGCGAGCGATATATGCATACAGTCTCATATCGGGGCCCAACTGTTCCCCCACCCCCCACCCCCCACCCGCCCACCCCCTACCCCGCTCTCACCCTCCCCTCTCTCTTGTGCATAAATGCTATTATGCATGAAGCAGGGAGCAGACAGTGGGGCCTATTGTTCCAGAGCCAGCAAGGAGGCCTTAGGCTGCTGAGGAATTTCAATGTGCTTTGCCGTTAGACACAGCCTCAGCTATCAGGAAAAACCCACACGTACAAAGTTTACATAATGTGGCCACTCCAACTGTGAGGCCACTTTAACCCTCAGTGGCTCACAAATGACGAGACGCAATGCGTCAAGTTCTCTTCCTCCGCACACCCACCCCCGAGCTGGATTAATTTCTTTTTAATCAACGTTATAAATTAGACAAAATGCCGGAGCTATTGTCAGTGATGTTCACGGTTAGTTTTTTGCTTAGGGTTTTGCCGCCAGCAGCACCAGTCTCACCAGCACCTAGCTCCCTCCCCCGACAATCTCCTCATCATTCTTCTATGTTTTGATTTAATAATAAAAAAAAACCCTGAATGTTTGTTCTCTTGTGCCTCATTACAACTGGTTTGTTCCCAGGATTCAATTCAATGCGTATGACTTTTATTATTATTTGTCCGTCTTAGTCTCTTTAAACATGTGTGTGTGTATGTATGTATGTTTAGACACTCGTGTATGTGAGTGTTTATGTATGTTTAGGTGTGTGTTTTGCTGTCGGCGGCACCAGTCTCACCAGCACCTAGCTCCCTCTCCCGACAATCTCCTCTCATCATTCTTCTGTGTTTTCTTTTAATAATAAAAAAATCAGTATGTATGTTTAGGCGTATGTGTGTGTATGTGGTATGTGTAGGGTTAGGGTTAGGGTTTAGGAGTTTAGTATGTTTAGGAGTGTGTGTATGATGGTCGACTCTGTCCCATTCGCTCTGTCCAGATATTTGTAGCATCCCGAGGTCAGAGTGAAATTACATGTGGCTCATTTCATCTCAAACACAATGGTCCCTTCTCTCCCTTTCTGCCCTGTCCCCATAACCCATGGTATCCCTCACACAGGGCAGTGTCCTCTCATCCTTCCCCTCTCTTTCTCGCTCTCCCTTGCACATTTTCTTACATTCTCTCTCTCTTTCTCAGCATGAAAATGAGATGAATATGAAATAGTTTGGCTGCCATTTGGCATTGCCATGGTGACGACATTTTCAGTTTGCACAGTAGCTGAACCCGATTATCACACGCAAAGACCAGGAGTTACTGAGCTCAGGTCTCGGCCTGGCTACCACATTTCAACATGGCCGCCAACTCCCCCCCCCTTTCCAGTCAGAAGACGACAACAACAACAACAACAACAAGATTCCATTTATAGAGCGCATTTCACGTCGGGAGGACGTCCCAAGGCACTGTTCTGCAGGCATTCAAAGGTCATTTGCCCAAACTGTCCCCCTCTCTGATGGAGCGATGACATCCCAGGAGCAACACCCAAAGGCTTTGAAAGGGTAGTGGTTAGAGCACTGACCTCACAAGCGACAAGACCTGGATTTAATTCCCGGGCAGGGCAAAACCTTAGGTAAGTTTCCATACTCCACATGCCTTTCTACCTGGGGTTGGAGTTGGGTTTGAGGGTTGGGCCTGGGGCTATGGTTGAGGGTTGGGGCTGGGGTTCAGGTGAGGAGTGGGGTTTGGTCTGGGTTTGAGGATTCTGGCTGGGGTTAGGGCTGGAGTTGGGGTTTAGGGTTGGGTTGAGTTTGAGGGCTGGGGTTAAGGGTTGGGGCTGGGGTTGAGTCTGGTGTTTAGTGTTGAGGTTGGAGTTGAGGATTGGGGCTGAGTTTGGGGCTGAAGTGAGGACTGGGGTTGAGGTTGAAGCTGAGGGTACCATGTGATGGAAGCTGGGAAGTTGGGCTGGGAACAGTGTGTGAGTTCAGCTGCTGGCCAGACGCTGACTGGAGGAAGCTGTGTGATGGACGAAGTGCCGGCTGGCGGGGGCTGCTCTGTGCTGGGGGTGAGGGTCTCACTGAGTTGCCAGGGTGGCATCCAGGGACACCTCTCCCCTGGTCGTTCCCTCTGTACTGTGACGGTTTGTCTTTGTCTCGGGGGGAGCAGAACTGAACGCAGACTGACTACTGACTGGAGATGATGAATTGATGCAGAGATAACTCTGACATATTGACATACACAACACAGGTACAGACACACGTTCTCTCAAATTCTGAAACAGTAGAGCTGCCTGTGGGTAAGTTGCCGCCCTGTGAGGTGCCCCACGCACCCACACTTCACCTTTAACCATGGCTTCAAGACAAAAAATAAAAATTTCAACCTAAGAGGTTTCAGGCCTTGTTTTGTTTTATTTCCCGGAATTTTCGAACGTCACGTCTCGGTCAGATATAGATATTCTGGAGGGTTGGGGCAGGTATGGACCGTGTGTGGGTGTGCGCGGGTATGTGTGTGGGGGGGGGGGGGTGGGGGGACGTGTGCAGGTGTATGGCCTCTCTGGTCACTAGTTCTCACTGTCGGCCTGAGCCCGAGTGAGGGTGGGGAAGGATCTGGTATTGATTATTGATCTGTGATTGGGCACCAGACACTGTGGAGCTGCTGTCAGTCGTCCGCTGGACGGTATCTGTATCTCGAGCGTATCTGGACAACACGTCAGGCCGGGCCTTTGCCGGTACCTTGTGCAGGTCAGCGGGGAGGCTACACATGGACATTGTGTGTGTGGTGGGGAGTGGGGGGTATTCCCGACAGAACCTGGCGGTGGGAGAGGCTTCAGAGAGGAGAGACGGGGAGTGTTCCGCGAACTGAAATGTAAAACATCGAATAAAGAGACTGTAGGATTGTAAAGAGACTGTCGTGCGCGTCTGCCCCACCATCCACACGGACTCACTTAAAATTACATTTTCATCCCAGTCTTGTTTGTTTTCTGTTTAATCTCTAGTCGCGTTCAATAAAATATCCTTATTACATAGACTGGTGCACGTATTGCACACGCAATATACACGGAACGCTTGCTTGTAAACTCGTACATGCGACGTGAGAGTGAGACACACATACACGATGTCACGCACACACATACCGAGTCACACACACACACACACACACCAAGTCTCTCCACACACACACACCAAGTCTCTCTCTCACACACACAACAAATCTCTCTCTCACACACACACACCGAATTACACACACACACACGAGTGACACACACACATCTGTCCTCACTCTGAGTCGCCAGCGGGGTAACAACCGGTAACGCTGGCCTGGGATGGTGCCGGTCAGCTCGGCGATGCCCTGACCAGGCGCCAGCGACAATTACACCGAGAACCCTATTGTCGTGGCTGAGTAAAAATGACAGAGTGAGAAGCGCTCCCGGCCCGGCCCGGCCCGGCCCGCCCGGCCCGCGGGCAGACTCCACAACGAGCAGCACAAAGATCCCACCCTCAGCCTCCTGCGATGACATCATTCTCCGGGCAGGAATAATACGTGGGATCGTGGGAATCAGCCTCTCTATCCACACGATCACTCTGCGCCGGGACAATGGTCGAGAAATAATAACTTGCGGCTTTGGCTGCATAAATAGTCTGTTTTGTAAAGCTGACAGATTTTCTCTTAAAACGCTTCCAGTACCGAATTCTGTTTGAGTTACAATCACCTCGCACACACCCTCTCTTTTTTCTTTCCCTTTTCTCTCATTTTTTCTCCCTCTGTCTCTCTTTTTCTCTTTGGGCACCCCCACATCAGCTCTCCTCCATGACCACCCACCCCCCCCCCCCACCCATCCCCCCCTATACTCCTTCGACCCTATCTCTCCCTCCTCCCTCACCACGATTGTTCGCAAACTCAAACCCACCACCTGCTCCCTCGATCCCATCCCCACCTCTCTCCTCGTCTCCCAACTCTACCTTCTGGCCCCACTCTTGTCCGATGTCATTAACCTCACCCTGTCCACCGGTTCAGTTCCCACCCCCCTAAAAACAGCCGTCATCACCCCCATCCTGAAAAAGCCTTCCCTGGATCCTTCCCTTCTCTCCAGCTACTGCCCCATCTCTAACCACCCATTCCTCTCCAAGGTCCTGGAACAAGTCGTCGCGTCGCGTCCCGGCTCCGCTCCTTTCTCTCTCGCCATTCCCTCTTTGAACCCCTCCAATCCGGCTTCCGTGCTGCCCACGGCATGGAAACAGCCCTGGTCACAGTCACTGATGACATTCTGAACATCTGTGATCCAGGCTCCCTCTGCCTCCTTGTCCTCCTCGACCTCTGCCGCCTTCGACACTGTCGACCACTCCATTCTCATACACCGCCTCTCTGCTTTACTCAATCTTCGTGAACCTACCCTTGTCTGGTTCGATTCTTATCTCTCTCACCATCTCCACTTTGTTGCCTCTAACGGATTCTTCTCCAGCCCCCGCACTATCACATCTGGTGTTCCCAGGGGTCTGTCCTTGGCCCTCTCCTCTTTAATATCTACATGCTCCCCCTTGGCGACATCATCCGCAGATATGGGGTCAACTTCCACATGTATACATGCGGATGACACCCAACTCTATCTTTCTGCTTCCACCCTCAACTCCAGGACAACTGCCTGTCGGACATCAAGTCCTGGATGAGGGCAAATTTCCTACAGTTGAATGTGAACAGGACTGAGGCCTTCCTGATTGGCTCACGCCAGCGCCTCAGCACCTCAGGCTCTGGCAACATCAACCTCCATGGTTGCACACTACAACTCACCAGCCAGTCAGGAACCTCGGTGTCTTGTTCGACCCTCAACTATCTTTTCTCCCCCACATTCAAGCCCTGACCCGCTCTGCCTTTCCTCACCTCTGTAACATCACCCGACTTTGCCACTACCTCACCGCTCAGGCCGCTGAAACTCTTGTTCATGCCTTCATCACCTCTCGGCTCAACTATGCAAATGCCCTGCTTGTCGGCCTTCCCAACTCCTCCCTCGACAGACTGCAGATAATCCAGAACTCTGCAGCCCATGTCCTCTCCCACACCAAACTCTGTGACCCCATCTCCCCCACTTTTACCTGACTCCATTGGCTCCCTATCCTTCAGAGGATCCAGTTCAAGATCCTGGTTCTCACATACAAAGCCTTCCATGGCCTCGTCCCACCCTACCTCTGCGATCTCCTAACCCTGTACCAACCTGCACGTTCCCTCCACTCAGCCGGCTCTGGCTTGCTTCACGTTCCCGAACCCACCCGCCCCACCATTGGTGGGAGAGCCTTCAGCCAGTCTGCCCCCAAACTCTGGAATTCCATCCCCCACTCACTCACCCCCTCCTTAGCCTCCTTCAACTCCCGCCTCAAAACTCTCCTCTTCAACCAGGCCATCGGCCACCCCGCTTCCCCTTCCCTCCCCTCGGCCCCAACCCTAGCTCAGGTCTGAAATGCTGTATTCTGTCCAGCGCCTTGGGACATCCTCCCGACGTGAAAGGCAATACACAAATGTAATCTTCTTGTTATTGTTGCTGTTGGGCATTGGACAGTGTTTACTTCAGGACTGAGGTTAATTCTACCCCAATGAAGCCAGACCATTGGCAGAGACACCTGGAGAAACTCCCTTCTGTTTTATGGATCTTTTGCGCACAAAATACACAGTCACTACAGTTTACAGTATATTCTGTGAAGCATGTTGAGATGATTTGAAGATGTAATAAGGGGCTATTTCAAATGCAAGGATGATTATTATTATCTTGAACCCCCACCTGAACAGACGCAAACAGGACCTTGGTTTAACATCTCACCCAAAGGATGGCTCCTCTCACAGCTTTCTCACCCAGGGAAGTTAATTACTGTCTTGATTTTTTGAGAAACTGAAAGTGAAAACTGTGTTGCAGATTGCTTTCCCTGTGATAATTATCACATTATCAAAAGTCAGATTTCACTGCCAGAGCTGGGATTCCCCCAGGGCAGGAGCTGGGGTTGGGACTAGGGCTGGGGCTGTGGTTGATGTGTGTGTGTTGGTGTGTGTGTGGGGGTGTTGGGTGGGGTGGTGGTGGTGGGGTTCCTGGGAGCTGGTGTCCCGCTAACAGACAACAGGGAGCTGGAATGCAGGCTGGGACATCACTGTCAATCACAGGTTGAGAGAGAGGTCTGTTCGCAGGCAGCAGCCCAGCACCACATACATCCCCACTGACTCAGTCAGTGCCTGGCAACGGCACCCGCACTGGCAATGGCAATGGCTGGCTGTGTGAATCACCTCTTTCTGACTGGCGATGGATATGAAAGGGGCTCCTCCCTGCTCCAGTCTCTGGCTGGGAACAAAGCATCAGATCAGATCACTGTCTCTAATCGCTTGTACATCTCCGCTAACAACTCTCTCCAGCTTTAAACAACTTCCCTCAGCCTGTAGGCGACACAGCAGGAATGGCAACGAGCTCACTCCTCTCTCTGTCTCTCTCTCTCTGTCATACGCTGCTCTGTGTGGCTGGCAATGCTTGAGGCTGACCCGGCCTCAGAGCAGGGTCACTGGGAGGAGAATTCACAATGTAGTCAGCTCAATACAGAACTCTTGTACCCCACTGGCCCTACCCCCACCTCATGTCACTCTCCTGTCTCTGGTGGGGCGTGTGCCAAATAATAATAATAATCCTTGCATTTGATATAGCGCATTATCACGTCTTCGAGGAGCTTCACAGAATATACTGTAAAGTGCAGTACTGTATTTCATGGGCGAAACGCGACAGCCACTTGCACAAAGAGTCATGGATTGAGTAACCACATTTTTATTTGAATGCATTTAAAAAATGTTAATGAACAATGCACTAGCCTGGGGCTGGGGGTGGGGGGTGTTTATTGAATGCGTTTGACAGTGGGTTGTGTTGGAGTTACTTTCTCTCCGGGATGGAGACAGACCTATTACTGATGGGTTCCACTGTAATATGTAGACCTCTCACCTCGGGGTCAGCTTGTGAGTTCAAGATTCCCACCCCCACCAACCCCCCAACCATATTGGCAGCTTTGGACTCAGAGTCCAGGTTGTCTCGTCTCTCCTGTGCAGTGTTATTCGAGGCACCTTGCTTCAGATGAGACGATAAACCAAGATCTTGAGATAAGTGACAATGATCCCTGACCTTTCCACATCCTCTAATCTCCCTGTTAGACCCCTCCCTCCCCCGTCCCCTTAACCCCTACCCCCATATAGCAAGCTTTTGGGGGTAAAATTTAAATGGTTGCTTGTCGGGACATGAGTTTTGGGAAACAGACTAAAAGAGTGAAAGGGTTTGTGAGCTAAACTGTTTGAAACAGAGCGACAGTTTTATTACCACTGTCAGTTAGTGACCAGCACTCAGCACATAATCATGGGGTATTGGGAGTGAATGGGAACATACACCCACGGGATTATAATTGGATGGTTTACAACAAGGAAACGGCTTTCAGAAGCCTTGGCTTTCAATCACACTAGTGCTAACAGCTCTATATGGTCCTCAAGTGTCGAGCTCCATTATACTGGGTCCCTCAAGCTCCTTGGCCCCCTGACCCCCCCTGACCCCAGTCACAGAGGCTTCCAGCTGAACACTAACAAGCGTCTGATCTCTTCAACAACTTCCAATGAATATTCACCAGGAACAGGGCAAAGACAACAGGGCACAGAGCAAATAAACCAACTGACCTGATGAAAGGGGATTTACATTCAGAGTTGGGATTGAGTCTGGGTCTGGGGTTCAGGTTGGGCCTGGGGTTGGAATTGGGGTGACCAAAACAAAAAGAGAAAGGAGTTTCTCTCTCCTGATATCCTGGCCAACAATCCCCCAAATTAAGTTGGTCACTCACTTCGTGGCTGTTTGTGCAACATTGCTGTGTTCAAAGTGGCTGCCGCATTGTAGGCTGCTGCCTACAAAATACAGTCACTGCACATTACAATATATCCTGTGAAGTGCTGATACATCTCGGAGACGTGATCAGGTGCTATATGAAATGCAGGGCTCATTATTATCATTATTATTACTATTAGATCCACTGGAGGCTTTGGTTGCTCACTGGATACAATGCTGTGGGATCTGGAAGGGAGGCTTCATCACCAATTGGCCCTAAATCACGTCCGCAGTTCGGTCAGGGCAGGAGCCCAGGTTGTGGCTGTTTTGCTTCTGTGTTGCCGCTGGGAAACTCTCTTTTATAATCACCACAAACATGGTAACTCATTATCACAGAATGGTCTCACTGCGATCAGCATCGCGGCCATCAGACACTCAGCCTAACGGGAGTCAAACCTTCAATGGTATCGTTCAAGTATGTGTGAAAGTTTCATGTAAACAACAATAAACCACATGTTTATGCTGAAAACGCTCTAATTTATTGATGTACATTTTTATTATAGTGAAACAGAAGCAAATAGGGTGATGCCCAGTGTGACCCCTGGAAACAGGGTTTGCTTTTTGCCCAGTTACATTACAATTTGCATAAATATAAACTGTATAATTGCCAACTTGTACACCTACCCAAATCTCTTGAATTTCCTATTAAATCCACTTAAATATGTCTGCACTACTCATGTTAACAATTGCCAAACACACTTTGTCACTAACACACTTGCCCTGCCGAACTGCTGGGTCAAAATTGCATTTCCTGCACCTCCCTCACATCGAATATACACACTCCAACGCTCTTCGCAACCTCCCTCCCGGAGAGTAACATCACATCATCGCGGGGGGAGAGGGCATGAGAGATGAAAGAGCATCACTTGATCATGTGGAGAGCAAAGGGCACCCGTCACCGTGTATTATCGATATGGGAATTTTGGCCATTCATGTCCTGACTGGACACAACCTCAT
Organism: Callorhinchus milii; assembly: GCF_018977255.1. Classification (NCBI taxonomy): domain Eukaryota; kingdom Metazoa; phylum Chordata; class Chondrichthyes; order Chimaeriformes; family Callorhinchidae; genus Callorhinchus; species Callorhinchus milii. The sequence goes on from NW_024704763.1 coordinate 456,458, forward strand.
GGCTACAAGAGCAGTGCTGGACTCACTACACGCTTCCTCCAACTGAGAGCTGTGTAAAGTATAAGGTTACGCATATCTCCCTTTATACCTGAGACAATTAAGTGGACTCTTAACATTGCCTTGTAACTCTTAAACACATTTGTATCATCTCCCACTGCAAGAAAAGTACAATAAAATCAGGGAAGGCTCCAGGTTTCAAATCAAACATTTATAGATAATAAAACAGGTTGAAAAGTACATGAAAATGGTTATTGTGGAAAATGAGGGGGTCTGAAAATTTCCATTTTGAAACCTTGCCTTCATGTCACCTGCCAGTTCAGTCTCACCTGTGGGTTGGGAACCGGGAAGGGTGGGGGAGGGGGTGTCTCCATGTCAGATGTTCAGGAATTCCTCGCAGATTATCTTTTTCTTTTACTGAGAAAGAAGGTGGCTATAGCTTTCTGTCTGCAGCACAACTTGTTATATCAGGCTTCACTAACCATGTGCTCAACCCTCCACCCATCCCCCACAGGGCCCCTAACCCCACCCTTGACAGGGCATTGCCCCTAACCCCTTTCCCCGACATGACCCCACCCCTACCTTGACATGACCCCATCACTAACCCCTTCCCTAACAAGGCCCCACCCTTAACCCCTCCCTAACAGGACTGCACCCCTAACCTCTTCCCCTGATAGGACCCTAACTGTTCTCCCTAACAGGATTGCCCCTAACCCCTCCCTCCAAACACAATGTGTCTCAAGATTGGCTGCGCTCACAGAGTTGGGGGATGTTCAATTGCTTGGGTTCCATTAATAGTGGAATTCTTTGGCACCTCTGAGATGATGATACTGTGTGATGGTTCTGGCTCCTCTGGCACCTGTGGAACAATGATTGCTGTTATATAGTGGTTATTATTATTATTGTATAAGAGTGCAGAGCTCACTGCCTTTCCGATTCCAGAGCCTCACCCTCTCTGCCAGCGACCCCACCCTCTCTGCCAGGGCCCCGCCTCTCTGTCAATGCCCTGCCCTTTCATCAACAAAAACAACTTGCATTTATATAGCACCTCTCACACAGGGCTTTCTGCTGGCATTTGCATGAAATTAGTGAATGCTTTCATTGTATCGCGATTAACCATTTCGCTCGACACTCCCTCTCATGATGGCGCCGGTTGAATCCCTGAATCACAAATCGCAGACTCGAAGTTACGATTAACTCATGGAATCAGATTTGGAATTGTGGTATTTTCTCTCTGAGGATTAAATGTACTGCAGCGACCCCTGCTGCACCAAATGGTCACCCACCTCCCAGTACACCTCATCATCAAAGCAGTTCTCATCGGCTGGGTCTCCCCACAGCGGCAGCTTCAGAATAAAACCTGTTCAAATAACAATAAAAATCATGAAATCTTTATCTCTATGCAAGTCCTTACCCCGTTTCAGGTTGATGTGAACGTGCGCAATTATGAAGGGAAGCCTGAAAGGCTCGAGGCCACACGACAATGAAGGGACCTTCTGGAAATATTAAACCGACTTTACTGGAGGGAATGTTTTGGGGGCAATGAGGGACACTCAATAATATTGATTGTCCTGTAATACCACAGAACCACCACCAGGCGGCAGGCAGAGCCCAGAGTTTTCCAAGCATCGGTGGCTAATTGCGGTGAAAGTCTGTGGTTTTCAGGCAGAAAAGCAACAAGCAAACCCTTTCCAAGTGGGAGAGTTTTAAACCTTTTATGTTATTTGAAGAATAAGTTTAAATCACATCAGGATCATAACCTTCCATTGGTCCAACTCTTCACAGGCAATTAACATCACGTGTAGTGACTGTGTGTCTTAGGCAAATGCTGCTCATCAGTTTGCTTCCCTTCCTATTCCTTCGCTGGTTCCACCTCACTGCCCCCCTCCTCACTCTCCCCTTCACTGACAAGTGGGAGGTGGCTCGGGCTGGTGGGTTCTCAGCCCCAAATCTGTATAAAGCTTCACCTCTTGGGTGGGGGGGGGGGGGGGGGGTAGGAGCCGTAGATAAATGCCACCCCCACCCTCCCACCACACAGGCTCAGGCTCCTTTGAAACTGATCCATCCTGATAGGGCCCGACCAACAACCACCCCCACCCCTCCCACTCCCACATGTACAGGTCAGGCTCTCACCCACGATGGTTCCTCCCACCAGCCCGATGGCAAGAGAGACACACAGAGCTGCGCCCTGGAAGCCGCCCTGGACACTGGGCATCCGGTCACGATTGCTAAACGATGCCCTTAGCCTGAAAACAGAAGCCAAACAGGGAGCGTCATTGAGCATCTGACCCCCCTCAACACCGCTCCCCCCCCAACCTGAAATAGCACATTACAACAAACACAACGTATACAACACATATATGGACACACAACTGGCAATCCAACACAAATGGCGTTCCGCCAACAAGAACATTCCGTGTTGAGAGGCCGTCCCAAGGCTGCGCTCATACAGAGCACAGAATACCTCAAAGCGTTTCATGAGACACGGAGCTGATGGGGTGGAGGCAATACACGAGGAAGTCACTTGGCCCCTGAGCACCGGAATGGGTGTGGTTCAACATTAACAAAAATAATAATCCTTGCATTTGCTGTACCGCCCTATCACGCCTTCTCGACGTCTCAAAACGCTTCACAGAATATACTGCAAAGCGAATCGACTGTCTATTTGTGGCCAATTGCGCACAGCAGTGTCCCCACACAGTCGTGGATCGAGTAACCAATTTATTATTGCAATATTGTTGGCATTATTTAACCGTCGGACCCCCCTCCCCAGCCCGGCACTTACCCCTCGGCGCTGTACACCTCCTCGGTGGCAGCGGCTGCAGTGATGGCCCCCACGATGCCGCCGATGATGCCGGGCATTCCGTGCAGGTTGTGGACACCGCACGTGTCCTGTACCTTCAGGTATCGCTCCAACAGCGGCTGAAACACGCGAACAGTGTCACATTCACACTACACGCGCGGGTAAAGAGGACGATTCAGCCCCAGTGCCCTCCTCCCCCCTCTCTCCGCCCCGGTCATAGCTTCCAGCTGTGGGGAAGAAGTACTTCCTGGTTTCTATCCTGGACTTGTCCCTCACAGCCTGAACCGGCCTTTACTGTCTGAGTTAATGCACACTGTGCCGGACTGGGGCCGAGCGGGGAAACAGCGCTCCCCCCACCCGCACCCGCGCCCCAGCCCACCGGCCCAGTTCTGGACCCGGTGGTCAGTTTCCCCCCCACACCGCTTACCGTGAGAAAGATGAAGCCGAGGGTGGAGACGGTGCTGGCGATGAAGCCCACGATCAGCGCTCCATAGGTGGACAGCATCATCTCCGCGGCCGTTCCCAGCGCCACCCCTCCCGCCAGTGTGGCGTTCTGCACGTGCACCTACACAGGAACAGGGTCAGGGCGCAACCGTGTAGCCATGGGCCGTGTGGGGGGGGGGGGGGCGTGTGGGGGGGGGGGGGGTGTGTGTGTGGGGGGGGGGCGTGTGTGTGTGGGGGGGGGGGGCGTGTGTGTGTGGGGGGGGGGCGTGGGGGGGGGGGCGTGTGTGTATGTGGGGGGGGCGTGTGGGGGGGGCGTGTGTGTGTGGGGGGGGGCGTGTGGGGGGGGGCGTGTGGGCGCGGGACGTGGGGTTGGGGGGGAAACAAGGCGGAGGTGGAATACCCACCATGTTGATTTTGCCTTTCTTTTCCAAGAGGCTGGAGAGCCCAATGGAGGTGACGACGCTGGCGGCGAGGGCACAGTAGGTGTTGATGGCCCCGCGGTGTTGCCCGTCCCCGTGGTGGGAGATGGCGGAGTTAAAGCTCGGCCAAAACATCCACAGGAACAGCGTTCCTAAACCCGAACAGATGCCATCAGCCACAGCGCAGGGCGCTCTCTACCCCCCCCCCCCCGCCAGGCGTCCCCCCCAGTGCCCCACTCCCAGCGCTCTGCCCCCAGCACTACCCTTCCCCCGCACTCCTCCCCACAGCGCCACACCCTTAGCGCAACCCAGAGGTTCCCCCCAACGCTCCTCCCCCGTGTTCCTCCACAGCACTCTGCCCCCCCCAATCCCCACCCCCAGTGCTCCCCCCACCCCCAGTGCTCCCCCCACCCCCAGTGCTCCCCCCACAGCTTTCGCACTCTGAGGGCTGGGAGACTAACCGATCATGGCGAAGAGGTCAGAGTGGTAGTTGGATGTGTTGTTGGACTGTTCGAGTCGGGGCCGGTACAGCACCCTGGTGACAGCCAGTCCGAAATAGGCCCCAAACACGTGGATCACCATAGAGCCACCCGCATCGCGGGCCTGAGAGAGAGAGTGAGTGTGGCAGAGAGAGAGTGAGTGTGGCAAAGAGAGTGGCAGAGAGATAGAGTGAGTGTGGCAGAGAGAGAGAGAGTGAGTGTGGCAGAGAGAGAGAGAGAGTGTGGCAGAGAGAGAGAGAGTGTGAGTGTGGCGGAGAGAGAGTGGCAGAGAAATAGAGTGAGTGTGGCAGAGAGAGTGGCAGAGAAATAGAGTGAGTGGCAGAGAGAAAGAGTGAGTGTGGCAGAGAGAGAGGTGGGGGGGACAGCAAACAAAAATATCACTGAACCACGGAGTACGACAGTGACAGCAGAGCCGCGCTGCTCTGACTTGCTCCAGAGCCCTCTTCCCCCCATCACCGCGATCGTGTCTGAATCCGGTGTTTTTAGTGTTTGTCCCATTGACTGTGTGTGTCTGTGTTTGTCTGTGTGTCTGTTTGTGTCGGTGTATGGCTGTGTGTGTCTGTCTGTTTCTGTGTATGACTATCTGTATGTGTGTCTGTGTGTATCTTTGTATGTATCAGCGCCTTGGGACGTCCTCCCGACGTGAAAGGCGCTCAATAAATGGAATCTTGTTGTTGTTGTTGTTGAATGACTGTGTGTGACGCCCTCTGTTTGTATGACTGTAGTATTAATGTTTCAGTGTTACACCCAGTCCCTCCAGTTACTGACTCACTCCCCAGTGCAAGCAGTCACTCCCTGTTTAATACTTTCCTAACGCTGAATACACCTCGGAGACCTCCTGACCCCAGACTCCGACCCAACCCGAGCAGCCAGACTCTGGCATGTGCCAGGTCGCGGTTTGTGCGCATGTGTCGCTGTCAGGGAGGTGTGTGTGTGTGAGTGTGGTTGTCATGAAGGCAGGATGAATGTGTGTGACTGCCCAGGTGGGGAGGGACTGGACACAGACACTCACCCCGAGGACATTCAGGAGGATGTATTCGTCGACAGCGTACAGTGTCATCTCAAACAGTGTCATGATCATCAGCTGCACTGGGCTGACCTTCCCGAGCACTGCCCCGAAGGAGATCAGCGCTGAGGCCACACAGAAATCAGCATTAATCAGGCTGTAAATAGACACACCTCGTTACTGGGGCTGTTACAGGGGGGAACAGGGTTACGAGGGGATGCGGGGATGGATTACGGGCTAGTTGGTCGCACCTCTCCACGCCAATCTTGATCTTGCCGTCGGTCGGGTCCAGCGAGTGGAACCAGCCCTGCATCAGCAGTGCCCACTGGATTCCAAAGGCCGCGATCAGGAAGTTGAATCCGACGCTTCCAAATCCGTATTTTCTCAGGAACGTCATGAGGAATCCAAAGCCGACAAAGATCATGACATGGACATCCTGGAAGCCTGGAACCAAGAAGGTGCAGGGTGTCAGTGAATGGTCAGCTCACCAACACCCTCCCCCCCTCCCCCCCCCCGCCGCCACCACCCCATCGCAACCTACTCCCCTGTGCTTGTAAGGGATACTTACACTGTATCTGTACTGATGAGCGGCTGATTATTTATCTCTATGATAATACACATTGGCATTCCCTGGAAAGCCACACAGAATCCAATTAAGAAACCAGTTCAGCTCGTCAGAAATATCGCAATGCCACATTGGCAAATGTGTGAGAAACTCGCTACTCTACTGTTGCACACACCAGGCTCCTGGGGGGCGGGGAAGATGCATACTCCACCTCCCAGAACCAGTGTGGAACCTTAGTGTCTTGTTTAGCTCTCAGCTGCCCTTTAGGCCCCACATCTGTCCCCTTTTCAAGTTTCCCCACCTCTGCAACATTGCCCACGCCTCCAACACCACCTCTCCCGTTGGCCGCCGAGACCCTCATCCATGCTTTCATCACATCAAGGCTAGACTACGCCAATTCTCTGCTCACTGGACTTCCCAGATGTTCTCTCCTACACTGGGCTTCATGAAGATATAGAATAATAGAGTTATACGGCACAGAAGAAGGCCAGTCGGCCCACCGTGTCTGTGCTGGCTCTTTGAAAAGAGCTTCCCAAATCAATCCCACTCTCCCGCTCTCTCCCCATAACACTGCAAACTTGTCCTTCCCAAATAATGAACTACTTCTCTCTTAAAAGTTGTTATCAAATTGGCTTCCACCACCTTTCAGACAATGCATTCCAAATATGAAATACTTGCTGTTTGAAAACATTTCTCCTCACCTCCCCTCTGTTTCTTTTAACAACTATTTTGAATTGGTGCCCTTGGGTTACTGACCCACCCGCCAGTGGAAATAGTTTCTCCTTGTTCACCCCATCAAATGCCCTCATAATTTTGAAAATTTCTATGACGTCTCCTCTTAACCTTCTCTGCTCCAAGGAGAATAATCCTATCTTCTCTAGCCTCTCCTGGTAACTGAAGCCCCTCATTCCTGGTACCATCCTGGAAATCTCCTTTGCACCCTCTACAATGCCTTGATATCCTTCCTAAAGCGTAGAACCCAGAACTGAAGACAATCTCTAGCTGAGGCCTAACCGTTGTTTTATAAAGGTTCATCATACCTTCCTATCTACCATTGCACACACCATTTGTATTCTTTGCCTCTATTTATAAAGTCTAGCATCCCGGATGCTTTTTTAACAGCTTTATCTTTCTGTCCCGCCAAACTGGCACAAAGCTTGAGTGCAAACAACATTAACAATGAAGTGAAAGGCAACAATAACTTGCATTTATATAACGCCCCTCACACAGAGTAGTTCCCAGATCACATGACAGTGGCGAAGCACGATGCCAAGACAGGGGGAGCTGACTGTAGGCACAGTCGAAGAGGAAGATCTTTAAGCACAATCTGAAGATGGGGAAGGAGGGGGCAAAGAAGAGGGATAGTGGAAGAATGTTCCAGAGTTTTGAGGCACAGTGACTGAAAGCGCAGTCACCAATGGTAGAAAGGAGGGCTTTATATATGCTGTATAAATTCATGTAAATATTGTTGTTGTTGAAGGGTGAATATTCCTGGATTGGATGAGAGTGCGTCTCCCTGGGGAGTTGCTATTCAGTGTGAGGAAGGAGCTCTGGTTACCAGGACATGGAGACAACCAACCTCACTTTTCAAAGGAAACTTAATTTACACAATAAAAGTCCACACAATTAGCTGTGTTTTTCTTTATTGTAAAGAGAGATCCTGTCTCTCAATGAACCCTCGCCTGTCTGCTTCTCCCGGTGTCCTGGCCAACACACCCCACCCCACGAACTCCGTCAGTCACTTCCCTGCTGTCTGTGAGACATCGCGGTGCGTAATTACTGCTGTGTCTCTCCGCAAACTGTGTTAGGGGTACTCAGTCACTTACTGGGGTATCTGTGTGTATGTGGGGGGAGGCGGTTAGGGTGAAGGCTTGTTGAGGTTGGGGGATACTCAGTCACTTACTGGGGTATCTGAAGTAGAAGTCGTTCTCGATGTCGCTGCTGATGTTGTGTGAGACCCGTGTCTGTGGCCAGTGCGCGTCCGCCTCCTCATCATAGCGCACAAACACTCCGAACAGGATGATCATCAGCAACTGCCACAGCGCGCACACCGCGGGCAACCTCCAGCGCATCTGGGTCTGCTTCATCCTGCCCTGCCTGGCACTACCCCGCTCACTGTACTGCCTCGCACTCACTCACTGCCTACCCTTCTCGGCTCCTGCCTGGTATTACTATTGCCCCTCTCACTGCCCGGCTCCTGTATCGCTCTCCCTGCCCCACTGCCGGCTCCATTAGTTATATAGCGCATGTTAGAGGCGGAACCAATAGATACACACCCTCACTGCTAGAAGCAAAGGGTTAAAAACATCTGGTGAAGGTTTTAATACGAATCCTTCCTTACAGGTGAAACACCGCCTCTCACAGCCTCACACAACCTCTTACACTGCCGCTCACAGGGTGCCCTGTGGAGTGTATTTTTGTGGAGTGGAGTGACTGTTCTGTCGCGCATACTCTTCTTTGAATGTCGTCAGATTTTTCCCACTGGCTTTGGGACCCACCCAGGGTCTGACTGCTCTGTGTCTGGGTCTCTATCTTTGTGTCTCAATCTTTGTGTCACTGAGTCTTTGTCTCGGTCTCTGTGTCTGGGTCTTTGTCTCTGTGTCTGGGTCTCCGAGCAGTGAGCTTACAGTCCAGGCTGAGACTCCAGTGCAGAACTGGGGGAGCAGTGCAATGGGATGTGCACAAATGTGATGGTGTCTGTGGTGTTTTCTTACAAATAAACAGTTGTTACACTTAATAATAATAATAATCCTTGCATTTGATATAGCGCTTTTCACGTCTTCTAGACGTCCCAAAGCGCTTCAAGTATACAAGTATTTACCCTTTTAATTGAAGTACTCATAGCCATTTTCCCACAGGTAATAGTGGGGGGGGGGGGGGGGGGGAACAGGGTCAAGTTTAACCAGATTCCAGCATCCCTCAAATACTAGTTCACAACCAACCCAGCACAGAGGGTGGCTTGTGAAATCACCAACATTCCTCTCTTCACTCAGACAAGTCCTCATCAAGCTGTGTGCTCTGGGTATATTCTGTGTGCACATGTACTCTGTTTATCTGTGCTCTGTGGGTGTGTGCTGTGTTTGTCCTGGCCATGCTATACACTGTGTGTCTGTGTGTGTGTTGGTGTGTGCATGTGCTCTGTGTGTGTACTACATGTGTGTTATGTGTATGTGTGTTAATTAATATCCGAGGGATACAAAATTGCATTTGTAAAGTGCCTTTCACGTTTGGAGGACATCCCAAGTCGCTGAACAGCCAGGGATTGGGACCTGAGCAGTGGGGAATGGGGGGGGGGGATGGGGCATGGCGGGATGTTGGGGTCAGGGAGGGTAGAGGACAGAGAGGGTCGGAAGGTGGCCAAAGGCATGGTCGAAGGGGAGAGTCTTGAGGCGTGCCTTGAAGGAGGCAAGGGAGGAAGCAAGGCAAAGGGAAGGTGGGATGGAGTACCAGATGGTGGGGGCAGAGAGGCTGAAGGCCCGACCGCTGATGATGAGGCGGGCTGGGCGGGGGACATGGGCAGGAGCCAGAGCCTGCTGAGTGGAAGGAGCAGACAGGTTGATAAGGGGGTTAACAGGTCGGAAAGGTAGGAGGAGGCAAGGCCATGGAAGGTCTTGAAATTGAGGACGAGGATTTTAAACTCGAGGGATGGGGAGCCAGTGGAGCCGGGCGAGGGTGGGTATGATGGGGTCACGGAGCCTAGTGCGGGAGATGACATGAGCTGCAGAGTTCTGGATGATCTGTAGCTTGTGCGGGAATAGTTGGGAAGGCTGACAAGAGGGTGTTGGCACAGTTAAGCCAATGCTGAAATCCTGGAATCTGGTTTAACTTAACCTAACCGAGTGAAATTCCCAACGCATTGGCAGTGACTCACTCTGATCTACACATCTCACCACCAACTCATGTTTATTTAGTATCCTCCCAAAGTGAAAGGTGCTATGCAAACATAACTTGCTATTGTTTTAATATCATTTCTCATTCTTATTGTCCAGAAACCCAATCAGTGTCACCTTATTCTCTTTGACCGAGCCTTCAGCTCCCCTCTCGACTCTCTTCCCCCTCCTCGCTCCCTCCCTTCCCTCCCCTCACCCTGACCATTTCCTCCCTGCTCGGGTCATGACCCAACTGTGCAGCGCCTTGGGACGTCCTCCTGACGTGAAAGGCGCTTTATAAATGGAATCTTGTTGTTGTTGTTGTTATAATAATAATAATAATAATAATCCTTGCATTTGATATAGCGTTTTTCACGTCGGGAGGACGTCCCAAAGCGCTTCACAGAACACACTGTAAAGTGAATTAACTGTATATTTGTGGGCGAACGCGGCAGCCAATTGCGCACAGCAATGTCCCACAAAGTGTCGTAGATTGAAAATGACCAATTTATTATTGTTTTTGGTTTTGGAGGGATTGTTATTAGGCTCTGTGTGGAGTAAGGAAACTTGCCCAAGGTTTCGACCTCTGCCTGGAATTGAACTCAGGTCTCTCACTTGCAAAGCGAATGCTCTAACCACTGAGCTACAGGACTCCACAGCTCTCTATGTCTGTTTGCTTAGTTGTCAGGCAGTTAAATCTTGACAAGACTGAGTCATGCGACTTGACTCCCGTCAATGCCTTAACTCCTGCAGCTTTTACCTCCTCAACCTCCCCAGCCTTTACCTAAGACTTACCGAATCTATACCTTGATGTCAGGTTCGATCTCCATTCTGTCATTCCAACCCCACATCCGGTCCCGGGCCAGGACCCAACACAGGGCATCCCCGGCCCCAGCACAGAGCAGCCTTGGTGTAACCTGTAACAGCAGCATAGCCATAGCCGCTGGCTACCTACTGCTCTCTGTGTTGCTTTCCGCTGGATAATCTGCACAAACAGTCATTAATCACCGACACTGGCAGCGGTTATCAAACAAAGGCAAGAGGCTCAGATTGCCTTGTGTAACCCTGTCCGCAGCTGCCTGAGGGATGTGATACTGTAGAGATTGCTACTTGTTGGGGCGATCGGAATCCCGATTACCACCTGGGAGGAGCAGCTGAGGTGGCTTCAGGACACAGTCGGCACAGAGACACCAACACACAGCCCGCACTCCGGCTGCCATCATTAATAATAATAATCCTTGCATTTGACACAATGCATTATCACATCTTTGAGATGTCTCAAAGCTCTTCACAGAATATACTGTAAAGTGAATTTAATGTATATTTTGTGGGCGAAACGTGTCAGCCAATTGACCACAGCAGTATCCTACGATTGGGTTCAGTGACCAAATAACTATTTTTTTGAAGGAATTATTGCCCCCAGAAAAGCGATCTCCCAATTGACTAACAGCCGGGTTCCTACTTTCTTCTGGGTAAACAGAGGCATGTGTGTGGAGTAAGGAAACGTGCCCAACATTTTGCCCTGCTCGGGTATTGATCCCAGGTACTCTCGCTTGCGAGGCGAGTGCTCTAATCACTACGCTACAATCACTTTCACGGCACCACGCTCGGGAAGCACAGGCACTTAGGACAGAAGGCACCAACTTTCCTGGAAGGGTAACGGGAATCTTTGGAATCCCGTTACTGACTAACCGTAACAGAAAGGTTGACCTCACAAACCCGCCAAGTTAAAAAGCTGCTGTTTCTGTTCCAGTTTATTCCACTGGTAGCTAGTGTAAGGTTTGCCAGAAAACCAGTTTACTCAATACGAGTTGACACAATGATTCAAAGAAAAGATCTTTATTCACACACAAGCAGCAACAGTCACTGCATTAACGTTGATATATTATCACATCAGCATACAGTTTTATTCAGCATAACAACTGAAATGTATGTTACCCGCGATAACCCCACACTCTGATTGGAGAAAGTCTTCCTTCTTTATGAACCTCACTACTCCTCATCTCAAGTCTTTCTGCATAACTCTTCTACTTTGTGCCTTTTATTTCTGTCATCCACTATTTTTAGCGCTGAATCTGATGCATAAATCCTTTCAATAGTTATGTTTTACTCCTCCTAATCTCTCAGCACCGTCTAATATCTTCCTATCTCAAGTACTTCAAGGAGGTTTTCTATACTAGGCGCGACCACCTTTATCTACTCCCTTAATCATGCTCCATCCCCATAATAACCCCTCCTGATCATGTTTCATTCCCATGGCCCAAGCTTGTTTCTCAGGCTTGTTTTGCACATCTAACCTTGGCCTTTTTCTGAAACAGCTCTATTAATGAGTTGTTTGTTCTGTTCCACTTCCTTATCTATAAAGTTATAACTGCCTCCCTTAAATGTTCTTTGCTCCAGCCTTTCGATTCAGCTTCTAACTTATCGCTACTCCCCTTTGTTGGTGCCCTCTAACCTTATTTGTACAATTTTTACCCTATGTTAGTTTCTGATTGGTAACCCTTTTCTCCTATCTCTACACTAGTAAATATCAAGTTAATGGGACAAAATTTGAGTAGGGTAAAAAGTGGGTCACAAGACACCACTGTTGGGAAGGGTTCTTCCTCCAAATGTCGCACCCGATTGTTGCACTGAGGAACTACATGTGTCACTGATATTGGCCCAAAGCCTCCATATGCCTGCCCCCCTCACCGCCCCCACTTCCCTCTCCCCTATCCCCTTTCCCATACCCTGCGCCAAGCCTGACCTGGGGGCCTGTGGTTTGCTAACTAATGTTGCTTGGGTTGGGTGTGGACCCTGGCCTCTGTATAACCTGAGGCACCTCAGTCACTGAGCCATGAATAGCGCCATCGGTCACGGTCTGTTTCACATTTACACTGCGGACGTCAATCAGAGGATTAAAGTTAGCAGCTGGTATTTTATCAAACAGAATCATAGCTTGAATAAGAAATTGTATAACTAGGCACTTACTGCTCTGTGACTCTGACCTTCAACTCCGCTGAGCACTGCGTTCCTGCCTTGTGCTGCAGGAAGGCGCTATAGAAACACAAATGGTATATATATGCCACCAATGGCGGTCTGGCCTATAGCCTCTCTGCCCCCATCCTCTGCAACTCCATCTTGGAGCCCCTCACTCCCTCCCTGCCTCCATCAAGCCCATCTCAAGACCTTTCTCATTGATCGTGCCTTCGGCCACCCTCCTATCCTAACTCCCCTTACCCTTCACCCTTCGATTCCAACCCCTAGCTCGGGTGCAAACCCGACATGAAAGGTGCGGTGTAAATATCATTTTGTTGTTGTTGTTGAGGCTCAACAGGAACCATCTGCACATGGAGAACATCTTTCACACTGAGAACATCACAAAGCCCTGTCTAGGGAATGAGTGAGAGCCTGAACTGGGGGGAGCGCTTCGCTTTGTGGTGGGCAGTGTTTGTGTGTGTGGGGTGTGGGGGCAAGTGGGTCAGTCACAGGGTGTGTGAGGGGGAGAAGGGGGTTAGTCACATTATGTGGGGGGGTGGTCAGTCACGGTGCGTGTGAATGTGTTTGGTGGATTGTGTGTGGGGGGTAGTGCGTGTGTGGGAGGAGTGTATATGTGGGAGGAGTGTGTGTGTGTATGGAAGGGGTGGAGGGGTCAGTCAGTGTATGTGAGTGTTTTGGGGGAAATCTGTGTGTGGGGGGAGAGGAGTGTGGGTGTGGTGGGGGGGGAGAGTGTGTATGTGTGTGTGTGGGACGGGTCGTCACAGTGTGTGAGTGCGTTTGGGGGAGTGTGTGTGTGGGAAGTGTGCATGGGTGGGGAAGGGGCGGGGGCGCGGGTCGTCACAGTGTGTGAGTGTTTGGGAGCGTGTGTGTGTGTGGGGGTGGGGGCGTGTGTTTGTGTGTGTGTTGGGGGAGGGGAGGGGTCAGTCACAGTGTTAGATCAGTGCTAGCTGGCAACAGGCCAGCGTGGTTGGCTGTGATGTAACATTACACAATGTGCTGATGGTATCAGAAGAGCGTGAGATAATCTCTGATGAACCTTGGCTCCCTCCCTGACATCCTCATTCCTGTGCTCTGGGGGCTGTGTGGAACCTGGTGGAATCACGAGATGCTGTGTCTGTGCTGGTCTGTGTGGGGGGAAGTGTGTACGGGTGGGGAAGTGTGCATGTGTGAGTGTGGGTGTGTGAGTGTGAAGTCAGTCAGCGATATACGGACCTGCTCCCGAGTGCCTGAGCTCAGCCCAGCAGCCAGAGACACAAGCAGCTCCAGCGCTGGGGTTGGGGGCAGGCAAGGTCCTGATCACTGTCCAGTGAGGCCATCCCCACTGGAAGATGGGTGTATGGACACTGGTGTCCACTCTCCTACCCCACCCTCCCTGTCCTCTATCCCTCCTGATCCCAACCCCCAGCTCGGGTCCAAATCCCTGACTGTCCAGCACATTGGGACAACTTCCTGACGGGAAAGGCGCTTTACAAATGTAATTTTGTATTGTACTGTACATTCTGTGAAGTGCTTTGAGATGTCTCGAAGACGTGATAAGGTGTATCAAATGCAAGGATTATTGTTATATTATTTGGGGAATCCAGTGCAGGCAGACTGGGGAGTGGGAGGAACGACCGGGACAGATGACTTTGCTTTATGTAGACCATCATGTTGTGCTGACATTGAGATAGCTTACCTGCCCATCAACATTATATCAGTGTGAGATGAAGACTGATAACCAAGCCAGCTGGATCCAGTCTCCTATCACCTGTGTAACACAGACACATCACTGACCATACATTCCCTTCCCCAAGTCACACTCAATGTGACAGATAAGACTCGATGCAGGTTCACCTGACGTGGTTTCATTCCAACAGATTATTGCATAATGTGAGCAGGGCAGCTTGGTTCAAGTGTGGGCCCTACAAACCCAGCAGCGTCTGTCCGCTTAGCGCACACGGCCAGCTCACACGCACCGGACATAGACAGTTCCACAGTGGGTGTGTCCAGGGGGAGGGCAGGCTGGGATGGGGGAGCAGGCTGGGAGGGGGGAGCAGGCTGGGAGGGGATGCTGGGGGAGTTTGTGTCATAAACGTCTCGAAGATGTGATAAGGTGCTATATCAAATGCAAGGATTATTATTATCATTATCATCCCTTGTGCAACACTGGGCAGGGTAGGCAGTGGGCACTGAGCAGGCACTGAGCACTGGGCAGGGCAACCACTGGGCAACAACAACAACAACATTCCATTTATAGAGCACCTTTCACGTCGGGAGGACGTCCCAAGGCGCTGGACAGGGTAGGCACTGGGTCCACATACTTGCTTTCAACTATGTTTATTGAGGAGATTGAACAGAGATTCATTGTCTGCAGTATGGCGGCAATTCAATGGTATTGGCTTTTATCTCTCTCTCACCTGTGTCTGGAGGAACCTGCTGTTCCACATTACACCCGAGCCAATCTATGAGCCGCTTCAGGAGGTGTGGATGTCACTAGGTGTGTGAAAATAGGATTCCAAAATAAAAGCAGTGATGGTGTGAATGAGGCCAGTTATGCAACTCTCTCCTCGCGTTCTTCAGCCAGAGAATGACAAGGTCAAGAGCAGAGAAACTAACAATCCACGTCCACTCCCCTCACACAAAGAGTGACTGACCTAAACAACAACAACTTGCATTTATATGGTGCCCTTCATGCAGGGTAGCATCTTGGAGTGCCTTAGCAGGAGAGCCTTCAGCCACTCAAATCTTGCCTAACATATCTAATAGAATTTTTTGAAGAGGTGACTGCGAGGGTTGATGAGGGAAATGCGGTGGACATTATTTACATGGATTTTAAAAAGGCTTTTGACACAGTACCGCATAAGAGGTTAATAAAAAACTTGGAGGCCCACAGTATTAAGGGGACATTTGGATTAGGAACTGGCTGAGTGACAGAATGCAGAGGGTGGTGGTTAATGGGTGTTTCTCGCAATGGGAGGAAGTGTGCAGCGGTGTCCCCCAGGAATCGGTATTGGGACCATTGCTCTTTCTAATATATATTAATGATCTGGACTTGGGCATAGAGAGCACTATTTCCAAGTTTGCAGATGATACCAAGTTAGGTCGGGTAGTAAATAATGAAGAAGATTGTGACGGACTGCAGGCAGACATACACAGAATGGTGGACTGGGCTGACATGTGGCAGATGGATTTCAATGTAGATAAGTGTGAGGTGATACACTTAGGTAGGAAAAATGATAGGAGGCAATATAGGCTTGGTAGCTCAATCTTAAGGGGGTGAACGTACAGAGAGATTTGGGCGTTCAAGTAAGCGATTCATTGAAGGTGGCAGAGCAGGTAGATAGGGCAGTAAAAAGGGCATTTGGTGTACTGAGCTTCATTAGTAGGGCATAGAGTATAAGAGTAGGGGTTATGCTTAATCTGTACAAAACACTGGTTAGGCCTCAGCTGGAATACTGCGTCCAGTTCTGGGCACCTGACCTCAGGAAGGATATTAAGGCACTGGAAAGGGTACAGAGGAGATTCACAAGAATGATACCAGGAATGGGGAAGCTTAGCTATGAGGACAGGCTGGAGAAGTTAGGACTTTTCCCATTAGAGCAGAGAAGGTTACACGGGGACCTGATAGAGATCTTCAAGATCATGAAAGGTTTCGACAGGCGAGATAGGGAAAAGCTGTTTCCGTTGGTAGGTGTGTCTGTGACTCGTGGTCACAGTCGTAAGATATCTACCAAAAGAAGCAGAAGGGAGATTAGAAGAAATTTTTTCACTCAGCGAATTGTTAGAATTTGGAATGATCTGCCCAAAAGGGCAGTGAAGTACGATTCGATAACAGCTTTTAAGAGAGAACTGGATAGGTATCTGGAGAAGACCGGTTTGCAGGGTTATAGGGAGAAAGCTGGTGAGTGGAGTTAATAAAAGTCAGTTGCTCTGTCAAAGAGCCGCACAGACTCGATGGGCCGAATGGCCTCCTTCTGTGCCGTAACATTCTATGATTCTATGATTCTATCCCCAACCTCTGGAATGCCATACCCCAGTCACTCCGCCTCGCCCCCTCCTTAACCTCCTTCAAATCCCACCTCAAAACCCTCCTCTTCGATCATGCCATCGGCCACCCCCTTCCCCTCCCCTCCCCTCCCTTCTCCAACCCCCTGACCCCAGCTCTGGTCTGAAATGCTGTACACTGTCAAGCGCCTTGGGACATCCTCCCGACGTGAAAGGCAAGATACAAATGTAATCTTATTGTTATTGTTGCTTGACAGTGGTGGATTCTGATAGCGAGCCAGGGGGCGAGGGAGCGGGGAGGTGACTGTTAGTACAATCAAAAAGGACTGACCCATACCCACACAGTGACTGATCCACACCCCACACAGGAGGTGGGTAGAGGAGGAAAGAAGGAAGAAGAGAGGAAGCAGGGAAGGGAAGGGAGAGGGAAGGAGGGGGGAATGGGGTGGGTGGGGGCACTGGAGCCATAAAATAAAAGTAGAAAGAGCAGAGCCCCAGGTGAATATTTAGAGTGGCTGATTGGTTCTGAGGCAAGTAAAAATTCTACAAAATGTAATAAACGTTATTATATTGAAATGTAATAAACTTCAGTAGTTAAAAAATCACAAGACCAGAGAAGAAAAGCAGAAAGCCTCTCGGCTGGTCACTGAACTTAACCCTCCAGTTACACTCACACATACTCACCCTGTCACACACATACTCAGTCATTTACACACTCAGTCACACACACTCATTCAGTCTCACACACACACTCAGTCACTCACAGTCAGTCAGTTACTCACTCATTGAATCAATCACTCACACACTCAGTCAGTCACTCACACACTCACTCACTCACTCATTGAGTCACTCACACACTCAGTCAGTCAGTCACTCACACACTGACTCAGTCACTCACACACTCACTCACTCAGTCACTCACTGAGTCACTCACTCAGTCACTCACTCACTCATTGAGTCACTCACACACTCAGTCACTCACACACTCACTCAGTCACTCACACACTCACTCACTCATTGAGTCACTCACACACTCAGTCAGTCAGTCACTCACACACTCACTCAGTCACTCACACACTCATTCAGTCAGTCAGTCAGTCAGTCACGCTCACTCAGACTCACTCACTCACACTCACTCAGCAACCTTTGCAACTGCAGACTGACATGTCATCGCTTGTTATATGTGACCCTGTGCCCCTTCGGGAGAGGAACAACGCGGAGGAGCAGTGACGGGGTCCGGGAGCCGTGCGGCAGTGGCTGTCTGCTGCCATCCAGTGGCCATACACCGGTACTGCAGGCGCCCGCGCATTCATTCAGAAACATGGAGATGAAGAGAATCTGAACAGGATGTCCACCCATTGAAATCAGAGCAGAGTTCAACAAAACCATCTCCCAGATTGTCATCACTTGTTCATCAGCTCCACCTCCACACATTCCAGACCAGACAGGAGCTCCGCAGCCAGGTGCTCTCCCACGCTACTCAAACGTACTCCACAAGGGTCTCCCCAGCTCCACTATCCAAAAAATCCAGGTCATTCAGAACTCTGCTGCCCGCATACTGACCCGGACCAAACTCCATATCTCAATCTCACCAGTTCTGGCCCAGGCTCCACTGGCTCCCCATTACCGAACGCATCGACTTCAAGATCCTCCCACTCGTGTTCAAATCCATTCACTCCCTGGCACCTCCATGCCTCTCCGACCTCCTCACTCTTCAATCCACCACCCGGCACCTCCGCTCGACTGGCACAAGCCTCCTACTTGTCCCTCGCACCCTCCACTCCACCATTGGAGGTTGTGCTTTCAGCCACTACGCCCTGAAACTGGAACACTCCCTCAATCACTCCGCCTTGCCCCCTCCCCTTTTTTTCAGTCCCTCCTGAAAATCTTCCTTTTTGACCATGCTTACGGTCAACTCCCCCACCTCAACTCAGAGTCAGGCTCCGCCACTGTTAAGCGCTCTGAGATGCTACCCTACATGGAGGGCGCTATATAGGTGCAAGTTGCTGTTGTTGTGAAGCACTTGATAAGGGTTTCCCAATGTGTCAATGGGAATTATTGTTATTTTTATTGCACCAGATCTGATTCCCAGGTCTGTCACTCACTGAATAGTTATATTAGTTAATTTCAAATCAACTTTATAGCCAGTTACTTTTTAAACAGGAAACAAAATGTAAACTACTGCAGATGCTGGAAATTTGAAACAAAAACAGAAGTCGCGAGGAACACTCAGCAGGTCAGGCAGCATCTATGGAGAAAGGAAAATGAATCAACGTTTCGGGTCCACGACCCTTCATCAGAACTGGGACATGTTGGGAGGGAGAGGTTTTTAAGGACTAACAGAGAGACAGAGCAAGGAAGACAAAGTAGAAAATGGGGTAGAGGACAGGGGATGATGGGTTAAAGAGATGTTAATGATACAAAACAAAGGGGGGGATTGCACCAAAACAGGGAAAAAGAGGTGTTAATAATGTAAATGGAGTCCTGTAGCTCAGTGGCTACCAGAGTTCAATCCCAGGCAGGTCAGGGCGAAACCTTGGGCAAGTTTCCTTACTCCACACAGAGCCTAATAATAATCCCTCCAAAACCAAAAACAATAATAAAATTGGTCATTTTCAATCCACGACTGTTTGTGGGACATTGCTGTGCGCAATTGGCTGCCGCGTTCGCCCACAAATATACAGTCAATTCACTTTACAGTGTGTTCTGTGAAGCGCTTTGGGACGTCCTCCCGACGTGAAAAGCGCTATACCAAATGCAAGGATTATTATTATTATTATTAAAACTTCTCCCCTTTATTTGGATCATTAACACAGAATATACTTAAAGTGTAGTGAATGTGTACTTTGTGGGCAAAATGCGTTTTTAGAAATGGCAGATTTAGTAATGAAACTTGGCTCTGTTCACATGTGACGTATACCTGGCACTGACTAGCTGGGTTGGAATGGCCTGTTTTGGAGCTGTAAGGTTCTATGTGATTGAGTGTTGTTTTGGAGGTGATTCGTGTCTCAGGATCCTAGGCAGCAAGAGTTCACATTCTCCCTGCGTCTCCGAGGCTCTGATTGCATTATCCTGGCCTGGGTCCCACTGTCCCACTTTGGCCTCGGAAAGATGACTCCTGTGCCAGCTGTTCCGTTTGGCGCCATTTGGCTGTGCCCTGTACAATCTGGGAGCAAAGCCCAGCATCAAGCCAGGGCCCGGGAACCAGATGGCATCGCATCTGAGGGAGCTTTTTACCCCTGTCCTCTCACAGCTACAGAATGTAAATCTGACTAAAATATTTATAGGCACTAATAAATGCATGGCCATTAACTTACCCTTTAAATATTGCATGTCACTCAATTAGTGGAGACACCCAGCTTACGCTCTCCAGTGTCCGTTCTCAAAAATTAATGAAATCACAAGGACAACATTAGATTTGTGCGCTACACCATCTTTGCAAAGGCAACAATTAATGTTACGAACTGCACCTTATTTACATCACTCGTGTCAGACGCTAATTGTGCCTGATGGTTGTAGGTTATCCCAAGCAGAAGGAAAACCTCTGAAAGGCATCACCTCATCATTAATTACTTCCACCGCATCAACACTGGTACATTTCCTAAACTTCTGTCATCAATATTAAAGAGACCCTGTCCGTTACTCTTTCCAACAGAGGCAGTAATTGCCAGACATTTCTTTGTAAATTTATATGCTATTTATTTCCCTGTCCTTTTAGCTTATCGCTGGCCCCTGGCTCTACCCCCACACCCACCCCCGCCCTGGTGCAGCTCTGGGATCGTCTGCTCAAAGTGCTTCAAATGATTTAATAATAATAATAATCCTTACATTTGATACAGCATCTTATTATGTCACAGATGTTTCAAAACGTTTCACAGAATATACTGTAAAGTGGAGTGGCTGTGTATTTTGTGGGCAAAATGCGGCAGCCAATTGCGCTTAGCAGTGTCCCACAAACAGTCAGGGATTGAGTGATCACATTTTTTTTATTACCCCTGAAAAGTGATCCGGTGATCGATTAACCATCGGGTTCCTACTTTCTGCTTAGAGAGTTACAGCACAAAGCGCACAGGGAACTGTGTAGAAATCTTCCCTCTGCTGGTTAGTGCATGCCCTGACTGATCCAGCCCAGTGCACAGGTTGTGCACTTGTCAAATCCCTTTAATACAAGGAGGTCAGATGAATTAAACCCAAAGTGTCTTATTATCAGACGGCTTCTCATCCCAGTCAGCGTCTCTCATTCTGCCCAGGTAAGTCCTCTCCTCAGGGGCTTTGACATATGGGATTGCATCCTTCCCAGCTTGGCTGTCACTCCGTGCATGTCAAGTAGGGGCCTGTAATCCAATTAGCCATTAATGATAAAATGCCCTATAGCACCAGACCAATTTGCACGGTTTTATTCAGATTTTAATTCATTAGAGACTTTGCATATCCTCAAGTCAGGCATCGCAAAGAAGGGGTTAACTCAACCGTAGCCTTCCTTGTGTCCTGTAGCTCCCAGGCCCAGCACTGAGCTGCTGATCTCCCCAACCAAGGTTACTGATGCTCACTCCAGCTTGCCTCCTCATTCAAAGCTTCAGTATTAACCGTTATTCTTGCAGAACTGGGCAAAATGGCTCCTGCGTTCGCCTACACTACTCACACTTTACAGTAAATCATGGAGTGCTGTAATAATAATAATAATCCTTGCATTTGGTATAGCGCTTTTCACGTTGGGAGGACGTCCCAAAGCGCTTCACAGAACACACTGTAAAGTGAATTGACTGTATATTTGTGGGCGAACGCGGCAGCCAATTGCGCACAGCAATGTCCCACAAACAGCCGTAGATTGAAAATTACCAATTTATTATTGTTTTTGGTTCTGGAGGATTATTATTAGGCTCTGTGTGGAGTAAGGAAACTTTCCCAAGGTTTCGCCCTCTGCCTGGAATTGAACTCAGGTCTCTCGCTTGCAAAGCGAGTGCTCTAACCACTGAGCTACAGGACTCCACGTAGTATATTGGTTAGAGCACTTGCCTTGCAAGCGAGAGGACCCGGGTTCGATTCCCGGGTAGGGTGAAACATTAGGCAAGTTTCTTTATTCCACGCGCCTCTGTTTACCTAGCAGTAAGTAGGAACCCAGCTGTTAGTCATGTTTCCGGAGCTAATAATTCCTTCAAAACAAAAAAAATTTGAGTTATTCAATCCGTAACTGTTTGTGGGACACCGCTGTGTGCAATTGGCTGCCGCGTTTCGCCCACAAAATATATAGTTATTTACTTTACAATATATTCTGTGAAGCACTTTGTGACATCTCAAAGATGTGATAAAGCGCTATATCAAATGCAAGGATTATTATAATTATTAAATCATTTGAAGCACTTTGAGATGTTCTTCCAATGTGAAAGGCACTGTATCAAATGTAAAGATTATTATTATTATTTATTGAGAACAATCCTCATGTTTGGTGCAATGTCTGGGGCATGGAAACGTCTCAAACCATTTGTCTTGGGACTTGCTGTTGAATGTAGTGACTGTCGGCAAATATAGTACATGATGCGTAAAAATATACCATTTTCTGATTCATGGTATTTCTTAATGGATTTCCTTAATATGGAATTCAATCACACTGGTTGTGGAGCCTTGCTGTGAGTAAATTGGCTGCCACGTTCGCCTACAAAATCCACAGTCACTTGACAGCTATTAGTTGTGAAACACCTTTTGACCCTGCATCAAATGCAAGGATTAATACTTATTATCGAGAACTGGATTGGTCCTGAAGTGTCTGGCATGGTCTCAAACCGCTGTAAGATAGATAAACTCCTGCTCTACTATCTAGCTACAGAGTGTGTGTGCAGGCAAAGTCACAGAGTGGCTGGAGCAAGGGAATGAGCTAAGAGGATCCACAAGTTCATGTACAGCGTCTCTCTTTGTCTGGGTGCATCTTTTTTTAATGGGCTGAATGATTATTCAGCCTGGGGGATGAATAGAGCAGTCTGCTTCACTACATTCCGCTATGTGACAGTCTCTGCTCAGACGGGGGCGTGAGTATTCTCAGGAGGTTGTTTTGTAGATTAATTAAAGTCGGTCAAATTAACAAAAACACACACAGTGTTTAATTGCCTCTGTGTGAAGGTTTTAGGGTGGAATAAAAGAATAAATATGTTATTGTTAAATTTGGGCCTTTTATCTCAATGCACGACTGTTTGTGGGACACTGCTGTGCACAATTAGCTGTCGTGTTTCGCCCACAAATATACTGTCAATTCACTTTACCGTATATTCTGTGATGCGCTTTGAGACTCTAGAAGATGTGAGAAGTGCTATATCAAATGCAAGGATTATTATTATATATTTATATAAAAAAATCAGATGGAGTAGGGGACAAAGACATGGCAGAGTCACTAAACAAGTATTTTTCTACAGTCTTCACCGTAGAAGAGACTGGAAACATACCAAAAATAGAGGACCAAGAAGACAATGTTAGCGAGCAACTTAGGGAGATTAACATTAGTAAAGAGATGGTTCTAGGTAAATTGTTGGGTCTTAAAACCGATAAATCCCCTGGACCGGATGGCCTGCATCCGAGAGTTTTAAAGGAGGCGGCTACTGAGATAGTGGATGGCATGTCTATAATCTTCCAAAAGTCTGTGGATACTGGAAAAGTTCCCATTGATTGGAAGATTGCAAACGTAACTCCACTATTTAAGAAGGGTGGGAGAGAAAATAGGGAAAACTATAGACCAGTTAGTTTGACGTCAGTTGTAGGGAAAATTCTTGAGTCCTTAATAAAAGAAGTAGTTATGGGATACCTGGAAGACCATAAAAAGATTAGGCAGAGTCAACATGGCTTTACAAAAGGGAAGTCATGCTTGACTAACCTTTTAGAATTTTTTGAGGATGTATCCAGCAGGTTGGATAAGGGGGAACCAGTAGATGTGGTATATTTGGATTTTAGGAAGGCATTTGACAAGGTGCCACACAAAAGGCTGTTACTCAAGATCAAGGCCCACGGGATTAATGGGAAAATATTAACATGGATAGAAGAGTGGCTATCGGGTAGAAAGCAGAGAGTAGTGATAAACGGATCATTCTCGAATTGGCAGGAGATGTAACTAGTGGAGTGCCACAAGGATCAGTGCTTGGGCCTCAGCTATTTACCATTTACATCAATGATCTGGACGAGGACATTGAATGTAATGTGTCTAAATTCGCGGATGATACTAAACTCGGTAGCAGAGTGAGCTCTCAGGATGATGCAAAAAGATTGCAACAAGATATAGATAGGCGCGGGGAGTGGGCAAGTAGGTGGCAGATGGAATTCAATGTTAGCAAGTGTGAAATTATTCACCTAGGTAGCAAGAATAAAAGAACAGATTATTTTCTGGAAGGGGAGAAGTTAGATAGTGTTAGTATTCAAAGGGATTTGGGTGTCCTTGTACACCAGTCCCAAAAAGTTAGTTTGCAGGTGCAGCAGCAACTAAGAAGGCGAACGGCATGTTAGCGTTCATTTCGAAAGGTTTAGAATATAAGAGTAGGGAAGTCTTGCTGCAACTGTATAGGGCTTTGGTGAGACCGCACCGAGAGTATTGTGTGCAGGTTTGGTTTCCTTATTTAAAAAAGGACATACTTGCCCTTGAGGGGGTGCAGCGTAGATTCACTCGGTTAGTTCCTGGGATGAGGGGACTGACCTATGAGGATAGGCTGAATAAACTAGGGCTGTATTCTCTAGAGTACAGAAGAATTAGGGGAGATCTTATTGAAACTTATAAGATTCTTAAAGGGCTGATAAAGTAGACACAGAGGGACTGTTTCCCCGGTGGGAGAATCTATAACCAGGGGTCACAGGGTCAGCCTTTTAGAACGGAGTTGAGGAAACATTTCTTCACTCAGAGGGTAGTGAACTTATGGAATTCACTACCCCAGAAGGCAGTAGATGCTCAGTCCTTGAACATTTTCAAGGCTGAGACTGATAGATTCTTGAAAAATAGAGGGATTAGGGGATATGGGGATAGGGCAGGTAATCAGAGTTAGGTGAGAAGATCAGCCGTGATCTTATTGAATGGCGGAGCAGGCACGAAGGGCCGAATGGCCTACTCCTGCTCCTAATTCTTATGTTCTTATGGAATGTAAAATTTCTTTATTGACAATGTTGCAATTATTATTAAATGTTTTAGGGAAAAAAATAATGAAAGCTTTGTTGAAATTCTGCCTGAATTCACACTTTCTTTCCTTCTCGCGTTTTAGAGGAAGACCGACATCTAACGTGGCTCATTGCCATTAGGTCATCACATCCTGTGTTTCCAGCCAATAGGAAAAGACACTTCTTTTCAACATTGTTGTGTCCCTCTAACACAGTCCAGTCTCGGGAAATCCGCACAGGCTGTCTAACACGGAGGCTGTGCCCCTTTTACACATTTTTACTCTAGGGCAGGAGTGGACAATCCACCCATCTAACTTTCGCAAAACTTCCTTCAAAAATTGACCATTCACTTCACAGCTGTTTGTGAGGACATTGCTGTGTGCAAAGTACACAGTGCCAGGATTATTAAGTATAATTATTCAGCTATTGTTATTATTCCCATCATCTAATAACCGTTAAACCTTTGCATTTAAAAAACTTTTTATAGTTTACTGTTCTACCACCAGTGCTGGTAGTTTGATCTACATGACCATACCCTTTTACCAGAGACTGACTCCTGCATTCTCTCTCATCCAATATACAGTCAATTGACTTTACAGTATATTCCATGAAGCGCTTTGAAGACGTGATTAGGTGTCTCAAAGATGTGATGAGGCACTGTATCAAATGCAAGGATTATTATTATTACGCTCATTTTGAAGCTGTGGTCTCCCTGAGGTTCGATATGACAAAATAATATTAATTTAAATCTTGGTCTAAAACCATTTGTTAAAATTTCGCTTCGTTGATTAACTTTAAGAGACAACGAGAAGCTACCGTGGCAGCTTGAGGTCCCGCAGGCGCGGGAATGTGTCCCCATTGGAGTCGATGCCCAAGGCAGATGCCCACCTGAAGCCACTTGCCCCAGATTCCCTGGTGCCACTGAGAGTGTACGCACACCTTCTCTGCTGTGTGACATCTCCAGACACCGACTACCTGGATTTCTGAGATGCTCAGTTATTGCACAGTACAACTACAGCATCGATTGCAGAAATCGCTGGGAATCTGCAGCAGGTCAGGAAGCATCTATTGGAGAGAGGACTGACGGCAGAATTTTCGTTGGGAAGTTTTTATGGTCACCACAGTCAGAGAGTCCGAGGCACACAGTAGGACAACGGTGAAGGGGTTTTTAATGCATTTGTAATTGCGATATATTTAATAGTTTTCTTCATTTTAATACCACGGTCCAGACTTTAAACCGTGACACAGAATCACTGTAAAGTGCAGCGATTATGTGTTTTGAGGGCAAATTCGCTGCTCATTGTCCTTTTAAACCTCAGTGTCTCTTTAAACCCGGCGGGGGGGGGGCGGCGCCGCTCTGATTGGTTGGTTTTAAAAGGCCAATGGGAAGGGCGGGATTTACGAATTGACCAATGGGCGAAGCAAGAACGCCGATCAGCCAATGGGAAGCCGCGGCCTCCAGGACCGGCGACCAATGGGAACCGCGTGCGGCCGGTGAGCCAATAGGAGGCCGGACACGCCGGGAGAGCGCGAGGCCCTGGCCAATGGGAGGGGGCGGGTCCCGGCGGCTCGGCCAATGGGCGGCTGGCGGCTGGAGCTCGGGGGCCCGGAGTAACCGCCGCCGCCATGGCCTCGCGCAGCCTGGTTTTCCTGCTGGACTCGCGGGGGGACGGCGCGGGCCCGGGCCTGGGCCTGGCCGCCCGCAGGAGCTGTCTCCGCCTCCTCACTCGCGCCGCCTGTGGCTTCGGCTTCCAGCGGGTCCGCTGGGGCTTCAGGCTGTTCCCCTCGGGGCCGGGCGGCTCCCGGGGCCCGGGCCTAGGCCGCGACTTCAGGGAGCTGCGGCCGAGTGACCTGCGGGGGCTGGAGGAGGCTCTGGGCCGCCAGGCGGAGGCCCGAGCCGCGGGGCCCAGCGGGGCGGCCGCCATCCAGGCGGCGCTGAGGGAAGCGCTGTCTGACTACCAGTGGGACCGGCCGGACCTGACCTCTCCCGCCAAGCGGGGCCGCGGGCGGCGGCGGGCGGCCGAGGAGGACGGGCAGCCCCGCGACTGCAAGGCGCTGTTCCTGTGCGCTCGCTGCCCGCACTCCAGGGCCGAGCTGCTCCGCTTCCTGGGCCCCGGACACTCGGAGCAGCCGCTGGCCGACAGCCTGCTGCCCCCCGGGCTCCGAGCCCTGCTCACCGGCCGCGGCATCGGCCTACACTGGCTCGACACCTCGCCGCCACCACAGGTACGGTACACCCTCCCGCCTCCTGCCCGACCAGAGCGAGCAGAGGGCAGCGCCTGGGCCCCCGGCTCCAGCCTGGCTCCGGGAATGCCCACCTGGAGGGGGGATTGGGATGCTTGGAATTCCCAGTTCTCTTTGACCGAGCCTTCAGCTCCCCTCTGGACTCTCTCCCCCCTCCTCGCTCCCTCCCTCCCCTCCCCTCACCCTGACCATTCCCCCCCTCCTCACTCCCTCCCTTCCCTCCCCTCCCCCTGACCATTCCCCCCCTCCTCGCTCCCTCCCTCCCCTCCCCTCACCCTGACCATTCCCCCCTCCTCGCTCCCTCCCTCCCCTCCCCTCACCCTGACCATTCCCCCCTCCTCGCTCCCTCCCTCCCCTCCCCTCACCCTGACCATTCCCCCCCTCCTCGCTCCCTCCCTCCCCTCCCCTCCCCCTGACCATTCCCCCCCTCCTCGCTCCCTCCCTTCCCTCCCCTCACCCTGACCATTCCCCCCCTCCTCGCTCCCTCCCTTCCCTCCCCCTGACCATTCCCCCCCTCCTCGCTCCCTCCCTTCCCTCCCCTCACCCTGACCATTCCCCCCCTCCTCACTCCCTCCCTCCCCTCCCCTCACCCTGATAAAGGTCCTGACTCCGGACCGAGCGACAGCAAACCGCGTCGACAGTCGCAGGAGCAGGAGGAGGCCATTCAGCCTCCGAAGCCTGTTCTGCCATTCCGTGAGACGTTGGCTGATCTGTGCGTTGGCGTGAAGTCCTGTAGCTCAGTGGTTAGAGCACTCGCTTTGCGAGTGAGAGACCTGAGTTCAATTCCAGGCAGAGGGCGAAACCTTGGGCAAGTTTCCTTACTCCACACAGAGCCTAATAATAATCCTCCAAAACCAAAAACAATAATAAATTGGTCATTTTCAATCTACGACTGTTTGTGGGACATTGCTGTGCGCAATTGGCTGCCGCGTTCGCCCACAAATATACAGTCAATTCACTTTACAGCATATTCTGTGAAGCGCTTTGGGACGTTGAGAAGACGTGAAAAGCGCTATATCAAATGCAAGGATTATTATTATTATTATTACTTCGACTCCGAATCATACCAGTCATCCACCCACTACAACTGCGTGCCAGTTGTCTCCGCGCCCCACCCCCACCTCACTCTCATCTGGTGCATCCAAAACAAGTGACTCGGTCACTCTTTGTTATTTTGATAGAAGAAGGTTCTTTGCGGATTGTAATCTGATGGCAATGTCGGTGATGTAATCCCACGTCCCTATATAAATAAAAGTGCATGTCAGAGATTAGTAGGCACTTTTGAGGGAATCCTTGCCTGACAATAAATCATTCCAGTTTTGCTGCTACTTTTGATAGCTGATTGTTTCCTTAATTGCACCAGCCAACTATTTTCCACATCATACTGACATTTGCCATTAATAAACTTTATCACTTGGTTATGTTGATCTTTCTCTGGAGGCCATGGTGTGTTGACTGGAGATTGCAATGAGACAATCAAGCACAAAAAGGGAATAAGGCCACAAACAATTGTATATTAAGTAGGGGTTGGATTGTGGGGTCGGAATTCCATTGTGGGGTTCAGACGGTGGCCGTAAACCAGTTAAATATAGCGGTAGACAAAACGACAAATAGCAAAATGATATGAAAAATTATCTTTATTCTTCCTCTTGAAGTTGTAGATGTTTGAAAGGACCGCTCTGGGGAATATTAAGCGCAGAGCATCTATAATACCCACGCAAACCTCAAAATGTGTGTGTATGAAGTGCAGCAGGTTTAAGGGAAACTTTTCAAATGGTAATCTCTGGCATCCTGATTTCTGCTGCCAACTTTCCAATATGCCAGGCTACAGGCAAATGCTGGGGGCACTGAGAAGAAGGACGATTGTGTATGCACTGCACTCATACAGTACATTGATGATGTGTATGTGTGTTTTATGAAAGGTTGTTTCTGTGACAGAATTACATCGCTCTCTTTCTTTGCAGTTCACTGGAGCTCCAGATCACATTGGCTACAGGATGATTTCTGAGGTGCTGCAGTTGGTTGGTGGGAATTTAATTCCATTTGCTGCTTTGCTGCAGCTCTCGTATGTTCCGGAGTGTGAAAGACTTCTGGAGGATCCTGGCTTCGGCAAACCAACTGTCCAGCAGGAGGAGGGTGCTGAGGATAAAGTGAGAGACAGGAAGGAATATATGGAGCAGAGGAGAGCGTTTGATGCTGTGTTTCCATTTGATTGTAGCATGAATTATTTCATGAGTGATGAGCGTTTGTACCGCTCCACATTCCCTGTTCAAGAAGGATTGCTTACAATCACACAAGGTACTTGTCCTCCACATGTTCCTGAGCATATTAAATGTGGTCGTGGTTAAGTTTGTGTACTGAATACTTCTATTCCATCAGAACAAGGGGATGTTTAATATGCTTCAGATTTGCATCGCTCCACTTTTGCCTATAGAACAGTCGCTACACTCAACAACATTAACCAGCAGAGAAAAAGCGCTCTTCCTCCAGGGACAGTGCCATGTACTGCAGAATGCCTGACTTACAATCTGTAACCTATTGATTGCTTTTATATAGGTTATTTTATTGTGTGGTTTGTGGTTGTGAACAGGAGACCAGAAGGAGAGCTGCAGTGTCACCTTAGAGCCTGTCTCCTCCAGTCAGAAGTACCTGCCAGGGCCAGTGAATATTGCAATCAGAGGAGCTGTGAAGGATTGGGATCCACCAAAGGCTAATCTGCTGTCTACACACTCCTGGATCTTACAGTGGCCTGAGTCAAGGCAAACTGCTGAGAGCAGCTTACTTCAACAGCTTTTACAGAAAATAACACATAATAGGATCTATTTGGTACGTAAATATTTATCATTTTAGGTATTTGTTGGATTGACCTATTGTGGTGCTTTTACAGCACAATTTAGTTATGCTTTACTCATTATGATTAATTACCGTCTGGACTGGTGTTTGTAAATGCAGTTGACACCTATTAAACCATGCAGCGTGGTACGTGGCAGAGAGAGATGGTAGTTCTCCAGTGTATGTGAAATACCTAGTATATCATAGCTGCTGGTGGGGAGTGGGAGAGAGAATCTATTATTCACATAATCTTGATCCTGTTGGCATTGTCCACCACAAATATATACAGTCAATTCACTTTACAGTATATTCTGTGAAGCGCTTTGAGATGCTTGGAAGACGTGAAAAGCGCTATATCAAATGCAAGGATTATTATTGTTTTGTTTTAATCCATGCTCTGATGGAGACGTGATAAGAAAGTCACGATGCCATGATGGGACCATATTCACTTTTGTCTCAATGTGTTTTCAGGTTACTGATGTGGCACTGGGTGATGGTCTGCCTCTGGGCACTGGGATTCTGTCTCCCCTGCTTGGAGGTGCAACGTTGCTCACACTGATCTGCTCCCAGCTAGCGGTGGAGTTTGAGGAGTGCTTTTCCCAGACAAAGGTTACTGAGAGTGTGCAAGGTGTGACCTCTGAGCTCTTAGGGGCTGTGGAGAGAGCGATAAACTTTCTTTCAGAGGTGCTCGAGGACACTTATGAGTCCAGTGAAGGTGAGGGAAACCCTTCAGTTCAAGCCGTTAATTAGTTATTCTCTTTCCTGCCATTTTATTACCAGTGTTTCTTTCTTGGCTTAGAGCACGGTTCATTCTTAGGCTAATGGGGCATTTTGATAATTTGTACAAATGGTGTGGTTTGATTTTCGACACTGACCTTCACACCTGAATGAGAATTCTGATCTGGGATAATGTTTATACAAGAGTGCTTGATCTGAAGTAACCTCATTCACACCTGGTTAGGAAGAAAAAGTTAAGATGCTTTAGATTAACTCAGCAAAAGGGTGTTCTGATTGTCGTGTTATCACAGCAATGCAGTCTGTGAACTTACCGGTGCTGAGTATAGCTGTGAAGGTTGTTGCAGTAAGAGTTTGGGAATTTGTGTATTTGAGGCTTTGTCCATTCCCTTCTTGTGGATTCAGGTTCTCTGGTTAAACTTGTGATGAGTGATGTGAGTACAGAATCTCATCCTACGAGGATGTTTAATGGACAGACCACCTGTACTCTGTACTCTCTGCTTCAATGTACAAAGGCAGAAAATAATACCGCAGCTCCGGGGCTGCGCTGCTTTAATGAAAGCCTTAACTTTCTGGAATGTTTGTGCCGCTACACGTTTTATAATTCTGAAGAATTAAGTTTAGTTAAGTCCTGGATGAGCATTTTCTGTTGCAGGTTATTGTGTATGTGCTGTGTCTTTAAGGCAGTTTCAATGGTCCCTAAGCCTGGGAGTGTACTTTGTCCACAGTGCCTTACACCACATCCAACTCTGGTTGTATTTAGCACCTTCTGAAGTTGTGTTCATTGTTCTTTATTATAAATTTCATGCTCTCCTTTGATGTCTTATTGTGATCCAACAGCCGCCAGGTAAGTAGACTGACGTTGAATGAGCTGCTTGCTGCGACGCTCTGTTAATTGCCGTCATTTATCACAAGTCATTGCTGCATCATTCCAATGTCTTTTGTGCTTGAAGCCCTGATGTGTTGATAAATAGTGGCGTGAAATGTTTCTGATACTGACAGTTAGCTTTCAGCACATTCACTTGTGGTATTTGATGGAGAAATGCTGCCTTTGGGGGATTGTCAGTGAACCAAACATTGATTGTGTGTCACCAACATATTTAACATATTTATGGGGTTGCAAACTGTTGCAGATTAATGCAGTGAGATCTGTCATCTGCATCTTTTGGCACTTTTGTCTGTATCTGCCATGATTTTCTAGATGTTGTAGTTTTTCAATAATAATGGCCGATTTCTGCTGAACCCAACAGTGCTATCTGCTTGTGAAGGTGTTGCTGTCCCACACTGGGTGCGGCAGGAGCTGGCTCAGGGCCCCCGGCACGGCGCTTGCTTTGCGGAATCCTGGTTCCCACTGTCTGAGCTGTCAGGAGCAAGCTCTGTTTTCATCGAGTCATTCAGGTAAGCTATAAGAGTAATGATGTGTTGCTGCCTTATCTTATCCAAGTGCATTAGATCTGCATTTCAAAGCCGTCAGAAAGAGCTTCAGAATTGCTTGTTGTGTTTGGGTCTAGATCAACGCTGACCACAGACGAGGCAGAGAACACAGAGCAGGAGCTGGCTCTCACCTCTCACTTAGCGGAAATGTACCAAAGACAAGCGGCTGAAGAGGCGGGAGCGGCAACTGAGTACGGAAGGAAAAAAAGTAAGTGGAGCAGAACTTGTTAGATCAGTATTACGGTATCTTTTTCTCTTTTCAATCTCAGCTTTTATCCTCTACATTTGACTTGATTTAACAACCTGCATTCCTTTGCCACAGCTGGCATCCCTCGCACACCTCTCAGGCAGAAGATGAAGTCTATGAGCCGCTCGCTGCAGATGTTAAACGTGGCCAGACTGAACGTAAAGGCACAGAAGTGCCAGCCGGAGGCGACCCCGCTTCCTGTCACCGAGCCAGCCAGGCACCAGGCCAAGAGGCGTCTGGAGGATAAGCGGGAAATAAAGAGGAGAGTAAAGAAGAGAACAATAGGCAAGTCTACACATAGACTGCTCACCAAAGCTTAGGTTGAAGGAGTGAGCGAGTGGTATTTTGACATTTACAATGGAGTGTTACCATTAATCTCGGGCTTTTGTCTATTTGCAACCATTGTAAATAATAACTCTGACACGTTTGTTCTGCAGATTTTAAAAATGATGAGGAGTTGATGTCCAGTTTGGAAGAAAATTACCAGAAACATGTAGTGGAGGAAGAGCTGTCACAGTTAAGCTTTGTTCAGAACACAGTCACTATCGTTCATACGTACCTCCAGTCTGGCAGTGCTGAACAGTTTGAGGTGCGACATTACTGTCCTGCTGATCTGCTAATCCTCCAGCAATTTAATTCTACATCTAATATTCTGTGGTTACACTGAAATGGTGTAATTATCCTGTCTTTTTTAACATGCACAATGTGGAGCTAACTTTATAACTGTTCTGATGCATTGCAAACCTTGTGTATTAAAGGCCAAGTGTATAAATCTGATTCAGACACATTTGCTGAAGACGAGTAAATCCATCCGGCAGCAGTATGGGAACCAGGAAAATAAGGACACAAAAGTCAGAGAGTGAGTAGGGGACTGCGGCGCCTCTGTACTTAGCTCTTACTGTTTATCTATCTTTATTACTACACTGACTGAGACAAACTACAAAAATTGCAGAGATGGTTGGTGTACCATTATCCCTTTCTGTAGCATAACCACTCGAATCTTTATTCAGCTTTTGTTTCCTTGTGTCAATACCAATATTTGTATTTGCTGCCGTTGTGTGATGTGCTGACTGTCTTGTCTGGTTTGTGGTAACCTCTTTGTTTTAAATAACCGTTTAATAAAAAGAATACATTGCTGTATATTTTAGGTTTGTTTTTGAACAAGCCAGAAATTAAACTATTTAGTTAGTAAAACTGGACTTAACTCAGTACTGAAGTTCATGTTAGACCTCATTACTCTTATTATAGCTGTCAACTCCAAGTGTTGCTGCGGTTAGAGATGTGCCAGCAATGCCCGTCACTGCAGAGCTCAGCTGGGGATCTGGTGGAAGAGGTGAGTCCAGCGCAGGACATGGGCAACAAAGCTCGACGATAGTCGTACATCAATGAAAGCTGCCATGTTGAAGTTAACGCTCTCTGACCATAGTCCGCTGTCAATCCTAAGTTAATGGACAAACCTGGGTTGCTTGAATTAAAGATCCTGATCTTTGGGCAAGTGGGATGTGACCTGAGCATTCACTGCATAGTATGTAAGTGTGAGGAAAACCCATATTTTGCTCAGCATTTCCCTTTTGACTTGGGAGAAATATTCAGTAAAAGGTTGTTTTTATTATGGGAGCATCTGGCTTTGCAGTAGCTTATAAACAAGTTATTGTACACAATCTGCAGGCTGGTCCAAGCAATCCTCCACATGTGTAACTTCATCTCCAATGCCCTTTACTGTTATCACAATGAATTACTTTCTGTGTTTTTTAAAAAAAACAAAGTTCAATGTGTGCAAGGCATCTGGCATCTGCCATTCTGCTCTGACTTGCTCTCTGACTACAGATGACCAATCTGCTGCGGATCATCTCTCTGACCAAAGACACCACATTCCTCGCAAAGTTTTTGGAGGAAGATATCTTAAGCACGTAAGTGAGCAGCTGTGGGAGTTGAGTAGAGCTCCTCGAACGATTGTCCAGTGATGGAGAGAGTGCGTGAGTGCGTGTGGAGGGACTTCAAACAGTGGCACCACAAGCAGGATTTAGCAGTTCATATCAGTGAATATTTAATTGATTTCTATTTCCCGCGTTCTGGTGTCTGGCAGTGTGTTTAAGCAGTGTGTGGACTTCTGCGTTTCTGCTGCAAATGTGGTTTTTACGATTTAATTAGATTAAACATTTGACAGCTGCGTTCTGTGTTTCAGGTATTTGCTTGTTCTGCCGCAGATATTGGGAGAGCTGTATTATGGGATGGGGCAGTCGGTCCCCGCGTGCTTAGCCTCCGTGCTTCCCGCAGATTTCTTCAGTGACGAGTCCATGTCCCAGGAATCGGAGTCCCCCAGTAACTTGCTGATGTCCTCCCTCCCTCTGGACACGGCCTGTACAGACGCCCCAGACACACAGCTGGACGAGCTGCGGACCCGGTCTTCCCGCAAAAGAAGGTGAGTTCATGTTGCTACGTCTCACTCCCAGAGGAAACAGCAATGATCTAAGGCTTCTTTATGCACTCGTGCCTTTGTTTGCTAAACAAAAGTATGAGCTAGAGACGCATGTGGGGATTGGCATATAAAATGTCTTGATTTCAAGTGGGAATCTGTGATGAAGGATCTGGAAGCACCTCCAGGAACTCCCTCTGACGTAACCTACATTTCGAAGCAGAATTCCTGTGAATCTGCATCCAGCTCCTGGTAGGAATCCCCATTGAGATTCCTTAACAAAGATATCACTTTATTTTGAAGGCGTTTGAAATTGTTATGTTTCGACCAGCCCTTCCTCCTCCAATATTATTTTCTTTCAGAAATAGAAATACTGAAATCGAGCCTGTCAGGACAGTGTGTTTGTCTGCCCAGAGTGTGTTGTTGGCATTGGTCCCAGGGGCTTCAGTGCATTACAGTTAACACTTTTGGGTCAAAAATGTAAATATCCTCTCTGTTTTGGGGTTTGCAAACCAATGTTGTTTTATTTCAGGAGCATCCCTCTCACCAGGCATCGGAGCATATCAGAGGTCTCGCATAATTTGCGGCAAATTCAGATGCCGAAGAAACCTCTGAGACTGGTAAGTTGGGGGCGAATGTGTGTCTTTAAATTTTCCAAACTGCTGAAGGATACCAGGATACTTGTAGCGTATTGGTTGGAACACTTGCCTTGCAAGCGAAAGGACCTAGGTTCAACTCCCGCGTGCGCTGAAACCTTAGGCAAATTTCCTCACTCCACACACCTCTGTTTACCTGACAGTAAGTCAGAACCCAGTTATTAGTCGATTAGGGGATCGCTTTTCCGGGGGTAATAATCCCTTCGAAAAAAACATAATTAAATAACAACAACAAGATTGCATTTGTATAGCGCCTTTCACGTCGGGAGTCGTATAATAAATTGGGCACTCAATCCACGATTGTTTGTGGACGCTGCTGTGAGTAATTGGCTGTCACTTTTCGGTCACAAATACACAGTCAGTTCACCTTACAGTATATTTTGTGAAGTGCTTTGAGACATCTCAAAGATGTTTTATCGACTTATTTTCTTGACCTCAAATAGAATGTTTCAAACCACCCCACTGGATGTAAAATCTATTAATAACCATATTCAGTATTTTTACGGGCCTTTTTTTGAACTGACTATTTTTGTTGTGTAATTGGGAATGATGTGTTATTGTTAACAGGAGAGTTTGCAGTCTCGCACTTTTGTGGTTGAGCAGCCACTGCCGCCCCCTCCAGTTCCGAACGAAACTCAAGGTGAGGCCTGCTGCTTTGGTGTTTAATCTGTGTTGACATGTAAAGTGTCAGAGTGGTTTGGATGTCAATTTAGACCTAGCATTGTCACCACGTGACGGGTTCTAGGTCCAGCTCTGGATCATACTCTTAGCAGATAAGTGGACTGGTTTAATTGAGCTATTTTGCTGCATTTTTGTTCAGAAACAATGTTGTGAGAATCACCTGTTTTTGCTAACAGTGTCTGTGTAAAACCATTAATAGTGGACTGGCCGACCGGGGGAGGGTCTGTTTGTCTTGAAACATTCTGTGCAATGACTAGCTATTATTTTGCCCACAAAATACACAGTCCCTCCACGTTACAGTATATCCTGTGATGCGCTTTGAGACGTCTCAACTACGTGATAAGGCACTGGATAAAATGAAAGGATTATTATTATTAATTAATGACTGCTTTACTCTTCAGAGGTAACGAAAGTCAGAAGAAATCTGTTTAATCAGGAAATGCTGTCCCCACGGAAAAAATCCAAGATGCGGAGAACACAATCTGTGTCAGCGGTGGAGGGAAGGAATCATCAGCACAGGAAGGAGAAAGCTAGTAACGGTAACCTTTCTTAATGTAGGAGCTAGGGCTGTTAACCAAGGCAGGCTGAAGCTGCTGAATATATATCCACTGACAGCTGGACAGAAGGTGTATATGAATACAACAGCAGTCGCTACTTCAACATTATAGAATCATAGAGAATCATAGAATTATACAGCACGTAAGGAGGCCGTTCGGTCTATCGTGTCAATGCCGGCTTTTTGAAAGAGCTGTCCAAATTAATCTCATTCCCCCGCACTCTCCACAATACTCTGCAGATTTATCCTCCCCAAATATATATCTACTTTTCTCTTGAAAGTTGTTATTGAATTATAGATGCTGTCATCAAATGAAAAGATAATTATCTCATGAGGGAAATTCATCCCATTTCTGAAGACATTGGCCTAGGATTGGTTAAGGAACCACTTGGTCTTTTAAGCTAGAGGGTTGACTGCTCCCAAGTGTTGGTTCTAAAGCCGGGAGCTCTCAATGTACTCTGCTTAAACCCGCTATACTGTCAGGTTTTACAGTTGATTCCCACCATTGGCGGGAGAGCCTTCAGCCACTCTGCCCCCAACCTCTAGAACTCCATCCCCCAATCACTCCGCTTCGCCCCCTCCTTAGCCTCCTTCAAGTCCCACCTCAAAACCCTCCTTCAAGTCCCACCTCAAAACCCTCCTCTTCGACCATGCCATCGGTGACCCCCTTCCCCTCCCCTCCCTTCTCCCCCCTGATCCCAGCTCGGGTCTGAAATGCTGTATACTGTCCAGCATCTTGAGATGTGTCCTCCCGATGTGAAAAGCGCTATACAAATGTAACTTTGCTGTTGTGTTATTGAGCTCAAGTCCAGAGAGGGAAGAGGGTATAAATAATTATTTATACTCTCCAATAATTATTGTTATGTTTTGTTTCTTAGTTCATCGTAAGTTACTGACAAAGAAGGTGTGTGAAACACCTCTCCACAAACAAGTGTCGCATCGGCTCCTGCACAGGCAGATACGAGGGAGGTGAGCAACCACGTTTAACACTGAAACCAAATTACTCAACCTATAGCCGTGACATTAATCCAGGAAGAGATGGATATCCTGTGTGAGAGTAACCTCAAGCAACTGTTCCTCTGCAGGTGTTCTGAGTCGGGCTCTGATATCAGTGTAGTGGAGGAATCACCGGAAAAATCTCTGTCTACTGGTGAGTCTGCTGATGGCTTCTGTACTGTTGTTGCTTGTTTCAGTTTCATCTGCCAATGTATTTTCCTTTAACATTTCTGGGGACTAAGATTTTTAAATGTGTTTTCCCCACATATACTTTGAGGCTGAAGTTTTTTCTGATGCCACCTGGCAACTGAAGTACAAAGTAGGATTCATCGAGTTACTGCAGATGTCAACCAAACACCTTCTTTACCACTGTGCTGAATTTACTGATTGTTTTTTTTCCATAGAACCCATCCTGCGGAGGAGCCCACGCTTCCAAAAGGCGTCTCTCACAAAGAGACATTCCATTTCCTTCTATGGCGGGTCACAGCCGACTCCTCACTCGGGAGCAGAATCGCGCACACAGGGTGCCGAGGAGCCGGGTAAAGGAGTTTGATAAACGCTGCTCATTCCTGCTTGCATATTTATAGGATCATATAAAATGATAGCACAGAAGGAGGCCAGGCATTGAGGAAATCAATTTTGGATTGTTTTTGTTGAAATAATTGATATAAAAAAATGTGTCTGTGGATTTGAGTGGGCATGTTATTATATACAGTGTCTAGCCATGTGTTAGTAGCCTGAAGCTGCACAGGTATACCTCTGTTTCCGGTGCATTACAGGCCAGAGGCTGGTGAAGTATCATCCTGCATGCAGAGCCAGCACACACTGTGATTGTTGTGAGACTTGTACTCACTCAATAAATTTCTCTTTGCAGGTGGCCGAACACTCCGCTCCCCACGCCCGCTCTTTGACTCTGACCTTGTGCCTCCACCGGGGAGGCAGAGGCTGTGGAGAAGCTGCTCAGGCTCCGATTCATGTCAGGTGCGATGGTACATCCATTCATGTTTGATTGTAAAGTTAATATGAGGAATGTTTTAAGAAGAAGAAAACATGTTGATGTGTTGCTCAAACAAAAAGTAGTGCTAGTCACTCTGTACGCTGTTCTAGGGTTATTTCATATGAATCTTACTCTACAATTTAAAGAGGATTTTCCTTTGCGTGAATACAAAGCGTGAAAGGGATTTAATGCTAAAATGCTACTGTTTCTCTGGCATCTACAGTGATTTGGTCATTGTGTCCAACATGTCTGACTGGGATGAGGAGTAGCCAGACATTGGAACTCCATTTTACTAACCTCTCTTTCATACTTTCAGCCTGCGAAAACACTGAAACAGCTGAGATCTCCACCAAGGAGCAAAACTCCTCAAAAATCCCCTCGCGCCCTTCACAATTCACCTTTAACTCCAGGCAAGAGTGTGAAAGCCTCAAAGAGCCCAATGGTAGGAAAGGTTCCAGTCCGACGACTAGATAAACGGACCTCATCTTGGGAAACGGGAAGTGATTGCCAATTTCAGGCTCCTCAACGAAGAGAGCACATAAATACAGCGGCAGCTCCTAACCGAAAGAATTCAGTATTGCAACTTGGGATCTGCTCCCCGTCTAGCGCTGGGGGAAACGAGCACGTCAGTCTGGCATCTCCTCACAAGGTCCATTTCCTGCCCAGGCGCAGCCTGCGCCTTGCCTCTCCGTGCAGAGACAGCTCTGCTGTAGATATCTCTGCTGTGTCTTCAGAGACACTGAATTTTGCTTCCCCTGTAAAAACACAGAGGAAAGGCAGATTTGTGCTCAGTAGTCCAGCGCCCAAATCAAAAGAGATACCCAGCTCTGTCTCAATGGACAGTTCATTGAGTATCAGTCCAGCAATGCTTTCTACATCAGT
This sequence comes from Callorhinchus milii, assembly GCF_018977255.1. Lineage (NCBI taxonomy): Eukaryota > Metazoa > Chordata > Chondrichthyes > Chimaeriformes > Callorhinchidae > Callorhinchus > Callorhinchus milii. The sequence goes on from NW_024704763.1 coordinate 495,821, forward strand.
TAAAGCGGGCCAATGGAAATCCAAATTGCAAGTGTCTTCAACACCTCACATGCCAGCTAACAGTTTCACATCTCCACAAAAAAGACCCTGTACTCCCAGAACATTGCAGAGCAGCCCCGAGGAGCTTGGAGTTTCACCAGAACGGAAGGAGATGCTTCAAATATCGCATGGTGTTCACGTGAAGAGCCTCTGGAACATCAGTCCTCCATCACTTAGGAAACTCCAGGTCAGAACAAGATCCATGCTCATGAAAACCTCGTGTAAAGCTAATGCAGAATCTCCAAAGCAGGTCAACCCACCCCAAACTAGATCTTCATCTCGCATTACCCCGTCAGAGGCTGCTATAAAGACACCATCTAAATTTAATACAACTCCATCTCAGAGCTCAGTGAGGACACTCTCTATATTTACTGTTACACCTTCAAAAGATGCCCCTAGGCCACCGCGATGCATAACAACCCCTCCGCAGCTGAAAGCGCCAGTCAGGACCAGGTCTTGGTGTGAGGTGGCTTCATCTTCTGAGGCTGATGTGAGGACTTGGGACAGAGCCAGGCCAACAGCTCGGGCTCCGTTGAGGCCAAAAGTTAGAATGTCGGGAAGTGAGAAGCTTGTCGTATCTGTGCAAGCGCCAGTGACACCTGCAGCCTATACATCTTCCAGGTCAGAGCAAAGCTTAGTGACCTCGTTACACAGGAGATGTGGGAAGTGTAATGTACAGAGCTCTCAAGAGCCCTCTGCCACAAGTGAAGTGAAAGCCGAGGGAGCCAGTGGAATTGTGAAAGACTCGTGTTTTGGGAACGTTGTACCGGGAGAAACGGCTGCAGAAAGTCTTCATTGTGGTGAAACCAAGCCAACAGCTTGTAAACGTTGGCCAAAGGAGATGAGTGGTCGCTCAAAGCATCTGGGTAAGAGTTGCTTTCATGCCGCTTCAGTCCTGGACACTTCCTACTCTGGGTTACTTTCTCAGACGGCAGTGGGTGACCTGATGTCTGATGTCAGTTTGGTATCTGAGAGGTTGGATTCCTCGTCCCTGGCCAGCACAACAGACTCTGGGGCTGCCAGCTCTCAGGCTGAAGAGAGCAGCGACATCTTAGATGCACAACTGGCGCTGGATGAATGCGCTGACTTGCAAATCAGATTTACTGAACTGCTCAACACAGACACTTCCGATTCTGTGCCGTCTGCACATCCGCACACACATACCTCACCAACACCCTACGAGTTCCGCTGGACTCCAGACAGGAGGCAGAGACTGGCCGCAGCAATGCAACGCACATCCGAAGTCCCCAGGAAAATCCATCCTTCTCAAACCCCCATGGCACAACATTTGCTGCCGATCCCTACGTATAAGGTTGAGCTGGAGATGCAGGACTCGGGGCTTCCTAAACTCCGCTTCAAGAGGACCAATAGTGTGTGTGTCCCACAGGAGGAGAGCTCCGTCCCCAAAGACAGTGAGACTGGGTTCTGTGTGAGGAAGAGTGGCTGTCAGAGCCCCCCAGCTGATGGCACTCCAGGGTGTGCCAAGCATGCTGGCCATATATCACCGTCAATCTGTTTGCACTCTTCACACAGCACTCCAGCAAAGGCCACGCCAGGAAAAGGTGGCGTGCAAACCTTTATCTGCCAGTCCTACACTCCCACCCGATGCTCATCCACCACATCCTCCCCTTCACAAGCTGAGCCTGGCACTGTCCCGTGGACACCTTCACCCACGCAGAAATCCAAACCTTCCCAGACACCAGATGCCATCAAGAATTGGCCGCGAAAGAAGAAAGCTGCCCACACGCCATGGAGTGGGGATAAAGGAGAGTACATTGCTTCTGAGAATGACGTCGAGAGCCATTCAGAGCATTACAGCAACAAGACAATGCCTTTGGAGGAGATTGGCATGGAAGGAGTGAGCAGGTTACCAGACCAGTCTCCAGGTGCAGAACGAGAGTGGAGGTCTCAGGAAGGTTCTTCACAGAGCTTTGGCCTTCGGTCTAGAAAGCGTGGGCGATCATCTCCTGGAGGAGAGCTGGACAGGCCAGCCAAAACACAGCGGGTAGACCTCACTGCCGTCTCCTCTATGGACGTGGGGAGTGTGTTACAGGGAAAAGCCAAGGAGCACGGTGCCAACGCTCCCTTCCCCAAGCCGTTCCTGAGGCAGGGTTCAGGTGAAGAGGAGGATTTCTTCCATAGTCCAGGTTATTCTTGTGTTTTACTTAATTTGTTGGAGGATCTTAGTGTAGATCTGGTACATGTCCCTTAACAATAAGGTAGAGCGTGAGATCTGCCAGTGTGGCTATTGGCTCTGATGGAGAATGGCTGTCAAGCTTGAAAAGAGGTGACTCATGAGGGGGGCATTAAAGGTGTGTAAGATGCTAAATGTGATTGAGACAGTAAACCAGTAACTGAGCAAAATATATTTGTATGCTGGCATGGCGTAGTAGTAGCACTCTCGTCTATGAGTCAGAAACCTGTGGGTTCAAGCCCCACGTCGGGATTTGTATAGTCTAAGATGACACTGCAATACAGTACTGGGTGGGTGGGTGGGTGGGTGGGGGAGTGCAATGTTGGAGGTGCCATCCTTCAGATGAGACCAAGTCCCGTCTACTTGTTCAGGTGCAAGTTAAAGATCTCATGGTGCTATTCGGAAAGAGAAGGGCTCTTCACTGAGTTTCTCCCAGTGTCCTGGCCAACAATTCCCCCAAATAAAATTAGTCATTCACTCCATGGTTGTTTGTGGGACATTGCTGTGCACAGCTGGCTGCCGAGTTTTGGCCGCACAATATAGTAAAACAACAACAAAATTACATTTGCGTGGTGCATCATTGAAGTGCTTTGAGACATCTCAAAAGTGTGATGAGGCGCTATATCAAATGCAAGGATTATTATTATATTCTGGCCGCTTGCTCTCAGCCTGCTGACAGGGCAGTAATTGAAGTATGAGGCTTGCTATTGCATCAGTTATTAGTGAGGTGGGGAAACACTAACAGCAGTGGGGTGGAGGGTGTGGACCTGCTGAAATCCTATTGCATTGTTTCTCAGCTGTAACACCACCTGCCGGCAAAGTGAGAACGGGGCTGTCTGTCTCCAGCCTGCTGGCACTGACTCAGTCTCCAATGCTGTATCAAGGAAGAACATCTTCAGCCAAGAAAAGGTCCTGTGCACCAGGTAACTTGTAGCCTTTTTATCGTTCTTTATTCTTTGCGTTGCTGACTAACGTGTAGAGGCAAGGATCAAAAATTGAGGTACCAATTATTTTACGCTGAGCTGCACATCTGTTGCACTCCGGCCAGCTGTTACGCACTGGGTTAGCTGTGCTGGGTAACTGTCTGATGGTGTGTTTCTTGAAAGAGAGATTTTATCTGGGAATCTTTTGCAGATGGCACAGGTGAAGAGTCTGATCCTGAGAACTGTCCAGGGAGGAGACCAGCTCTGACGGACTGTGCTTCCCCTTTCACTGAAATCTCTGCACGTCGTTGTATCACCAAAACCTACTCTCGTAAGAAACTGCTCCACTGACCCTGATCCAAGTGCACAGCCACAATCACAGACACATTGGGTTTAATAGTGGGGGACATAAAGACGCTGGTTTAATGGGAGGATTCGAGGGGAGGCAACCGAAAGGGTGGGTTTGTTAAGTCAGGTGCTTTTGTGATGTTTGCATTCAATAGAAGTGGCCACGTCAAACCGCATGATGCTTGATTCCAGGGATCTCAATGCTGCGAAACAGCGTGCCTCATCTCACAAAATAACCCTGGACAATGACATTTCGAACTAATGGAGCCAAATGCAAATGTTGCACTGCACTGAATGATGTTTACATGCATTAAGGATCAAGTTCTGTTACTATTTAAAGTTTGTTTATTGTGGATGTGCTTTCATTGCTGACCCTTTTTTCCACTTACCTCTCCCTCCATCTTAAATCTTCATTGTGATCCTTTTGTATATTACAAGTAGACAGGTAACTAGTTTTAGATGTTAGGAATGACCTTATTGGGGGGTAAGAAAATAGTTTCCTGAACCAATGTTATCCACAATATTTAAATTTTTTTTTTAAAGTCTAAGGTTCTGAACGAGGGTCTCTGGTTCACTGTTGCCATTTATCACTAGTTTCGTGTTTTGCTTAAAATTTTGGACTTTATTTATTTCAATTAGGAAAAGCTGTGGGATTTGGAAGTGGCTGTCGAGTCTGAGATAGCACAATCACAGACACATAGCTATCCACACAACATAGCTTCAGAAACTGGGGATTTAGAACTCGAGTGCTTAACTAACCCATTAGGTTATGTACTTTTGGAGCACAGGCAGTGTTGACCTTTTCATTGATTCTGGTTTTTCAGATTTCTAGTGTGTAAAGTGCATCACAGGAAGCTGTACCCTGACTGCTTTTATCTGTTTTTAGACTCTTCCCAGTGTGTGTGGCAAACAATGCAGCCTGGTGTAATGAAGTTCTACTACTTAGAACAGACCTGTGTAATGATTTGCCTTTACTTCGTGTTGTACAGCAAATTGTGTATAAACAGATTTAATAAAAATGTGTTTGTAGGGAGACAGAATAGGTGTAAATGCTATTTAATGTTCTTAAAATGAAAATTGTTGGGATTTTACCATTATTTAGTACAATAATAAACAGAAGAACCTAATTGTGTTGTGTAGCACATTATGTATCCTCACGCACCCCATTTCCCCTCCACCATAAATTTCTAAAAATAACCGACTTCAAATGTGACCCTGTCATTGCCAACAGCCACAGTTGACAATAATGGTGCTGTTTCTTTTTACCCTCTGCCCCTTTCCCCATTAACATCCTTACTTTCCCAAGTATTTATCTCCCAGTTTACAATCCTCCGCGGAATTTTTTTCCCCATCTCTTAATTATTACAAGGACTGCAGTAATCTTAGAAGACAACATCAAAAGATTCATGCACGCATTTACTGTAAAGTATTTCAACATGTTAGCTTTGCACCCTTCTGAATAAGGAAGCAGAGTATATGTTGCATGAATCCTTGTTCCAATGTGCACACCTCTAACGCGTCGCTTCTCCGATGCCAGCTTCATGCTTCGGACTTCATTTGATGTCATTCCCACTCTTGCCAGCAGATGGCACCACTTACCTATTGCTGCCAGTGCACTCGGCTTCGGCCTTTTTAAACTTTCCATTCATAAATATATCAGAAGCCAATCTGCAACTGTTCAAACAATTGCTTATGTCACATGCATCTTAGCTTTGAATTAATAATTTTAAGAGTTCAAGGTAGTAAATTGAATAGGATGAGGACAATGAGGGAGTCTGGAGCACTAAGTGCAAACTATTTTCTAAATAGTCTGACCAAGTAAAGTGCTGAACTTGTTTGTTGAGGCTTTGCTGTAAATGTTTGATTTCAAAATCAATCGCAAAGACTGCTACACTCAACAGACTAAACCTGTCTCCCAGTCCTCTGCTGATCAACCTCTACTGCAGCACCTGGATATTTGCCAGCTGGGTGGGCTGAGGTGCCCTGGATTTGGGAGGGGAAATCGGCCAGTATCCCCACTCTAGTGTGCAAACAATGCTGTGTGCTGAGTTTGTAGCTAAAGGGGGAAGACTACTCGGTAAATGAATGTCACAGTCCAGCCTGTCACTCAACACCTCCGCGTCCTCTGTATTAATGGACATTTATAGGAATGCTGGCATCCGAGGCGATAAGATAGAGTAAGATGGGGGTGGGGGGGCGGACTGACTGTCTGCACACTGTCACCGGTGATTAGTGAGGAGAGATCCTCCTGCTAGGTCTTTGCTTCAGAAATGGACAGACTGCCAGTCACTTGCTGAGTGGCATTCGCTGACATCCTAATGCACGGGAGCGCTGCATTGTCAGAAGTGCAATTCTTCAGATGAAAAATTAAACCCAGGTCCCGTCTGCCTGTTCAGGTGGATGTTAAAGATCTCATTGACACTATTGGAAAAGAGAAGAGTTTTGTCTGGTGATCTGGTCAACAATTCCCCCAAATAAAATTAGGCATTCACTTCACAGCTACCACACCCCTAATCTCTGGAACTCTGCCTCAATCCCTGTCTCGCCCCCTCCCTCCCCATCTTCAAATCACACCTGAAGAGTTTACTCTTCAACTCTCCCCCCCGCCACCCCGCCCCACCCCCCTACACACACACTCTTTGAGATATCTTGACAACGTAATAAGGTGCCATATCACAAGGGATGATGCAAGGATTGTTAATGACAGTTTCTGTCCCCGACACCAGCACATAAATCCCATTCCTGCTCCCTGAACTACCTCTCCACTTAGCGCCATCCCCTCTCCACCCATATTCCCATTATATATTTTGTCAAACATTTCTCCAATGCAAATAGATTAGATATAAAGAGGTGTGGGCAGTCTGCTATCATATTGGTCCTGACTGAAGCCTAAACCCGCACAAGTACCATGGTAATGCAGGCTGACAGCTGAGTTTTCACCGTCTCCAGCCACAAGGCTACCTCTCATTTTATAAATAAATCCTAAAATAAGGAGCGCTTGGGCAGTGGAGGGAGTGAATCAGCCCTTGTAGTGCCTGCTTTAGTTCACCTTCCTTCCCGTGGATGCTGGAATAACCCAGCTTTGTGTTCGCTTCAGCGGCTGGCTGGCATTACGCTTCCAGGAATGGTCGTTTTTACAGCTTGCTTGAATTTCCTCCCGAACAAAGTCAAAGCCTGGATTGTGTGTGAAATCAGTGAGTGCCGTGTAGAGCACAAGCCCCTCAGTGCAGCAGAGAGTGGATTCTCACAGCAATAACACGGCAAGCAGGTTAGCAGCGCGAGTTCTGCAACATCACAATTCGCAGGGGCTGGCTGGTGGGGGCTGGGTGGGTGGGATGGGGGAGATTACCCTTTGGCCGGTGATCGCTGCCTACTTTCGACCTGCTGTGAAACTTGGGTGTCCAGGTGAGGTTCAGCGGACTTGGAGTTAAGCTACAGAAAGTGCTAAGGGGCTCTAAGCACTGTGGGCGGACAGACAGTTCCTGCAGGATGTGAGCGTGTAATTTACTTGGGGACCCTATCACCCCCATCCTCAACTGACTCCACTGGTTTCCCATCACACAGCGGATACAGTTCAAGATCCTGGTCCTCACCTTCAAAACCCTCCATGGCCTTGCTCCCTCCTATGTCTGCGACCTCCTAATCCCCTACCATCCTGCTCGCTTCCTCTGCTCAGCGAGCTCCGGCATGCTTCACGTCCCCCACCTCGCCCGCCCCACCATTGGCGGGCAGGCCTTCTTCCACTCTGCCCCCATCCTGTGGAACTCCATCCCACAGTCCCTCCGCCATGTTCCCTCCCTTGCCTCCTTCAAGACCCATTTCAAGAACCTACTCTTCGACCATGATTTTGATCTCCCTGCTTTCCCCCTGCCCTCCATCCTCCTGAATCCCAACCCCCAGTTTGGGTCCGAAACACTGATTGTCAAGAAAAGGCTCCACTTTTTGTAGTCTGTTGGCTCAGCTTTTACCATCTGTGCCAGGAATCCTCTCCCCAGTCAAAATGTCAGCACCTAATCAGTTTCCACACTGCCATGTATTGTCTGCCCTTCCCTCCTGCAGGAGGTAACCAGAGCCCAGCGCTGAACACACTGAAGTTTGGGAAAGGTTTTCTTGCTAATAAAATAAGGGTAACGTTCTGAAATGTTTTTACTTTGGACAATAGTTAAATTGTGGCTGAGCAATAAGTGGAGAAAAGGGTGCCTGTGTCCACAGAAAGCTACTCACAGCCGTAAATCCACCCAGTGAATGGGTTGCCATTGTCCAGCAACTAAGCTGAGAGGCAGAACCTGAACTTCGACCAACACAAATACTGTATGCACCGGTAACACACTGACAGATGTGGCCGGAGGGATAAGCCCTCAGCTTTACCCTCAGCCTCAATGCTGTTATCAAACTCAGCTTGGCCGGTTCCTCACTCCGTCACTCTTTTATTCCTTTAACCCTTCCTGTGCTACAACAAATTACATTTGTATAGTGCCTTTCACGTCAGGACGTCCCAAGGCACTGGATAGTCAGGGATTTGGACCCAAGCAGAGGGTTGGGATCAGGAAGGATGGTGGGCAGGGATAAGAGGGTTGTAAGTGCAGTCAAAGAAGAGGGTCTTGAGACATGCCTTGGAGACAAGGGAGGGAGCCAGGTGGAGGAACTGTGGAACAGAATTCCAAAGGTTGGGTGCAGAGATGCTGAAGGCCCAATTGCTGATGATGGGGCGAGCTGAGCAAACGGTTCAATATGGTGTTAGCAGGTCAGAGGAGGAAGGAGCAAGGCCGTGAAGGGTTACAGGGGACTTCTCTCTGGCCAGGAAAGAGGTTGGGGGAGGGTGCTGTGGCTGAGAATGTAACAACTGATGGGGGAGCAAAAGGACTCGAGAGCCAGCAATAGTGGCCCCAGCACCTCACTCGAGTGTATGTTCACCTGTGATCTCAGATGCTGAGTGTTAATAGATTAAGAAAATCTTTAAAAGCAATTGTTTTCATGAGACACTTTAACAGTAACCTGTTTAAATAGTTCCCGTCACATGCGGTAGCATCTCGGAGCGCCATGCCCCACACGTCCTGGGAAACGCTGTGGATCGGAGGGAACAGTGAAGGATGGTTCTTACAGTGAAGCTTTGTCCTCACGCAGTGAAGTTGAAGCTTTGCTTTAGATGGTTAGATAGCTTGCTGCCCTCACTAATGAGCACGAGAGCTCCCTGCGGTATGATAATAGCTTATTGGGTGTAGCACAGAGCTCTTTTTGTGTGGCAGAGGGAAGTAACTGGCAGTTCAGTGGTGCCCCGAGGAAGAGCATTCTAAGGCTGGTGTGTGAGATGTTGCTGAACACTGCTTTGCTGCCGTGTTCGCCTGCATAACAATATTCACTTCATTTCTAATTAATCTCGTTCTGTGAAACGCTTTGAAAGGTTTCTTTTTAAACATGAAAAGCGCTGTATGAAGGAATGTTGCTGTCTGTGAATCACTTTGAGACGTCCTCTCAATGTGAAAAGCACTGCATAAATGTAAGTCATTGTGTGTACCAACTCAATTGCAAAGTTCTGTGAACATATTAGCCTTGCATTGTAGTGGGAGTTACAGCAGAAAAACTCACTTCCTGAGCCCCTGAACAAGCAACTGTGACCCACAGAATCACAGCTGAGAAACAGGCCATTCAGCCCATCTCACACACCTTGGCCTGGGGCTGTTGTACACTTTTGGCAGATATTATGCAATTCCTTACCAAGCTATTCCTTACCTCTCACCTACTTCACCTCATATCCAGTTGCTACTCAATTCATTATGTAAAACATGAATCTGAGATTTTCTTTTACTTTAGTAAGGTGCTTATCACTGCTAATCCAATCACAGGCAGGCCAAACTCTTGGCAGCCATCACCCAGTGTGAGGAGACATTCTGTCCATAACAACATGCCCTTAAATCACTGTCTATTAAGCAGGACTGGACTGGGCTGGGCCGGGCACTTGCTTGTGAACAGATGGCACAATTACAGGCACTGAGTATAATTAACGCACCCCATCAATGTGGCCTACTCCTTGTACTCTCATCCCCCCCTCCTCTCTCCCTTGGACTCTCCCCCTTTTTGCCCTTGTTTAACAATAACTCTGGTCAATGGCCTTCTTCTGTCTTCCTACATGTTCCTCCTCCCTGCATTAAAAACAACCCATTGAAACCTCACCTCCTCTAACTCATTCTTTCTCAGAGACTGGGGCACTCTTCCCTCACTCTACCAGACTCCTCACCTCGCTCTTCCGTCCTCCCTCACTCTTTCCTTCCTCCTCCTGGCATTGTTGTTGCTGAAACACACTTCCTGATGTATCGCATCTCTCCTACTCTTCAACCTTGGTACCCTGCCCTGTGGCCTTTGGCTGTTGGTATTGGGGATATTATTGATGAAAGAATCAATATTAGTTTTCCTGCACGAGGTGGCGAGTTGGCAGCCACAGGGCTGATGTGATTGTCAAGCCTGGGTCAGATATGACCTTCTGTGTTGGTAGCCCAGCCTGGAGTGGGTACAGTGGGCTGGTTGTGCTCTACCAGAGGCCAGTGTAACCAGGCACAGATTAAGACAATTCTGACACAATCTGTTTGCGGTGCATTTAAAGACTCGTCAAGTGGAGAAATGGATCCCTCTGGTTCTTAATGGCTTCCTTGTTCTCCTCGCTGGCCGAAGCCCCATGGAGTAACAGAGTGACAGCAGCTCAATGTGACTGAACGCTCAGTTCAAGAGGCCCCATTTCCCAGAACTTCGCTGAGTGCACTGAGGGTGAGAGCGAGTGTGTGTGCAGGCTTTCAGCAGTGCAGTGAGTTTTTGTCAGGAAACACGGCGGCCACTGGGCCAGCAGAGTCCTAAATGAAGCGTGAGGTGAATGGCTGATTTATATGGAGGATCTCTGGACCATATCCTGGGAAAACCTCCTCCCTTTTCCAATAATGTAGCAGATTCTGAAACATCTCCTTGAACACTGATCTGGTCTGGTTCACATGGCCTGGCACTGTCCACCCTGGAGGCTACGCCTGGACTCTGAGCTCAAAATCCTGAAGCGGAGTAAAGGTTTGGTTTATACATCATGAAACATATCTGAATCAGAGATTGGAGCTGTAATAATAATAAACATCATAATGATCCTTGCACTGATACAGCATCATCACATTGTTAACTGCTTCACAGAATATACTGTAAAGTGAATTGACAATATACTTTGTCTCCTCATATTCTGAACTCCTCACTGTCTCCTCACAAGCTCCTATTCAAGCACAGAATGAATCGCCCCTCTTCCCTGACCTTTTACCTCAGTGCTTATACAAACACTTGGCGCTCAGTGCCCCCAAAATAAGGCAATCTGCGAAGGATTCTTCCCATCAGAGAGTGCTCACAGCCCACCTACTTTTCTGTTTGCATTCAGTCAGATATTGCTGTGGTTTGTAACACTGTAACACGAGGAATGTGGTTAGGGTCATCTGAAGCGATGACTGGTTTCCCCCGGGTACACACAGGCTGCCAGGCAGGCGGGCAGGGTCCAACCTCTCTTTCTCTCTCATTCCCATTGTTGGTTACAAACTCTCAGCCCCCGAGTTGGCAGCAATGTTTGATAATAAGCCTTGGAATCTCTGACATAACATATAACCCCCTCCCCCTACTTGCAGCTCACTAATGGGGGACTTGCTATTTTATGCAAACTCAATTAAAATCTGCTGTGAGTAATGTCTTGTGACAGGCTAATCTACATCAACTGACCCTACAAAGCCTGGTGCTCTGCCTCCCTGCTTTCCACTTGTCTCTGACCTGCTCAAGTGATTGCAAAACCAGCTAACTGTTCCCTGTGGATCTCTGCTCACCTCAGGCCGGCTCCTGGACTATCCCGTCACGCTCCCCTCCGCCTGACACAGACGTTGCATCCAAGGTGAGGGAACTGGCCCAGCCTTACAGTTACCTGCTTTCAGAAAGTTGTGTAATACTCATTTTGCTGTCAGATCTTTTAATGCTTGACTTTAGTGCTGTTTGCTGCTGGCATCCTCTGCCCCTTACAGTCTGGCTCCCTTTAAGTGTTGCTAAAGTTTGAGCACTCGTGAAGTTCTTATCAGGATGAATTCCTGGCGGTAACTGTTGTAACTGCTGTTCTCCGTGGGTTTGATTCATTCTGGGGGTGAGACACAATTTACTAAGCTCATCAGTGGGATCGGCATTGCTCCGGGGTAATAAGCCCTTCAAAAATAAAAATAAAATTCATGACTGTTTGTGGGATGCTGCTGTGCGCAATTGGCTGCTGCATTTTGTCCACAAAATATACAGTCAATTCACTTTATAGTATATTTTGTGAAGCACTTTGAGACGTCTCGAAGATGTAATAAGGTGCTATATTACATGCAAGGATTATTATTATGTTTGATATGTCCTGTAGCTCAGAGGTTAGAGCACTCGCTTTGCAAGTGAGAGACCTGAGTTCAATCCCCGGGGGGTCAGGGCCAAACCTCGGGCAAGTTTCCTTACTCCACACAGAGCCTAATAATAATCCTCCAAAACAAAGCAATAATAAATTGGTCATTTTCAATCCATGACTGTTTGTGGGACATTGCTGTGCGCAATTGGCTGCCGCGTTCGCCCACAAATATACAGTCAATTCACTTTATAGCATATTTTGTGAAGCGCTTTGAGACGTCGAGAAGACGTGAAAAGCGCTATATAAAATGCAAGGATTATAATTATTATATTGGGATTAAAAGATCTGCTGACATCTAATGAACTGTTAGAATGGGCTCGATGGACTAAATGGCCTCCACCTATTCTTGTTTTCCTCTATTTCCTTTCTTGCCTTTGAGTCACAAAGTTGTGGTTTCAAGCCCCACATTGGGGACTTTGAGCTCCCAGTCCAGGCTGATGCTCCAGGGCAATGCTGGGTGGGGGGTGGGGGCTGACACGCAGGGCAGTGCACGATCAGTTCACATTGCAGTATCTAAATCTCTTCTGGTTTTGTTGCAGATTTTACAAGGAGACATCGAAGATGGATATGATAGTAAGTGACAGATCCAGTGCTCGATTTTATGTCATGTGATCATAGTTTGCGAGTTTCTCTGTGTCACCCCCCCCACACACACACACACACACACCCTTTGCTCCTGAAGTGCTTCTGGTTGACATTCCCCCCCTCCGATAAAATCAGCTGATGTCAGGGCTGTTTGCGGGACAGAGCTGTGCACAAATTGGCTGTTGCATTCACCCAGAAAATACACAATCACTGCACATCACAGTGTGTCCTGAGAAGTACTTTGAGACATCTTCTGATGTGAGAGGCGCCATATAAACACAAGGGTTTATAACTTGAGTACCCCTATGACGGGCTGTGTGTGTTTGGTCTCAGCCCGGAACCTTCCGTAATGTCTCGGAGGAGGAGCAGGCACTCCGCAACAAACTTGAGCACCTCACCACCAGTGACCACGGCCCCGTGTTTGGCAAGTGTCAGAGCCTCCCAGCACACACCGTGCAGAAGGTAGGTCGGGGAGGTGAGTGCGGTGGGAGATTGCGGGGGAGGAGAGTTTGGTGGTAGGGGTGGGGGTTAGCGTGGGAGGGAGGGGAGTTGACCACTCACAGTGTTTCACTGACAGGCAAAGGATGAGCTGAACGAGGTGGTGGAGATGCGGGCAAACTATGTGCAGGAGCTGCGCAATCTGGTGCAGGAGAGCGGTGACCCCGCAATGCAGAAAAGCCGAGACAAAGACGATGGCTTTTTCCTGCGCTTCATCAGAGCCCGGAAATTCGACGTGGGCCGAGCTTTCGACCTGTTGAAAGGTGAGGCCGTGGGGACACTGTGTACCGTAAGGCTTTGCACATTTGTGAGACCCCAACCTTCAGTTGAAATGTTAATCTGAGCTTCCCGTCTGTCTGCGCGCTGTTCAGGTGGATATTTAACAACAAAAAACAGCAAAATTACATTTGTAAAATGCCTTTCACGTTGGGAGGACGTCCCAAGGCGTTGGAGACCCCGCGTGGGAAGGAGTTGGTGGGCAGAGACAGACACACTAAGCCGCGGGCGGGGGGAGACACACTGAGCCAGGGGAGATGGGCACTCTCTGGACTGCCTGTGGCTGACGCGCTACCCTCGTTGACAGGCTACCTGCGGTTCCGTGACGTCTATCCCGAGCTGTTTGAGAAGCTGACGCCGGAGGCCGTGCGCAGCACTATCGAGGCGGGTTACCCTGGCGTGCTGACCAGCCGTGACAAGCATGGCCGTGTGGTGCTGCTCTTCAACATCGAGAACTGGGACTACGAGGAGATCACATTTGATGAGGTGAAAACCTGCCCCTCCCCAGCACAGCGAGTTACCAGCTCCCAACATTTGCCGGCTGCCCCTCAACACTCGCAGGCTGCCCCCCAGCAATATTCACCCACTGCCCCCCAGCAACGCAACTGCTGCCCCCTGCCTCTCGCCCTCTCACCCGCTCTGATCTGGACCAGAGTCTCCACATTAGATAAAGGAAGCGACAGTGTCTCTTACTGGGCTTTTGGTTTTGACCTGAGCCATTTCTTCCTTGGATCAGATCCTTCGTGCTTACTGCGTTATCCTGGAGAAGCTTCTAGAAAATGAGGAGACGCAGATCAATGGATTCTGTATCATTGAGAACTTTAAGGGATTCACAGTCCAGCAGGCGTCCGGCATCAAAGCTTCTGAGCTCAGGAAAATGGTGGATATGCTGCAGGTGGGTGTTGGGAGCCAATGAGAGACAAGGATCCATGGCTATTTGTGGGACGTTGCTGTGCGCATTATGGCTGCTGCATTTCGCCCACAAAACACACAATCAATCCTGTGAAGCGCTCTGAGATATCCTCTTGAGGTGAAAGGTGCTGAATCAAATGCCAGAATTCTTATTATCATTTTTCCCCCAGGACTCATTCCCAGCCCGCTTTAAAGCGGTTCATTTCATCCATCAACCATGGTACTTCACCACCACCTACAACATGGTCAAACCTTTCCTCAAGAGTAAGCTATTGGAGCGGGTGAGTGTGAGCTCTCTTGTACGAGGGGGAATAATAAGTGTGAGTACACGAGGGGAACAGCGAGTGTGAGAGGAGGCAGTGAATGTGAGAACTTGGCGTGAGATGACAGTGGAAGTGACTGTTATTGGGAACGGTGAATGTGTGAGTGAGTGTTATTGGGGATGGTGAGTGTGAGAGTGACTGTTGTAATATTATTATTGTGGCTGTTATTGGACACCACTGTTGCTGTAACCTGGCTTCTGTTAGGTCCACATTCACGGTGACGAGCTGGAGCCGTTCTTCACCGAGATTAGCTCCGACATCCTGCCCTCGGACTTCGGGGGCTCGCTCCCCAAATACAATGGCAAAGACATTGCCGACAAGCTCTTCGGCCCCAGCACGGACTCAGAAGACACAGCACTTTAACTGGAGGTGGAAGAGATAGCCTTATGTGGTGGTGGGGTGGGGGTGTTATTTAGAGATTAGCTTAATGTCAGTCAATGTCACACACTGGAGGTCACCAATTCCCGCGGCACTTTACTGGGTGGATTGGAATTGTCTGACGTCCCGAGTGCAGCCCCTGTGGTGACTGAGTTTCTGTGTTAGTATAAATATTGATGGTTTAGGTTGTCTATTGCCCACAGGCAATGTTTGCAGACTGCACTGAGCTAAAACAACAACTTGCATTTATATAGTGCCTCTCACACAGGGTCAGGTCCCAATTGTTTAAACTAATAGCGCACAACGTGTCCCCATGGACAGCATCGTTTAGAAGCCGTCAGAGCCGAGGGTGAGGGTAACTTTGTGTAACTGGGGCTGGTGTAGTCCAATCCAGCAGCGAACTCAGTGTGGAGGCTACTTCCTATTCGGGGCAGGTCAGTGAGAGGGTTGGACCCCATTCTGTGTCACCTCCGTCTGTGAAAGCGACTTCGGTCACCAATAAATGTTGGTTATTGGGAGAAAAGTGTTTGAGCGGCAAATTCTTTCCAGTCTTGATAATGACATGTTAGAGTCCGGCGGGGAGCTGGGACCCTGCTTTAAGGGGCATTTGAATTTGTGTTGGGTTTTCCTGGCAGCTGAGATTTCCAGTAAGAAAATTCACTGGATTGGTGACTGTCAGGGAATGACCGGGATGCCACTGACGTTATAATATTGGCAGCCACTTGGGGGCGCTGCAATGCTGCTCAGGGCGGCTGAGAGGCCAGTGAGCAGTTTATTGGGGAAACCTCTACATCTGCCCCCAGACAGCAGCAACCGCAACCCAGAGATGGAGGCAGTAAATACATCTGAATTGACCCCTCACTCACCATAAATCACTGCAGCAATCTCCAGCTCCAGTGCACTGAGTACTGCTGGTGTGGGAGCCGCAGGGGAGGAGAAACACCTGAGCTATCTCTGCCCTGAAAACAGACCAGGCTCGGCTGGTGAGATGTCCAGAGACGAATGAAAGATTTTTGTACATTTTCGGTTAGCATGGAGTGGGCGACGGCAGCAGAATAAACGGCTGTGACGGGTTAATGCCTGATGCAGATATCACCAGTATCTGGAGATCGTTATATATTATAATCACAGCAGCTGATACCATCAGAATGTCTCGAAACGCACGCAGGGAATACCTATAAAACGCAGTGGCAAAGGCAGTCGCTGATTAATAATAATACTGCACTTGATATAGCACTTTGTCACATCAGTTGAGACATCTCAAAGCGCTTCACAGATTTTACTGTAAAGTGGATTTACTGTGTATTTTGTGGGGGAATGCGGAAGCCAATTGCGCACAGCACACTCCCACAAACAGTGGTGGATTGAGTGATTTTTTTTGTTAGCACCGTGTTATCTTCAATATCTATCTGAACATAAATAAATCATCATAATTGCAACTCGAGAGAGAAAATACTTACATTTGGTACAGTGCCTTTTCACTTCAGAAGGACATCCCAAAGCACTTCACAGGGTTTGCAACAACATTTATATTGCGCCCCTCACGCAGGGTAGAATCCCAGAGCGCTTAAAGTTTACTGTAAAGTGGAGTAATTGTGTTTAGGCGAACGTTTTAGATTCACAACCTTTATTTCAACAATTCAAAACTTAATTCCATGAAGTCAGAAAACAAGTCCATAAAATATCACAACAGTTGTAATAATGCGACACAAAAAGAGTAAAACAAATTGCACAATTTCCACTCTGTAGGTCAACAACACCCAATTTTTTTTAAAAAAGAAAAAATTAAATTCAAAAAGGTAAACATTGTGATGTTCATTGCATTGCTAGTTGCTTTTCACTGCAATTTACTAACTGGAAACCTGTGAGACCCGCAGAGAGTGCGGCCTGGGACAGAGACCGGGAGGGGTGTCAGCAGACACCGGGAACTGAGCACAAGTGCAGACGTGGGGTGTGGTAAGTCAGTACCGTGTCCCAAACAACGTGAGGACCGATTGCAGCTTTCCCAGCCAGGCCCTGACATACAGTAGCATAGGGTCAATGCTCCGCAAACGTGTGTCCTGTCCAGCACGGACTTCGGCCTCATTGCACAGACGTGAATCTCGCTAACAGCAGCTCTGGCCCGTGCCGAGCACGTGTGCAGGACACTGACTGCTGGACACTAAGGTGAGGAAGGTTTACACGACAGCTACAGTAGCAAGTCTGATCCACACAAGTCTCGAAGAAAGAATTGTACAAACTGTGACAAAGACGAGGCAGCCTTTAAACAGCAGCCTTTCATCCAGATGATATGAATCTGCCAACTCACAGGAGCTGGTGTGAGCAGCACTGAGAGCACGACATGAACACAGCCAGGAGAATAGCTCAGCCTCTTCTTAACTATAGGTTGATGTGACAGGCTGGTATTGCAGCGCAGAATAACAGCGCTACAACACTTCACCTGAGTTAAGACCTTTCACTCTCCAAAGGCAGAGTGGGTTTTATTCTCGTTTTAAAAAAAACTAATCTCAGAAGGTATATAACTGGCAGCGATGTGCAAGGCTGCCTCACTGTCCCACCACACGCCGCCTGCAGAATCTGCTGTCAATAGGCTGGCTGAAGCTCCTGGTCTTATAACAAAGCGCTTCACAGGCAATTGCTGCCTCTTGTGGTGACTGTATTTGCAAGCCCACAAACAGCCTGGAGCTGAAGTGAGTTACTGGGGGACTGATAGCTACCATGAGCCAAATGGCCTTTGCTGTGCTGTTAACAATGTCTAGGACACTGGGAGAAACTGCTTTCTCTTTTCCAATAACATTGTGGTCAACAGTCTTCTCCTGAACAGGGAATGCTCCTCTCATTAATACCTCATCCAATTAGACTAAGAGCACACGGAGCGGGACTGGGTTTTGCCTTGAAAACACAACCAGGAAAAAGACTATGTTGGCACTGCCCAATGGCTGGGCCATTCGGGTCTCACACCAGCACCCCAGGCTGAGGCACTGCTGCTGGCCTCCAGGCTGATATGCAAGTGACCATTGGCTGAAGCAGCTGCACAAACCAGCCATGAGTTTATCCTGACCACGGCCACACTGACAAAATAAACACAAACAGTGAAAAGTGCAAAGGATAAAATATTCCAAAAGATCCTCATTCCCCTGAAGGCAATGAGCAGAGTTCAGGTTGATTTGATGTTGCTGAGAGTGAAGAGAATGAAGAGAGTGGAGGGAATATTTCATCAGAAGCTTCTCAGAGCAGCGTAACGCACTGCTCCACATCCAGCCTCTCAGGATAGGTACATTACATAGGGCTGCCTCGCCCACACCCGAGCGATCACCTCGCCCACACCCGAGCGATCACCTCGCCCACACCCGAGCGATCACCTCGCCCACACCCGAGCGATCACCTCGCCCACACCCGAGCGAGCACCAGTGGCAGGGTTCATGGGTCCACTCTTGCCAGAGTTTTCAGTGAACCTTTGCTCTTAGCTTGTCTGAGCCAAAAGGATATGGAATTTGAAAGGAAGCCACACTAATTATAGGAAAAAAACATTTTAAATACACATGGAAAAAGGCAAACTGGAATTATACGAAAATAAATTAGTTCACTGGAATTGTGTGTCTTTCATTTCAACTCAGCTACTGAACACAACACATATTTCTACAACAGTGTCAGGCTGTGCACAACTGCTGCACAAAAGCCAGCCAGGAGAACAACCATTTATTTGGTGATCAGTAAAAGCAGCCTGGCTAAATAACTAGTTATCAGTGTTCTTGACATTGAAGGCAACTGCTTTGGTCGACTGGGAATGTGAAAGGCTAAAGGACTTGTGGAGGTGAAGAGCCCCCCAGAGGGCAAATCCTGCCATGTTTTTCCTCCCTCAAAAACTCAAGTCAACTCCATGACCAAGTAACATGTATCCAACATGGTCCAACGTGATTTTGCTAGAAATCTTCCACAGCGGACACTAGCCTGGCACAGGCTTAGCACAACTGGCGACAGGAGGTAGACTAACGCTCCAGCCATGTGCCAGTGCCCAACACTGCTCCTGCTCACAACACAGAACACAGAAACCCTCCGCACAGCACTACTTGCTGCCCACGTGTCTGCATTACTCTACACTTAAGTATTTGAGCGGAACAGTCATACAGAACAATTGTTTTACAGAGTCTGACAGAAATTATTATAAAAATCATACCCACCCGCAAACACAAACACACTCGTTCTCCTCAATTAGGGACAGGTCTCCCCCAATTTGTTTGGGGAGTGGGGGGGGAGGCAATCACACTCTCCAGCAAGACTTGGTAGAAACGGGGGGAGGGGGAGCTGAAACAAGGTACAGTTGTTTTAGAAACTCAGAAAGTGGAAGCATTTTGAAATGTGATCGGCAAATAGTTTCAAGCATTATTCAGACCTCTCACCTAAAGTAGAATTAGGCAATCAGGAGTTTATTCTGATTCCATCCCGATCAGACAATCAGTGACAAAAAGCAAACGTCACAGAGTGCCAGGTGCCAGAAGTGCTTTCAGTCAGGAACCTCCTGGTGTTGTGACCAGTTAGTAAATTCATCTAAAAGTTCTGCCGAAGCCCTCAACCTGAGTAAGAGTAAAATTTGATGGTCACAACTTGAATGGGCAGCAGTAGCTTTGACAGCAGAGAAACCAGTAGCGCATTAAACATCTCAACAACCCCCTTCCATTTGGTTTTCACCTCCCAAGGACAAGGTTCCACTATCTCAGGCATCACCTCAGTCTGGCCGGCTACCTGTCCCTTTACACTAAAGCCACACACACACACGTTCCCAACTGCCAGCAGCTAGAAACAGCAGCCTGCCCTGCCCGGGAAGATAGAGAAGCAGAACCTTCAGCAAGAGCCCATTTCACAAACACACCCTCACTCCCCATGGTTTAATTCTCACTGCAATAACTACATCTCACCATCCAATAATCAAGTACATCTTTTCTTTGGTCTTCAAAGAGTAAGAGAAAGTGGGTGGGAATGGGCTAGGCCAGCCGGGAATGAGGCACCCAAAATAAAGCTGTGAAAATGAACAAGTGCAAAAGGAAATGAAGGGAAGATAGCAAAGCTCAGATAGAACAGGATTGAAGATAAATGGAGTCACGCACAATTACTCAACTCCACTCACTGACGACAACTGGAACAGTATGGTATGAGCACAAGTACACGGAAAAACAGCGGCTTCGAAACCATTTAAACACCAGACCATTTGTCAAAACTAAGTGCTTTCTGTGTGTGTCCGCTCTTCACACAGCTTTGCGATCAATGCATTAGTTACCTGAACAAAGCAAGGTTTACAGTGGGACAGAAATTAGAGTAACGCTTTAAACTGACCAAAAGTCGGTGGCTCTAGAAACACCTATTTACAGGTATCTGCTACCTGGTTTTGAAGTCACCTGGCAGCTGTGAGCAGCAACCCTAAACCCTTGTGTTAACATCTAGAGATGAATGAGGACTGGACATAGCCAATAATGTACTCTGCTCGGCCTCTCCAGACTCGCTCAGGCAGATTGCTGCCATTGCTACTCGGACACAAAGCACACACACACACACAGTCTGGCTCAATGTCAGGGACCCGCCGATCGCATGGCACAGTGTGAATGAGCTGTGCTCTGTTCTGTGCCTGGGTTACACAGCTGAAGCGTTTGTGATGAGCTGCACAGACCCGAAGATTTCAGCATCGTAATATTCACATTTCCAAATCAGTCAAAAAGCTGGCGAGCAGCCAGGCCGGTTACAAGGCTGAATGTGCTACAGCTCTGGGTTTGACGACAGATAGTTAAACTGCTGAAGCTCCGAACTGACCTGTGGTCCCACCCTGGCCTCACTGCCCAGTCACGAAGGCAGGAAGCATGGGAAACTGTGACATCTGCAACGTTTCATAACTATACAATTATCACAAGAAGAAGTTATGAAACGCTTCAAATTTCACAGTTTATTAGGTTCAGGCAGATGAGGAGAGAACATGAAGGATTTAATGGAGGTCAAATGCTTTTCTTTTAAGACTTGGGATGCGATAGAGGTTCTGACAGACAGAGCGTTGCTGGCGACAGGAGCCAACTGGTATGAATTGTCTGAAACCGTGGCTTTTATGTTACACCAATAAATCTATTCCTGGAGAGCCTCAACCAGTAATGCTTGCACTAGCCATTAAAGCGTGGGACTTGAAGCCACAAGAGCTCGCAAACTCTAAACCATCCTCAATTAAATAAAAATACTGGTGAAGACTGATCCATCACCTCTAGGCAGTACAGGGCAGAGATGTGAGAGTGGATTGGGGAGGTGTGGGGGAATAAGAGACCACACAACAGAATGTCAGAAAGTTTCAGAGATAGACAACATGTGAGCTCTTGCTTACTGAAAGGTGGTGTGGGCACCATCACTGGATGCCATGGCAACGGGCTGCAATTCCCACCACTCTTTCCGTGTGACCAGCATGAGCTTGTGCAAAGTGAGGCGAATGGTGGTGACGGTACGGTGCAATCAACAAGGAGGATTTGTGGCCAAGATCAGACCTTGTGATAATTAAGAGTTCGTCAGGCCTCCCAGTGGAATGCTGAAAGGGAATACTCACTGGGCAGCTCAACCTCTGTATAACCCAGTTTCCGTGGTCATTACTTTTGTGTTGATTAAACGTGACGTGAAAAACAAAATTAAATAAAAGCTTCCCTCTAATGTGATGGGTAAGGTTGATACTCAACAACTGCAGGAAAACACAAGGAGAGTTCTATGGGGCTGAGGTCAATGTGAATCCCATCAAAGAACCAAAGCTCAGACCCCCAGCGACAGGAGAGAGTATGGTGGGGGCTGGAAGCCACAGGGCGAGGCTTTGGTGAAGTGTTTTACATAATGTGTTGCCGACCTAACGCTGCAGTAAGTGCTGTTAAATATAAACACTGGAGCTCCGGAGAGATCGATCGCACAGGCCAGCTGTGGATAGGACAGATCAGTGAGCTCCAGTCTGAGAAAGGCCAAACACAAAGGAATCGGTTTGCCAGGTTCTTCCCTGGAGAGGCGGAGGGGCACATTCTGTCCCCCTCCCCGGTAAAGAGCCACGTCCGGCTCTTCACTGCTACAGTGTCTGCAGCCACTCGGGAACAGGGGTACCCGTCCGTCAGGAACACGGCGAGGATCTGCCTGGGAAAAACAGCTCACTTGCTCGCTTCATGTCCGACTGCTCCGCTCCAGCTTCTCGAACTTCTGGGAACAGCTTCTGGGAAGAGAGTTCTGCCGTACCAGGTCTTTGATTAGAGAAAGGCAAAGAGGGCTCAATAATTGTACTTAACTGGCTGCAGGCAGAGCACTTCTGCTGGTTCAACCACATTAATAGCAGGGAAAGAGTTTTTAAGGTCCAAACCCAGGCCAGGAATGTGCTAAAGGAAAGGGTGGTGAGCGAGGAGTTTGGCAATGGGCGGCGAGGGCTGGCTAATCGCTCTGGTCTGAGCACGACTGCTCTGCGGCTGCCGCACAGTGTGACTTGTTCTTCTGCCACTGGCAGACAGCGTTGGTGTACTCCACAATCAACTTATCCATCCACGTCAGCGGCTCTGGGAACAGCACCGCACCTTCAAAGAAGCCCAGGTGCCCTCCATGCAGAGTCAGCACAAACATAACGTTCTCCTTTTTCTCTGTGGAACAACAGAGAGAACAAGGTCAGAATCCCCCACACAGCTCAGCCTCCAGGGACATCAGGCACAACACTATCCCTAATCCTGGCAATTCATACAGTGCTGATATCACCAAAACATCTCAAAGCGCTTCACAGGGAATTGGTGTCCAGGGTCATGATGTTGGGTCAGATAAAAACATAAGAATTCGCTGGCCAAAGAAAACCAAGGTCTATCTAGTTCGCCTTCATGGCAGTCACTTGACATGTGTCCCAAACCATATACTGTATTCCCAGATATTATTTTCTAGCAGAAATCTATCTAATTTGATGTCGAGACAGGCCGGTTACTTCACTCATGGTTATAGAAAAGTCATCTTTCAACCACTTAGACTGCTGAAATTCTGGAGCAGTTTATGGGTGAAGAAGCAGGATTGTGAATGGAAACTCCCTGAATTTACACAACACATTTGTTTATCACCAACTATAAACCTTTTAAACAGTTAGCCTGCCTCAGGGTGACACTGCCCCTTCCTGGAATGTATCACACACAGCACCCAAACCAGGGTGCTGTGTGCGACACATTCCAGGGCTTAATTACAGGGTTCCAAAGCCATGAATACTCTTAGTTTAAAAGATGCAGATAAAGAACAATGATGTCCCTCAGGGCACTGTGTTTGTCCAGCACACTGTTTATCTGCAGCACCTGTGGCTCTGCTCATTAACCCCAACACATTTCATACTCAATCTCTGAACTGTGGCTGCAGGTGGAGGCACACGTTACAACAACATCAGAGCTGCTGAGCGGTTTCTCGCTCTAGACTCAGGGCAGCCTGTACGTAACAGGGAATCCAGCAAACAAGAGTGGCCGCTGCATTCACTCCACAGGCCCTGGGCTGAGGGCAGCTCTCTGGTTGCACACAAACATCGCCAGGTCAAGAGGAATAATACTTTTTAAACACAGAGATGAACTTGCAGATGTTTTAAATAATACGGTAACACTTGGAAAATGGGAACAACTTTCCCCTTTGTCAAATCACCATCCTGTCCTCCACTGAGCATCACCTATCTGGGATTGTCTGGATAGACAAGAAACATTGGACATAATAGTGTATGTATTGATGTATGTAATGCACCATGGCTGTTAGTTGGACATTGCTGTGGGCAAATTGGCTACTGTGTTCCTCTACAGTCGCTGCACCTGATGGTATTTACTGTGAAGCACTTTGAGAAGTTGGGGTGTGGGCTGTATCAAATGCCAGGGTTATTATTATTATTAATAATCTGTTAATTGCAATGGAAACTCATGACCCCTAAAACAGCCATGAATTGAATAACCAATTTTATTTAGCCACTACAGCTCAGGTCTCTCTCAGGCTACGTAATGTGAACACAGGTGTTCCAGAGGTCAACACTGGGGAGTGCGGTTGGCACATTGTGTCTCCAGATCAAAGCAAATCTCAGTGAGCACCTCCCAAGTCCCTAAGTTCCAACTTGGTCTTAGCCTGGAATTTGTTTTAAAAATGTCCAATTGTGCAGAATTGTGGAAGTTCAATTTGAAGCCGGATGGTTTTGTTTCAGCAGTTAAGACCTTGGCTTCCAAATTAATGCTGCATTTGAAGCATTTTCCACAATCCTGAATCATAATAATAATCCTTGCATTTGATATAGGACCTTATCATGTCTTCGAGATGTCCCAAAGCACTTCACAGAATATACTGCAAAGTGTATCTTAAACTTTTGGTCCCACAGGCTGAGACTGGGTGGAATTTTCCACCCACCGGTGCCTAAACGTGCCTAAAGCAAGAGCAAGCCCACCACCGGCACTCAGCAGCCCCCTACCCCCATTGACCACTGAGCGCCCCCACCACCAAGCCCCCGCCCCTGGGAGGGAGGCGAGTGATCTCTTACTGCTGAGATAAAAGAACTATCTACAAATTGAAGTGAAAGGATTAAAGCTGCTAAAAATGTCTGTGTAAAGTGAGTGTCGCGAGATAGGAGCCCAGGACTGAGCGAGCTTACGTACAAAGGGATTAGGCTGCAGCACTGTGAATTCTCCAAGACACAGGCAGCAAGAACGACAGGCTAACACTGTACAGTAAAGTAGAAGCACAGTGAGATGGCGGCTTCTGAGCTAATCCACCTCAATGTTCTTGCCTTACAACCTACACTCTGCTTGTGACAACCATAACCAGATCCATGATACTCCCTAACTCAAAGGTTCAGTTTGCTTATGAACCATCTCATGTCAGGCCTTGGGCCCCGCCTGACCTGCTGCCCATCACCCCACTTCTCGCCGCCATCCGACCCCCCCACCACATGAACGATAGGGAGGGATCTGCAGCTAGGCGATTCCTGCACAAACGCAGCTCGTTCACTGTGAATCGTCCCCTATTACAAACACATTTTCCCTCTCCCCGCACTGCCTCGCTCCAGGTACCACACAATATAATCCCTCCGCTCCCCCACCCACACAATTCAGGTCAGAGTTCACGGTTATGAGACGCTCACTCCCACGTGTGCAACCCATTTCAACTATGACAGAAGTGTTTCATCCCGATGTGAAGCTTCCCCAACACTCAGTTTAGGAACTAATCTGTTAAAAGCGATTGCTGTAACTTTATACTGTGCATCTTATATGTAACTGAACACAGCAGTGCTTAGTGTGTGGCAGTGCCTTACCTCATGCTCAGTGTGTGACAGTGCCAGCACAATGTGTACAAGTCTATCTTCAGAGAGTTTCTCAATCAGCTCACCTGCCAGCGACCGAGGAATAGTCAGTAAGCTTTCATGCACTAGAGGGTCATCCATAGCATTCACCAGCAGAAGAGGGACGTGGATCTGTGGCAACAGTTAACAACCAGTCATTATACAAGGTCCTGAGGCTGTGAGGAGACCCAAGCCCAGGCTACTTGCCTCCACCCATCAGCTTTTTATATAATCCCTTTGACCTGGTTTAGAAACCAGGGCGAATCAATGTAAACAGGTGCACGGGAGTGGAGCTGGACTGACAAGGGGAGGTTATAGAGTGGATGATATAAGAGACAGTGACACTAATTTACAAAACAGAGATGATACTTTACATGCTATCCTTTACAACAAGGACATTTCCTAAATTGTGAGCAAGGATCAGATTAGCAACCATTCCTTGCTTGAAGCGGGGGGTGGGTGGGTGAAGTGGGTGGAAGAGCAGGAAAGAGAAACAGGAACTCGGGAGATGGCACACAGAGTATGTGCTCCGACACTGTTGGCTATAACATGATCTGTGCTTTACGTGTGCTTTGTTGTGACAACTGGCACATCAGAGCGCTTTGATTGTATTACAGCTTTGGAACCCAATGCCACTCAATGGTCGTTTTATATTTACCCACGAACAGACAAAGAATTGATGTACATCCATTGTACGGGAATGACGACTGCTGATAAGCTATGTCCTTAAGCCATTCAAAGCCTCAGGGACTCTCTCGCTGATCTGTATCCTGTTGGTTCACATTCCAGGAACAGAAGGGCAGCTCACCTCACACACAGGCTGAATGACACTTCCTGCACTTTCAACCATTCCCGCTTCCACCAATGTGAAAAGGAACAAGTCCTAAACCGACGAGCATTGCTGCTGGGCCCTTTTACACCCAAATTAAATTTGTATGAACAACGTAGGGCTATGACAAGTCCGATCGGAGCAGTGAGAGATGGAAATGGGGGTTGATGCAGATATCACACACTGCAGCGGGGAGGGTAAGAGGAAAAACAGCAGTAGAGAGAAAAGAAGCCAGAGTCATCCATTTCCACATTTACTCCCCGACACCAGACAGATCTGAATGCTCACTGTCTGACCTCCAGCAAAACACCTTTCAGAAATAAAATTCAAAAATTCTTTTTAAAGCGATTTTTTTTGGGGGTCAGCCGGGTGTCTGACACATGTGGGAGCCCATCACCGTTGCTTAAGAGTATTCAAACCAAGCTGAGAATTCCATGCAGCCCATCTACACATGGAAATCCCAGAGATAGATTATTGTAAAGACACTAGAAGATAATGTAAGTATAAGACTTTGTTCAAAGGCACGGATCAGGTTACAATTGAAATCAAGACACTTACATTGTGAAGATAGCGCATACAGCTCTCTCTTTCATAATACTCCTTCAGCGTGCTATAGCCATGGAATTTTCTACAATGAAAATACAAAATAATTAGAAGGAAGCACGTTGTGACTGCACTCATGCGATTACAAGCAAAACCATTTAGCTGGCACTCTGTGATAGTGTTCAGTATTTACTATAAAACAAGGCAAAATAACTAGATTGGTATCAAATGTGGGGTAAAGGCTTTTAGCTATTTAATGCTCAGATAATTAGTCCATTGGGAAACAACACAAGAGCTTTGTGAAAATGGACTAGTCTCCAACACAGCCACTTACCTCATAATGTTATCATCAATGTGCATCAGGGAGGTCGCTGTGTACAGTCTGCTCAGGTCCACATCCGCCAAAGAGCTGCACGTTTTATAGCCATTTTCTCCAAACAAAATTTGTCTACAACGCACAAAAGGCATATTTAAGCACAAAATTTCTCAGCCAACACCCCGTCCACCCCCAACAGGCAACATCCCATCCCCCCAACAGGCAAGCCCCCCGCTCCCCCAACAGCAAACCCCCCTGTCCCCCCAACAGGCAAGCCCCCCTGTCCCCCGAACAGGCAAGGCCCCCGTCCCCCGAACAGGCAAAGCCCCCGTCCCCCGACAGGCAAGCCCCCCGTCCCCCGAACAGGCAAGCCCCCCGTCCCCCGACAGGCAAGCCCCCCGTCCCCCGACAGGCAACCCATCCCCCTACACAACAGGCAACCCAACCCCCCCCCCCACACAACAGGCAACCCCCCCCCACCCCACACAATAGGCAACACTCCCCCCCACACCCCCCAACAGGCAACACTCCCCCCCACCCCCCCAACAGGCAAAACTCCTCCCCTCCCAAGCTGCAACACACCAAATCGCAATTGGCAACACGGCACACACGTGACTGAAGATGTGAATGAGCGACACAATTAACATCACCTGTGAGACAAAATAATCTTTTTCATATTGTCTGCCATCAGGAAGTTGTAAAACCTCCGGCATTGGTCCCATTGTAGGAAGGTTTCCTGTGCCCTGAACAGAAACAGAACAAAAACAAGTTGATCTGGGTTTGTCACATGCCAGCACGATACCAGGTCTTCCTGCGAGGAGACAGACAACACACATAAATCAGTGCATTGACATTTCATCTGCACTTCACCTTAAAGGCAGAGCTAGCGTGTTTTCTACAGAGCTAAAAGTGATGTGCATTTAGGACTGAATTGTCACAAAGATCAATGGAAAAATCAAAGAAATTCTTTCGTAATCATATATCTACAGCTTCCAAATTCATACTGCATGCAACAGCTTCTAACTTCACATGGTCAAAAACACAGCATCACCCTTTAGTTTACTGCACAATAATACTAATAATAATCCTTGCATTTGATATTGCGCTTTATTAAGTCTTCAAGTCGCCTCAAAGCGCTTCACAGAATATACTCTAAAGTGGATTGACTGCATGTTTTGTAAGCAAAACAATCTCCTTTGTGAACAAGGTTAAATTGTCACGGTGACCACATCTCAGGACAGCTTCACTGCAAACAGCATCTTCTCAGGAACAGGCCCCATGAATGAATGAATGAACGAACGAACGACTGACTGACTGCAAGAAAGAAAGCTTTAGCAAGAGGCCCTTTGTTACACCACGATTCTAATCCAAGCTGAAATTTCCACTTAACATGACTATTTAGCCACAGCACTCCAACTTCATGATCCAACACAGATCAACTTGTTCCACTACTTAGGTCAGTTTTCAAAGTTCACACAACAGGATGTACATAGAAGCTAATCTCTGGGAGCGTGGCCCTCCGCCGACAGGAATGAAAATCCATTGTGTTTCCCCTCAGTCCTGCCTGTCACCCTGCCCCTCGCAGCCTCTCCTCCACATCCAACTAATTCACTACATAAGAGGCAAACTACACATGCCAGCATTCTGTGCAGTTAACCCACATCTAAACAATTTTAAATTAATCTTCAGACAGAGGCATGAAAGGGTTAATTTCCCCCATCTGTATTTTGTTGCAGCATCGACCTCAGTCTTTACCCCAATTTTAAACGGGCAATTTCCGCAGCTCGTATCTTCCTTGTGGCAATAAAGAGGATTTGAAAGCAACCAGATGTTTTTTTTCCTGTAAATAACTTCTGGCCGTTAATGATAGGAAGTGGAGTTACAAACCGGCTTGATAGCCGAGTATTTAGGCGACACAAGGTGCAGGTGGAGACAGCACTACAGCTCAGCAAACAAGGCAAATCTATTAGTTCCCAGAGCCTTGTTGAGACAAGGAAGAATCCAATCACTGCCGGTGTGGCTGTGATGCTTTCCTCTCCCTAACACAGGTGTGAGTGCTCCTTCACACACCTCTGCTGCTCACATTAGCTCTCCAATTACCTCTCAATCTCCTGCCACTTAAATCTCTCTCCCTAACATTCACCTGCTCACTCCAGCCATTCCCTCTAACCATTCCAACCTGTACAGCTTCAGAACTGGAGCAAAAGTAAAGCCACTGCTCTGCCCTCGATGTCAGTCTGAACCACTTCACACCAACTTGGCCCGGAACATCCTCCTGATCACAGGATGGCAAGAAGGGCACTGAGGGGTGGCAGGGAGGGCACCGAGGGGTGGCAGGGAGGGCACCGGGGGGTGGCAGGGAGGGCACCGAGGGGTGGCAGGGAGGGCACCGAGGGGTGGCAGGGAGGGCACCGAGGGGTGGCAGGGAGGGCACCGAGGGGTGGCAGGGAGGGCACCGAGGGGTGGCAGGGAGGGCACCGAGGGGTGGCAGGGAGGGCACTTTTGCCTCACATCCAGGCCAACCTCACAGCTCAATCCTCACTCAAACAGCACCAATAATTGTATTAAATGTAACTAAGCAGAACTCCAGAACTGAAACTTGCATAAAAACTGCTCACACAAGTTTTCTTTTTAAAAAAAAATCAGTTTGATTGTTGGCCGACTGTGTGGAGGCTCCTCTCCCCCGAGACTGGGGACGTCACACAGGCTGTTCCCTGGGTGGCCAGTAAGTGTAAGGTCAATGGCTACAAATGGGAGGCCATGCCATCTGTTTACAATGCATGACCTTTATTGTGTAAAACAAGGCTGCAGTCCCTCACAGGCAGCACGGAATTGCCGTCAGGACACACAAGGAACCAGCAAGGAGAATATAAGGAATGAGGGACTCACAAAAACAGTGCATGTTGCACATGGCCCAGAGGATTTAATTATCTTCCCCTACGGGGCAAGCTGACAAGTTGGACAGTCTGTTTATACAAGCAATTCCCCAGACTGGGGGGAGACAGACATCCGACCATGTTCTGGGATGAGGGTATGCAGTACCCACGAGCCACCACGAGAGGCCCATCTCAGACTTTGCCAGAGATGGGGTTTACGGTATCACATGTGGAGCTGAGCCTTACACCACAGAGGAGGCTCTCCTCCTGCACCTCAGCACAATCTACATGCAGTGATCACACACACTGGCACTCACAACTGCTCTTATTTATGGTCTAACAGCATATACCTTTAAGAGAATAACGTAAAGTTTTAGATAGCATTAGTTTTAGTTTAAGATTGCCACCGATACTGAATTTGTTGAATAACCCAATGTAAAGGACGCAGGTTATTGTTCAAGAAATGCCCATAACGACCGAGGTAGCGGGGATTAGGATCTGGTGCAAATTAAATTTGGAATTCTCAGCTAATTGAGCATCTCAGGCTGGTCTAATAAAGTGCTATTGTTAACGGAGAATGAAACCATGGAGTCCTGTAGCTCAGTAGTTAAGCACTCGCCTCACAAGCGAGAAGACCTGGGATTGAATCCTGGGCAGGGCAAAACTTTGGGCAAGTTTCCTTACTCTACACGCCTCTATTTACCAAGCAGCAAGTAGGAATCCGATTGTTAGTCAACTGGCAGATCACTTTTCCGGGGTAATAATCCGTTTAAAAAAAACAAATAATAATACATCTCATCACTCAATCCACCAGTTTGTGGGACACTGCTATGCACAATTCTCTGCTGCATTTCCTTTCATAAATATAGTCAATTCACTTGCATAAGGTATATTCTGTGAAGTGCTTTGAGACATTTCGAAGATGTGATAAGGCGCTATATCAAAAGCAAGAATTATTATTCCCTGGCCTTTATCAGACTTACCGTAATGCGCTGTAGCCTTGGCAAACGCTGACACAGCACAACACAGCTTCCTGGTTCACACGATTCTCCCCCAGATACTTGCAAACAATGTTTCCGCCCAGACTGAAACCCACCACGATCAGCTGGGTCTGAGGAAAGCTTTTCTTAATGTAGTTTACCATCGCTGCAAACTCCCACGTGCACCCTGGAAAACACAAGGCAGACATTGTTCCATGACAGGGGCATCGATACCCAGTGACAGCAGCGAGGCTTGTTCAGTCCCAGCACCGATCATCACCCCAGCGGGCAGCAGGGGCATTCTATTTCGGGCAGCAGGGGCTTCTACTCCGGGTATGATTAGCTTAACTGCTCTACCACAGCAGCACAGCACTTACTACGCGGAGGAGAAATGTGGGATCACTTGCAAAAGGAAACATTCCTTCAGCCGGCTACTCCCCCCCAACATGCAAACTTTAATGCAGCCGCACTGCCTCAGTCTGGCCCACAATGAGGGACAGACTGCTGTTGTCTCTTTACTGTTCATCACATTTACTGCTGTTCATGCAGAGCTTATTTTCACATTGCCATGTTAATAATGAATATAAGTGTGTATTGTTTTGATAGTGAATATAAGTGTGTATTGTTTTGATGGTGAATATGTGTGTATTGTTTTGATGGTGAATATAAGTGTGTATTGTTTTGATGGTGAATATAAGTGTGTATTGTTTTGATAGTGAATATAAGTGTGTATTGTTTTGATAGTGAACATAAGTGTGTATTGTTTTGATAGTGAACATAAGTGTGTATTGTGCTTACATTAATTTGTGTTAACACGAATCTCAGGACAATGTCAGTACAGAAAAAACATTTCAAAACACATTTTAACCGGAACATTTTTCGGAACATTTGCTCCCAATTTCACTGCCAGAATAAACGTCAGCAGCTGACTCAATGCTCCATCCGCATTGTATTGCAGTACAATAGAAGTGAGGAACATCACAGACACTTAGAAGTACAAACAGGGTGTTTGAGAGGGTTGGTTAACAGACCTACAACTAGTACAAAAATAATTTGCTTCATAACTCCAGATCTCACTCTCCCCACTCCCTCCTGCCTCCTGTCTCCTGCACCCCACCTCCTGCTCCCACAAATATCACCCACTATTGTACAGTGACAAAAGCATTCCCCCGTCATTAGAGAGAGTTCGTTAGCATTCCTTCAGTTGTTGTGGACAGAGTGGAAAGCCTATTGAAACGCAAAGCTTTTAAAAGAAAAAGAGTTGCGGAGCACGGGAACCTGCCGCCTTTGAAATGCGGAAGGATTAAAGAACAAAGTTGGAATTAATGATGTTGCAAACATAAAAGATATTCATGGCATTTTTCTTGCACCCAGACACTACATGTCTTTAGATTAGTTTGAAGGTCATTTCAGAGGCAGCAGTTAAAGGCTCATTAACTTACTAAACAGTAACACAGCTGAATTTTAATCTTAAGGGCTATATAATTACACAGGCATTCAGCAGTTTCAGGTGGTGTTTGAACATGCAGTGCCCGGCACACCTAAGCAAACACAAATATTGTTCCTCACAGTAACCTCTCAATTCAGAGCCAGGCGTGGGCCTGACTTCCCCTTCAGCCACCCTCTCAATCACACTGTGACCTCAGCACCACACACTGCAGCATAGCTGCAGCATTTTAGGGGTTTAAAATGTCATTTTCCAGGGTTTATTTTTTAGAGTTCTAAATCATTGGGGTTTTCAGGCTTTCAAATGAGAAGGTTCAGAATCACTTGCACACACTGAGGGGAGAGGGAGAGGCAGAGGAAGAGAGTAACACAGGCACAGCCGGCAACAGAACAGGTAACTGTTTATGGTGTTTTCCGGGGTTTATTGGATAAAATAATTTTTTTGTATTGGGATTTTTCGGTTAAAGCCGAAAGCCAAAAGGTCTATTTACACTGCTGTGTGACTTATTTCAACCTCACACCAAACGAGCATCCTGGCCAACAATCCTCTAGAAAACAACACTGGCTAGTCACCTCATGGCACATTATTGACGCAGAAAGGCTGCAGCGTTTGCATACTGAAGCAGTCACTGCACAAACCAGTAATGGCTTGGGAAGAGCTTTAGAAACACACTAGCCGACCCCCCCAGTACTCTCTCCAGTTCGGATGTGACCAGCCCCCGCCCCCCACCCAGGTGAAGGCTTGCTTACCATAGGTGAACATGCGAGGAGAGGTGAGCTCGATGTCCGGCAGAGCCCCCAGGTGGTTCAGCACCGCACACCGGTACCCGCGCCGCTGGGCACAGTCCACAAATGTGCGGATGTATTGCTTTTCACTGTGATTCGCGATGCCAGGGCAAATCACCATCGTCACATCCTCTGGTGGTGGTAAGAAAACATCAGTTAGTAAAGCCCTCAGTGAATCAGCCAGCAAACCAGCAGCTTCGCTGACTGACAGCCATTTCTAACCTATGCTCATGCTTTCACTTCCACTTTTTCAAAACAATCATACCTTATTACTTATGTCTTTGATTCAATAGTCATGTGAGTTTAATCTCCGCTTATAGTATTGTTAGTGTGTCTAACACAACTGTGGCTAACATTACAGGAAGCCGCTATTCGGTCAACGATCACGCCATCACCCAGTTTCCCAAACTCGCTCTGGGATTACCAGCCTCACACACACCATGAACCTGCTGGAAATTTAAATTAATTTGACTACAATCACTAATTTATGTAGAAATAATTCATAAACTTCACTATTTCTCAATGCACAATGGTTACAATTCACATTCCCACGCTTAGTTTTTTCGGAGCTCTGACACCAGTGACCTTTAAGCTTAAAGTTACAAGTTCCTTCACCCACTGCCTGCCACCCACCCACTCATCCCAGCCACGTCTCTTACCTCCGGTGCTGTGCTCTGATAAAGGCTCAAAGAGATCAAAGGAGGCGGTGGCCCCGTCAGGCATAGAGAGATACTTGCGCAGTCCGTACGGATGGGGGGAGCTGACTCGGCCCATTTTACCGTACAACGCTGTCTGAATGTGACCACTCTTCCCCCAGATCAAGGGCGGAATGTATCTATTCCAACAAAAACACAACATACACCCACATAATTAACACTTCATGAGCATCTCATTCCCCCCCTTGACCTCTGCAGCCGAGCGATGGAACAGCAAAGCTGCTTGCTGATGGACCATTAATACAGCTCGTCAACCACAGACCATGATCTAGCTTCTCCTTCTCCACCCTGTACCATGTGGCAGCGTAGCTCAGTTGGTAGCACTCTCGCAGAAGGTTGTTCAGTCAGAAGGTTTTGGGTTCAAACTACACATCGGGGACATTGCACTCACAGTCTAGGCTGTCCTTCGGATGAGACATTAAACCAGTCTCTGCCTGTTCAGATGGACTTTAAAATTCCTGTGGCACTAATCACAAAAAGGGAGTTTAAACCCCCCCAATAAAATTGGTCAGTCACTCCATGACTGTTTGTGGGACACTGCTGTGCAAATTGGATGCCGCGTTTGCCTACAAAACAGAGTTACTACATGTTACAGTGTATCCTGTGAAGCGTTCAGAGACATATTTTTTATGTGAAAGGTACTATATCAAATGCAAAATTATTATTATTCTACCCCCAGAAGGCAACTACAGTCAGAATACTCACAGCAGCAAGAAATAACAACTGACAGCGAGACTGAGTATTTAGCAGAGTGGTCTCAGCCTTCTCTTTAGTATTACAAGTTAGGTGGAGAATTAGCACTCAGTTCACATTTTTTCAGATATACTAGTCCACAATACGAGCAGTTAGATTTGCAACAGAAATCCTCATTTTAACAACTAAAAACCTACACGATGCTCATACATATACTCAATGTTTCTCCCATGTACACACACACACACACACACCAGGAAAAGGATGTTAAGAAACAACATTGAAACTGCAAAGGGAATTTGTTAAATCCTCAGAACTAAAATGCACCCAAAACCTGTCCTGCCTGAGTATCTGCCTCACTTGTCTTTATACTTGAAATGCTCCATTGATGCTCAGAGCGACTCTAAGAGGTGGATTGTACGCAGATTTGCTGTGTAAATGGAGCTGTGTATATCTCAAATTGAGCTATGGAAAGGGAATGAAAAGGTAGTTGGAGGGAGGTCAGGAGCTCTCTGTGCCCCGTGCCCCAGGCAGTCACACACGGGCAATGGTTAAGACGAGCGACAGCAGGAATGCAAACCACTGGGCTGGCTCTCACTTTCCTCATTTTTTCTTCTCTCGGAACGATTGATGTGCGAGACGCAGGAATTTTGGACACATGACAGGGCATTTCCCCCCCAGAACAGGATTCATTTCCCAATAACCTTGCTCTCAACAGGAATTCTCATTTATCTGGTTCAGTGGTGGCCACCCTTTTGTTCGGGCAACAAAATAAATTTTCTTGACTGAATATTTCTTGTTTTATGTCATAAATCAATCAAGAAAAAAAAGGAAATAAAACATTGATATAAAACAGTCTTGCCTAGACAGTCTCACGTGCAAATGTTCAGTGGGCTTAATGGATTGGCCACCACTGATCTAGGTAATAACACATTACTGGAGAAAAGCACCTGCACAGTCAGTTATATAAAACTAAACCTGGTTACAGGCCAGGAGCTGCACAAATCAACTGCAACCTAAATAAGGCAAAGATTGGGAGCTGGCAGATAGGTCAAGGTCTATCCCATTCCATGAAGTAATTGCACCGCCTATTTTACATCCTATAGGCTGGTCCTTCCATTTTTCTATATTGTATTTCATTGCCCATCATCAACCCTTGTGCACACCATCGAACGCCTTCCAATCCCATAGTCCTCCTCAACTTAGCGACATCTACAAATGTAACAACAACAAAATAGAGCCTTTCATGTCAGGAGGACGCCAACTGCTTTACACTGGGTGTGCAAATCCACGTCATCAATATATACAAGGAACACAATTAAGTCAAACCTGCTGCGGAAATCTAGACATCTTATTGGGGAAATACTAGCCACAAGAGCCAATAAAATACAGTGGATTACTTTACCATTAAGATACATCAGAATTGAACTGGTTTCCCCAGTGCAGGGCGCTAGGTCACTAACAATTCACAATGTTTGAGGGTAACACATTCCCTCACCTTTAATCATTGGGTGTAGTGCAGCTGAATGTAATGACAGCATTATTGTGGCCATCAATGGGGGTGGGAGGGTGGAGAGCTTTCTTTGTCGCTCAGATCAAAAAGACGTCAGAAGTTTGATGGACATTGAACAGCAACTTATGAACTGAATGGGTAGCCTGACAGAAGTAGAGGTACTGTTTGTGTGCTAATTACAGTGTCCCATAGGAGAGTTTACTCAGCCTGATGAGAATGCCAGAGTTATACCACGGGAAAAACACTAAGTACAAAACCCAAAGGTTTGACTTGAAAGAGAAATGCTTTGTGCGTAGTTAGGTTTCAGTAACTTCAGAGAAGCCTCTCCCTCATTACACAGGTCTCCACAGCCCCTCCCTCATCACACAGGTCTCCACGGCCCCCACTTCATCACACAGGTCTCTTCAGCTTGGGGTTGGAGCTGTAACCTACACGCTTGGCTAGCAGTAGGAAAGCTTGTGAGGCGGTGGAGCAGGAAAAGACAAAGCCTGTTCAGTGCGTTTCAAAAAGGGCAGCTGCTTAAACAAACCACCTTCATGTTCACACTAATACATTGTGAGTTTATAATTTAGCATATTTATTTAGTCTGTAAACTACTAGTAGGTGTGAAACCTGCTTTGTGAAGAGTTGGGTAGCGTGACCCAGAATTGTAATAAAACAGGCCTCGGAGTATGCAGCTCAAGAGCAGTGATTATGGAAGCTTCCGAGTGGCCAACAGGACTAATCTTCAGTGCTCCAGGGGAATGGTGTCTGAGGTTTGTTCAGCTTTACCTTCTGAAAGCTCAAACCTCAAGCAGAATCTGCACGGGAACAGCAGTTTTTTTTAAAGAATTGCCTATATTAGCTCGTCACCAATTCTTTCTTATTCAGATCCAGAATTACACAGAAAATCACTTACAGATGTTCGGTGAAAAGAATGTGCAGACTGAATCTTCAATGCTCCAAAGGTTAAGCACTCACAGCCTGAACATCAAGCGCGAGCCTGGAATTGCAGGCTACTTTGAAGAAAATGTTAAACGTTCAGATTTACTTTTCCTGCCCTATAATGGCAGATTAGCTGCTTTGAGTTTCCAAATGACACAGGGGCTGATTTAACATTTGGGAACTCACCGACCGAACAGTTCACATCTGTTTAAAAAAGGGCTGGAGTGGCCCTGCACGAAAGGTGCAGACACGTTTCATCTTCATCAATCTGATTAAAGGCAGAGGGCAAAAGCATTCTTATCTTGACACTTCACTTAGCAAGACAGCAATTTCATGCTTTCCAGTTAACATATAAAGGTATTTAGGACAGCTATCAAAAGCTTGTACAAGAACACCCAGATGGAGGGGAGTGAATGCAGAACTAGGGTCAGCCAGTCAAAACATAGGTTTTCTCTAACAACCCGGCCAAGGGTGAAACGACAAAATGGTCATTTTGTGCTAATGACAGGAAATAGTTTGCTGACACTGAAAAAAACATACAATTAACAAGAATAGAAAGCTAACAGGAAAGGATATTAAACACTCAGTCATGTGTGTGTGGCACTGTGGGGACAAGCCTCACAAAGCACTTTGACCTCTTTCCTCATACAGTATAAATAAAACGCTGGGGCGTGAAGAGAAGAGCACAATTTAAGAAGGTTTAATAAATTACAAGGTAACATAACCTTTACACAAAAACTGAAGTCGCTGGGAACGCTCAGCAAGTCAGGCAGCAAGTCAGGAAAGTGAGTCAACGTTTCGTGTCCACAACTCTTCGTCAGAACTGGGACATGTTGGGAGGGAGAGGCTTTTAAGGACTAACAGAGAGGGGAGAGGCAGAGCAAGGAAGACAAAGTAGAAACTGGGGTAGAGGACAGGGGATGATGGGTTAAAGAGTTGGGTTTTTGTTTCAGATTTCCAGCATTTGCAGTATTTTGCATTTTGTTTATAACCTTTACACAAACTGAGACCAAAGGCAATTTACAAGATGTCACAAGTGAGGATTTAACAGTGGTGAGGAGAAGGGGAAGGGAGCTGGTAAAAACGAGTTAGCTTTAGAAAACGATCACGTACATCCCTTTTTAAGAATGTCCAAGGCAAACCAAATTCTGTGCATTTAACTGTGATACAATCAGGAAGCATCAAGACTTGGAGACTCGAAAGAGTTCCTCATGCCACTACCCACCTCCTTCCTCTCAAACACACAAACATTCAGACATCAATCTGGCGGCTTGTGCGTTATGCTCTTGTCAATCAGTCATCTGTTTAGGGTGTCAGTGAGAGTAACCCTCTGCAGCCCCACTCTCCTCCAGTCCACCATGATCCCCAGTCTCCTCCAGTCCGCACTGATTCCTCTCCTGTTCTGGCTTCAGCTGCACAGACATTTGTGGTTCGCTGTCCCATATTCCAACAACCCTCAGTTTAAATTATTTTCTTCTAATCTTTTTTTCTCCTCTGGGAATAATCCTCAAATTAATGGCAGGAATGATTAGTTTGAGGTTATTAGTATTTAACATTCAGTGTCCTGTACTCACTATATCCTTTATTTAACAATTACAGTGACAAAAAAACTCCCAGCTGCAATTACAGTTACTCAGAGGGATTTTACTCAGGACATGGTGGGTTACACTCACTCCCTAATCTGTACCCAGTGAGGATTATGTATCAAACATGTCAAAACTGCAGCAAATTCAGATAACGGAATAGCCTGGGTACATGCGCCTCATTACCTTTGTGTTTCGTGCCTTTAGCCGTGAATCTAAGGCTCTGGTACTTCTCATAACAATACTGGTTTGTCTTTGTTCAGCCAACACCCTGCATTTCATTCGGCAAGAGGTTTCTGTAATTGCGTGTCCTAAATTCCACAACTCTCCCGTTATTTACATTGGAGTTTCTCTCCCTCTCCACCAACAACATCACCAGCTCAGTCGTTACATGAATAATTCTTCGCAAAGTCTCTCTTTACTGCAGCCTCCAGTACAGAACACCCTGTGGTGTCTATCTGGTGGCATCATTGCTTTTGCTATTGCCGATGAGCTAATTGTTTCATTCGGTGATTGCGAGGTGCGTGTGGCATTGCATACAGAATAGCTGGGTGGATGGTGGTGTGTTGCAAAACCAATACTGTGGATCCTAACCAATGGCTGATCTCCTAAACCAATACAGAAAAGTGTGTATGGTCCTTAATAATACACAACAGTGGATGTCATTTAAATTTAAATATCCTGGGCCACTTACTGCTAGATCCTAGACTCACTTGCATTGTGTACTTAAGCCTCTCAAAGAGCCAGACCAGTGGGAGAACACTGTTCCTCTTTGGAACCCTGGCTTTTCGGATGACCATGATTTCACCCACATGGTAATGCACCACGTTTGCTTTAGACAATGTTGATCGCTCGGCACAAAGCACTGGAACATGTGGCTAAGCTTGCAGGCAGCACTCCAGGACTACAGTTCCGAACACACACTGAAACGTGGAATCTAATCCAATGAAGTCCTGCCAGACTTCTCCTTCTAATGGAGTAGGCGAGTACTAAATATAGTACAGTATGAGCATCAATACATTTTTTTAAAAAAATCTTTACATTTCAACCTTTTAATGTTCTGTGGGGAGCCAGCATGCAGAGCTAAAGCACGAGAAATCCCAGCAAATAATCCCAAATAAAGAGCTGCCACAGAAGCATCCAGTCTGCCCACACAGATGCCAACTGCACTTTCGGAAGAAATGTGCCAAGTGGAAGGTAGAGCTGCAGCACAGGGAGGTGAGTGAGGGGACAACGGAGTGGCGCTTGGCCGCTTTCACACCCAGCACGGGCTGCTCAGTGTTGAGGACAGAGGGCAGAGGGAGCCGCTTCTCACGGTGGGAAGGAGCCCATGGCCCAAGAGTGGGTCAGAAAGTTAGAATGTTACATCTCCTCAGGAATTCAGGTTGTGAATAGATCAGTTTAAAGTAATCAGAGGAGCTGGGTGGGGTGGGGTGGAGAAAGATACCTAGAATTAAGGTTTGACTGTTTTTCAGCACCCGCTGACTAACAAAATGCTAAGTGATGGTTTAGACAAGCTTCAAAATTGTTACCAGAGATCTGCGCCCTGGGAGAAAGGACAGATCTCGCACCAAAGGGGAGCAAATATTTACAGCCGAGGAACACTATGCTGAGCAAGGTTGACTGACACCAGGGCGGCTGAGTCATCGAGGTAAAACCTTGTTTTCTGGCAAACAGGAAACAGCTGGGAGACAGCCCGGACCTGGGCAACATCTTCCTTCCACTCAGTTACTCATCACAAAGGCAGCTCCACAGCCAACACTCGGAGCCCCAGGGCATGCAGTTTCCGGAATCACATCTTGTGATGTGTTTAGCTCTCCCTAACCGCAGCAATTCTCTTTATCTGTATATTAATCCTATATCCTAACCCTAGTTCTCTTCACCTATATGTTAATCTATACTTAAAGCAGGACAGATCCAGCAACTCCTCGATGTGTTCCCCACACAGCAAGCACTGCACTAACCCCCACCCCCCCACAGCAACCAGGAGACAGACTCACAAGCGAGATTATACGCTGGCTGCAACTCAAATGCAACGCAAACAGCTCAGTGCAAGAGAAAAACAAGCTGGATGTAACTGTGCCAGCAGGCTTCGTAATACTGCATCAATAGCAAGTAGTGTCTAGGCTCTGTGGCAAGATTCCCCGAATGTGTATACAGCCATGCACACAACAAGGGAAAGGGCAGAATACAGACTAGGCTGATACTGTGGGAACACCGATTCTCAATAATAATAATCCTTGCTTTTGATATAGCGTTTTTCACGTCTTCTAGATGTCTCAAAGCGCTTCACAGAATATTGCCAAACAAGGCACAATTTTAGGTAGTAAAATATTCTGAAATCAAAGCCAAGGTTTTTTTTTGTTTTTACATTGTGGAAAATATTAGTGAAATCCCAAGCCCTGAAGCAAGGCAGCTCTTATAAAACTCACAACCTGGACCTTCCTTCGTCTTGCTTCTTCAGGAAACTATTTTCACTGTTTGAGATCAACAATTCTTCACTCCTGTGTTAGTGAGATTATAAGGCGTTTAAACCGCACTCCTGCTTCACTACAGAATCCACAGCCACTGAACAGAATCCCATTCAGATCATCTCGCCCACTGAGCCTCTGCTAGTCACCAGGACAGACCAAAATGGTCACATTGGCGTCAGTAGAAACTTAGCACTAAAGTTCATCCTGAAACCTTCAAACACTAAGCTCCAGACTGGGACATTTTCTAAACAAATCCTCATTTCTCAAAGTGATTTTGTGAATCTCAAAACATTTTATGCTAAAGGTAAAGCTATCTGTGTAGAGTCAGTTTCTTAAATTTCAGCCCAAAAAATTACTTAACTTCTGAAACCAAAAACCAGTTCTGGCCTCACTGATTATAAACAATGCACGAATCTCCAATTCGCTTGCCAGTCTTTGGAGAAATTCACTTGAACGTTAGTAGATAAATGGTTGATCTCACGCTAATCTATGCAAACACTGGATGTTTAGACATAGCCTGGTGTATTTCACAGGAGGTCAGTTTACAAGATGAAGCTTGCATTGGGAAAGGAGAGCTTGGTCAGAGTCCCAAAAGTTCAGTTGCTGAGGCAATAGATCTCATCTCACTAGTCACAACACTCCACAAGTGAAGGAGGTCCTGGTGTCTCAGGGTGGGGGGCCCGGGGGGCAGAGGGTGGATGCAACAATTTGGTTAATCATACTTGTAATGTGATAAAGTGCTTCCACATTACGGTCCTGTAGCTCAGTGGTTAGAGCACCCACCTTGCAAGTGAGAGACCTGGGTTTGATTTCCAGCAGGGCGAAACCTTGGGCAAGTTTTCTTACTCCACACGCCTGATAATAATCCCTCAAGAAAAAATAATAATTTGGTGACTTCAATCCATGACTGTTTGTGGGACGCTGCTGTGTGCAATTGGCTGCCGCTTTTCGCCCACAAATATATAGGGCGAAACCTTGGGCAAGTTTCCTTACTCCACACGCCTAATAATAATCCCTCCAAAAAACCAAAAACAATA
Source organism: Callorhinchus milii (assembly GCF_018977255.1). Taxonomy (NCBI): domain Eukaryota; kingdom Metazoa; phylum Chordata; class Chondrichthyes; order Chimaeriformes; family Callorhinchidae; genus Callorhinchus; species Callorhinchus milii. The sequence continues at coordinate 537,759 of NW_024704763.1, forward strand.
ATTAAATTGGTCATTTTCAATCTACGACTGTTTGTGGGACATTGCTGTGCGCAATTGGCTGCCGCGTTCGCCCACAAATATACAGTCAATTCACTTTACAGTGTGTTCTGTGAAGCGCTTTGGGACGTCCTCCCGATGTGAAAAGCGCTATATCAAATGCAAGGATTATTATTATTAGGACACATCGGTGCTTTTTGAAACAGGCCAGAGCCCGCTGAGCAGAGGGTTAGAATGTCATTTGTCACTTTGACCAGGGCGGTTTCTGTGCTGTGGGTGGCACGGAAGCCTGATTGGAGGGGCTCGAGAAGGGAGTGACGGGAGAGGAAGGAGCGAAGCTGAGAAGCAACAACTCGTTCCAGGATCTTGGAGAGGAAGGGGAGGCTGGAGATGGGGCGGTAGTTAGGGAGTAGAGAATGGTCCAGGGAGGGTTTTTTTAACAATAGGAATGATGACAGTAAAGTGAATTAACCGTATTTTGTGAGCGAAATTCAGTAGACAATTGCACACAGCAGTGTCCCACAAATAGTCATGGATTGAGTGACTAGATTTTCTTAAAAAATTAATTATTTATTTTTTAAAAAAGGAATTATTACCCCTGGAAAAACGATCTGCCAGTTGACTTAAAACCAGGTTCCTACTTGCTGCTAGGTAAAGAGAGGTAAACAGAGGCATGTGGAGTAAGGAAACTCGCCCAACGTTTCGCCTTGCCCAGGAATCGAACCCAGGTCCTCTCACTTGCGAGATGAGTGCTTTAACCACTAAGCTGCAAATCAACCCTTTAACACAAACGTTTAGCAGTCCCCAACGTTGCCCTTCCCACAGGAGAGCAGGGCTCGGCTAGCAAAGGTACAATCTTACATTCAAAAATAGTAATAGCTAGGAACTTTTATTTCTCTTCAAAACTAAACCAGATGTTTCACATGTGGCCTTTACTCAGTCCAATAGACATCCCCAAAACATTTTTTTAAAATTAAATTGTGATGAAAAGGTTTATATTCATTTAAAGCCAACAGTCTCTTTTCCCCTCCTCCCCACCCCAATCATTGCATAACATCTCAAACAGAATCATGACCATCACGTGTGCCTGTTCAGCCCTAAATACAGATGGAAAGCAATAGCTGTGTGGAGGGGAAACACCACAAAAGGTGCAATGGTTTCAAATGAATTTGGAAAGATTACAACAGCTGGCAAAGGAACAAATGCAATTTAATGTGATTATAACTAAGTACAATAAGCTAAAGGTAATGCCAGAGGTGTGCAAAGAAGAACTACCTCTCATCTGTCCACAGATGCTTTGCATCAACTTCATAACTGACGGCAAAATCTATCTTCAGTACAAACACAGGGAAGCCCACAGAAGCCTCCAGGTCTCATCAGTGCCTCATCCATGATTATAGCCAATTTTTAAATCAGCTCATTCAGTATTAATCCACCACCCATTATCTTTTATCAAAAAGTGTCATCCACTAACTGAAATACTCTTGTGAAGGCTTCCAGTGAACCAATAAGGAACCCCAGATATAAATATATACATTTAAGGATTGGCCGGAGTTGAACAAATTGGTATTTGATATAGCGACTTTCATGTCAGAAGGACGTCTCAAAACACTGCACAGGATTTTACTGTAAAGCGCTGTGTCTGTGTGTTTTGTAGCTGTTGGATCTTTTCCTGGACGAGAGACAACTTTATTCAGCTCAACGTGCGTAAAACTGAGGCCCTCCTGCGTGGCTCGCGTCAGTGCCTCCACACCTCAGGCGCTGACAGCATCAGGATCCAAGGCTGCACTCTCCACCTCTCAAAGGCAAAGGCAGTCAGGACCTCGGTGTTCTGTTCGACCCTGAGCTGTCCTTTCTCCCTCATATCCGCGCCACAACTGGCACCGCCTTCCATCACCTCCGGAACATCGCCAGACTACGGCACTACCTCACCCCTCACGCGGCTGAAACTCTGGTCCACACCTTTATCACCTCAAGGCTGGACTATGGGAACTCTCTCCTCGCCGGCCTTCCCGCCACCTCCCTCCACACTGCAGGTCATTCAGAACTCTGCAGCTCGTGTACTGTCCCGCACCAGGCTTCGGGAACACATCACTCCCACCCTCGCTCCCCTCCACTGGCTCCCCATCCCCCAGAGGATCGAATTCAAGATCCTCATCCTCACCTACAAGGCCATTCACGGCCTTGCTCCCTCCTACCTCTCTGACCTACTATCCCCCTACCTACCTGCCCGTACCCTCCGTTCCTCTGGCTCCGGTCTGCTCCACATCCCCCACCCCCCCTACCATCGGTGGCCTTCAGCCTCGAGGCTCTGGAACTCTATCCCTCAGTGCCTTCGCCGCTTCCTCCCTTTCCTCCTTCAAGGCCGGTCTCAAGACCTTTCTCTTTGACCGTGCCTTCAGCTCCCCTCTCGACTCTCTACCCCTCCTCGCTCCCTCCCTCCCCTCCCCCTGACCATTTCCCCCCCTCGGGTCCTGACCCAACTGTACAGCGCCTTGGGACGTCCTCCCGACGTGAAAGGCGCTCTATAAATGGAATCTTGTTGTTGTTGTTTAATGTTCTCCTGAACAGGCAGATGGGGCTTCGGTTTAATCTCTCATCACCTCCATCAATGAAGCGCTGCACTGGCAGACTATATTATGTGAGTTCAAAGTCCCGATATGGGGCTTGAATCTTCGGAATCAGAGGAGAGAGTGCTATCGACTGAATAAGGTCGAATATCAGGACTGCACTATTCACCTTTTGGTCCACACGCTCAGTTCTAGGAAAATGTTAAACTTTTACCATTTTCTTGAGAGTTCTAGCGTGCCTCCGTCATTCCCTCAGGTCACACTTTGAGTTTCTTCAAAACACAAAGTTTGAGTCCACGGCACAGTCCCAGTTTAACTGGGTCTGAAATTTGTTTGGGAGCTTTATTTTGGAAACTAGACCACCAATCAATCTAAAAGTGTATTAAAATAAAACTGGAGAAATCCAACAATTAACAATGTTGAGGACTGCCTATATCTATTGAACAATTCCTTCATTGCAACAAAAGTTCATCAGGATCAGAGCTCAAACTCAATTCTAATCTTGAAAATAACAGGATAATCCATTTAGTGTCGGCCGCGGTTGAGAGTGGCTGTGAAAACCAAAAAAAATCTGGAATTGATTGAATCCCTCAATTTCGATTGTGTAATCAGGGATGTGCAAGAGAAAAACTCGCGGCTAAAAGCAGTCAACCAAAGCTGAAGATTAGGTTACTGCCCTCCAGTCACTATTTCTGAGATATAGAATTTGAATTAGATTGTTGGGGGGGAGGGGGGAAGGGGAGAGGGGGCGGCTTCTATTACCAACCCTGATTAGTGAGGCACAGACTCCCTGTGCACATCACCCCATCAATGTTTTGCCCACAAATATACAGTCAATTCACTTTACAGTATATTCTGTGAAGCGCTTTGAGACGTCTAGAAGACGTGAAAAGCGCTATATCAAATGTAAGGATTATTATTATTATAATGTCATACTATCCCAATCGAACCTTAACCAGAGCGGTTTGGTTACCAGTTGACCGAATAAACTTAAATTCTATAGTCCGTGTGCACTCCAAAGCCTTTCCAGTGATTCTGCCTCTGAAAGCACAGAGGAATGCATAACAAACACACAGCCAGCGGGCGATTGTTCACTTACTCTTTGGTCAATAACGGACATGATTTCAGCAGGAATCGGGCGAGCGGGGTATCCTGGAAGGTCAGCTGTGGGGAAGCAGTAGGGCTTTTCAGGTTTAGGCACCGGACAATGATGTACAGAACTGCAGCCACCGCAGCCAGCTTCATGCCATCAAACATAGCTGGCATTTCAGGAGCGATCCTGACACTCTCAGAGTCCGCCATGGTTACCTATAGGCATTGAAAGAAAAGTTATAATAATAATCCTTGTATCTGATACAGTGCCTTATCATCTTATTGAGACGTTTCAAAGTTTTTCACAGAATATACTGTAAAGTTGAGTGACTATATTTTGTGGGCAAAACAGTTGTGGGTCAAGTACAAAGAAATAGGACGAAAAGTAACAGAGATGAACCCACTGGTTGCTCAAGCAACACATGCGCAGTGTCACATGTAATACTAATAATAATAATCCTTGCATTTGATATAGCACTTTTCACGTCTTCTCGACCTCTCAAAGCGCTTCACAGGATAGACTGTAAAGTGAATTGACTGTACATTTGTGGATGAAATGAGGCAGCCAATTGCGCACAGCAGTGTCCCACAAACAGTCGTGCATTGAAATTACCAATTTATTATTATTTTTTTCTTGAGGGATTATTATCAGGTGTGTGGAGTAAGGAAACTTGCCCAAGGTTTCACCCTGCCGGGAATCGAACCCAGGTCTCTCAGGTGCAAAGCGAGTGCTCTAACCACTGAGCTACAGGATCCTGTAAGGCTAAACTACACACGACTGTACAGAATATACAGTGGGACCCCTTTTGGAACATGCTTATTTACGTGTTGTGGAAGCAGATACCAACATTCACTCAGTATAAATTTCAAAATGCTCATAGAAAGCAGCTTCAAAACACTGACCCATTTCTCTTGCGTTAAAAACTGGCCGCCTTCTGGATCATCAAGTTCATGTGCAACACTCAGAAAGTGACGGCATGATGACCCAATGGTTGCCGAACTGGACACCAGCTGCTCACTGGGATTTTATGGATCCCAATTACCTTGTTATACTGTATACTATATACACACACACATGCACAGAGAGACACAGAGAAAGACAAAGAAACACAGAGAGAGACACCGAAACACACTGTCAATCACAGACACGATATAGAAATAGAAATGGAGCTCGGCCACGATGCCCCCAACAACAAGCTGGATGCCAATATGCACCATCTCCTCACAACTTTTTGTTTGAGGTAATTTAGCAATCCATTTTGAAATTTATGCTTTAAGAGAAACGGGAAGTGAACAACTTACCGATTTGGGTTTTCAGCTAGCAGAATGAAAACTTCAGTCAGTCATCAGACGAGAGGAGAAAAGTCTGGGCAACCAGACTGAACTCACGGCCCTACCGCTCTGAAAGGAAATCAATGAAATAACTTAGGAACATTAAAACCTTATATAAAAAGACGTTTCGGCCAGTTTAAAACAGAGCAACAATGCCAATTAACAGAGTCCTGCGGCACCATACGTGCATAACAGTCCCACACAGCCTCGCCTCCCTCCCTACATATCAGGTTCTCAATCTGAACCCAGTGTCAGAGGGAGATGGAAAATAAGTGTAAAGTGCAATCACGCCACCACCCTTGGCACACACAGTGCCCTGGGAATGCCGTCGGCAATCAGAGCAGTTTACCTCACTCAACATCAACTGCTTTTAAAAATCTGCCCCAAAGCGCCCATACAATTCCAGTCGTGCAGTTTAAGAGAGGCGCAAACTATCACATGTATCACATCAAACCTGCATTAGCTAATAAACAGGGAGTTAAGAAATCAGACACATCACTGGTTAAAATATTCTTAAAATAAACTATCCAAAGTATCATAATGGTGTCCAATGTAAAATAAAATTAAGGAACCCCATGTGATAATTACAATGTGCAAAACGTCACTTGGTCCACGTCTGAACAAGTTGGAGAGTCACATCTGATGCCTCTGCGCTCCCTGAGTTGCTGTTTTGAAAACAAGTCTGCAAACAGCTGGGTCACTCCAACATTCAGCAACTTACATCCCTGATCTTTTAAAAAGCTATTGTAACTTCCATGAACAGATACTGTTGCTGGGAAATTCAAAGGGCAAACATTTCAAACACTTTTCATCTGGAAGCTAGAATTCTGCCAATCTTATCACTCATTTCCAAGCCAAATGTAATTAATAAGCAAATATTTCCAGTTCAGATTCCAACTCAGCAAATTCAAAGAATCTTGTATTTACAGATATGTACTCAACTGTAAATAGGGGAAGTGGGGGCGAGGAACATAAAACCCAGAAAATTTTACCACAGCTGGTAAAACTAAAGCTTACTAGTTCAAGCTGTAAATAATACATGAAAAATACTGGAGCAAGTGTATATTACAGCAGTCAGGGTGCGCAAGCGTGCGTGAGAGAGTTTTAGCTTTTTGCATGTCTTTGTGCCTTGTGTTTCATCATTCTCCAGGCTGGGGAACTCGGATTACACCAGACTACAGGAGGTTCACTCCTGCAGCTTATCGAAGGGATGAGTTACACCCTTGAAGCACTCCAACATGTGAGTTTCAAAACAGACTGGTAAAGAAACACACACCATAAACAATGCACATTTGTATGTGCATTGCATTATATATATATATATACACACACACAGTAAACTGATGAACCTGAGCAGAAGAGAGAAGCGTTTACTGTATAGCAAGCTGTCACTGTTTCTTGCCGCTGGCCGGTGACAAGAAGCCATAATCAAATCATGTAACTTGAATGGAGTATTGCAATAGTGAACGGCAGCACATCTTACACTGCACATGACATGGAACTGAACTCCCCGCAAAAGTATTATACAAACACCATCATTTACACATTTAAGATGCATACCATCTATTCTGAAAACTGCACAGAAACCAGCCTCAAAACAATCTGCAATATTTTCTCTGCCCAGAAAAATCCACAAGTCACACAAACCTCCTCTAAACATTTAGACAAGCCATTACAGAGCATTTCATGGCAATTTACAGCATAGAGGGAGGCCATTTGGGCCATCGAATCTGCACTTGCCTGCGCCCCCAGCACATCAGGATATCATCCTGTTCCACACCACCACATCGGCTCTTGTTTTATAAAAAGGCAATAACCAACAGTATTGACTGTTTTCCCGACATCCTTTGCACATGTCGATTAGTCCATGGCGGGATATACGTGTCCTCATCTCAAGCCTTTCTTGAAGCAGCAGCACCAGGCCATGAACCACATTGACAGCTCCAATCGGCTTTATTAAAGTTAGACCAATCCCGGAGGAGGCTGCGAATGATTGGAATCTACAACCAATGAAAGTCAGACCACAAGGGCAACAAGGTTTTTATTTGGCTACTGGACACAGGCCTATTGGCCGGGGAGGGGGTTGTTGTGTGCCTCCATTGTGCTCTGGGAGCTGCAGTGTTATTCACAACTGGCAATACCCACGGGAATCCGAAGCTAAAATAGTCCTGTGAACAGACACTACCCGTGTGCCACAACTCCCAAAGTGCACACGTGATCCAAGGCAACACCACACCATCACAAGAGGCAGCTCCATTACAGCAGCTGCACCTTCACAATACGCACAAACGCACCTCTGCACTGCCAACACATCTCCCTCCATTTATTCTGATCAACTCCAGGCTCGTTAGTTAACTGTTTACATTTTATTTAATCAAATGAAAATGGAGTGCGGAGGGGTTAAGCTGAGGAATGCTTCTTCACTAACAGATCCTCAGATTACCTAAAGTCAAAACTTAGTTACTGAATATCCATAAATCATTAAAGATAAATAGTACCACAGAAACCTACTGAAACCCGCACCTCCACCCAGTCAATCCTACACTCAGAGAGAGCTTCAGTGGTCAAAATGGTAATAGTCAGGGAAGAGAAGCTTCCTGGTGTATTAATGTATTTGAGGATCTAGCACTCATGTTGAGAAGGTCTGTCCAAATCAAAACTTCTATTTCACAATTTATAACATGATTCATTACTAGACATCTTGCAGGATCTTGCAACATTATTCAGATAATACTCCACGTAATAAATGGAGGCCAATAAATGGAGCTCGTTATCAGAATGTTTTTCAAATAAACTTGCAGTAACAAAGATGAACAATTCTAATTCTAGAGCAAATGCAGTCAGACAACCACATTAGCACAAAAAGACACAAATTAATAAAGCTAGCCCAAAACTTTTACAGAATATATCCTGGATAATGCTGAAGTTACAGACTTTATCGTTGCTTCCACACTTTAAGAATTTCCAGAGCTTCTTTAATCTGAATCCACGCCCTGTGCTGTATATTTCCAAGTACAATTCTTAGATAAAACTTACAGTAAACAAGTCATGCTCACAAGCAACACAGAAGACATGGAATGACGTGCTAATGGTAAACACGGGAAAAATACTGAAAACAGACACCAGTGATCCATTACATGACTGAAACCTAATCTCCAGGGTCACACAACCATTCTGAACTGCTCTGGCTGTATTTTATCAGACCAGCAGAACTGATCGTCTGACAGGAAAAACTCAAATGATACCCAAGCAAAAGGTTTTTAAACAAAGAGTTGAGGCCGAATCTATGAAGTAAATTGAGTACATGAGTGTAAAATTAACGAGCGAGGCCAGCGATGAATAAAGACATTCTTCCCTTCTCCTCTCCTGAAACATCATGAAGACTGGAAGAAGGAAGCAAGGGAGGGGGCAAGTTGGAGGAACTACAGAATGAAGTTCCAGAATGACTACTGATGTTTTGCAATGTTAACAAGCACAAAAGCAAATATCAGGGCAGGACGCGTGTCAAGGTTCGAAAGACACTGACAACTAACTGCAAGAGCAAAGTCCAAGCGTTTCTCTCATCACCTGAGAGGATTACTGCCTTCCAAGCTGCACTAACACTCTGCCCTTGAAGGCCAAGGACAACCCAAGTCCCCTCTTCTCCATCACCAACCGGCTCATCAGCCCATCCTCTCACGCCTTGCTCATCCACTCCTCCAACGCCAACTGCGAGGAGATGCTGGACTTCCTTGAAAACAAAGTTGAGGGGATCCACCCTTCTGACCTCCGCCCATCCGACCTCTCGCCCTCCTGACCATCGCCCCCTCCCCAACTCCCCGGCCCCTACACGTCCCTCCATCCACACCTCAAAACTGTCTCCCCCTCCTCTCTCATCACCACCACAACTCACATGAAACCGGCCACCTTCTCCAGCGACCCCATCCCTACCCCTCTCCTTATCTTCCAGCTTCACCTCCTTGCCCCTCTACTCTACTCATAAACCTCTCCCTGTCTACAGGCACCGTTTCCACCCCTCTAAAAATGAGTGTCTTCATGCCTATTCTTAAAAAAATGTCCCTGGACCCATCCCTACTCTCAAACTACCGCCTCATCTCCAACCTCCCTTTCCAAGTTCCTGGAATGAGTCATTGCTTCCTGGCTTCGCTCCTTCGTCTCCCACAACTCCCTTCACGAAACCCCTCGAATCGGGTTTTGGTGCAGCCCACAGCACAGAAATAGCTTTGGTCAAAGTGACAACTTTGTCCATCTGCAAACAGGGCTTCCTTGTCCTCTCTGCTGCCTTCAATTCCATTAACAACTCTATCCTCCTCTACCGCCTCTCCTCTCACCTCAACCTTCATGGTTCTGTCCATGAATGGTTCAGATCCTAACTCTCACACCGTCTCCACTTCATTTCCACAAACAGCTTCTCCTCTAGTCCCATCTCGTGTGGAGTTCCTCAGGGCTCTGTCCTTGGTCCCCTCCTTTTCTATAAGCTCACTCTTGGTGGCATCATCTGCAGACATTGGGTCAATTTTCACACGTACGCAGATGACATCCAACTCTATCTCTCTTGCCTCTACCCTTGACTCCAGGACCACTGTTGTCCTGACAGAATGCCTGTCAGACATCAAGTCCTGGATAAGAGCTAACTTTATACAGTTGAACGTCAACAAGACCGAGGCTCTCCTGATTGGCTCCCATCGGCACCTCCATACCTCAGGCGCCGACAGCATCACCATACAAGGATGCACACTCCCCCTCACTAAGCTCCATGTCTCCCACCCTACCATCGGTGGCCGGGCTTTCAGTCTCTCTGCCCCCACACTCTGGAACTCCATCCCACGGTCCCTTCGCCTCGCTTCCTCCCTCGCCTCCTTCAAGGCCGGTCTCAAGACCCTTCTCTTCGACCGTGTCTTTGGTCTCCCTCCCATCTCTCTGCCTTCCCTCACCCCTACACCACCCATCCCCCATGCTCGGGCCCCGACACCTGACTGTTCAGCGCTTTGGGATGTCCTCCCGATGTGAAAGGCGCTCTATAAATGTAATTTTGTTGTTGTTGTAGGGAATCATGGCATCTTGTTTGACCCTCAACTATCCTTTCTACCCCACATCCATACCATGTCCTGCCCTAACTTCCCCCACCTCTCCCAGGTTCGCTACTGTCTCACACCACAGGCCGCCGAGATACTCATACACACATTCATAATATCCAGGCTTGACTACGCAAACTCCCTGCTTATTGGCCTCGCCAACTCCTCCTTCCATAGGCTACAGATCATCCAGAACTCTATAGCCCCTGTCCTCTCCCACACCAGACTCCGCGACTCCATCACCCCCATCCTCGCCCGACTCTACTGGCTTCCCAACACACAGAGGATGCAGCTCAAGATCCTGGTCCTCACCTTCAAAGCCCTCCATGGGCTCGCTCGCCCCCTACCTCTGCGACCTTCTAGCCCCCTACCAACCTGCCTGCTCCCTCCGCTCAGCGGGCTCCGACCTGCTTCACTTCACCATTGGCGGGCGGGCGGGCCTTCTGCCACTCTGGAACTCCATCCCATAGCTCCTCCGACTCGCCCCCTCCCATGGCTCTTTCCAAGACCCGTCTCAAGAGCCTCCTCTTCGACGGTGGCTTCAGCCACCCTCCTTCCCTCCCCTCCCCCCTCTGCTCTCCACGCTCCTCGGTGCCGACCCCCAGCTCGGGGTCGGATTGCCCCAGCGCCGCCCGATGTGAGAGGCGCATCCATAAAACGTAATGTCGTGGTTGTCGCCCTACTGACCGCACCGGAATTCCTTAGGTACCGCGGGAGCCACAGCACATCCGCTAAATGGCGGCAGATCCTGAATTGGCTTCGCAAAACTTTTCGAGGTGTGGGGGGTGGGGGGGGGAGGGGGGGGACAAAAAACAAGTCAAGAACGGGGTCCCTCCCTCCATTGAAGTTTTATGCCCCATTCTTCACTGGAATGTGGCATCGGGTGAGTCCCTAACGTGGCACCATCCGAGGCCGACTTGGCGCTGCCTTGACCTGTACACGAGCACCGGCTGTGTGGGTGTGTTTAGGTCAAGGCGGCGTCCAGACAGGGAAGGGGTTGGGGGGGACACAGGAGGAGGTGATGGTCGGGGTTCAGGGCCGGAGCCGTGGGAGGGGCCGGGCAGTGGCTTCAGGGACGACTCCCTGCCCTCAGAGCGGACCTGAGGCCGCGGCCAGAGAGGAGAAGCTCCAGCCTCACCTGCGAGAGAAGCGGCGGCGCGTCAGCTCCAAACCCACCTGAGGGCGATGCTCGCGGGTCGGCCTCACGCTCAGGGCCGCGCTCCTGCCCAGGCAACCACTCGCTCTGCCAACGCTCGCAGCCCATTGGCCGGCGCCCGCCCCTCGCTGCTCGAATGCGCACTCCTATTGGTCTCCTGACGCGTCAATCCGCTGCGATCACCCTGGCAACAGCCCGCCCTCTCAGCCTATTGGTCAGGGGATGAGAGATGTACTGCGCCCACCGCTTCAACTCCGCACTCCTATTGGTCTCCTCCCGCATCAATCATCACACCGCGCCACGTCACAGACCGACATCCCGCCCTCACCGCCCAGATACTGGCGCTGATTCGCCCGCCTGTCGCCAGGGAGACAGTGATGATTGACAGCCTTTCTAACCATTGAGATGCCTGCTAACGGGCAACCTCTCTGCCCAAGCTGTGAGCCCACCATGAGGACCACAGACTGTCACCAGGGCTCAGGCTGGGGATGAGATGCCATTCCTGAGCCTTTTATGCATAGTCATTACAACAGCAACTTGCATTTGTACAGGGCCCGGAGCGCTTCAAAGTGAATGGCCAATTTTATCTGGAGCATTGTCCATAGCCTCGGGGCGTCCCCCCGACGTGAAAGGCCCTTATATACGAATATAATTTGTTGTTGTTGAGCTTCCATCTGTGCTTCCAAGCAGTTATTAAAGATCTCGTGACACTCTTGGTAAAGAGAAGGGAGTTTGTCTTTGTCAACAATGCTCCAGATAACATTGGTCATGCACAATGACTATGCACAAATAGCTGCCCTGTTTGCCTTCAAATACTCGGTCACTACACTTGACATCAATTACCTATGAAATGTTTTTGAGATGTTTCAACGGTATCAACTGCAAGGATTATTATTATTATTGTAACGAGCGCTTGTGTTCTGAAGCAGATTGTGTCTGGCTGAATTTCTGGGATTTAGGCAAAGGATTAACTGTCACAGGAAAGTAATGCCACAAAGAGCATTTTAACTGCGGTTGATGCAAATGAACGTAAAGCTGATCGAAAATTGTTTGAAGCCAAGAATAATAATTGCTAAAAAACGGAATTGTTTTCTAGCAGTGCAAAGTATTCGGAACAGATTGCAATCTGGAGCTGAGGAAAGCTTTAGGCAGGCTGGTGTTAATGATAATGAACCTTATATTTGATAATAGAGCCTTATCACATCATTGTAACATCTCAAAGCACTTCACAGAATTTTAACTGTGAAGTGTAGTGATCATGTATTTATAAACAAACACAGCAACCAATTTTTGTACAGGAGGTTGTGTCTGGTGTAATGTAACTAACGATTTATTATGGAATACAGGTTGGCATCTATTTATTCAGCTTTATCAACTTGTGACCGTATTTTCTGCCAATTCTCAGGGAATCATTGTGTTAGTGCAGTGCAGAGCATTGGGATCCATGAGCTGAATTCCATGTTTGGGCCACAGATCAAAAACCTAATATCCTGTGACCCACCAGAGAAATACATCTTTGAATTTCGGAGATCACTGGGGGAGAGTGGGGTGATAATGTGATCAGTCGCATGTTGATTGGTGTTTGGCTTCAATAGGACTGTTGGACTGTTCGCTTTCAAATTCCCATGAAATTACCCAGATTTATTTCACACAAAGCCTTACAGCTCGAGACAATATTTCCTTTAACCTTCTCTCTTTGTTTCCAAATGCTTGTATAATAATCACCACTTTGAAGTCAAGGGTGGCGGGGAGAATAAGAATGTGTTCTCAGTCTCAGTAACAGGGATTGCTCGGATCAAATGATCAGATGTTTGTCTGTGCTAGGCATAAACAGAAACCAAAATAAAAGATAAAAGAGACACCTAATTAATATACAAAGGCACAAACCTGAGAGAATGTGAACCGGCAGCTGCCAGAGTTACTGAGCAAAGAGCTGGAGTGAGGCAGCGATGACTGCACTGACGGGGCTCTGCACAAGGTGTCAGTCAGGGGCTAAGCAATCTCCCAGGACAAATAGCCATTTATATTTAATAAGGGACTTGCTACCAAGCAAACCTGAAGATATATTACAGCAAAGATCAGGCAGCATCTGTGGAGAGAGGAAAGTGAGTTAACATTTCAGGTCAATGACATTTTGTCAGAACTTTTTATTACACACACACAGTTATAGACACAGACAGACAGTCACAGGCGCACACAGTCACAGACACACACAGATCAAGAAGACAGGAGTAGATATTCAAAATCAATTGTAAACTGTTTCATTGTAAAAGATAAAAAGAAAATGATGAAATAATTGGATTCTCACCAGAGGGAGAGGAAATACTCCGAGCGATGGGAACTGGTGCTGGAATGCGTACAGGAGTGATTATATAAACAGTGCCTTTCCCAACATTCAGCGGGGGAAGCAGCACGGGGAGAATCTAATCATGGTTGTTACCATACAAATTACAAGGAAGCCTGGCTTTCGGCATTTTAGTTACGGCACTGAAAATAACCATCCCGTCAGAAAAGAAAGGACTCACATACAGCGCCTTACAGCAAAGGCACTATATCAATGAAATTTGATGTTGTTCTTGCTGTCTCCACAATTATTATTGCCAAGTGTAGCAACTGCATGATAAGGTGCTATATCAAATACAAGTACTATTACTAGTATTATTAACTAGGCAAAGTTCCTCTACAGCAGCATCATCATAGACATATTGTCTTTAGGAGAGAATTATTCTGACAAATTGGGGAAAAGCTGTGGCCCAGGTCAGTCCTCTGTCTGCTGGGTATGGGTGGGGGATTGGGGGGTGAGAGCCCCAGCGAGTGAGACCCTGAGCAATGTGCCTTGTGATGCTGGCTCAGTACAAATCAATAAAGGCAACTTGTAAGTCACCACCGAGCAAAATAGATCCAATGTTACTGTCTAGCTGAAGCTATGTTTAGTTTTTGGCAGGACACAGGAAGCATAAACAGGAAGATGACTACAGCTGTACCGCAACAGTTTGGTAAAAAAAATCAGGAGATTCCAGCTTGTTCCTCCCTCTCAATCACTGCTCACTCCACGTGTAATTAGCAAGATTAATAGGTGGCACCAGTAATAATTACCAGCACTATGTAGTTCTGACATGTTTAGCAGCCTCGCTAACACTGGCCAGCGTGCAGGCCTGGGCAGAGCCACCTCAATCTCCTCTTAAGCCATTGACTGCTGGCTGTGAGCTATTTGCCCACTGTAAGTTTGAACAATAATTACAGTAAAAAGAGACAGTGTAGAGCTGACCCTTACTGAAAGATTATCACAGAGCCAACTGTGCAGGGTTGCAGCTATAATCAACCTCATATAGACCTACAGCTTATGGGTATTATTTGAGAATATTTTATCTCAGTTGGTAATACGCTCGCCTCATAGAAAGCCAATGTGATGAGGGAACTCGATGAGATTGATCACCCTGTACCTTGCCTTGGAGACTCTTAAGCATGTTGATGGGTTTCATCATGTGTCAGACAGCTGGCTGACCAAAAAGAATAAAATAACATGTCTTTATCATGAATAAAGGAATCTGTAAGTGGTACAAGGACCAAGCTGGGAATCTGGTTACCTGGGCCGACAGGCATGTAATCAACTCCCACAAGAAACCAGCGATAGTGATCAGGTGCCCAGCAGGAGGTGGTCAAGTGCCCAGTGGGTGGAGATCAGGTGGCCAGTGGGTGGAGGTCAGGTGCTCAGTGGGTAGAGATCAGATGCTCAGTGGGTGGTAGCTTTGGAACATGGGTTAAAAGGGAAAAGTGCCCAGAGAGCAGGGAATGGTTTTGCCACCCAATCACTTTCAGGCTGTGTTAGTGTGGAGCAGAGGGCAGGTCAGGGCCTGGGTCAGCTGGTTTGCACACTGTGTCCTTTTCTCTCTATGTAGAAGCTGAAAGACGGTTTGTTCCTCTTGGAATTGGTGCTTCATTGTGAGCTCAGCATCTCGGCCCCAGGGAACAGGCTTTCACAGCCTCTCTGTAAGCTCATACACTCCAGCAGGAAGGCTCTCTCCAGTGAAGCCCTTTCATTTTATAGCAAGCTTTCCATTGCTTTGGACAGCCTGACTTTATTGTCTTCTTTTTTTAGCTCTTTAACAAGTAACTTTAATGTCCTCTTTGCCAGCAGGAGATGGTGGGTGAGAGCAGACGCCATCCTGTAGTGGTTACTGTGCTTACAGAAGCCACAGTCAGTGTGGGCTAAATAGACGGTTAGTTCAGGGGAGCGGTGGACAGCATTCACGGAGGGAGGGAGGGAGGGAGGGCGTGAGTGAGTGAGGGAGGGAGTTAACGACTGACAGCAGCTCCACACTGCCTGGAGACCAGTGATTGATCAATAATCAATACCAGATGCTTTTCCACCCTCACTCTGGTCCAGGGCTGACCTTCACTATGACACACACAGACACACAAACATACTATAAATATTGTGCTACAGTTACTGTAGTTGCTATAAATGTCCAGGCAGGAAGCACAGCCGATGATGCGAGCTCGCCTGCCACGGATGGGGGAAAGATGGTTGAAACTGTTACTCTGCTCCTCCATCAGCCTCAGAAAGTCAGCTAGAAGCGAGAGGGGTGGGAAGCGTGCTTTGCTCGTTCTCTGTTTTTGTTTGGCTGTGCAAAATAAATGTAATATATTAAATTATATTATTGATAAAAGAACAGAGTGTGTCTGTCTGTGCAATCTTCCCCAGAGACAGACTGTTCTCCATGCCTGAGGCAGATAACAGTGAGATACTGCTCGTCACCCACATCATTATACTGTACGCTGATGCCTTTGTGAGTATTTTGGGACTTTGAGTAATTTTCATGTAATAAGTTTCTATAAAAGTGCAAGTTCTGTTCTTCTCTTGGCAAAGAGGTCGGAATCACAGGAGCAGAGTCATATTGGGCCCATCTTCCTCTCTCACACACAAACACAGCACTTTCAGCTGTTATTCACCAGCTCTCTCTCCCCTCCCTCCATATCACTTACACTCTCACAGCGGCCATATTACCAATATACAATTGTTTAAGATCCTGGTCTGAATGTCCAGGTTTTGCTTCTGTGTATGTTTGTCAGGTATCATGCTGGGCCACTCAGCCCTCGCTTATACCCAAACCCCTCATCAAATCCTTGGCTTCTGCCTGTTAACAACAACAACTTGCATTTATTTAGCGCCCCTCCCACAAGGGAGCGCCCCAACATTGATGGGCTAAGGCTCTTTCCAGTAGACACCCCATCGGACCAAACCCTCATCTGTGATCAGACCAAACCCTCGATCAATCATCCTGTACCAGGAGGCCACAGGCAATGATCCCACAGCGAGTGTATAATAACACAGATTGGCCTGATGTCACAAGGCACAGTGTTACAACACACAGTAATGAGGGAAGGCTGAAAACCCAATGTCTTACACAAATCAGGAATTGAGGCCTTTGTGACCGCTTTCATTTCGCTTATTAAATGAGGGAATGTGTATCGGAATTCGCTAAAGATCAGGCAACAGCTGTGATCCCGAGAGTTGACCAAGCTCGATCGCTCACTGATGTTTCCTCATTTGGACTTGTCATGCCTTTTCCCGCCTCAGAACAAATTGACAGCCACAGTGACCACCTCATGGTTTGCAAACAGCGCATTCCTACCTGGAGCTACCCTTCCTCAAACCAGTATCTGTCAGGCTTCAGCTGGGGTTACAGACTATTACAGTGTCACGCAGCTCCATCCCTCCCGCTTAGCCAGCTCTCTACAATCACACGCAATGTTTTCACAATTAGTGGAAGGAACTTAGATATTATAACTTTGGTTTGGAACTCTGGCTGGAAAGTCCTGGTATTTTGGAGTGGGAAATGACTGTGTATTACTGCTCACTCAGGATAACACTCTCACCGCAGACCTGAGCAGACCACATGAATCACTCCCCACTGTCACGTAGCAAACTTTCTCTGTCTCCTCCTTTCTTTCTTTCCGCTCGTACTTTCTCTCCTCATTCTCTCTCTGTTCCTTTTATTTCTCTTATTCTTACATTCTCACTTGCTCTCTCTCTCTTTTCTACAAGCAAAATCCCTAACAGATTGGAGTGTGGGGCCCTATCACTCTCTCTCACTCACAATGACAGCAGCCTGTTTCACCATTCAATTTTATCATGGCTGAGGTACCTCAACCCCATTTACCTGCCTTTTCTCCATATTCCTTGATATCCTTACCTTGCAAACATCCATGGCTGTCGGCCACCAGTAGAGAAACTGCCTCCGTTTTTGAATATTGTCACAGGATCCTTTAACGTCCACCTAAACAGGGCAGAGAGAGGACCTTCGTTTAGCATCTCATCCAATGGACATTGTTTCTGACAATGTGGTGCTCCCCCAGCACTGCACTGGAGCATCAGCCTGGACTGTCTTAGATTCCCTAAAGTGGGGCTCAAACCCTCCTGACTCAAAGGCCAGAGAGTGCTATTCACTGACTGAGCCAGGCTGACACCTAAATGGGTAATGGGGTGCACTGAAGAGGGGAATCCACCGCCACAACACTCACTCCCAGGGACAAAAGAAGCCTCCACTGTGTACTGTGTGAGCGCGGAAAGCTTGCAGAGGGAGGGGAACTGTGGGCAGGGTGAGGTGCCATGGGCTCAGGCAGTGCTGACTCAGGGAGCGCTGAGCTGGGCTGGAGCCAGAGACAGAGCCACAGGCAGTGATGTGAGTCAGGCTGATTGTGTAATTGGACACAGGGCAGAGCACGT
The DNA here is from genome assembly GCF_018977255.1 of Callorhinchus milii. Taxonomy (NCBI): domain Eukaryota; kingdom Metazoa; phylum Chordata; class Chondrichthyes; order Chimaeriformes; family Callorhinchidae; genus Callorhinchus; species Callorhinchus milii. The sequence continues at coordinate 555,711 of NW_024704763.1, forward strand.
GTGCTCTCAGCGTCTCTCTGACAGCACAGCCCAGTCTGTTACACACAGCGCTTCTCTGACAGCATAGCCTGGCTGTTATGCACAAACCTGCTCTGAGCAAACATGAGGAACTTCATCGCGACTCTTCTCCTCACTTCCTCGCTGGCCTTGGTAACACAAGGTAAGAGCTGTCAATATTCCTGGGTCCAGTAGCTCCTCTCTGTGTGTCTGCTCTGAGAGACGGGCTGTGATTTTACTGGGAGGAGGGGGAGGGGGGGCAGGTTCTCCCTTTCAGATCTGAGTTACTCCCAAACATACCATTTCTATTAAGATTTCCTCCATTCTGTCTCTCCCTCACTCTCCGCTCCTTTACAGTCTTATCCCAACAGCAAGAGACAGATTAGATCATTTGACAAACTGCTGATGAAAACAAGCTGAAAATAGCAGCCGAGAGAGATAGAAAAAGAAAAAGAGACTGAGGGAGTGAGTGAGAGACTGAGAGTGAGGCAGAGAGAGAGACTGAGAGAGAAAGAGAGAGTCAAGGAGAATTAGAGAAAGAGAGACAAAGTGAGACTGAGAAAGAGACAGAAAGAGTGACAATTATTATTGTCTCTCGTTTTGTGTTGAGTTTTCCAATGCAGCACACACACACGCAAGCACACAGAGACAACATACACACACACACACACACACACACAAGCACACAAAGACAACACACACACACAAGCACACAAGACAACACACACACAAGCACACAAGACAACACACACGCGCACACAAGACAACACACACGCGCACACAAGACAACACACACACACACACAAGCACACAAGACAACACACAAGTGCACACAAGACAACACACAAGTGCACACAAGACAACACACACACACACACAAGACAACACACCACACACACACAAGCACACAGAGACAACATACACACACACAAGCACACAGAGACAACATACACACACACACACACACAAGCACACAGAGACAACACACACACACAAGCACACAGAGACAACATACACACACACACACACAAGCACACAGAGACAACATACACACACACACACAAGCACACAGAGACAACACACACACACAAGCACACAGAGACAACACACACACACACACACACACAAGCACACAGAGACAACACACACACACACAAGCACACAGAGACAACATACACACACACAAGCACACAGAGACAACACACACACACAAGTACACAGAGACAACACACACACACACACACAAGCACACAGAGACAACATACACACACACACACAAGCACACAGAGACAACACACACACACAAGTACACAGAGACAACACACACACACACACACACAAGCACACAGAGACAACACACACAAGCACACACACAAGCACACAGAGACAACACACACACACAAGCACACAGAGACAACACACACACACAAGCACACAGAGACAACACACACACACACACACAGACACACAAGCACACAGAGACAACACACACCCACAGACATCACACACAGCAACAAAACACAGGCAGACAGAGAGAGCCACACATGCAGAGATACACAAGCCGTTGCTGTGAAGTGATTATGTGTAAGGATTTAGTCTATATAAAGTTGTTAAGCTGCAAATACAGCTCTGCCCTTTGCCAGTTGACGGCACATAGAGAGCTTTGAGGAGCCGGGGATCAGGGATTTGTGGAACCCAAAGCTTCCAGTTGTCTCTGAAATCTTACAGGTTTAACTAGTATAACTGGCTAGGGTATGAACTTAGTTGATGAATGGAGTTTGTTGCTATATTGAAAATAATGTTGTGTTAGGATTGTACACCTATACACACACCCGGGGTGTGTCTGGGTGTGTGGTTGTGAATGGATGTGCGGTGGGAGAGATCCGTAGCCTCTTGGGAACTGGATCAGGCACTTTAAAGGGTTATGTTCTGTGCAGTGAGGTTCTGTATTTCATTAGGAATCTGCATTGACCACATGAAATGCAGTCAGCGAATTGCCGCAAGCGAGACCATTGTTAACCCTACATTACCAGCTGGGAGCGGGTACAACTTGCCCATTGACAGGCCAGTGTGGGGGGGGTACCTATTAAAGCCCAGGTGTGACCTAATGTTCAGTGCATCTCTGGTGCCAGCCCATCGCCACCGTGACGGGTGGGTCAGGTCCTGGGGGAAGATCCGTGCTGCAGCATAAGGGGATTAGTTATAAAACGTGAGTGAAGCTTGTGACTAAATACTGCCGATCCATTTTGCCTACAAATACGGTTCTGGCTGGAGTCCTGTACCGTAGTGGTTAGAGCGCTCGCCTCACAAGTGAGAGGACCAAGGTTCAATTCCCCTGCAGGGCGAAACCTTAGGCAAGTTTCCTTACTCCACACACCTCTGTTTATCTAGGGGGAAGGAGGAACCCGGTTGTAAGTCGATTGGCTGGGCACTTTTCCGAGGTTCATAATCCATATATTTATAATAATATATCCCTATTATTATTATAATAATAATAATTTGGTGATTCAATCCACAACTGTTTGTGGGACACCTCTGTGTGCAATTGGCTGCCGCGTTTTGCCCACAAAATATACAGTCAATTCACTTTACAGTATATTCTGTGAAGCGCTTTGAGATGTCTCAAAGATGTGATAAAATGCTATATCAAATACAAGGATTATTATATAACGCAAGGCTACCTATACGGACACACACGGACCCACGTCCTCAAGTTAGTTATTGTGCAGCTCGGTGCTTGGCCCTGCTACGGCTCAGGAATTAGATAAAAACAAACCAGTTTCCCAATGCTGCTGCTGCTGCCTTCCTCTGCAGTGGTGCATGTGTGTGTCTCCTGGCTCCAGGGTGTCTGTGCTCCAACACACTCGAATGAGACGCTCCAGCGGAGTGCTGGGGGGAGCGCTGTTTCTGTTCGGGTGGACAGTTAAGATCGTATGGGACAAACTGAAAAAGGAAGAGGGTTTCTCTTCCCCCTGTGTCCTGGCCGACAAATCCCAGACAACATCGGTAATCACTTCAAGGTTGTTTGCGTGCAAATTAGCTGCGGTGTCTACCTACAAATTACTCAGTCACTACACAATGCATTCTGTGTGGGAAACGGGGCGCACTTTACATGTGCTGGGCACACGCCTTCCTTTGTTTGCAGTAGGTCCTGAGCCACATGTGGGATTTGGGGCGAGCGTGTGTCTCACGGTTCATGCTGACTGATGTCTCAGGCATTCCTTATCGTGGTGTTCAGTTTCCAGCTATTAACTCCGAGAAATTCAGTGTCTTCAGGCCATTTCATTCTCAAATTGAAAAAATAAATAACAATTCTGACATCTGATCACAGCGCTGGTCACAAGGGGAGGTGTCTCTAACTGTGAAGTGTTTGCTATGAAGTGCAGTGACTGTGTATTTTGAAGACAAACACGGCAGCCAACTTTCGCACAGCAACGTGCCCGCAAACAGCTCAAGTCCTATTTATAATAATAATAATAATCCTTGCATTTGATATAGCGCTTTTCACGTCGGGAGGACGTCCCACAGCGCTTCACAGAACACACTGTAAAGTGAATTGACTGTATATTTGTGGGTGAACGCAGCAGCCAATTGCGCACAGCAATGTCCCACAAACAGTCGTTGATTGAAAATGACCAATTTATTATTGTTTTTGGTTTTGGAGGGATTATTATTAGGCTCTGTGTGGAGTAAGGAAACTTGCCCGAGGTTTCGCCCTCTGCCTGGAATTCAACCCAGGTCTCTCGTTTGCAAAGCGAGTGCTCTAACCACTGAGCTACAGGACTCCATTGCGAGATTGCGGACTACATTCCGTATGAGGGAAGACTTGCTTTACAGTGCTCTGAGGCGCCATCCTGTGTGAAGGGCGCTAGATAACTACAAGTCGTTGTTGTCACTGATTTCACCTCTTACCTGTTGCTACAGGTGAACCCTGTCACTCTGAACCCTGCCAGAACGGAGGGACGTGTCTGACGGGAGTCACGACTGACCCCTATTATTGTGTGTGTCCCGAAGGATTCACCGGCAGCCAATGCAACGAAACAGAAGAAGGTAGGAGTTCACCCCCCGCCAATGCCACCCCACCAAAACACATCAACTCCAAACCCCTCTCCCCCCCACACACATCAAATCCAACCCCATCTCCCAGCCACCACCCACACACACACATCAACTCCAACCCCCTCTCCCCCGCCCCCCTCACACACACACACACACACACACACACAATCTCCCCACTTTTAGGAGTGAGTGAGACTGTGTGGAGTGTGTTGCCGACAGTGGTCTCTGGTCTCTGGCTGACAGGCCGGTGACCATGACGGTGTGTGTATCAGAGAAGCTCTGATCTTGGTCGGGGGCGGAGCCAGGCATGTGATCCACCATCTTGTTCTTCGAGACTTTCGCAGGAAGTTCCTTTGCACCACTTCCTACGGTGACTAAAATGAGTGAGCGTCTGTGACCCCCCAACACCCCCGACCCCACCTGTTCTCTTAACATCGTGTATTGATGCAATCACAACAGGAAGTGGTTCAGAGGAACAGCCCTGGTACAACGTGGAAGACACAAGGTATAACGATGGCAGGCGTGGCTCTGCGTCCACAGGTAAGCGTTGACTCATGGATGGGGGGGTGAGGCTGTGGGTCTCAGACCTCTCACTGATTTTCCTGCGGCTCCTGGGGTTCACAGACAGTCCGGAGACCCTGGAAAATTGGACTTTTTTTAGTGTCACTGAAAAGAGTTGTTTGCCCCACACACACCCCGACTGCTTCCCACTGACAGTGATGACCGGTGTGTTCCGCTGCCACCTCTAACCCCGGCTACTGGCAGCAAAACATGCTTTCAAAATGGCCTCCAGTCACGTGACTGTGCTCGACTTAGAGTAACTCAATCGCATGGCAATGCAATGGCTTCCTGCAGCTTGAGCTCTGGGATATTCCGGCACAATGCGTCTTTCACACACATCCATAGCCTGAGACCTGCCTCACACACACACACACACAGCCTGGGGCCTGCTCACACACACAGCCTGGGGCCTGCTCACACACACACACAGCCTGGGGCCTGCTCACACACACACACAGCCTGGGGCCTGCTCACACACACACACACAGCCTGGGGCCTGCTCATACACACACACACAGCGTGGGGCCTGCTCACACACACACACAGCCTGGGGCCTGCTCACACACACGCACAGCCTGGGGCCTGCTCACACACACACACAGCCTGGGGCCTGCTCACACACACACACAGCCTGGGGCCTGCTCATACACACACACACAGCCTGGGGCCTGCTCACACACACACAAACACACACACAGCCTGGGGCCTGCTCACACACAGCCTGGGGCTCACACACACACACACACACACACACACACACAGCCTGGGGCCTGCTCACACACACAGCCTGGGGCCTGCTCACACACACACACACCCACAGCCTGGGGCCTGCTCACACACAGCCTGGGGCCTGCCTTACACACACAGCCTGGGGCCTGCTCACGCACACACACAGCCTGGGGTCTGCCTTACACACACACATACACACAGCCTGGGGTCTGCCTTACTCACACAGACTCACACATTGAAATGCATGTGCACACAGGCTGCCCAATGCCCTCACGGGCCTCACTCCTCAGTTGCTTGTGTTGCAGGACCTTGTGTCCCAAACCCGTGTGAAAATGGCGGCGTGTGTGATGTGATCTCACTTCAGCGCAGGGGAGATGTCTTCAGTGAATACACCTGCAAATGTCCCGCTGGCTTCCAGGGTGTTCACTGTCAGACCAGTAAGTACTCACTTCGGGGGACAGGACACACAACATGCACACACACACAAATAGGCGAGTGGCTGTGGGGTAAGTCCTGGATGTGGTATCAGGAGGAAGGAAAGGTCCTGAGCCCTAAATGGGCAGCTGCCAAGCTGGTCCTCTGCACCTCGTGCTGGCTGGCAACAACAACAACTTGCATTTATAAAGTGCTCTTCACGCGGGGTAGCGTCCCGCAGCAGGGGCAGGGCTGAGGAGGGGGCTATGAGGAGGAGGATTATAGTAGGGGATTAGCAAAGCTTTGAATGGTGCGATGGAGTGTGTGAGGCCAACCCGGCTGGGGATGAAGTGCCCCAAGCTGACAACAGCAGCTCTCGTGTTGGTTTCTGGTGTTGGTTGCGAGCCGTGTCATTGTGAAGGCAGCACATGGGGCTCAGCAGTTCGAGGGTTTGCTTCTTGGTTGCCAGCTGGTGTTAGTGTATGGGATGGGGGGGTGTGGGGGAGCGAGGACCTGGGCAGCCTAACGAGATCTCAGGATCACTCAGTAGAAACCGCACAATGCAAATGTTCCTGGCATGCAGAGACCAATGTATTGACTAAAACCTCTCTCTTCAGATGTTAATGAGTGCTCCTCAGGGCCCTGCAGGAACGGCGGGATGTGCCTGGACCTGGAGGGCGATTACACCTGTAACTGCCCCTCCCCTTACTTGGGCAAAAGCTGCCACCTGAGTGAGTAGTCACTGTGTCTCACACACACCATCCCACTGACACTTACACAAAGCAGGACATCACATCATCTGTGGCCACCAAAGGCACCTTTCCCCCAAAACCCAGCCCCCCCCACCACCCTACCGAAAACATATTAAACCAGCCCCGCAACACTGGTCAACACAACCTGAACCTCTAAACATTGCACACCTCCCTCTCCGTGTGTGCCTCCTCTCTCCCATGCTCATGTACCGTAGTGACGTTGCTCCTGTTACAGAGTGCGACTCGGTGCTGGGGATGGAAGGAGGCTCCATCGAGGACACTCAGATCACCGCCTCCTCCGCACACCTGGGCTTCCTGGGACTGAAGCGCTGGCGGCCGGAACTGGCTCGACTCAACAACCAGGGCATGGTCAACGCCTGGAGCAAGGCCACCTTCGACCAGCAGCCCTGGATTCAGGTATTAACAGCAACTCAACAAACCAACCACCATCTCCTCATCGTTTTCACAAAGGGAAAGGCAAGAGGACAGGGAGAGGGTGTGGGTAAGGGGGTGTGGGGAGAGGGTGTGGGTAAGGGGTTGCGGGGAGACGGTGTGGCTATAGGCAGATGGTTGGGTGGACCTGACAGGGAATTGGTCCACATGATCGCTCAGGAGTGTTTCCACAGTGACTGGCTGTTAGCAGAACAATTGTGTATGCGTAATTATAGCAACAAACCAGCAATCATCTCTTCATCCACAGTCAGCCACAGTGTGAGTGGAGAAACAAGGGAGCAATGTGGCGTTCGGCTCAATTGGCAATCTCCCGGGTGGGGCGGTGGGGATCTGCTATTCCTTCGATGAAGGAAGCTGCCAACCACAGCATTGTTTGAAAAGAGAAGGAAGTTTCTCCCTCCCGGTGTCCTGCCTGAAAGGGTGGTGGAAGCCGATCCGATAACAGTTTTTAAGAGAGAAGTAGATAATTATTTGGAGAGGACAAGTTTGCAGGGCTATGGGGAGAGAGAGGGGGGAGTGGGGTTGAATTGGATAATCTTTTCAAAGAGCCAGCACAGACACTATGGGCCAAACGGCCTCCTTCTATGCTGTATAATTCTATGATTCTATGAATCCCGCAAAAGAAACTTGGTCACTCACTCCATGGCTGTTCGTGGGGCACTGCTGTGTGCAACTGGCTGCCACATTTCCCCCACAAAATACACAGTCTATCCCGTGAAGCATTGAGATGCCTTAACAACGTGATAAGGTACTGTATCAAATGCAAGGATTATTATTATTACTAACCACTCGCTGTATTTTCAGGTGGATTTGCTGAGGAAGATGCGTCTGACGGGGATAGTAACACAGGGCGCCTCGTGTGTGGGGACTCCCGAGTTTATCAAAATGTTCAAGATCGCTTATAGCTTGAACGGGGTCAAATTCACCATCTTCAAAGGCAGCAGCAAAAGCAAAGACAAAGTGAGCTCGGAGTTCGGGGCTTCATCTGCGAGTGGAGGTGGAGGGGGGTGGGAGCGGTGGGTGTGGGGGAGTGGGGAGGGTATAACGAGCCAATGAATCTAAAGGCAACTGGAGAGGTTTGGGATAGATACCCTCACTCGTGCTGAATCCAGCATTCTGTAACCAGTGCCCATCACGGGTTATATCATGAGATATATGTGCAACAACAACAACAACAAAATTACATTTGTAAAGCGCCTTTCACATCGGGAGGACGTCCCAAGGGCAGCACCATCAGTGCCTCTCAGTGATTGGGATTTTCCCCTTTTCCTCCTGCAGCTATTCACTGGGAACTGGGATAACAACCACCAGAAGAAGAACCTGTTTGACCCTCCCATCCTGGCTCAGTATATACGGCTGCTGCCTGTGATTTGCCAGCAAGCCTGCACCCTGCGCATGGAGCTCCTGGGCTGTGAGCTCAATGGTAAATCACACTGCAAGCACCTAGCTCGAGGGCCGGGGGGGTGGTCAGTGTGGAAAGGGGGGCCATGCTGGGGTGGGGCAGTGTTCGGGGGGGTGGGGGGGCGATAGTGGCAGGCGTGGTCAGTGACGGGGGTCAGTGTCTGGGGGGGGTCAGTGCTGGGGGAATCAGTGCTGGGGGGCTCAGTGCTGGGGGGCTCAGTGTCGGGGGGGCAGTGTCAGGGGGAGTGAGCCCTGGGGAGGTCAGTGCTGGGAGGGGGTTCAGTTTCGGTGGGACGGAACAGTGCTGGGGGCGGGGGGGGTTAGTGCTGGAGACATCAATCCAGGGGCGGATCAGTGCTGGAGGGGTCAGTGCCGGAGGGGTCAGTGCTGGGGGTGTCAGTGCTGGTGTGTGTTTGGATGGATTCAATGAGTGTGCACCTTGTGGGCATGGTGTCACATTGCCATTTGCCACTCTCTGCTTTAAACTCTGTGTTTACAGTTGATTTAAACGTGACAGGTTGTTCGGAGACTCTGGGCATGAAGTCGCGGATGATAAAGGACGAGCAGGTGACGGCCTCCAGCACTGACAGCCTGTGGGGTATGGATTGCTTTACCTGGCGGCCCAGCCTGGCCCGGCTCGATAACAACGGCAAGACCAACGCCTGGACCTCGCGGTTCAGCAACCGCGATCAGTGGTTGCAGGTACCGCCCTGCGCCTCGCTTCCCATCTGGCTCCGTGGGGTGGGGGAGAAATTGGGGAAACCGCAGGCGAATGGGGTGGGGGCAGGTAAATGGGACTGAAAGGATTGCTCTCGAGGAAGTGGCACAGACATGATGGGCCGAATGACTGCCTTTTGTGTGTAAATGCCTCTGGTGCCCGTCACTGCCTTTACTCCTGATGTTAGGGTGCAGTTTGGGGAGGCAGAGACTCTGAAAGTGACCAGCACAGGGGGAACAGCCCACAATCAGACAAATCACACCCGATGAGTGTCCATAACACTGACCACTTGCTCTGTGATCCTCAGGTTGACCTGTTGACTCCAAAGAAGATTAGTGGGATCATCACCCAGGGAGCCAAGGACTTTGGGAAGGTTCAGTATGTGCAATCCTTCAAAATCGCCCACAGCCTCGATGGCAAGTCATGGAACGTTTACAAAGATAATTCCACCAACACTGACCAGGTGAGCAAGCCAGAGGATGCATAATGTAGAGGAAGCTTTAATGTGTCTCTAACCCTGACCTGGGAGTGTGGACGCACAGTGTAGACGGAGCTTTACTGTGTCTCTAACCCTGACCTGGGAGTGTGGACGCACAGTGTAGACGGAGCTTTACTGTGTCTCTAACCCTGACCTGGGAGTGTGGACACACAGTGTAGACAGAGCTTTACTGTGTCTCTAACCCTGACCTGGGAGTGTGGACGCACAGTGTAGAGGAGCTTTACTGTGTCACTAACACTGACCTCGAATCAACTCTTTGCTTTTGTAAACTTTCCCCTCAGATTTTCGAAGGAAACTACGACAACAGCAGCCACAAAAGGAATGTGTTTGAGCGGTCGTTCTATGCACGCTTCCTGCGTGTGCTGCCATGGACCTGGCACAAGAGGATCACCCTGCGCATGGAACTGTTGGGATGTAACGAATAGAGAGCGTCTCCCGCACCCGTGTGTCACAGTGACACACATGTGTCATGTCACACTGGGCACGTGGTGCTCACTCACTATTTTATACATGTTTATAAACAGTGGGATTCCAGCTTTTCTCCACAACTAACCTCTTCCCCAACTCCAGCCTCTTGCCTCCCCACTCCCCCAAACCCCACCTCAGGGGCTCAGCGACCCTATTGGATACTCTCCCCCCCATCCCCGAAGGGAACTCCATTGTTACGAAAACCAATAGGGTTTATATCCCCCCCACCAGCCACCAGGAATCCCGAGCCCATTCTGCCTGCGCTGGAGTCTGGTGAGCATGAGGCTGACCTTGTGCTCCCTCCCATCACTGCCGGACCCTGTGCCTCCCCTCCTGCACTGACTTGACCGTGTGCCCCCCCTCAGCACTGCTGGACCCTGCGCCCCCCACCCACACTGACTGATCCTGTGACCTCCCGGCACTGACTGACCCTGGGACCCCACCCCCCGCACTGATTGACCTCCCACATGACGCTCTCCTGCTCTCTTTCTGCCACATCACATACAACAGCTGGCCGCACCCCGGCCTCACAGTTTCGCTTTGGCCATTTGGCCGGGGGGGGGGGCAGGGGTGAGTGTCAGGTGGGGGGGTTAACGCCGAAGTGGGTGGGGGGTGGTTTTAGGATAAAAGAGTAAAATCTGAAAGCTAAGCAGATTTTTTACCTGAAACAGACGGATGTTATTATTAATCTCCCAATCAGTGACAGGAAAGGTCAAGGGATTAGCAAAACAACATGGGATACATATCCTCACACGTTACTGACACGTCTCTTCTCCAAACATGCTCACTGACCCCCCGCCCCCACACGCTCACTGACACACACACACATTCGCTGACACACACACAAGCTTACTGTCTGTCAGGTTAAATCCATGCAATACCTGTGGAGGTTGTGCGGGGTGGGGGGGGGGTGGTGGAATGTGGCTCCGACCTACAGCACAGGATGTAGCTTTGAAATTCCAGTGTGCCCCTGCCTGCAGGAATATCACACGTGAACGTACCTGCCTGTGGCATGCAGCATGGTCTGAGGCAGCTACATCAGATACACACAGCAGGTGCCGGTGTGTCGCTCTGTGTGTGAGTCAGGAATTGATCCAGATTAACACAGTGTCTGGGCAAGATGAGAGCAGGAGGGACCAGGACTGAATGTGGGATTCAGGGTCAGAGGCCAGGGGGCGTGGGGTGGGTTTGTGGGGTGAACGTTGGGGCACGCTGTGCGCAGATTGGCTGCCGTGCTCACTTACAATATACACAGTCACTACACTTCACAGTGCAATCCTGTGGAATGCTTTCATATGTCTTGACGACCAGATGAGTTAAGGCTTGGTATCAGAAGCGAGGGTTATATCAGTATTTGACGCCGGGTTGTTGTCAAAGCGATTGCTGAGAGCGCAACAGCAGCAGCGAGCGCTCACACAGAGCCTGCCAGGGGGTAAAGGTTCCACAGACAGTCTGTGGAGGATATCACACAGCGAGTGTTCCTGGTCCGAGTAGCAGGTGCAGCGCTGCACTCAGGTGTTTCAGACACTAATCGGGAGTAAACGCGGCTCCTTCCCCCCACTGACGGAGAGCGTCCTCAGCCGCTGGCAGTGCACAGTGACAGGCTGGTTATTCACACTCCTTGCACGCTTACAAGCTGCTAACACAGGCAAAGAACCATTGTATTGGTGTAAAGCTGCCTATTAACCTGTATTGTAACAGCATGTAACTCACAGCACCATCCTGGGCTGGGATCCAGGGCACTGAGCTGCTGAATATTTTTCTGTGGGGCAATGATTAAAAGATTAAAAATCTGCCTTCTGTGTCTGAAGCCGAATTATATTGTTTGACTCAAACCTGTTCCATAGATTCCATTACACCATCTAAGGCATCTTCCATTGATTCAGTGCAACAGGTACATACACAAACAATCACATGCATGTGCAGATGTACACACAGTCACACACGTACACAATCACAGGCATGTACCCATGCACATAATTATGCATGTACACGTGCACACACAAGACACACACACACACCATCACACTGACAGGCTGTAGCTTAGGACAGGACAGAGAAGCTGGAATCAGATACAGCAATTCCCTCTCAGGAGCTTCTCATCTCTTTCATAAACAGGATACTGAGCTCTTCCGGGGCTGACACACACATCCAGAGATAGTTTCATTAACCGGGAACCAAATCAGGACAAATAGAGACAATTAAATCAAGTCCGAGATCAGTGATGTCCGTGGAAGCGGCAAACCACAGACACTGCGACTTTATGCAGACTTTATGCACTGAAATCAAACAATGTAATATAATAATATTATATTTCCCCAACCCTAACCACTGTAGCATAGTGGTTAGCGAGCTCAACTTGCAAGCAAGAGGACCCGGGTTTGATTCCTGGATGGCGTGAATCCTTATGCACCTCTGTTTACCGAGCAATAAGTTGGAACCTGGTTGTTAGTTGACTGTTGGATCGTTTTCCGGGGGTAATAATCCTTAAGAAAACGCGCTTCCTATAAAGCACTTTCACACGTCACAACAACGTGATAAAGTTCTATATCAAATGCAATTATTATAATAACACTGAGCCTTGCATTTGATATAGTGCCTTATCACACCATTAGAGACATCTCAAACTCTTCAAACATACACCACTGAAACATACCCACAAACACTGAAGTGTACCCACCCTGTGGTGCATGGCTCGGGCTCAGGGATCGCTTCCACACAAAGGGCAGCAGTCCCGGCGCTGAGCACAGCGGAGAGTGAGTGCAGGTACTTGTTAAAGGAGGGGCTGCCGAGGGGAGTGGGGCCCACGGTGGTGGGATGGGAATTGCACCATCATCACCCGCGGTCTGAGAGAGAGAGAGAGAGAGAGAGGAGTCCCCCTGTGGGGGCAGAGGAGACCTGGTTGCGCTGTGTGTGGAGAGCAGTCAGGACGTGGCGTCACACTGCAGAGGGGGTTCGCCATCCTGAGGTCCCGGTGACGCACAGACAGATGCCTCGTCTTGTTTTATAAAGTACAATTATTAGGTGCCAGGAGTTTACTGCAGACTCCGGGATACAAAGGGACAAGAGCATTGCCAAAGCTGCTTCTGGTGCAATCTGACCTGCGACTGGACTGAAAACAAGGGGCAACTTTGCTTAACTTTTTGTGAGTAACGAAAACTTTTGGAAATCATTTCTGTACCAAAAAAAAGTGTACATTTGATGAAGTTGTAATTTGAATCAATTCATCTTTTTTTTTGCTTGTATTGAAAAGTCTTGTTTTTTTTCAAAGAAACATTTTTTTCACACTCCTGGAGTTTTAAAACGTTTCTGTAAACCTTAGGAACTGGGGAAGTGGTAACAGTTTAATGGGAAAGGAATAGTTTTAATGGGTAAAAAAAGGAAAACAATCCAAAAAGTGGAATTATGGACATCGAAAGCTCTGTTTGCTTTATCGATTTAATCGCAGCACAGTGTGAGGTAAGACAATTTAATGTAACATTTGCTTTTGGGGGGAAAATAATAACAATTCGCTACCTGGCGGTAAGTAAACTAATTAAAATTAAACCAATTAAAATATTACACACACATATCTATTACAAAAAACCAAAGCGGAAAATTACACAATTTCTAGAGGGAAAAAAAGTGTATAACTGACAGATTGTTATGTCATAAAAGTGAGTTTTTGAATCGTTTGTCGCCTCTTATCATAACGTTGTGAATCAAAGGTGGAGGGAAGGGAAGAGTGTAAATATCCACAAAGGGACATGAGGTTGGATTTTATTCGAAGTGCATTAGGCAAAAAAAAGGAATTTCGAATGAAAATGCGCCGAGCAGGAGGGGGGGTCTTGTCTGAGCGGTTTGCAGTGTTAGTTGCTGTCTCCGGGGATGCGCTGAAGTCACAATTTTGGAGTTTCAGCGATTCCAAAAATGTCAAAACTTTTCACTTTCTGAGTGAGGAAAGTTGCTGCGCGCACAGCGCCCTCTGTCGGCCGCCGCCGCCCTGACAGGTCCGGCCACAGCTTCCAGGGATGGAAGAGGCCACTCGGTGGGTTAGTTACTCCCAGCGCCAAACCTCACAGTTCAGCAGATGTGTGGGCAAACCACCACTTACACATTAATCACATGGCCCCACGGTAGGAATTGTGGGATAATATAAATGAGGTTTGTATTGTGGACATGTGGGAGAGTTTGAGTTGAGTGCGGGAGAATGTGTGGGACAGTTGGCCAGGGTTAGGCACGGGTTGGCTATGTGCGGCTGATGCTGGGAGCCTGTGGTCGTCGCTTTTGGGGGGTTGAGCGGGAGAGTGTGAATCGCTCTCTGGCCACCACCTGAAAGTCTGGCCACAAAACAAGGCAGCAGAGTCGCCCACAAATCACCTTGAAGTCAACCCCCGCCCCCATGAATTAAACAATGGGGGCCGGTAATAAATGGGAAGCGGTCAGTGTTGTAACTGGACCGAAGTAAACATTAAAGCAACAAGTGCGGTGCAGGTAACGGGAAGTGGAGATCGAAAGGGTTAATGCCAATGCGAGAGGCTTCACCTGGTCTGTGCTGCCCCCTGTAGTGCATCAGCGGGCGATTAATTCTGTCTTTCTGCTCAATGTAGGGGTCAATTTGCCTTTCTCAGTACAGGAGCACTCTTGCCCCTGGGTCAGAAAAGTGTGGGTTCAAGTCCCACGTCAGGACGTTAAGCTCATAGTTGATGCTCTGGCTCAGTGCGGGGGTGGACGCTGCATTGTTGGAGGTGCCATTAAACATTAATTGAGACATTAAACCAAGAACCCATTCTCTTCAACCGTGCCTTCAGCTCCCCTCTCGACTTTCTACCCCCTCCTCGTTCCCTCCCTTCCCTCACCCTGACCATTTCCCCCCTGCATGGGTTTTGACGCAACTGTCCAGCGCCTTGAGACGTCCTCCCGACGTGAAAGGCGCTCTATAAATGCAATCTTGTTGTTGTTGTTGTTGCTTACTCGGGTGGATGTTAAAGATTCCATCACACTACAGTATCGGAAAAGGTAAGGGAGTTTCTCCCGGTGTGTTGGCTAATAATCCCCCAGATAAATGTGGTCATTCATTTCATGGTTATTTGTGGGGCATTGCTAGGTGCAAATTATCTGCCTTGTTTGCCAACACATTACCATACTTTACAGAAAACTCTGGTGCTTTGATATGATAAGATACTTATCCAATACAAGGATTATTAGTAATAATAATTATTCCTACATTTGATATGGTGCCTTTCACATAGGGAGAATGTCTCAATTTGGGAGAAACTCCCTTCTTTTCAAACTTATTTTTGGTGAGTTTGGTGTCTGACACATGTGGAAACCCATCACCATGACTTAGGAGTATCCAAACCAGACTGAGAGCTCATTAATGCCACTTACACATGGCAATTCCAATGTTTGTAGGATTCTGCACTCTCCCCTCGTGTTACTTAACTACTGAGACCCTCACAGAGGGTTGACTTGTTTCCAGCACTCTGCTGCCCAGCACGTCACCCTGGAGCTACTTCAGCTCCAAAGAGAACCCACTTACCTCTCCCCCGAGGAGCTATGTTGAGGAGAGTCACGGGACGAACCATTCGCTGAGGCTGAGATTGGAGGTCTGGTCAGCAAACAGTTCCAGTGAAACCGGTTTGTCAATGAAGCTGCATTACCAATACCAAACGCTGGATGGCGCCTGTGCTCCGGTTCCTCTTTGACTCGAACCGAATTCAACAAAAGTTTCGTCAGAGCGCCGCCTCCTGGGCACAACTGGTTACTGCAGAGCTAAACTTGGTCCAGTGATGGATGCCTTCAGAGGATGAGGATGAGTTCTGTGCAGAGATAGGAGCACAGTCACATTGTCACAGGATCACTGGGAATATTACAGCGAGAAAGTAACTGCTTGTTTTAATTCCAATCAAAGCTGCAGCAATCTGGAACTTTATTAAGTAATTAAATGAATCACTCGCCCTCCCTCCCACACTTCACTGGAAGGAGTGTTGGAGCAGGGTCTCCCCACGGCTTGATGGATTGACCTCTTATCCCTGAGCAGGCCTGACCCTGCGATGCTCTTGTTCTGTTGCAGGAGAGAGATTGGTGACACAATGTTGGCTGTGATGGTGGCCATGCTTCCCCTATTGTGCCTGTCTCAGTGTCGGGAACAAAACGGTGCTTTTTACTTCAATGGGAATGGCAATGGAGAGTGTGAGTATTGAGGGTGTGTGTCTGAGTAATACAGCCTGTCCCCACCCCCAGGAACCAGCTCCTCTGTCCCAGCACCAGCCCAGCTCTCCTTGACCTACCCACACCCAGGGCAGGACTGCACCTCTTGCTGCACACAATGGGATTCCCTCCCTCTCACTGCTCTGAGGCCTCACATGGCTGTGTGAGGAGTTCTGTTCTGTGTCTGATGTGAAGACCTTCCCTTGTGGCAGTTCTAGCAGCAGTGGCCAGCTGTCTAGCATACGGTCTGATCACAACCAGAGGGACGTTAGAAAGACCACTCGCCCTTTCTATCACCTTACACCTGCCCTTGCCCCGGGGCAATAAGGCCAATTGTATTGACTATTCCTGATGCTCTTCCTGCTGCCCCGGCTGGAAGCAAAGCTGTGGAGTGCTCTGTGGGTGTGCAGCTTAGTTCTGTCCCAGCTCCCCCCCCACCCCCCACACTGAATGTCCATCTTGATTTAACCTTAATCGTGTGAGTGAGGAGCCAGTGAAAAGCTTTGGGTTTGAGTTGTGTTTATGACCCTCAGATTTTAATGGGGTGAAACTGCACATTGAGGCCCCGAGGGACAGAATCTTCGCTTATCGCGGCGAGAACGTGACGCTGACCTGCCGCTTCCACTACCAGCCCGAGCTCAACGCCACCCGCAAGGTGCGAGTGAAATGGACCAAACTGAACCTGGATTTCACCAAGGAGAGCGACGTGATGGTGGCCATCGGCCTGCGGCACCGCAGCTTCGGGGAGTTTAAGGGCCGTGTGTACCTGAGGCAGCGGCAGCCGCGGGAGGTCTCGCTGGTCATCGCCGACGTCAGGCTGGAGGATTACGGGAAATACAAGTGTGAGGTCATCGACGGCCTGGAGGACGAGAGCAGCATCGTGGAGCTGGAATTACGAGGTGGGGGGTGGGGGAGGGAGGGAGGGAGCAAGGAGGGAACGTGAGGGGCTCTGAGGGCGAGGGCTATTTCGTATATATTATATATTATACATATATATTATATATTATATTTATATTATAATATTGACTATTTTGCGGAGTGTTTTGAGACGTCTCAAAACCTGATAAGACGTTGTATCAAATGCAAGATTATTAATATCTGGCGATACTGTACATAATTTGGGACACGACGTGTCAAGCGACTGCCAGGACCGGTAGGAGGTGAACTAGATGGACCTTGGTCTTTCTCTTAGCAAATTCTTATGTTCTTGTTCGTGTTCCTCGTGCCTTCCAGGTGTGGTGTTCCCCTACCAGCCCAGGCACGGCCGTTACCAGTTGAACTTCCATGAGGCGAAGCGGGCATGTGAGCAGCAGGACGCGATGGCAGCCTCCTTCGAGCAGCTGTTCCAGGCCTGGGAGGAGGGTCTGGACTGGTGTAACGCGGGCTGGCTGGCTGACGGCTCGGTGCAGTACCCCATCACCGCGCCGAGGGAACCCTGTGGTGGCAAAGACATCTCGCCCGGCGTACGGAGCTACGGGCAAAGGCACAAGGACCTGCACCGATTCGATGTGTTCTGCTTCGCTTCCACTCTGAAAGGTGAGGTTGGGGTGAGGAGGGGCATGAGGGGATGGCTTGGGGGGGTGGTGGGGGAGGGAAAACCTCTCGCCTGGGGACATTGATTGTCAAATCTTTTTAGGGCCCCTGCTCCCCCCTGCCCGGTCTCGTTCCTCAATCCTCCTGCTCTGTAACTCTCTCCCCGGTTCCTGTCAGCCTCCTCTCCCGGTCAGGCAGTGCCCGGCTCTGGCTCTGTCTGTGTGAAGTGTTGCTCCCCCCTCCTCCCCCCGCTAGACACGGAAACATCTGGGGCTGGAATAACACTGGGTATTTGGTGGTCTCTCTCAGGGACGCTGTACTTGCTGCAGAGGCCGGGGGGCATGAGCTTCTCCGCCGCGGTGACGATGTGCGAGGAGGATGGCGGGCAGATCGCCAAGGTGGGACAGCTGTTCGCTGCCTGGAAGTTCCTGAGCTTCGACCGTTGCCAGGCGGGCTGGCTGGCGGACGGCAGTGTCCGTTACCCCATCGCCTTCCCCCGACCCAACTGTGGCCCCTCGGAGCCCGGGGTCCGCACCTTCGGCTTCCCGGGGAAAGAGCACGGCCGCTTTGGCGTTTTCTGCCACAAAACCAGCTAAAGCCGAGCGGCGGGAGCCAAGCCCAGGAGCCCGACCCTCCGCGGGTCAAACGTAGAAACAAATTATTATTGTTAAGAGTTTAAAGTCCTGTCTGCCCCGTCCTGGTGTAGTGGAGAGCAGAGTCCCTGCCCCTGGCCCTCACCCCCTCCTTAACCCCAACCCCCTCCCTGCCCTCTCCCCCCACCCCCCCCACCTCACCCCTGGGGCAAGTCGTGGCAAACTTGGGCCAAATTTCCAAATAAAGTTTGAAGATGAGTTACAAGCGGGTAATGGTAAGAACGCTGATTATTTCTCTGTTTGGCAGCTTCGCTGATCTCTGTGTCGCGGCCTCGCTGTTACTGCGGTGCTGTCTGTCGCCATGTTGTATTTTTTGTATTAATGTTACTGTTTAGAATATGCGGACTGATTGAGAAAGCAGGAAAGTCTGGGTGAGCTTTTAGTGCCTTATACATGTCGAGGTAATTACTGCCAAGTGTAGTTGAGCGACTGTTTTGTATGTTTATTGACTCTTTACACCCATTGCTTTTGATCTCAGCCAGTTAGCTCACCTGTTGGGCCGGGGGGGGGTGAGGGGGGAGTCTTGTAATGAGACCAGTTAACCAGGTTTGGGACAAGAATTGAGGCCGTGACGATGATCTCTACTGGCTGTGTTATTGGGACATTGACCCCTGTAGCACACGCAGGGCTGTATTAAGAATTTAAGCTGTTTTTCTTGATGCTGAGACATTGACTTTTCAACTGTGGCCAATTATTCTTTAAACCAAAGACCAGCACCCGGTCCTCTGCCGCCCCACCACGTCCAATGTCTTGGGTTTATATTTTATCAACTGGGTTAAAACTGGGATTAAGGGAGGAGGGGAACAAATATACAGACATAGAGGTTTATAAAATATGAAATAACTAGTTAATGGAATGGAGACAGGAGATGGGCTAGGTTAGATGGACGAGTTTATTTACAGTGACTGGGCACTGGATGACAAAGAGGTAACTGGAGGGGCAATGTGTCACTGATTTCTAAAGGATGATAAAAGGGTTAACTTCTAATGTGACGGAAATGCTCTAATGGCAGGTTTCCCTCAATGAGCCAAAATAATCCATATCATATTTCTACATATTATTACAAATAAACGTTGACTTGTGTGTACGAGTGTTGTACTGTGTCCTGTGTGAGTTGAGTTGGACGTCAACAATGAACGGCCGCATGTCCCCCATGGTGGTGGAGCCATGGGGGTTCATGGAGCAATGGCAATACAGGCAAGATCCTGAACCACAAGATACAAGACCCGCTTTCCACATTGCAATTACTATCACTCAGCTCTCGCTCCATGTTGTGTGCTTTGTTGAGCTCTGTGTCTGGCGATTATTGGGGTTTCAGTGGTAGTTTGCAGTCGGGGCTGGGTACCCATCGCCCGTCTCTGCAGTGACGGAGGGACTTGTAGTTACTGCAATCATTGCAATGCTCTAACCGTCATCAGTCTCTAACCTGCGCTCTGACTGCAAAATGCGCCATCTCGTGGACGATCCAAGAACTGACCACTCGCCCAAGTGAGTGGATCTGAATGGCACTCAGTGGATGGCACTCAGTCCATTGCCAGCCTGGACCAACGTTTGACTCTCACACCAGCCACCAACGAGGGAGATTCCACTATGTTTATTGATAGACTCCAGCTCTGTGTTAGTGTCAGTTTATGATTATGAACAGAAAGCTTGAAGGCACAGATCACACTTGCCCACTTCAGTGAGAGACACAGTGAAGGGAACAACAACTTGCATTTATACAGCACCCTTCACGCAGAGGAAGTGCCTCAGAGCTCTTAGGAACAAACGTGCATTGCAAAACACAGTCCGCAGTTTCAAATGTGGGGAGGAGGGGGTTGAAAAAAAATGCCACACTAAAAGATCTAGGCTAATAAAGAGCCTTTGGCACCAAGATAATGTCGATGTTGATGAATATAATAATAATAATCCTTGCATTTGATATAGCGCTTTTCACATCGGGAGGACGTCCCAAAGCGCTTCACAGAACACACTGTAAAGTGAATTGACTGTATATTTGTGGGCGAACGCGGCAGCCAATCGCGCACAGCAATGTCCCACAAACAGTCGTGGATTGAAAATGACCAATTTATTATTGTTTTTTGTTTTGGAGGATTATTATTAGGCTCTGTGTGGAGTAAGGAAACTTGCCCAAGGTTTGGCCCTGACCCCCCGGGGATTGAACTCCGGTCTCTCGCATGCAAAGCGAGTACTCTAACCACTGAGCTACAGGACTCCAGATATTGCATATATAGTATTACACAGCAACATAATTGGTGTACAGGTTTTAGCGCATTTTCTGTTAAAATCTCGGTTAATCAACCAGCACGTGACCAAAGCCTCTAACTTGTTCTTTCCTCTCATTGCTCTGGTTTGAAGTAACTGAAAGCATCAATACTACCGGGATACAATGACACCTTTCAATGCTGCTTCTAACACTATCACCACACAAGCTCTCTGTGTAGTCCGTACAGCTATGGCAAACACAGAACTGCAAATTTACCTTCATTTGTTCCACTGCAATTTGCCAACTCCTAGTTTCTTTCCAAAGTGTCTGAAGCCAACAACAACAACTTGCATTTATATACCTCCCTTCACACAGTGCAGCGTCTTAGAGCCTGACAGTGGTGGTGCCGGATGCCAAGACCAGGGGAGGGAGGAAGTGACCATAAGCACAGTCAAAGAGGAAGGACTTCTGGCGTGATTTGAGGAAGAAGAGGACGAGGCGGAAGGATTGAGGGAGAGAGATCCAAAGCATGTCACATGATTTTGTTTCCAGTGGAACTTCAAGCATTAGAATGAGGGCATTCTGAGATTACAGTCTGACATGTTTGTGGTTTTACTTTCAAACGCACTTGCAATCTACAATTTCTTTTCTTACATAAAATATTTTAATAATAATCCTTGCATTTTATGTAGCACTTTATCCCGTCGTGAAGACATCTCAAAGAGCTTCACAGGATATACTGTAAAGTGGAGTAAGTGATAAGCGCATTTAAAGAAGGAAGTGTAGTCTCACTGTTGTTCGCTATAAAGAACTTTCAGATGATCCTGGGGCCACAGTGATGGTTAGTTTATTGTATACAATTCACTTTATGCAGAAATAGAACGCAGTTCTTGTCTTTAATACATAACCATGCTTCAATTAAACTCTTTTTTAAAAAAAACTTTCCCGCAGCAACAATCATGGCCACAAATGTTATAGGTACAGAGTCTGGAATCATCCTATAACGCAGGCCGTACAGTCAATTCCTCCACAGCAAATACAGTTCAACAAAAAGATTTCCTCCTGATGGATATTCCACCTTGCTCCGTTAAATTTTATCTGTAAAAATAACTGCAGATAGGTTTGTAAAGGAACGCGCACTAACCCATTTCCGTTAAGCACGCTCTGGAGAACAGTTGACATTTAGTTATAAAACTTGTATCTAGTGTTGCTGGGCATTTAAATAGTTAATAATATTATTCACAAAGTGAATGGGGTAACCTCCCTCTAACTCGGTCTTCTCTCCCTCCCTTCCTGCCCTCATCACAAATGCAGGGGCCGTGTAACCCATTGGCTGATGAAGTTTGCGACATTTCGTAAACGTATCCCTTGTGATGATTGTCTATGAAACGCCACAATCTCACCCCTACCCATTTATCACATTTAAACAGACTTAGTTCGTCACCTAGTGCAAAGCTATGGAGGCCATGAGGCCAAGTTCAAGAAGGGCAGTGGAAAACTCACAAGGATTTCTGTAATGAGCCCCCCCAAGATGAACATGTTATGCTGAATGAAGGATGAACCCAGAAGGTTTGATACTAGTCTCCAGATATCATTTTATTCCATTCCAAACCTGCAGTGAATGCAAACAGCTCTCCCCAGGCTGTGGTAAACAGTCTGAGGGACTGAGCATGCTGAAAGTTACAGCAAATTCTCTGTGCAGATTTGCACTGTTTTCACTCTGGAACAAAGCTTGCAATGTAAACCCTCCCAAATGTGACAGCTTCGCAGGACAGCTGAGAATGAAAATGAACTCTATGCCCATGACCTGTGTCCTGGAAACAAGCATTGTTGTTTAAACGCTGCCAATGGCATGTGGGCCTGTTAAGGTACGATTCCTATGAATTATCCATTGACTCCATTATTTTTAAGGTGTAGGATTCAGGCCTGGCGCATTCCTCACAATCCAGACTCATTGTGCCTGCAGATATCACTGGGACTGGGACCACATTGGCCTCTTTGACAACTGCAGGCTGGGCTCCCTGTTAAGGAACCAGTATTAGATTTAGCAAGCAGTGTTCAATGGGGCTTGAATTTCAACTTTTGGTTATCATGTGGAGATGGCTAGGCAGGCCGCGGGGGACATTTAAAGTAGTAAAAGTTGCAGAAATATAGGGGAAAGATTCACATCTTTACGATGAGGTAAACAAATTATAATATTTTGCCCATTGTTTCTGTGCTCTTCATGATGAGGGACGTTAGCGCTGGTGATTGGAGCATTTTTCCATTTTAGGTTTCCCAGATTGACAATATCAAGGGGTTTAAACCTATTGGATGACAGATCTACACCACCCAAGCCCTGGGGTAGATTCAATCCCAGGCACCGGAGGTGAATGGGTACCGTCACTTTCTCTTCAAAAAACACCAGGAAAAAAGGTTCCAGACATCCATGTGCACCAACATCCCACCAAGCCACAAACATGAATGAAATATCAGAGATTCAGGGAAATGTCAGCAATTGCTTTTGAGCAAAGAGAGTCTAAGAACACAGAGTTTCACAGCTGCGATTGAATGAGATTTCCCTTTCAAAATAAAGAAATTCATTGTGGTTTTAAAAGTACAGGTTTATAAGTAAATCTTGGCTCCAGAAAGCAGGAGACGTCTCACATTCATACATTTTCTTTGAAAAGAATGTAAACTATATAATTGTTTTCTACAAATTGTAAAATATGTTTACATTTCCAGTCGTCCCTTTACTTGTCTAAAATGTATTGAAAGTAATAATTCAGATGTATTAACATAATTGCAAACCTTTCGTACCTGCATTCAATTCTGCTGTACACACTCATTCTCTCTCTCCACATTCAGCCACACGATAACACATGCAGACGTACACATTCACGCTTTCAAATAATCATTAAAGCTGTTTCCCTACTAAGAATAAAATATAAAGGTTCATATTTTATTTGACATGTTTCAGGATGCTTTGGTTGGAGCGAGTTTGCACTCAGTTCTGGTAAAACAGGTGTCCATTTTGCTTGGTCCTCAATGTTTCAATGGTTTCTATACAACACAGATTGTGGAGAGAAGCTTTCTCTGCTTACGCAGACAGCTCCGGCCTTGATAATGAGTTAGCGCTCCAGTTTCTAATATACCCTCAAACATAAAACCTACCCAAACATCACGCACTGCACGATCCCGGGTGAGGAGTATCAAAGCATCCATTGTGTGGGCTCTGGGGGACATAGGAGGGACGAGACAATTTTTTTTGCAATTTTCTTTTTAAAAAATATAAATCTGTGATTGTTGCTGCTTCTCAATGGTTTGGTTTGTATATTTATATATCTGTATATTCCAGCAATGTTTAAACTATGTTGATGTCACCTTTGTAAGCAGTGTGGAGATAGTAGGTGGGTTGGATCCAGCTTTTATGACTTTACATCAGTGTAGCTTAATGGAAACAAAATCTTCAGCACCTTACCACAAAGGCTTAGCGAGGGCTGAATGATGCCCAGAGAATAAACCTTGATTGAAATTTGAAAAAAAATAAAAGGCGTTGGATTTACGGCTGCTTTGGGCATTTTGTATATTGGCTTGGATTTTTTTTTGGGGGTGTGGGTCATTAAAATCAAATCTTTCATCTGACAAATTAATCTTTGTTAATATAAATGTTCTGGAATAGAATTCTATACTTTTTTTTCCCACTTAAGGCTCAGAGCTGTGTGAGGCCCCAGGGTCAGGCTGCACGTGTGGCCTACTTGCGTCACTCCTCCTTTGAGGTCGGCGATTATATGTGGAGACTGTAAAAGGAAATAGAAAGTTGGAAAGGGTTTTAGGAACAAGTCACAAAGTGTTATTCTATATGAAAGCATTTGCTTATTCAAATCCAAGTGTTCCACTCCCCCTTTTCCCCCTTGTATCCTTCAGGGCCAGACTCATATTGAGGTCTGTTTCCATGGAAACTGGCAGCTCTCAACCGCCTCCCTCCAGTGACTGTTCTCTATGTATGGACAGAGCTATAGGGCGGCTGTTTGGCCACGGGAGAGGGGTGCAATTATGGCTGACCAAATCGGATTTCTTTTTTGGGGTGGAACGGGGCAATATTTCCCTATTCTTAGGCTTAAAACCATGTCTTAAACTTAAAATTGTGTGAAATTGTGGAAAACATTCTTCAGTTTAGGTTTAATTTAGAAGCAGATTTTCCAGTTCCATTTTGGCACTGAAGAAAATGAATTTAAGATGGTTTTCCAAAGTAAAATGGCCTTAAGCCTGATAATATTGAAGGGTGTTATAGAACCTTTCAATATAGTGCCTCCTTGCTTATAACATGAGTCTACTGTGGATCTGAGCACACCACAGCTCTTCCACAGCTAACTAGCTGGCTTCTTGCACTAAAAATGTTATCTGTAAAATGCAACCAGTCAGCACAGCTAACGTCATTTACTGTGCACGCACTCAGGAAATGCCACCAACATCATTGCTCTTCTACCTCCAAGTGCATGTCCACCTCATCTCAGAGTAAAGCCAGGACTGTTAATGTTCCTGGCTGAAGGATATTGAATTCCAGGCTTCCATTGCTGGACATAGCTCAGAATAATGGAGGGAAGAGAGCTTTACTTACTGTCTATGCACGTAATCTTTGGCTGGTCCCACTGTCCGTCTGACTGACATCTGATGATGGGAATATGCCGTTGTAGGAACCCATCATTACATTGGTACCGTACTAAGGAGCCAATTTCAAAACGATCCTTCTTTTTCCCCAAACTTCTGGTATTTTCTATCACAGGAGGTGGCCCACAAGCAACTGATGAATGAAATAAGAAACTAAGCAATAAAAATGCACAAAGACACGATATCTTACTGAGGAAAATGGAATAGGGTGGTACTGGGTTAGTGTGTGCCAGGTTAGAGTGATATTGAGTTGGACTTGGGATGTGTGTTGGGTTGGGTGATGGGGTTGGAACTGGTGAATCAGATTTCCTGGAGATCAGTATTACTCATAAGTTATTGATCACTCACCTGTTCCTTTCTTGCATGTGTAAGGCAGGTGGTAATTGCAAGGCACATCATTCCATTGACCATTTTCGTGCCAAATCATGACCACACAATCTTCTCCGGTGCTAAAGAAACTGTCGGGTTGATTGGGACGCCAGTTTTCATACAGCTGGGTGAGAAAAGATCAAAGTTTAAATCATGAGATTAAACCTGCTATGCGAACAACCGCACAATCTATACAATTCATGACTCCTACAACCCTATTCCTTGGCATATTGGCAGCAATAACAAAGTCTGATTGAAGCCCATGTAAATCTCTTAGATCTTGGATGTTGACCGTTGCTGGGAATCCAAAACTATGGAGACAAATTGCACTGAGACTCGATGACAGAAAAGTCACAGGCTTCCCAGAGCCTCCAATGCCTGAACCAACAATTATGTAGCTTAGAATCAAGTGCCCTCAAGGTCCATCTCTTGTTAAGTTTTCTATAAAGAATATGTTTTTGCATGGGGAAGGGGGTTGAGATGGATGATTTGGAATTACCGAGGAGTTTTCTCAGTCCAGAAAAGGCTAAATGTTGGGAGTGTCATTAGTCAAAAGTCATGCAATTTATTTGGGATTGATTTCATTAGCAGATCTTTGTATTCTCACTTCATCCTGGCTAACTAGTTCAAGATAAATCACATTTATGTTTGAAAAGAGTAGCAAACACTGTGAAGAAAGAGATGTGCAGTTTTATTTTAGGCCAAAACTCACCAGCGGGGTGGCATCAGACCAATGGAAATCCCCTTCTATTGCCTTGTCATTTAGTCCGATCCACTGATAATCCTGTGCATTGCCTGGACACAAAAACAATGTCAATATCATTCTCAGCACTGGTTCAGCACAAAGACAGCATCAACATCAGACCGCAGTATGGCTCCAACTCCTGCTTCCACTCCATAGTTTAGAAACAAGATTTATTTTTAACACTTAAACAGGGAGCATGCAGAAAACGGAGAACATAGCAACATGAATGTATGGTAGGACCAACATACGGGGCTGTACCCCAACATAATTCAGAAGAGGATGGGAAAAAATGGGAGAAATATAGCCAAATATTTTTGTTGTAAGTCTATTTGGGTTTGGAATTGTACAAATATCACATTAGACCATTGCTTCTGGGTTGTATTGATTATAAATTATTGAACCTTTGCAGAGTCAGCATTTATTGTCTATCTCTTGCTGTCCTGAGAAGGTGATGTTTGGGATTTCTCTTATAATGTCTGCTCTTTTTGTGGCACTAGTGTGCTCACAGACATATTATGTAGGGAGTTCTTGAATTTTGACCCAGCGACAATGAAGGAATTTCAATGTGTAAAAGATTTTTGTTTGCTATTTATTTGATTCTGAAAGTACTGTTTTCACCTAAGCGAAGCTGTAAAATGATCTAATCGTGGAGAATTTTACACTTTGGACTTAATTCATGCCATTAAAAGGAGGATGATAAGTGGGGTTGACCTAGGCTGATCTTTCTGGGCAGGGTTGATGGGTGACCTGCCTGGCACATCAATAAGATTTGGAGGTGCACATGTCTCCTCAGCCACACAAACCAATGCTCTAACAGACTGGACAGCACTAGCTTGTCAAGTAGAGTGCTGCTTGGTCAATATTCATACTAAGGTTTGACAGATTGATGAAATGGATAGTGCCATAAGTTATGATTCAACATGGTCTCTACTTTAGCAGCAAAACTCACCATTGACAAACTCTTGTTCCTCAGGGGAAACAATGCTGGCGAGGTGAGCTTTGTGCTCCCTGCACTGGTGCTCCGCATCCTCCCAGGTCTGTCGGTCGCTGAAGTGTCGGTAACAATGACTCTCAAACTTTTTCCAACCAATCTCGCATGTCTCCACATCTACAGAAGAAACAGAACCCCTTATTGAACAGACTGCAAAATGTCCAGTCTGGAACTCAAGAGCCCCTGGAGTGCCTATGTTTGAATGTGACTGCTGACTTGAATTCACATTTATAAACTTCTGTCACAGGCCACAAAAATCATCTTATATTAAAACATCACAAACAATCAATGTCAACGTCTCATTCTGGCCAGAATATCTTGAAATTACTAGCTTCGGTTGCATCCCGTCATCTACTTCACTGCACACCTGTAAGCTTCAGTGATTGAGGTTTAGTTTTTGATAATAATCTGCGTGATGAACATTGAGAACATTTTGATGCACTTTCAGCATGCTACATATATACTTCCTTTAAAGCTGGTTTAAGTGAAGGAATAGTGTATATGAAGCCGCCACCTGCTCCCACCACATACACACACCTCATATACACCCCAACACCCCCCACATACACACACCCCAGTGTTGGGGTGTGTATAAGGTGTCTGTATGTGTGTGTGTGGGGATGGGGGGGCTGTTGAGGTGTATATGTGGTATGTGTATGGGAGGGGGTGTTAGGGTGTATATGTGGTGTGTGTATGGTGGGGGGGTGTTGTTGGGGTGTATATGTGGTGTGTGTACATGAGGATCAAATACCACTGGCTTCACGCACATGTGCAATTAAGAGCCGGTGGGAGCAGGTGGCGGTTAATTTTGGCGGGAGCGGCACGCAGGGCAGCAGGTGGTGAGGCTGGTGGGGGGAGTGGGGAATGGCAGGTGGTGAGGCTGGCGGGGGGCATGGCAGGTGGTGAGTTTGGCGGGGGGCGTGGCAGGTGGTGAGGCTGGCGGGGGGGTGGCAGGTGGTGAGGCTGGCGGGGGGGTGGCAGGTGGTGAGGCTGGTGGGGGGGGTGGCAGGTGGTGAGGCTGGTGGGGGGGGTGGCAGGTGGTGAGGCTGGCAGGGGGGGTGGCAGGTGGTGAGGTTGGCGGGGGGGGCAGGTGGTGAGGCTGGCGGGCCGGTCGGCCGTGGTGCGGCACTGAAGTCAGTCTCTGAGCAACACCAACAAACTAATGGAAAAGACTGAAATGAATAAAAGTGAAGATTTTCTGTGAATATCACATTTGTGAAACCGTGTGACACCCTCAGTAATAACAGCAGCGCATCACTGACAGCGAATACCACCAGCCACCCAGAGTCCAGGGCTGGAGCCCACAACATGGACAAGAGGCTGAGATGGTTCCAGCAAATCACCATTGAAGGATTCCCTGGACCAATACCAGAGGAACAATACTGTAGCTAATACATCACCTGTCATCAAAACAATAATAGAACCACAAAAATGTACAGCAAAGAAGAAAGTCATTCAGACGACCGTATTTGTGCTGAATTGTTGAAAGAACAATGAACTAGATAGCCAAGTTCCTGTCACTTCTACATTAATGCTAACACAACAACAACAACAACTTGCACTTATATAGTGCCCTCCATCAGGGTAGCATCTCAGAGCACTTAAATAGGCAGTTATGCAAGTGTTTTCTCTATGGAAGAGTGTAGAGAGGCACTAAGTCTCAAGAAAAACTTTATCAAAATAGAAACTTTTTATTGCCATGTCTGGAGAGGTAAGCTTGACTCTTAACGGTCAGAATGGTTTGGTACAAATGTCCTTGCTGGTCCTTAAAGACCAGGAGAAAGAATGGTTCCAGGCTGGCTGTTCACAAACTATTACTATGATAAATAATTATAATTCTTGTATTTGATATAGTGCCTTATTACGTCAAACAAAGCACTTCACAGAGTTTTTCTGCAAAATGTATTTGTAGGTGAACATTGTATAGCAATGTCCCTCAAATAACCTTGAGGTGAATGACCCTTTATCTGGGAGATTGTTGGCCAGGACACCAGGAGAATTTCTTTTCTCTTTTTGAACAGTGCCATGGGATCTTTAACGTCCAACTGAATAACCAGGCACAACCTTGGTTTAATGTCTCATCTAAAAGACGATACCTCGGACAATGCAGGGCACCCCGAGAACTACATTGGAGTGAACTCAGATTCCTGAGAATAAAGGACAAGGTTAGTTTAAGATACAGTTGTGAGATTCAGAGTATGTTGCCCAACCTAAACCGGGCTGCTGTTTTGTTAGCTGTTAGTAAAATTAGCTGAAGCCACCTTCTCGTACCAATTTCACAGAGGTTCCCTCCATAGCTGGGTAGGCACAAGCATTTGAATGAGTCGTTGCCATCGATGCAGGTAGCTCCATTCAGACAAGGGCTCGAGTGGCACTCGTCAATCTCTGCAAGAAATCAAGTTTCCGCCATTAGGATTCCAAGCAGAGAATTCTTTGACTAGGGCGAGTGTTGGACGAGGGGTAAGAGACCCTTTCTGCATTTATTCTGGAGGCATCCATATTGTGCTGCATTTCACTGGTCGTGGTTGGCTCATAAAGACATGTAATCAAACTCTCCCTGAATGAACCCCTTAGGGCTAACTGATCATTATGGCTATAATTGGCTGCTTTATTCAATAGTAAATTGTTGAAATTACAAAAAACAACTCTTTTACTAACCTTCCCTGTTTTTGTTATTTCCTGTTACGATATCCAACTAGCCGTTCTCTTTAGGATTCTCAACTCTAACTATCTGCTTTCTCGCTATGATTTTCCATAATGTGTGTGTCCAGAAGTACACCTGGTCTGTTGAAACCATTCATGATATGGATTAGAAACAATGTCATTTACTGCAAAGACTTGCAGTTGCGATGGTGGCATCAGATTGGTGCCTCTGCTCTAACTATGGTCTAACCATCAAGTATTTTCACAGCAAGGGGGTTGGAGAATAAGTACAGAAACAGACCATTTGGCCCATCAGGTCTGCAAGTGTTCTTCTCCACAAGAGCCACCTAGTCTAATCCCACTTTACTGCTCACTCCCCTTATCCTGTAATAGCCTTCTTCCATCTCCTCTCTATCTGGTTGCCTCTTAAATCCATTTGGGTAATTTGTATCCACTTTGTACCATGGTTTACTCTGATAAAAAAATTTAATAATTTATTCACTTAATCCCTGACTGTTTGTGGGACGCTGCTGTGCGCAATTGACTGCCACATTTCGCCCACAAATGTACAGTCAATTCACTTTACACTATATTCTGTGAAGCACTTTGAGACGTCTTGAAGACGTGAAAAGCGCTATATCAAATGCAAGTATTATTACTATATAATTTGCACAAATCTCTCCCTTGTGTTAAAAAAGGTTATTCATTGCTTCTGTATTTACTGTTAATTTCCCATTATTAAGCTTGTACTGCTGGTACGTGAATTTTTACCATAGCGAACAATTTGCTTGGAACAGCCTTGTTAATCCCCCTTATATTTTTTTAACAGGCTGATTGGTTTAGCTTGAAGTCCTCTGAAAACCACACCCAATTTCCTTAAACTTTCCTTCAAATTTAAATACACTGATATGCAGAACTACTCCGAATTCTAGGGACAATACCTTTAGATTATGTTGTTGGGAGGTGCTTGAGCATGGGAAGGGCTAATATGCCCTTTTTATGTAGATACCCTTAGTTCCTTGCTGGACTAGGTGAAAAAGATTGCACAGTAAGAAGAAGTAGGAAATAAAATAATG
Organism: Callorhinchus milii; assembly: GCF_018977255.1. Lineage (NCBI taxonomy): Eukaryota > Metazoa > Chordata > Chondrichthyes > Chimaeriformes > Callorhinchidae > Callorhinchus > Callorhinchus milii. The sequence goes on from NW_024704763.1 coordinate 586,820, forward strand.
TCTACCACACTAAGAAACAGGGTGTCAGAGTGCTTAGTCATTAGGGGGCATTCTCAACCTAACTAGTTACTCTCCTTGCCTTACTTGCACCATTCAAGCAAAAGTATTTACAATATACATTCTTTCCTCAGCAACATTACACATGTTTCAAAATGGAAGCCCACAGAACAAGCATATGAGGGCTCTCCTCATCATTAGTACTTATTGGAAGGACACTGTTAATCTGTTTTGCAAGAGTATAGAAATAAGGAAGATATGGCCAAAGCATTTTGGCAATAAAACAGCAGCTAGAATGCTTAGTTATTTGAGCTCTGGCTTTGGGTGTGAAGAAGCAGGAGTTACAGCACAGCAAGATACTTTTGAAAGATAGGCTACTACAAGTTGCTTTCCACAATCTGACACATGTTTAAAGGAGATATAAAACAAAGGCATCGGTTCTAAACAGGATGATGAACAGCAATGAGCAAAATGATGGATTTATCTTCATAAATCATCTAAACTATTCCTCCATCTTCACAAATGAAACCTGGATCAAGTGATTCTCTTTGCATTGTTTTTACTAATGATTCAACACAGGTTTTCTTTAAATTGAAATATACATTTGATTGAAAAAACTCACAAAAATATTTGCATTGATCCTAGCAACCAATTACCATTACATTTATTATTGAATATAAAAGCAGTAAAGATACATCAACTCTACCAAAGAGAATTTGGTACATCTTCTAGACTGCTAACCAAATGTTCTTATTCTAAGCCGAGTAGTTTGGATATTACTGTTGTCATTTGTTTAGGTTTGCATTGTGGTAAAAGGGCAGAATATTACCAAATTAATTAGTGTTGGCCTATCATTGGTTTGACAAATTATTTACAGAGGTAATTCACATTGGACACCCCACTGCATCATCCCAAGTGACTTCTTGTTTGTGAGAACCTTCCCAAACCTAAAATCAAAAAGTTGGCCAAATACAAATTAATGAAGAGGTAAGTATAAAAATCAACACTGTTGCTCGTCAGCCTCACCAGGGTTACAAAATGAGTCAAAATTGTGCATCCAATTGTTGTATAAAGTGAAGGTTGAGTAATTTTAATGCATGATATGCTATTGTACTGACTTATAAATAATAATAATAATCCCTAAATTTGGTATAGTGCCTTTTACAGAAGTAAGTCTAAAAGTGCTTCACAGGATTCACTGTAAAGTGTAATGACTGTGTAATTTGTAGATGATTTCCCTAATTTGTAGTAATTTGTTGAAACTTTCAGTTTTTCCATTCTCCACTGGGTTGCAGGAGAATTGATGGCCTTGCAGTGAAGATTTCAACAGTGAAGAAAATCCACAGAAAAGACAGCACCAATCCAACACACAAAGTTGGAGTGAGTAAATTCCAAAAAGACTGCATACATTTGATAGAAAATATAGCTGCAATGGGATAAAATACCATAACCCATTTAATTTCATCCGTTACGGAGAGAAGTTCCTAATATAAGTACATTTTCACTATATCTTGCTTCCTGTTCAGGCAGTTCTGACATAAACATTCTATTACAGACACATTTCAATGCAAGCAAGTTTTCAAATAATGGTACTTACTAATCTGTAGAAGCAGCGAGTATCCACACAACAAAATTGCTGCAAGTCAGTTGAAATGCATGCAGGACATAATGACTGTAATTTCAAGTGATGAATATAAATGGATGCAGCAACACTAATACCCTCTACTAAACAGTGGACATGTTATTCCATCGGACAGTGTAGTACCATCATATTATAGCATTGATAAAAGCAAGGCAAAATGCATCATGTATTGTACTATTGAGGGTGGGAGAATTGCAATGTGGTCTCTTATTAATTTGAGATTTGTGAAGATACTAGTCCAACCTGTGAACATATTAGCACAATCTGTGAATATATTGGCCCAATCTGTGAACAAATTGGTTAATCAGGAAAATACTCAACTTGAAACTACATACTTGTCTGAGGCACCAATACATACCTGTTCTGGATTCTTTCTTGTCTATCACCTGTATGGGTTCTGTTTGTTATCTTACATGGAGAGAAATGTTTGCTGTCAGGTGAATATTGTACATTATATTTGCTTGGAGAAGATTTACAGTTCTGGAATATACTAACAAGCATTCTTTGTTCCCTGTATGGAGTTTTACAAACTATGCCCCTTATATTATAAGTTCATGTTTGCCTAAATTACTTTTGGACTTGTATATTTCACTGTGGAAGTGCTGAATTTCCAGTTGTTGTAGGTGTATTGCATTGAATGCACTTTGTTCTGACTTTGAATGCACTATCTCAAAGAGACTTATGTGGATATTTGGTTGTAACTACAATTGACTCAGCACTCACCAGTCAACATGCCATCGAAAAGGGAGAAAGAAAATAAAAATTAAACACAGATCGATTCAAAGGCATCATCAACCAATCATTAAGTGGAAATATGTTTTTTTTTAGATTTCTGTTGAACTGAATTGGTGTGTCTACCATAACCACAACATAACTTACCTATTTCACAGTTTTCTCCTGAAAATCCAGCAGGACATTCACAATGGAAGGTTCCATCTATCACTAAACAGACTCCTGCACCACAGGGGCTGCCTTGACATGGGCCTGGGACAACTGTGGGAAAAACAGTAAGGCAATGAAGGAGTTATTAACGATTTAACAAACAAGCCCAACAGGCTCTCTTTGAATAGACTAATTATTATTTGAATATAAACACTGCGGCATGGCCCACGACCACCACCAACAACAACCTGCATTTATATAGCACCTCTCACGCGGGGCAGCGTCCCAGAGCAACCCTCACGCGGGGCAGAGTCCCAGAGCACCCCTCACACAGGGCAGGATCCCAAAGCACCCCTCACGCAGGGCAGGGTCCCAGAGCACCCTCATGCGGGGCAGCGCCAGAGCACCCCTCACGCAGGGCAGCGTCCCAGACCAACCCTCACGCGGGGCAGCGTCCCAGAGCAACCCTCACGCGGGGCAGCATCCCAGAGCAACCTTTCAACAATAGTTGAAGCACCATTCAATTCACCGCAACATTGTACGTAGGGTACTCCATCTTCAATTGTAGTCATATTCCCCTTTAATTTTTTATTCCATGAACTAAAGGGCTGGAAGTCGCGGTGCTTTGTAGCGTGTGCCTTGCATAACAAATACATTATGAAGCACCACAAATCTCCCCCAAAATTGACACATTATTAGAAAAATGTTCACATAGCATTTTGAATTATGACCCGGGGGAAAGGAGTGCCTCTTAGCACGGAACTGTTCACCACCTGCAAAAGATAATTAAATGCAATATATTTTGGCCATCCATACCTTCAACTTCCATAGGTTCGACCACAATGTTTGGTGAGACTTGAGGTGGAACAGCTGTAATTGATATTGGTGTAGAAGGGGTAACACCTACTTCTTTGTGAGGTGTCATAATAATAGGTGTCTCTGTTTCACTCAACGTCACACCATCTATCGGGGATAAAGAAGTTTCATCCACTTCATGCAGGATGTCTTCTGGGACAATTGGTACAATCCCTGTTATCTCAATTTCTGATTGTCCAGTGCTCAGTAGTGCAGTGTCAAGTAAAGAGGTGTCCCCAGAAATGGTAGGAATTATATGAAGTGGTGTTCCTGAAGAATCTTCACCAACAATAAATGCTCCTGAAAGTTCTCCACTAATTTCAGGAGCTCCAGAAAGTTCTCCACTAATTTCAGGTGCTCCCAAGGATTCTCCACTTATGTCAATAATCCCAGAAAGTTCTCCACTTAGGTCTTAGGAATTCCAGAATATTCACTGCTGCTTTCAATTATATGAGGGAATTCTTCAATAAGTCCTTTACCTGCTTCCACTTCTGTAATAGTCATTTTGATTTCTTCCAGTTCTGTAGGGACCAGAGTAATGATAGGCAATCCAGAAGATTCCCCACTAATATCAAGCATTCCAGAAGATTCCCCACTAATATCAAGCATTCCAGAAGATTCTCCACTAATATCAGGCATTCCAGAAGATTCCCCAATGATATCAGGCATTCCAGAAGATTCCCCACTGATATCAGGCATTCCAGAAGATGCCCCACTAACATCAGGCATTCCAGAAAGGCTGCCACTAAAATCAATGATTCCAGATGATTCTCCACTAACATCAGGCATTCCAGAAGGTTCTCCACTAACATCAGGCATTCCAGAAGGTTCTCCACTAACATCAGGCATTCCAGAAGGCTCTCCACTAACATCAGGCATTCCAGAAGGCTCTCCACTAACATCAGGCATTCCAGAAGGTTCTCCACTAACATCAGGTATTCCGGAAGGTTCTCCACTAAGATCAGGTATTCCAGAAGGTTCTCCACTAGCATCAGGCATTCCAGAAGGTTCTCCACTTATATCAGGTATTCCAGAAGGTTCTCCACTAACATCAGGCATTCCAGAAGGTTCTCCACTTATATCAGGTATTCCAGAAGGTTCTCCACTAACAGCAGGCATTCCAGAAGGTTCTCCACTTATATCTGGTATTCCAGAAGGTTCTCCACTAATATCAGGTATTCCAGAAGGTTCTCCACTAACTTCAGGTATTCCAGAAGGTTCTCCACTAACATCCGGTATCCCAGAAGGTTCTCCACTAACATCAGGTATTCCAGAAGGTTCTCCACTAACATCTGGTATTCCAGAAGGTTCTCCACTAACATCAGGTATTCCAGAAGGTTCTCCACTTATATCAGGCATTCCAGAAGGTTCTCCACTAACATCAGGTATTCCAGAAGGTTCTCCACTAACATCAGGTATTCCAGAAGGTTCTCCACTTATATCAGGCATTCCAGAAGGTTCTCCACTAACATCAGGTATTCCAGAAGGTTCTCCACTTATATCAGGCATTCCAGTAGGTTCTCCACTAACATCTGGTATTCCGGAAGCTTCTCCACTTATATCGGGCATTCCAGAAGGTTCTCCACTAACATCTGGTGTTCCAGAAGGTTCTCCACTAACATCAGGTATTCCAGAAGGTTCTCCACTAACATCAGGTATTCCAGAAGGTTCTCCACTAACATCAGGTATTCCAGAAGGTTCTCCACTAACATCAGGTATTCCAGAAGGTTCTCCACTAACATCAGGTATTCCAGAAGGCTCTCCACTAACATCAGGTATTCCAGAAGGTTCTCCACTAACATCAGGTATTCCAGAAGGCTCTCCACTAACATCAGGTATTCCAGAAGGTTCTCCACTAACATCAGGTATTCCAGAAGGTTCTCCACTAACATCAGGCATTCCAGAAGGTTCTCCACTAACATCTGGTATTCCAGAAGATTCTCCGCTAACATCAGGTGTTCCAGAAGATTCTCCACTAACATCTGGTGTTCCAGAAGGTTCTCCACTGACATCTGCCTCTGGGAGAGATGTTATCTCAGTAGGGCCTGCTAGAAAACAAAGGGTTACAATGTCAAATAATAAAATAGAGAAGCATTTAGCATTCATTAATTATAGAGCCCGTAATCCTCTTGTATATACTGCATCTTTTGATATCTGGAAATTCCTCCAATTGTTCACCTAGTGTTCCAGCTCTAATAGGATATCATAAAATCATCGAACCATAGAATCATTCAGCACAGGAAGAGGCCATTCGGCACATCTTGTCTGCACCGGCTCCGAAAAGAGCAATCCAACTCAATCCCACTGGCCCGCTGTCTCTCCATAGCCCTGCAATCCTGTCCTCCCCAAATACCCATCTACTTCGCTCTTAAAAGTTGTTATTGAATCGGCTTCCACTACCCTTTCAGGTAATGCATTCCAGATCTGACAACTTGCTGGGGTGAAAATGTTTTCCTAACCTCCCCTCTGTTTCTTTTAACAGCTATTTTAAATCGGTGTCCTCGGGTTACTGACCCACATGCCAGTGGAAACAGTTTTTCCCGGTTCAACCTATTAAATCCTCTCATGATCTTGAAAACCTCTATTAAATCCCCTCTTAATCTTCTCTGCTCCAGGGAGAATAATACTAGTTTCGCTAACCTCTCCTCATAACTAAGGTCCTTCATTCCTGGTTCCATCCTGGTAAACCTCCTTTGCACCCTCTCCAATGCTCTAACATCTTTCCTAAAGTGCGGTGCGCAGAATTGAACACAGTCTCCAACTGAGGCCAAACAGCATTTTATAAATATTCAACATAACCTCCTGACTTGTGTATTCTGTGCCCCTATTTATAAAGCCGAGTATCCCGGATGCTTTTTGAACAGCTTTATCTACCTGTCCTGCCACCTTCAGAGATTTGCTGATGTGGACCCCCAGGTCTCTCTGTTCATTTGCCCCCTTTAAGATTGTACCATCAGCTTATATTGCCTCTCCTCATTCTTCCTACCAAAATGTAGCACTTCGTATTTCTCCACATTAAACCTCATCTGCCACATTTCTGCCCATTTTACCAATTTGTCTAAGTCCTCTTGGAGGCTGGTGCTGTCCTCCTCACCATCAACTACTTTTCCTAGCTTAGTATCATCTGCAAATTTGGAAATTGTGCTCCCTATATCCAGATCCGATCATTAATGTAGATCAGAAAGAACAATGGTCCCAATACTGACCCCTGAGGGACACTACTACACATCTCCCTATGTCATTGAATCAAACATCTAGAAATTGATTATCTTTTAAAAGAAAGATGTTATTATAGCACCAGAATTTCAGGCTCATTATCTCATTTCAGTTTTGATTGGCTGGTTATCTACATGTGTCACAACACATTGTGTGTGAAATACCCTGCCCTGGCTAACACCTGATAAATGGCTGTTTGAGAGTTAAAGGCAAAGCAACCAGTGCCATGGAACTGTAGCTCAAGTTAAATGATACAGAGAGTAAGTTGAGATGTTCTGAGTGTTATAGAAAAAAAACTTTTAGTTATTTCATAATTTCTTATTATTCTTTGTGCTCTGAAATAAATCATATACTCACTGAATTCTGCTGTGGGTGTTAGTGTGACAATGGGCTTCTCCACCTCTTCTACTGTGATATCCTCAATTAAGCTTGCTTCAGTGCTGAACTCAGGAAGCAGAGAAACTGTTGCGTTGACAGGAGGCAACATGTCCACAACTGGTACCAGATGGGTAGCTATCATTTCTTCGGTCACGCCCAGTGTAGCATTGGGCTGCTCTGAAGTGTCCAAGACAAGAACTTCAGACACTCCCCTTTCCACTTCTTCTGGTCTTGATGTCTTTGTTGCTTGGAGCTCAAACTCAGGGGTTGCAGACACTCTGTCCAGCAGAATCACAGGTACAGTGAAGTTCTCAATGACTGTGTCTTCCGTGATCCCATCTACCACAGGAGTGATGACTTGAGCTGAAACAGAAGAGGAAGGCATTGTTTGTATTTGGACAGCTGGGGGAAGTAGATTACGTAAGGTTTGAAGATCCAAAGTTTGGAAGTTACAAACTCATGAGGCTCTGTGATACAATAAGCTAGAGAAGGAGATATAGTGAGTTTTCTTACAAAATATTTTCAATTTTGTCATAAGATGTGAGTGGTTTTGTGCTGTGTGCATTTACATAAACTCATATTAAGTTGAGCTAGATTTGGACTCAATTCTGGACCCAAAAGGACTTCACAAGCCAATAATTGAAATAGAACACCCATGAAGATTTTCACAATCCGCTCTCCAATTCATTCTGTACTTACCTCTAAAGCAATAGACATCATAACGCGACTCAGGAGCAGGATACCCTGTTTGATTGAGATTCAAATAAACAGTTCGGACTCCAATGCGGCCACTACCGCATAAGTGTCTAGGGATCCTGACGGGGTACCTAACGCTGCCATCAGCAAGCCAGCCTGCTCGGCATTTATCCATTCCAAGTTTCCAGGCTGCATACAATTGTCCAGTGCTGGCCATCACTGCGTCATGATCAAGGCAGTAATCACTTGCTTCCTGGTAAGTCAGTCCCCCAGCCACTGCTCCATGAAACACCACCCCTGAAACAAAGCAAAAAATATACTGAAACCTATTCATCATACTATCCCAGTGCCCCCAAAAAGAGTTCAGCTGGGGCATTTTAACCATCAGAAGTGGTTTCCTCATTGATGCTGAGCTTCTTTGAGCAGTGGACTGGTGCTTCTTCAGGGATCAACAAGAAAACTTTGCTTGCAATATTTGATAGTATTTTTCAAATCCTCTTTTAGAGGTTCAAAATGCAATCTAGTCTTCATCTGTAACATTGTTTTGATTTAAAAATTTAAGATCACACAGAATTGTGAAAAAAATGAAGAATGTTTCAATTTTCTAATTTTGGGTGATCTTAAATTTTAAGATAAGGTGATCTTACAACCTAAGATGAGATAAAATTTCAGACCTCTCAGGATAAACCACAGTAATACACTTAAATAGGATCCCAGAGCAGGTCTTCCTTGTTATGATGTTTCTAGATATCTTTTCATACTTACCGTTTAGATTGTCGATGTAGCAGTACACATCATAAGCTTCATCTGGATTTCGGATGCCATAGTTTCTTACCCCGGGGAAACCATCCTTATCACCAAAACACCGGGTCCTTGGGTTCACTATTGGGTATCTAGGAAAGAGAAAATCAGTAGTTTGAGAAAAGAGAAAAAAAATCAGAACAGATACCTTTAAACAGTAGCATTTTGAGGGTTACAATTCCTCAGAATATTACATTATTCAAGAGATTTTTATAGTTTATTTTAAACAAAGCTGATGTTACTGTTTGGTTTACCTGACTGACTGGTCAGAGAGCCAGCCTGCGTCACATTGATTGTATCCTTCATTGTAGGCTGCCTGGAGCTGCTCAGGAGTGGCAATGATGGCATTATTTTCCAAGCAGGCAATTTTGGCCTCGGTGAAGTTCAGGGTGTACCTGCTTGAGACAGCACGGTAATGGAAAACAATTCCTGTTAAGGAACAAATATACTGGTGATTGATCTGTACTACAGGATTGGTAGCAGAAAAAATAGGGGAAAGGTTAGTTGGAATTTTTTTCACTTAGAGGGTTGTTAGGGAGACAAATTCACTACCACATGTTGAGGCCGGATCAATGGAATCATCCAGAAGTGAACTATATAACTACCTATAAAATATAACGACCCATAAACTACCTAGAGTATAAAATATTAAGGTAACTATGACTCTCCCAGTCTCTTACATTAAAATGATATTGATAAAAAAGGGTGATTTAGAAAAACGGGAGCAGTCGAACAGACTGGATGAGTTGAACGCCATTATGGTGTGCTGACTTAATATCAGATATGAAGCATACAATGTGGAATGGGCCCTTCACTGTACACCACTACAATTGTCTTAATGGAAATAAATCACATAAAACAATGTATAACTAAAGGATCACATTATAGAAAAGACTAGGGTGATGGTAAAGACATGGGATTGACCTGATGGAAAACAAATTCAAAGAAAATGGGCAGACTAATAGGAGAGAAGTTATCTGTGCCTAGTTTGGCAATGATCGTGAAACATAATCTAAGGATATGATCCAACCCCAGCAATAGCACTGTATGCAGAATATCTTTCTGAAAGATTGTTCCCGGTGCTAAGAATCAGACATTACAATCAGAATTTCTGTTTTGTGTAAGCAGTGCCTGGCTCATAACAGTTATAATCATAGTTGTAATAATCCTTACATTTGAAACCAAACACCCATAACATTGAAACGTTTCAAAGGGCTGTACAGGGAATTGCTGGGAATTATAGTGACTGTATTAAATCACAATACTTTAACAAAATCTCTGACTATGAATTGTTAGTGGAAGTTGATTGCTGTGTGGAAAATAACGACTCTTGTTTACAATATGATAATAATAATCCTTGTATTTGCTACAGGGTTTTTTATCATGCCATTGAGAAGTCTCAAAGCACTTCTCAGGATTTATTGTAAAATTATGTTGCTGTGTGCATTTTTATAGGTGAATGTGAAGCCAATTTGAGCACAGCAATGTTGCACAAATAGTTAAGGCATCAGGTTTGGCTAATTTTGTTCGGGGGATTGTTGGCCAAGACACGATAATAAACTCCCTTCTCTTTTAAATAGTGCCATTGGATCTTTAACATCCAACTGGGCAGGCAGACATTAGCAACAGCTTGCAAGCAAGAGACCCAGGTTTGGTTCCTTGTAGTACGAAACGTTGGGCAAGTTTCCTTACTCCACACACCTCTGTTTGTCTAGAAATAAGTAAAAAATTGGTTGCTAGTTGATTGGCGGATCGCTTTTCCGGGGGTAATAATTCCTTCCAAAAAAAATTATAATGACAAATTCATGACTGTTTGTGGGACACTGCTGTACACAATTGGCTGCCACGTTTTGCCCACAAAATATACAGTCAATTCATTTTACAGTATATTCTGTGAAGCACTTTGAGACGTCTCAAAGATGTGATAAGGCGCTATATCAAATGCAAGGATTATTATTATCATTATAATGTTTTGTGCTCCTGTTTGTAAGTAACAGAATTGATTATATGATGGTCTACTGCAAGGATGGGACCATTGGTTATTTGTTATTTTACGCATGCAACCCAACATTACTGTGCTAATTTCTAACTGCTTGTAAACTGTTCTGTACGTTTCTTTGCTTTCTCCTTGGAATCTCTCACTTCATAAATCTTGTTAAGAGACCTTTAATGTAGCAGCTTTCACATATATAGCATCAGTAGGTTTCCCTTGTTTACACTGGCCCTCAAGAGATAAACAGTTTTAAGAAGTACTTATATTCTTCACAACATCACCACTTACCAGTTGGAGATATTGGGCTAAGAGAAATGCTTGATTCTGATGTTGAGCTTTCTTCCATAACATCTGGGGTTATTGTCACTTCTGCAGAACTTGTTGTTAATCCCTCAATGGTGCCTGCAGTTGGCACTAAAGCCTCCGTTGTTACTTCTACAGAGGTTCCGAGTCCTGTGACCATGAGTTCTTCGGTGACTGGTGCTATTGTTCCAGGTGTACTGATTTCCTGAATAACTGTTATGTTTTCGGGGATTATTGAGACTTCAGTAACAATAATTTCTGCAGTGACAGATGGCATAGAAAACTCAGAATCGGTAACATTCATAAAGTCTTCTTCAGTCTTTGGTGTGAGGCCTTCTGGGAACAGCGTGGCATTGAGAACCTCCGTTTCGGCCTGCTCAGTGAGCGAGGGAGTTACTGTAATAATGTCAAAAGGGCTGAGAGTAATAATTTTGCCTAGGGCTTCACTGTCTGTGGTGATTTTTGGGAAGAAGGGCTCTACCTTTTCAGTTATGGTTTGGACTGTGAAGAGTGCACTGCCTTCGTCACTAAATGCCTCGTCTGGTTCTGTAGCTGGGTATATTTCAGTAAACGCTTCCACATCAGGAGTTGCTATTGAAAAATAAACATACTGAAAAGGTTACCAACCAAAAGAAGACTAAATATCCGTACAGTTCACTTGCTTGGGGCTCTACTGCAAGGTTCTTTCAAGGTTACGGTTACAGGTTACTGCATAACAAAGCAGCATAAATGCTAAACTACATAAAACTTAAAAGATTATTACAATATCATAATACTCCTGCATGTAATATTGTACCTACGATGTCCAAATAATCTCAGAGGTAATATCAAGTGTAGTAAGTGTAGGCTCAGCTCCAAGGCACCCCGTGGTTGAATAACCCACTGAAATCACTGAAACGCTTCAAACTTGAAGAATATCCAGTTGGGTGAGATACTGAAAGGTGCCCATCATCCATGGAAGTGTCCTCCAATACTGGGACAAGGTCAATATTTCCTAGTAGAGGAGGTATCCAGAACTCTCTCTAATTTTGATTGGATGAGAGAATACACCTTTATAAACAGTTATCTCCACAATAATCCAACACAATACTATGGTTGACCATCTTGCCTGACTCTTCAATGAAATTTAGAGATATAGATCATGGAGTCCTGTAGCTCAGTGGTTAGAGCACTCGCTTTGCAAGTGAGAGACCTGAGTTCAATTCCAGGCAGAGGGCGAAACCCAATAGAGTTCTTAAGATGTACCAGGATTCTTACAACAAACTATTTCCAAATAATTTCTCCAATATCCCAACTTCAATGTTTCTGAAAGCGATTGTAAGCATTCTCTTATATGTTGAGATTGGAGTGAAATTTGCCAAGTTTCATAACACGTTCCTTGTGGATAATTTCACAAGGAATACTTTATGAAATATCACAAGCTTCACCCTATCTTCTTTCATTGTAAATTATTTTAGCGAAGCATAATGAGGGGAGGGGATTCTAGTATTCCTAAACATAACTGAATTACATAACTTAATTATCCTCCATGATCATTAAGGAATATAATGTGTTTAACAATAGCTCATTATTTCAATTTGTGTTGAAAGTTGATACCACTTACCAGAGAAGCAGTAGGCATCATGCCGGGAAAGGGAGTTAGGGTAACCAGTCTGGTTGGCGTACTGGTAGACAGTTCTCACACCTATCAGGTTCCCGCCACAATTCGGTCTTCGCTTAGAAATTGGGTAACGAACACTGGCATCGGCAAGCCAACCTGTGTTGCACTGATCCATGCCGTCCTTCCATGCCAAATATAGCTGCCCTGTGGTGGCCAAGCGGGCTTCTTGTTGAAGACAGGCATCAGCAGCTTCCTTAAAGGTAAACTTTTCAGGGCTTGTTACATAGAAGACAATACCTAGAGACAGGAAAGAGAATGACATTACTTATTAAACAGCCTTGAATTAAAAAATCCTTTCTGCAACATATATGCAATTTCCAGTGCTAGATTAGGTTCTCTCTTTTTTCCATTATAATTTTGAATGAACTTCTTACCAGTTATTTCTTTTGCAAAACAATAAACATCATAAGTTTCATTTGTGTCTCTAATTCCATATGATCTGACTCCTGGATGCATATACAAGTTGCCGAAACAACCCTCTCGTGGTTCATGAATTGGGTACCTAGAAAAATAATTTGAGGAATACATTCAGCTGTTGTTAACAAACTTATAATTTTCTATAATTACTAAGTTCTGTTGTAAAGATTTAGGATGAGAAAATTGTGAATCCGCTATATTCCTTTCTTCTTTTCTATCTAGAGGCTCGGAAGGGCTCAGCTGTTATGTCCTCAAATACCTTCTCTGTCTAATCTCACACATAAGAATGGCTCTTTGGGTGAGTGTCAGAACAGCCTGAGGATGTGGAACTATACCCCAAC